>NC_140772.1:190081846-191281846 GCF_044657685.1 Stegodyphus dumicola | reverse complement strand
ATTAATAATTTAAACAATAGAATAATTGCTTCACCACAGAGGATATCATAGACACTGAGAGGCTTGCCAGTATAGCCATACCGCCATTTCCTTTCAGACTTGTCTACGAAAGAATTCAGCCATTCAGCTCAAAGAACATATACATATTACATCTTTCTTCTTACAGCATCTTACATTCTGCAACGCACTTCGATGGAAGTAGACTAGGGCTGAGATATTAATCGAGCAAGTAGTAAAGCACAAACTGAGACACAATAATTGTGCACAAAAAGCTTTGATAGTTATTTTAATTGTAAAAAATAAAAATCATTTACTATTTGTATAGTTTATTGAACACATACAGCATTAATTTGTGTATTTCCATCATAGTTAACCCTATATATTCTCCTAGATACAAAAACTCACCCCTCTTTTCACATCCAGAGAATTTCAGAATTTCATCGTGAGTCCTCGGTTTTTGCGCAGGTATCCCTCCACGAGAAACTATGAGTTAAGAAGCATTTACGATGCCTTATTTTTCAGTACATCATTAAATAACATTGTGTAAAACTGGTAATATTATTCATAGTTGTAGTATATGCCTGATGCTTAACAACCACTTTCCACAGAAAACATTCAAATGGAATAATGGGTCACGATCTGAAAGGCCATATACTGAATATTTTCTGAAACAAAAGGGTAATTAAAAAAATATGCGGATACCATCGGCAAGGTGAGAAAAGACCAAATTTCCTCCCGAATTCCGCCAAGAAAGAGAAAGGGCTCACAAAAATTTTCTTTGGAAAACTACCAGATTATTCCTAGATTGAATCCATGAACAAACAGGAATACTTAAATATCAAATGAGCCTTCGTCTAAGAATCAATCTTTTAGTCTAGCTGGATATGATGACTATTGCACCATAAAGACACATAGGAGGAATACTTTTAATATTATTATGTCTGAAGAAATTCATGAAAGGCTGTTAAGTTTCTTGTTGATTGTCCAAGTCAAAACTAATACAGGACTTTCCACTGAAAAATATAAGTTTTTCTCTGCTTTAATTAACATAAATAAACTCGTTGATTAATTTTGAAGATTTTTTACATTTTAAGATAGATTTTTAAAACATTTTTTGGGCTCTTAATGTAAAAATTCCAAGGAAAAATCTCAAAAGATTTATTTCGTTTTTTTTTAATTTCTTTGATGGAATTATACAGAAGTGCATTAGTCAAAATGAGGCTTTAATGACCTTTAAGAGAAAATGGGTTCCTTTGTCATTCCCATAAACATCATTAATTTAACACTCGTTATAACTTCTTTTGTGCATGTTATAACTAAAAACTACTTACAGCTGTGTTTAATTCATAACACAGTTCATACAGGAATCTAACGCTGTTTTATTCATAGCATAGTTCATACAGCAATCTAACATTTAATAGTTCGTACAGGAATCTAACATCGGGAGTTTGCACTACCAAATGTCTAAGATATTCATCGTAAAACCTCTACTGTTAGATTCCCGTTTGAACTATTCTTTGCTATGTAGAGATGGTGACAACATAAAATATTCAAGAATGTTGTCAGTTTAATTTTTAAGTGGGTGACCTTTCAAGGTTTCTGGTTTAAGATTATGATATTTTTCTCTATGCCTCCACTGGCCGAATTTCTAAAATTTCTGAATTATATTATTTTAATTCAGGTTTCATTTGTCAATAGTAAATAAATAAGTAGTATAATAAATACACTGAATAATTTATAATTAATATAGTTAATAGCATAATAAATAAATTGAATAAAGTCTAGATTATTCAATTTATTTAAGTTATTTATCTTGGTAATTGTTTCTGCATGTTTTTATAACTTTAAGCAATAGAAAAGTTAAAGTTAAATTTAAGCAACTTAACTTTAAAAAAATTAAACTTTTTAATTTAACTTTAAACTATGTAGGAATGCAGTGTGTCAGTCACCCCAAAGTAAAGAAAAATCCTCTCAGATACAATTAAATGCGGTTTTAATTATATGCTGTTTTTAAATATTTTGTGATATTGCCGTTAAATCGAATTTTATGTGGTTTAAGTGTGAAGGACATGATATTTAATAAATAAAGGTAAGACACAAAACGTTAAGAAAACGCTTCTTTGGGGGTGATATAAAATCTGAAGGCTTTCAGATTTTTTTTAATCTTTATTCTATGTTTAATAACTGAGGTTGTGAAAAAATCTCAATGATAAAAGGGGTCATGAATGAACAATTTTTAAGAAGCGCTGATCTAGAACACAAAGTATGGATTCTGAAATACTGTGTGCTTGAGGTTTGGTGTGTCTAATGATTCTAACCATATAGGAATTAAGTTATCAGGTAGATGCTGTTGAAATACTTCAATTGTACACGCTGCTTCACCCAACAGAAAGCTAGAGAGTGTGGTGAGAAAGAGATTAAGATAAAAAGTCATATTTTATTATTTTATTTTACATTTTCTTATTATTTCTTTAAAATAATTTTTTTCTTTTTTGTAGTGCTCTTTTACATTTCCTTATTTATTTTGTTAGTGCTATAACTTACTTGTGTAAATTATAACACTAACAAAGCTTCATGGTATACTTCGTGGAACACGAGGAATTGGAATTAAAGCTAACGAATGTGAGGGGGAGATTCTTGGTTGTACATATTGTGTACCTTAAATATTCTCTGCTAAATTATTTGGAAGGAGATGTGAGAGAAAGAAAATGGCGAATAAAAATGATCTTCGAAGGTGTGAAATGCAAATTTAAATTTAATGGAATTCTAAATTTATGCGTAAGAATTAATGTTAGCTTAAATGGGATTTTGTAAGAGTTGCTCAAGCTTTTAGATTTGATAATTTAAAATCTCCTCCAAAACATTTAGATCTTAGTTTCTGATTACTTTAAATTCTGGTGGGGAGAATTATAAGGTATTTCATGTTAATTAACCAATTATTATGATTTTAAACTTTATTACTTCTCTTTCCCGTAGTCCTCATCAGGCCCACCAACAACCGAGCTGGTAGTTCAGTCCAGGGCTCGAATCCCGATGAACGGGCTGGCTGAATGGGCATTTTCGTGGTTTTCCCCAGTGTAAAGTGTATAAAAGCCAGTTTCCCTTAGAAAGTACTCCACGAAGACATCCCTCCGCTTAGACAGATGGCATTCGTGCGCTTTGCCGTAATCAAATAAACCGAATCGTAATCCTCTCCAAATGGCAAATTTGTTGTTTGATTATTTAAATCAAGAATTTTAAATGTTTTAGTGTTACAGCTTTTGGCAGCCTTTCTTACAAGTTACTCTACCAGATCTCCAGCTCTGCCAGAGATTATTCCGGCTTTAGCTATTTTGATAGCGGTCGTTAAAATATTTTCGCGAGCTTAAGTAGATCATTTTGTGCAGCCTCCATCTACGCTATCTCTAATTTGAATGTTAACTTAATTTATTTTAAAAGCCCTCAAGTGGCGTAGTTTTGTTCGTAAGCACAAATGGTACCTCCTGTTAATTTAAAAAGGTTATTTTAACTTTCTCGGGGCTTTGTCAGATTAATTCAAACTAAAACGATAACTCGCTTATCAGTCTAATAGGATCCAAAGGACATTGATTTAAACTTCTTCGCAGCTATAAGAATAACTTCGCAACTAAAACGATAACTCGCTTATCAGTCTAATAGGATCCAAAGGACATTGATTTAAACTTCTTCGCAGCTATAAGAATAACTTCGCAATTAAAACGATAACTCGCTTATCAGTCTAATAGGATCCAAAGGACATTGATTTAAACTTCTTCGCAGCTATAAGTCTACAAATGTAAGGGATTTCTCTGTAACGATAACGAACTTATGCTCTTTGTTTACCCAGGTAAGTATTCTTATTCATTCTAAAATCTGTTAGATTTCATCGCAGTACATTACAAACAACTAAAATAAAACTTTCTTTATTAAACTTTTAGGCATTTATGGTAGCAAGTGATAAGATAAGCTAATAACTATATACTTACGTTTTTTGATATTATAGAAATGCAGAACCTTCCTTTTCTTCTTACACATACATATATTTATTTAGGATACCCTGCTTGTTTTCAGATTTTTCAAATTGGTGTAAACCTCAGAAAATTCCCAACATGTTTGTTTTAAAAAGATTCGAAGTTGAATGAGTTTATATTATAAATTTGTATCAGATGATATCAATAACAGATGATAATTAATAGAAAAGCATAGCAAAATGTAAGATAGAAGTTTTTTGCCCTTTGAAATGAACATATGCAGGGTGATTCTAATTTTTTTTGACAAATTAAGAGGGGGTGATAGTACTCATCCAGATGAGTAACAATTACCAAAGAACATAGAGCAGCATTCCACTCTGAGAGGCAGAAAAGAGGAATATTAGAATTCCAACCTGAACTTAAACAGTGTTGGGAGAGCGAATAAACAAGACCAAAAGTTGCGCAATCAGTTTAGTCAATAACTCAAAGAGAGCGCACAAAACGGATAAAACCGAAAACTTGGCGTTCGAGTGTTAATTCAAGCTCAGACTTGATGACAAACACTCAAATGCACATCTTTGGTTGACAAGGTCTCAACTTCGCAAGCGATTGCAATAAATTAATTATCTAAATTATTAGAAGGAAAAACTGCTACCTTGATATCAAGTATCAAAGTAGCAGTTTTTTCCCCTTCGCCATCTTCTATCCTGTCCTCTTGGACTTGCTGTGCTGCGCTCATTCTGCTTGAAGCGCCCTTCTTTGGGATACGTAGTTCTGACAACAGGAAACTAGCACGAACTTTTCATGCTAATCTCGGCATACAGTTAAAAGTTGGAGTTAGTTGAGAATATTCTGCCGTTGATTAGATAATTAACTTGTTGCAATTGCTTGCGAGGTTGAGACCTTGCCAACCATAGATTTGCATTTGAGTGTTTACCATCAAGGTCTGAGCTCGAATTAACACTCGAACGTTAAGTTTTCGGTTTTATCCGTTTGTGCACTCTCTGTGAGTTTTTCACTAAACTGATTGCGCAACTTTTGGTCTCATTCATTCGCTTTCCCAAAACTGTTGTAAGTTTACGTTGGAATGCTAATATTCCTCTTTTCTGCCTCTCAGAGTGGAATGTGACCCTATGCTATATCGTAATTATTGCTCATCTGGATGAGTACTACCACCCTTCTTAACTTGTAAAGACAATTTAAAATCACCCTGTGTATGTTGAACTGAAAAATCATTTTAAAAAACATCAAAATTTAGTGTATGCTAATAAAGCTATAAGCAAAATCAGAGATATGTTTTTTTTTTAACACCTGTCCATAAAAATGGGTATGTCCACTTTCAATCGATGGAACTTGAGTCGAAAATGAAAATAGTGGACTTTTAGCCAAACTTCTGCCCTCACTTAAGGAAAAGGGATGGGGAAAGAGTGTCATTGAAGACTTGCACGTGTGAAGTTCTTTATCTTTAGCATCTCTCATGTGTTAACAATGCAAGAGCGGTTGAGAAAGCGTAGTTTAGATTTATGGATAATTCTTGCACCACCAATCACAAGTGGAATTAAATATTTTGTATAAGTGGTTCAATTAAATATTATTATTAAATATTTTGTATAATTTATTTGTGTAAGTGGTTCGCTAATAATTACGTTAAATCAAATAAATAAATGCACAAATGTACAATTAATTTAATTAGAATTTTCTCGTTTCAATTTAAGTTAGCTAATTCTGCGATTATCTTTTTTCCCCTTAATACTGTTCTAGTACTTAACAGAATTCAAAAGCATTTTTATCTGACGTTTAAAAAAGTGGATGACAAAAATGTAAAGTGTATATTCTGAAGAACTCGGAAATGAAATGCGTGTGATTATGACAAAGCCTCGAGGGCTATCTGCCTAAGGGGAGGGATGCCTTCGTGGAGGATTTTCTAAGGGAAACTGTCTCGTATATACGTTAAACA
Source organism: Stegodyphus dumicola (assembly GCF_044657685.1). NCBI lineage: Eukaryota > Metazoa > Arthropoda > Arachnida > Araneae > Eresidae > Stegodyphus > Stegodyphus dumicola. The sequence continues at coordinate 191,275,921 of NC_140772.1, read as the reverse complement.
TGAGGGAAACGACAAAAACGCCCATGCAGCCAGCCCGTTCGGGGGATTCGAACCTCGGACCGAACTACCAGTGTTCAGCGACTTTACCGCTCGGCCGCTGGTGGGCCTGGAAATAAAACCGAATTTACTTAAGAATGTAAGAAGAGAATTTACTCAGTTTTTGTTTTCTACTGTTGAGAAGAGCTTAATTAGAAAACGTTCCAATATATGTCGATTTTAAATCTTGAGGGTAAGTCATACTCGTTGTTTTATGTTTTAGTTTTAAAAAATGAAATGTACGATTTGATTCAGCTAGCATATCCACCTGAAACTCATACTAAAGCAAACACTTTTCGCAATTAGGGAGCTTAGATTAAAGTGTAGCCGCTTTGCCAGTATAGTGATTAATGACCCTGACTGCTGTAACGATAAGTCCGGGTTCGAATCCCGAAAAAGACATGGTGCAACTATCCGTCTCTTCATTGGGGGCCAAAGGTGGCTACCTATTAGGTGCTTCCATAATGAAATGTCTACCACTTCCGGGCTTTGTAGTGGCGCAATGCTATTAAATAAAACGTCCGACCATTTAAAAAAAAAAAAAAAAGCTGTTTAATAATTTTTGGCAGTCGCGATCATCAATAACTGTAGTAAATCCTGCATTAATCTTCCAAGCAAAATTAATGGACTCTGATATCAAGAATCATTAATATAGTTTAATGCAACATCCCTGAACAGAGGATTCTATCTCTGTTTCGTTTGGAACTAAAATATACCTGCGTGTATCGCTTGGAAAACTTCATAAAGCAAACGGTTTTTGTGATGGAAATTTTTTGAGCCGACCAATGGCACTTTACAAAATCCATTGTCGAGTTATGAATTACTCAAAAAAATTGGCTTCCAAAAATGCACATGAGCTTGTTTTTTGGGCAGTGTACTGCATACTGGAAAACATAACCGAACAGATGGCAGGTGAATGTTGCGAGCAAAGAACTCAGCAAGAGCTCCACTTCAAGTAGAAAACTGAGTGTACTTGAACAACCAATTCGATCGCCCCCCTTCAACTAACCCCAGATTCTGTATTCACGGTTCGTCAGAGCGCATTCGCAGCCCTGACCACAACATGCTAAATATGAAGCACAGAATAGTTACAACTAATGGGTTCACTTCTTTGCCCCCTTGTGCCTTACACGACAATAGATGTAATACAAAGGTCTAATGATAAACGGTCTGACGGTGTAATGGTGTGCCAGATTTGGCTCGTTATTGCGTTTTATGAAAATATCTTATGCAACCATTTCGTGGCTAAACAAACTATGGAAACATAATAAGATGAGATTTTAAAAGTTTTTTTTCCCTGGAGGGATAACGGAGTTATTTAGCACTTAAGAAATTTTAAGTTTTTTTAGAACTTAAGGAAAAGGAACGATAAAAAAAGAAATAATAATGAGAAATTGTAAATCTTAATAGTAGAATTCATTTATGAAAGGAATTTAGCGCGAATGTCCTCTAAGCCATTCTACAACTTTCAACAAAAAAAAAATTCGGAAGAACCCATAAGCTTTACTTCTAAGCTTACATAAATTTCTTTGGATGTGTAGAAGAAATAAACTGATCTCCTCCTTAAAAAAGTCTTTTACTACGCGTAATTTTTTACGTGTATTTTATGAATTATTCATTTCTTCTTCGCAGAAATGAGTGCATATTTTTCAAGTATATATAGTTTGAACTTAAATACACGGCTGGAAATTTATGCTTTCATCTATGAAAATATTAGAATTCATAATGCAATTAATTGTGTAGCAGTTAGCTTAAGTAAAATTTTTATTACAATTTTTGTATTTATTCAATCGAACAAGGTAAAGCAATAAGAGAGCTATTTAAAGGATGCTTTTATGAAAGACTAGTTGAGAGCAGTTTGTCTTATATTCGTGTTACACGATAAAGTTTACTAGTCTTCTGAGGTACCATTAATTGTAACCAAACTTTAGATAGACTGGCAGCAGAGTATCGCCAAGTCTAAAATAACAACTTAAATTTGAGAAGCGTATAAAATATCCTTTTATTTAAAACTAAGAAGAACAGAAGGCACACCTGGTGCTTACTAGCTCGGCCAGCACTTATACGGAGATAACATACAACTGGTAGCCGAAGGCTACTCAAATCAATTTCACACGAAGTTGGCTCAAAAATCTAACCAGTGTGGAGATTCGGTATCGGGAATTATAATGCAAGGCCGAAGACTTCAAATCTTATCTGAGCTAACAACACAGTAACGTGTCCTCGAAAGAAAGAAGACGCTCTTTCTTACAATCTAAAAAACCTCATCTTATATACACGGGAACTAATTTCCATTCTGGTATGGAAACGAAAAGAATAAGTGACAGTAAAGGTCTAAATTATAAAATAACTGGTTAATTAACATACAGAAACTCTACAACACAAAGAAAAATTACAATGAAGCCATACAACAAACCTCTCTCTCAGAAATCAACGCTGAGTCTACCTATTAAGTTCAGCAGTCATAGAATCTCAGTCCCCGTGGGCTCATTTTTTTTTTTTTTTTCAACAAAACCGAAATCTTATCTGTCTTCAGAAAAGTATACTCAAATTAGAAGGTTTGCTCAGGGAAATCGTTTCATAATAACTGCTCACATAGGAGAAGCCTCAAATACACAATGCAGCCAGTCTGTATATTTTCCGGAAGCCAAGTCCCACCAATGTTCGACTAATAAAGATTGATAAATATCGGGAGCTCGATTTTTGTTTTATTCTATGCTAACGGGTTGGCTGTACGTTTGATTTTTCCGCGTTTTTACCTGCGTAATATGAATATGAGTCACTATGAAAAGTCTCCACGAATGCATATCTTCCTCCTTCCTTTAAGCTTCCTTTAGCCTCTGTGTTCTTTGCCGCCTTTAAATAACCTAACTTCTCGAGGCCAAAAAAAAGGACCATTTACCAGTGTTTAGTATAGTACGATAAATAAAATAAAAGTGGTCCTCACTTTAACAACACGGACAAGCATCCTTTTAGTTACATACTAAAGCAATTTTTTAAATAGACTTTATTGTCTTCTTAGACGCTTATACACTGACTACCAATAAGTATTTGGACCCCTATGCAAATGACGATATCTGCGGTCCTAAGGTACGTCACGGACTCCGCCGGTATATATCGTGTAGGAAACAGCATCGGCTTTAGTCGCATGCAAGATACCTCGCAGTTCGGAGCTCTCTCATTTCGAGAAAGGTATAATTATCGGGTATCACAAATGTGGCCGATCCTTAAGGGACATACCTAGCGATCTGAAGTACCCAAAATCGACAGTGGCCTATGTTATTAAGAAATGGAAGGTGAGCGGTGATTGTCGGAATGTGCCCCGAGTCGGCAGACCAACGAAACTGGGAGATAGAGACCGACGAGTGCTGTCCAGAGAAATTCGGAAGAACCGCACCCAACCGATGGCCCTCATCCGCGAGTACGGTAAATAAAATAAAAGTTTCAACAGGCATCCGTGAGTATTGTTTCAATGAATACCATCCGTACGGAAGCACGTCTGCTTGGTTTTCATGGTCGTGCTGCTGCCCATAAGCCTTTGATCACAAAGTCCAACCGCGCTGCTCGGTTAATGTGGTGCAAAGCACATCGAAATTGGACCATAGATCAGTGGAAACGGGTTCTTTGGAGTGACGAATCAAGGTTCTCCCTTTACCGTGCGGATGGCAGGGTCTGGGTCTGGAGTCTACCTGGAGAACGTCTCCTGCCAGAATGCATTGTGCCAACAGTCAAGTTCGGCGGAGGTGGAATTATGGTCTGGGGGTGTTTCTCCTGGTATGGGCTGGGACCCTTGGTCCCCATTCATGGTAAGCTCAACTCCGATGCCTACTGCACTATTTTGGATGACAATGTGCTTCCTACGTTGTGGCAGTTTTACGTGTTGGACCCCTGTTACTTTCAGGACGACAATGCCAGTTGTCATGTTTCGACGTTAACCAAGGCTTGGTATGGTGCCAATGGAGTTCATCGAATGGACTGGCCTGCCTAGAGTCCAGACCTGAACCCTATCGAGAACCTCTGGAACGAGTTGCATCGACGAATTCATGGGTGCACTACCCGTGCAAAATCGGTGAAGGAAATTCTATGTCTTCTCCAAGCCGAGTGGAAGAAAATACCACTAGCTGTCATACAAAGACTTGTGGAAAGTATGCCCCGGAGGGTCCACGCTGTAATTACCTCTCGTGGAAGCTCTACCAACTATTGATTTTGAATAAAGTTAGTTTTTCTTTTCTATCATAGGTGTCCAAATACTTATTGGTAGTCAGTGTATTTATCAACAACTATTTCAAAAACTTGCAAAGACCTGCATCTTCGGCATAAATTTCAACGTGTTCATTCCCTTTTATTCCAAAAACGTGTTTTTTTCCCTTTCAATATAGATTTGATTTAGGTAACATCGTACATCTTATATAACTTTTATGTATTATCTTCAGTGAACCTTCACTGTTAACACGAATGCTAACCTTATCTTACTCATTTTCACTATTAATCAGACTATTGCTTCATAGATAGCTAAAATCTCCACTTGGAAATATGAAACATAAAATTTTAATTTAAAGTTACATTCAGGGAAATTTTCACCATACATAAAAACCCAGAAAACGGCAGGAACTGTCAAATTTTATGTCCGTTTCTAAATATCTCCATTCCAGGATCTTAGAATATTTCCAGTCGTCTATATATACAAAGAAGAATGTTTCTGTGTTTGTGTATTTGTTTGTGATAAACTCAGTCACTACTATAGCTACCGCCACCAAACGCTTTACAGTTCTTTTCTGCGTGCTGGAAAAGGTTGACGTCCACATTTATCAAATAATAATAATAATAATAATAATAATAATAATAACTAAAATTAGAAAGAGTAAATAAAAACTCTCAAAACGCTAATTTTCGCCGTCATTTTTCCGAGTGGCAACAGTCTCGCATGCTCGAGATAAAAATCTGCTTAATTCGAGAAGTGTTGCCACTGCTCGCTTTTAAATCCTACAGTTTGTAAATAAAAAAATTTCTAAGTTTTACGAGGAAATAAAAATAGCATTGCCAAACATTAAATGTATTATTCCCGATTCCAAAAATTCGTGGGTAGCCATTTCGACGTTTCCCCCTTCTTGCCGAGATATTAATTAAAAACTATGAAGACACTAATTTTCATCCTCATTTTTCCGAGTAGCAACAGTCTAGGTGAGTTGGATATAAAAATGTTTATTTCGGAAAGTGTTGCTACTGCTCGCTTTCAAATCGTAGAGTTTGTTAATGAAAAATTTGTAAGTTTTACAAAATCTATAGATATAAAGAAGAATGTATGTTTGTGTGTTTGTTTGTTTGTTCGCGTTATTGATTCCTGATCAATTATGATCAATTGTTTTGCCACATTTAATTGACTAAAATTGAACATAGGTGAAATATTGGATGGAACTTGAGCTTTTACGACCATTTGATTAGAAAGAGGAAAATCATTGAAAACTGAATGCTATTGTTGCTGATACAATGAGAGTAAATTAATTTATTTTTCTGTCGAAGTTTTTTATGTGGTTTCCATATCGCTTCAGACTGAAAAATGTATGACTATGAATCTTACTTTTGCATCGTTATTAGAGAAGGATTATAGCGGTATCGTTCTCATTGTTGTTAGATACGTTACTCTTAATCAAACTTATCTGGTATCGGGTACTTCCGTTAGTACTTTCTAATTAAAGATGGACGATAATATTTAATAAATATGTTATATATTAAATTTAATAATTTAATAAATATGTCTCTACCGCTGGAAGATAGATCTTCAAGCCATTAATGTTAATACCCTTATCATAATATTCCTAGACCACCAATTATTTATAAGAATGACATCGGACTCGGGTAGTTCCTCCTTTAAGAGATACTATGCATGAAACTTTAAAAAGATTTCTAGATTTTAATTAGGTTCAATAACAAGTATTTTGAGGATATTAAGGATTTTTCTTAGTTAAAAGTGAATAATTTTTTAAAATATTACTATTAGTTCGTTTTGAAATAATCCTAAAAGTAGTTTTTACATATTAAAAAATATGCATTTCTTTCATAATAAATGGTTTTTGAATCTCTTTTGGATTAGGTAAACATTTTTTGCTAGTTGTGGGCTGAAAAGAAATGCAAGCTCACTCTTTGGCGATATTTCCGTCTATCAGTCATAATCAGTCTAGTAACCCTCGATTTTCGGCTACAAGCTCGTCGACAGGGTCCATCCACTCGTTGCCAATAGACAAAGATCTCACACCGGAAAGCCTCTGTCGTTACTTCAGGGAGAAGGGGAGATCCCCGACTTGAATAGTGGGTGGTATGGGGTCTAATACTACAGTCACTTTTCTGCTGAGGCCCAACAGAAGGGTAAGGCGTGCTATTAAATCGCCATCTACTCAATCAAAGTTAGGGATCGACAACGTCACATCTGCTGCCGTGAATTTCCGATTCTGCCCGAAATGGAAAAGGGGTCGGGTAGGAGAGAATACAACCTGTTGTTTTGTTCCGCGGCTGAATTTTTTACTTATCGGGGGAGAAAGGCTATTAATTAATGTTGGCGCACAGCTTTTAATATTCCCGAAAGCGATGATATAAATTCATCAACACCTGTTGCCATCTTATATCCAGTACGTAAAATTTTGATTTTTACGCTCAACCTATATCAAACTTTGAATAAATCTCATTTAAAGAGAAATATAATTTAATCTATTCAAAATTTATTGTTTCAGTTCTTGAAATTAAGGAGAGCTTTAGTAGGTTCTTGAAGATGGACTTTTTAAAGACTTTTCTTGAAGATAAGATGATGAAGAGTATTTTATTTCACTGGCAGTTTTGAATTAAAGCCTGTTGTAAACCAAAGCATTTCATGTTTAACGTTGGCAAGTTGAACTGAAAATCAACGAGTATCCGAATACATACTAATATGAAAACAACTGGTTAAAATTAAAATGACTGAACCCTTTTCTTGAAGACGAAAAGGAAGAAGTATTTACATATTGTATACAAATGTAGATGCGCATTATGTTTGGGCAATACAAACAATCTGGAAAATTATTTAACGGATATTCTACTTTTCTGAAAATATTGCATAAAACAAATACTTGCATTTTTAAGCCACTCCCGTAAGTCTTTTTCGGGGTCCCCCCGCCCGTATACTAAGGGAATGTAATAATTTAAGTTTATTACGAAACTCAAAATTTTTTTTTCGTTGTATTGATAATATGATAGTAATTAATATCGATCGAATGCTGGTGTCGGCTGTATGAGCAATTGTTATTTTTCCCATGTGTAACGTCAATAAGAAAACCGTTTACATTTATAAAGTCCTCCACGAAAACCTTGTTCTCTTAGAGGGTAGCCCTAGTGTATATTTTGCTTAAATCCAATCCCGTTCAATATCTTAATTTTGTTTTTTAATATTTCATGAAAAAAGGAAATGTAACAACTAAATTTCTCTAAATCAAGTTGTGGTTTTATTTAGGACACCATAACTAATGTGAATAATATGTTTATCATTATTATTAAAAACGTCTAATTACCGTGCTTATTTATTATTAAATTTTTAAATGATGTTTCAAAAGATGAATTGTTGGATTCATTTCTTTAAATGTTTATCTAGCTCATGAATTACGATGACGAATTTTCTCAAACTAGAACTTTTCGAGAAAAAATTGTAATTGATTTCATAAAATTCTTTAAACATCATTTATTTACTTTATACTCTTTAAATATAAAATGGAACTACGGTAAATATAAAATAGAGCTACGGAACCATTTCAATCAATAAAGTAGTCATTATGTATTTAATGAGATTAAAGAAAAAAATTCCATACATTTATGCGGAAGATTTTCTAAGCATTCAGATATAAATTTACTGTAGACCAGGAACTGGAAAAAAGTTTCCTTCTCTGCGGATTATTAAACTTTTATTCTACGAAATTTGCACATAAAGGTATGAACCATTTTGCATTTAGCTTAAGAATGAAATTTTAAAGATTGGAATCTATAGAGGAACAATATAAAAACCATATTTTATATTTGCCTAACCCTCCTACTGAGTGTTAAAAGTGTTTCCATATAATTCTACATCTTATTTTTCGAAACCTTTTAACTCGAAGTGAATGTTTAGCTACAATATTTTAGAAAATAAAGTCACCGTTTCCGAACACCCTATATAACGTAATTGAGGAACTGGCTGTATGTTACTATATATAACTCATATTTTGCTGGTCACACCACAGAAGATTTGTAAACTTCTCTGGTCTCTCTCCATATAAATTTTCCATTAAAATGGCTTTTCTATGAAACAGTATAAAATTTCAGTCGCGCATTAAACTTTAAGATAACCTTTCTCTCCAATGTTTTCTCGTGTTTCTTCATTACGTCAGAAGGATTTTCTTTTTTCTAGCTTTTCTCTAAATTAACTAATTTTCAAAGAGCGTCAAATCTTTTTTTAAAAGTCTAGGCAATATTACTGGCACTTGAGTTCTAGATTTTTTTCGCCTAGTATGGCAGGCTTTACTCATCGATGATAATTTTTTAAAAGCGTAACCAAAATGGGATTTTTGAAACGCAACCCTTCAGAAGGGAACCTCTTAATAAAGTGGTTACTGCTATTAATGGCAAGCATTTGAATAGAAATTTTAAAAAGTTTCCTGACATATAATGACAAGCGGTGGCAATTTAAAACCACCAAAAGAAGACGGGCAAGCAATCGATTACGAATTTGTCGCTAACTTTCAGAAACTAGTTTGTGAACTGGGTTTATTTTTGATGAGCGAATCATCAAGTTTTGAAAATTTCATACTGAAGAAATTGGGTACAATTCAGTTACACTTAAATCTAGCATGCTGATAATCTGGAATTTTGTATAGATTGCTTCTAAAAAATTACTTAAAATTTTTTACAGCAATGGTCTAGCAATACAATATTTCCAAAGCTATTTTCAGTCAAAAATTCCCTTACAATTAGTCAATTTATCTTATATTCAAAACCCACCATTTAGTGATTGAGTGTCTAAATCTAGGAAATCCGTGATCTGTTAATGATGCATCCCGGATTCAGTTTGCGATGGCTGAATGGCCAAACTTTTAATTATATTGAATTCATTTATCCGGGTGCGAATTATTGTTTCAATGATCACGAATGCATCATTGCAGAATAAAGATAATCTTTCGAGAGAATTTATCAAAGTTTATTCGTTAGAAAATTATGTGGATGAGGAGGAATTATTATTATTCTGAATTCTGTTTTGCGCCCATCTACAATTCATTATTTAATTCGATCGGTATCATTTATTCAAAATTGGTATTATTTATTAAGTGTGACGAGATGGCTATTGAGATATAAAGATGATATCTTGAACATGTTTTAAAATAATCTGATTTAATTATGCAGCTTTATTTTTAACGTTAATTTGGTTGTCTATGGAAGAAAATGATTTTCTGCCACTAATATGTGTTCAATTAAAACCCTAAATTAAAAAAAAAAATGGCTTATGAAAAAGCTGTTGCTTTTATACGGGAAATAAAAGTAGAATAAAAAATATAGGTTTACCTTTAAAAAAAATTACATTGACCTTTAAAATTAAAAAGACGTTGTAAAGTGGTAAAGGTGGTTTTTTTTTTTTTTTTTTTTTTAGCGCTCTCGCCGGGACTCCAGTCCTGGATCTCTCGAATATGCATCAAGTATGCTCTCAGTTACACAGCGAAGGCATACGGAAGGGAGGGAAAAAATACCTCATATACTCCCCATTTAAAGAGCGACTGACGATTAGAGGATCAAGTCGTCAAATCCTGGTGATGAGGAGTTATCGTCCAACCCTTTTAGTTTGAGCTCCATTTATAGAGTCATTAGGTTTTATTATTATTATTATTAATTATTTTATTTTATTTATTTATTTTTAATAGGAGACGTGAAAAATGATGCTGTGGGACTTGAACCCTGGATCTCTCGATTACGTGTCGAGTATGCTTCCAATTACACCACATGCAGAAAGGAGGGAGAAAATACCTTATAACCTTGAAAGTCTCCTCGGAATAAATATACATGACATCTTTCGCTTAATTAAACCTAACAGTACTCGAATAAATGTGTCACCTAGACCTAGCTTTGCTTACATTTCTTACCTCTAAACTGATTTCTTCTTGGTATTGGGGTTTCATTTTCCATTAGTATGTGTGTACATATTTAATAAGATGACTTAAAAAAAGAACAATTTCAACGGATTGGAGTTGGAGAAGCTTAACTGCGCAGTGGAAATATGTTACTCGAAGAGAGACATAACCGTAAATTTCACACATAATTTTATTCTTTGATAATGCACATCATCACCATGGGTGCGCTATGCACCCCACAGTTTTATACAACTTACATTTCTTAAACAATAGCCGAAAATTGGAAAAGCAAACTCTGCGTGGCTAGCGGCAAGGCAACACAACGAAAAAAAGCAGAAGAGAAGAAATAAGAGAGAAGGAGTTGCGACGCAATTACCTTTTATACCGAATTACATTTCAAATCACATGACAGATTAATGTCCAGATGCTGGGTTCAGATTTCATCAATAAGTGCGCATCAAAATTTCAGGGAGTTTAGTTAGAAAAATTATTGCTCTGTTATTTTTAGAATCAAGACGGGAATCAAAAGGCTATTATTAATTTATTATTTGAAAAAAAGATATTTTATACTTCACACACACACACACACACATATATATACTGATGTCCAGTATATATATATGTGTATGTGTACTGATGTACTTAAATCCAGTTCATTGATGTACAATTTATCCCGCTCTGAATCGAACCGTGGAAGACGCATGGGAAAACCACATTACGGAAACGATAACAGAGAGCTCTTACAGCCACGTTAAGTAAAAACAATGTTACTAAATAAATTTCGCAAATTATTTAATAAGTTATTAAATAATTTAATAACTTATTAACTGATTAATTTTTACAAAATGTGCTTAAAATATAAAACATTAGAATTTTTAAGTGAGATTCTGAAATTACATGCGCACAATATCTTCAATGCATTTTTAAAGACGTAACTACTGAGGCAAAGATAATGTGTATTTAATGTTATGTTTGTGCCTTCTCGTAGATGTCAAATGTTAACAGTAACACTTTCTGCCTTTTAAATGAACACACACAAAGCATTATTATTTCATAGATAAAACATCTTTATTATCCTAAGATCTCTACTAAGTATAAATTTTTTTATTCCTCATTTGTAAGAATAATAACTTTGAAATCTAATTTATAATGATAAATTTTAGGTGTAGAAAAGATCTATAGGAAACGTAAAATTAGTCAAAACATAGGCCTGAATATCATAAATTGACATAGTTTTGCCTAATATGTACGCCAGTCCAAGCTGACCCTTTAATTTTTTAACTTCATACATAAAATTATATACAAGAATAACAAATAAGTATATGAATAATGTTTCAAGCAGCTACAAACCACTACACTGGAGAAAAAAGAGAAAGTAGTTAAAAATAATTCGAAGCAGAATGGAGCTCTAATTCTGTACTAAGTTGTGCATGACAAAAAATTCTGCGTTATTAAAAATATACAACCAGCATGCCCATTAAGAATACAACTAGCTCATAACTAGCATGCGCTGACTTCATTATCTATCCGGCACTGAATTCAAACTTATCTAATTGCTTAAGAGTTGCCATAAGACCGATTCGGAATAACCAGTCATCTTGGTAAAAAACTGAGAAAAATTAGACCATAAATTTATATGCCAAAAAATATTCTGATGACATATCAGTTCCTTGCTGTCTTGTATCGTCCAGCAAAGGACATCACATAGCGACCATCAAAAATATCAAGATTATAACGAAGTAAATGAGCGAGAAACTTCGCCTGGTCACGTGCAAAATCCATCTGTACCCGGGAAGAAAGCCATAGAATTTCTGGCGTGCAGAAATTGGTCTCCAAGGATGCGATATGTCAATTCCCTTTCCACCAAAGAGAGCCCATTGTTGGTCTACAAACAATGAGTCTCTGGTTTAGTACGGTTGATTCATTATTTAATATATACGGGTCATTTATAGCATCTTTTATCCAACTTTTCTAGATTTATGTATTATGAAGAACAAGAAGGAATCGAGAACTATAGGAACAACAGGAGTTTGTGTGTCAAAATTGGCTGAAATGGAAATACTATGAGAAATAACTACTCATATTTCAGTTGTGAAAATCAGCCTGTCTGACAGACCTTCAAACTAAAGCTGAAATAATTGTTAAACTAATCTCTAATGAAGAAATTTTCTGCATTTACAGATACAAAACTACAAAATCAATCTTTGTCAAAATATCATACTCATCCAACTAAGATATTTTAAACATGGCCATGCATGCGATTTTTAAATTCATATTTTATAGATTTTAGTTCTTAAAAAAGGTTGCTCTGTAGTCGTTTCGATTACAAATATTCTCAAGGTCGTTTCTAAGTTGATTGACACCTACAAGAGGTTTTTCTCTTTCAAATGTGAGTATGAATTCTGAATATCAATGTTTCACCAGGTCCTTTTTTTATTTCATTTGTTTTTTATTTTTTAAATCTTACACGGAGTTTTTCATAGATTCATCATACATTTTCTAGTATGCTAAAAGAAAAGAATATTTCGAAACCTGTTCTGTAGTAACAAAAATGTTTGTTAGAAATGTTTGCTGTGTTTTTGATAACACTTCGTGATTTCCGAAATTCCGAGGTAAGAAGGTCTTCTAAAAAGGCCAGATCTTTCATTCATTTTCTCACATTCCTCATTCTGGAAACTTGGTTTGTATATTTCTTCGCAATCCAACTACAGACTTCCAACTTTAGATTTAGGTATAATTCTATCGCATTTAAAGCATGTATGCGTAAATTATATATTGCTATTGCGTGTACCAGTTTAAATACAACCAGTGCAATGGAAATCATTTGTCTATCTCAACATGTATTTTGCTAATTTTTTACTTTATATGCAGGTAAAATGTATATGTTTGAGACAAAAATAGGAGAAAAGGAAAAAATAAACAAAGGAAATGGACTAGAACATGCCTTTGTCTTGGATTATATCTTAAGTCTTCTTAATCTTTAAATCTTCTTTTGTCTTAAGGTTACTTGAAGTTAAGACGGAGCGATAATTAGGCGGCTAACGGGCTTTCGCGGAACCAAAGATTAATAGTGCAAGTACAATGTTAGCCTAGTTTTACTCTTACTTATCGTTGATAGTAAGAAGATATAACATTTTTCTATGCTTTAAATAAGGAACTATATAAAATGCTAGAATATAAGCATAAATATGACTATATTGCTCGAAAATAAAAGCTAGAATAATTATCCTTTAAGTTTTCAATATATAAACGCATTCATTCGTTGTAAAATACGATGCTTTGGAAATTCAAAATCCTATCAACTTATTCAATTAACAACAAATGCACCCCCGGATGCTCCGATGCAACAGATTAAACTAAAAATATTCTATTCTGCGTGTTGGTGTAATTCTCTTTTTCGATATAAGGTTTAAACTTTACAATTAAACAAACCTTAAATTACAACAGGACATTGTCGCCATCTACTGATTAAATTTGAAAGTAATTTTATAAAATATTAAAAAATTTCAATTTTTATGTTAATAGCTTATTCTTAAACTTATACATGCAAATAGGTATAGTTTACTGCCAAAAAATTTCTTACTAATTTTATCAAAATATTAACTTTATTTTTAATATAACTTCTGTTTAATTAATACTTCAAAATTTAACTTTTAATTTATTTGAGCGCACGAACTTATTAGAACATGTATGTCATTTCTCTGAATGGTTTAAATAAGACGTTCGAAAGGTCTGTTTTTCCTTAAAATTCTTAGAATATTAGAGAGATATCATTAATTTGTTAAATCATGATAAATTTTAGGTGTAGAAAAGATCTATAGGAAACGTACTTTTTATGATTCTTTCTGGGGACAAAATAACGATTCTATTTCTAATATGAGAGGTATTCTATCAGAATATACAAGACAATGGATTCAAAATTGTCCAAGAAACTGCAAATATTTTATTTCAAAGCTTACATGAAATCCTGTTTCATATGTAAATATATTATGAAACCTTCTTCATCTTTTCAGAAGTAGGCACATACAGATTATGTAGTTTTCCCTATTTCTCCAGACAGTAGAGTTTCGTTAATATCTTCCATAATTTAAGCATACACAACTATCAGTTTTGTTGACGAAAGTAAAAACAAATCAGAGGACTAAATAAAATCAAATGGTCGATATTTTTTAAGTCGAAGTATGATTTGGAAAAATTGACAAGGCAGTTAGTAAATCATATGGGAAAAGAGTTTAATTTATTTTGATAAATACAAAACTGCTCAATTAATTGTCCTTTCATCGCTACCGTAGTCGAGATAAAGGAGAAAGTGATTACGAATAATTAACGGCAAATAGAAATTAATTTTTTAGAAAAGCCGCTACAAAAGCATCTCTGTCTGTCTTTTTCGAATACTTTGTTCTAATTTACCAGCGGCCAAGCGGTAAAGTCGCTGAACACCGGTAGTTCTGTTTGAGACTCAAATCCTGCGAAAGGATTGGCTTGCATGGTCGTTTTTACGGTTTTCCCCATATGTAAAGTGTATACGAGGCCAGTTTCCCTTAGAACGTCCTCGACGAAGACATCCCTTCCCTTAGGCAGATAGTCATTGAGGCTTTGCCTTAATTACATAAACCAAACGAACCTAATTAACCAAACAGCTTAAATGAGTTATTATAAAGCATAGAAACGAACTGTATTGCTTACCATATTGCAAATTAGTAATCTTTTGGAGGTTTTTCCAGCATGAATAAGTGTCATATAAAATAATTTTGAAAGCTTTCAGCAGGAAGCAAATTTAGTAATAATTATATTTTCAAAATAAAAAAAATAACTTTTAATCACTGGTTTGAAGAAATATATAAATTTTTCACAATTTTTTTTAAAAGCTAAAAATTTAAAAATAAAAAATACGCCATTTGTGAAGCTATAATTTTTCTTAAAACATCTGCGGCAGGTGTGGATCATTCAGTGTTCGGACTATGTATGACCTGAATGTTGGCAATTTGTACTTATGAACTGAATTCAAAAACTCACATACATATAATTAATAATTTAGAAGCGTTTACAAACCAACCCGCAAAGTGTAAGCGATCGTTGATATTGCTTCTTCACGGTGACGACTTTCTACATCTCATTGTTTATAAGGTTGTTTATGCGCAACATTTTTTGAGTTTATTTTTGTGATGTTCGTTTAAATTCAAAGAACGCCCATAATGTGTCCTATAATTTACAATTACAAAATAGAAGTGCTATAATTATTGTAATGATGGTGATGATGACATAGCATAATGGTTCACGTCATGTGATAGATAATTGTACAATTATTATCAGTATTATCATTACTCTATTACATCATCATATTATAATTATTGTTATTATCAGTATTATCATTACTCTATTACATCATCATATTATAATTATTGTTATTATCAGTATTATCGTTACTCTATTACATCATCATATTATTATTACCTATTAGCTGTTAAGAACCGAAAAGATGAGATTGCGTTTAAATGTTCAGTACGCTAAGTTACTTTAGTTATTCGAAGTAACGAATTTCTTTAGCATAAGGAAGGGGGGAATGAATGTTTGGCTATGAAATGGCGGTTAGGTTTAAAGAATCAAATTTACTTCGCAAATGTTTCTTGAAAATGGACTATGTTCACCCAAATGAATTTTAAATCTGCTATGCTGTTGCCCTCAAATTAATGAATCTTGAATTTACTTTGTCAGTGGTTCCCAAATTTTTTAGGATCGTGACCTCATTTTAAGTGCTTGGGTCGTAATGTTACTCCAAATTCTCAGGGATGTTTATTATACCAGACATAATATGTCTAGACTCCAGTTATACAGATTTTCAGTAACATTGCCATCCTTCCCAAATTTTTTTTCACTACTACTGTACCTTGCTGTTGATTGGTAATTATCTATCACATGACGTGAACCATTATGCTATGTCATCATCACCATCATTACTTACATGTGATGTTCGTGTGATACCCAAAATGCATACAAATCTGTTAGATATGTCAGTAAAGTTATCTCATCTGCAATTTACTATGCAGGAGAAAGCTACTTTATAAGCTTATTTTAAACTAATTTCGGCCCTTTTTTTTTTTTTTTTTTTTTTTTTTTTTTTTTTTTTTTCGAATAAACAAAGAATAATCAAGCAATTGTACAAGAATGTATAACGTAGGGATGGAACCTCCAAAAGATAGCTATCATTATTTGAAGCACATTTTAAAAAATATCAAAACAACATTTGAAGTGCTTAAACAATGCTAAGCGCAATTTTTTAGTAAAAATTTATTATTATTATTATTATTACTATTACTATTATTATTGTAAGGCCACAGCCCCGAGGAAAAAAAAAAAAGAAAAAAAAAAAGGAAAAATAAAATAAAATAAAAAGGTTAAAAATCTGAGTCTCATTGCCCAATTAAAATTCTATCTTTGTTCATATTTATAATTTTCATTATTGTCTCTGCAAAATCTTTCAAATTTGAATAGTTCCTTTTAAAATTTTCCCTAAAATTCTTTCTATGTTTCTCTCTTGCACTCCGGGTAAACGTACATTCATCGATGAAATGCCTGGCGTCCCCAAACTTGTCACATATTAAACATTTATCATTATTCTGTAGATGGAACCGATTAAAATAAGCCGGGAAATGGCCATGATTAGTCAGTACCTGATTTATATCAACATTATTTATAATATTCATCTTTTTGTTTGACTTCATATTTTTCATTAACTCATTATTGTTATTAGACGACTCCCAGCAAAAATTCCATTCTGCTTAAATCCAGTTTTCCATTTCAGCAATGGCCTTATTTCTTGTATCTTGGATATCAAAATTATCGGTCCCATCTCCCAAGTGCCGCCATTTTAGCAAGGGTGTCCGCCCTTTTATTTCCGACAATTCCACTGTGTGCTCTTACACAGTGTAATTTAATATGTTTCCTTTCAGCCTTTTAAAACAAGTCTTTTATTTCATTAATCAGTCGATTTTTATAATCTGGTTGGGTGAGTGCCTGTAGCGCAGATAGGCCATTAGTATATATATTTATAAAACATCGGACTGTTAATTTTTTATTAATCCAGTTCAAAGCCTCTATCAATGCTTATAGTTCGGCTTGATAAACCAAATTCATTGGTTTAAGTTTTATTCTCACGTTGTCTATCTCCACTCCTTGAAAATAATTTACCACAGTGCTACCCACTCCCCCATCAATTCCAGGAACCATCTGTAAAATCTAACTATTTTTTAGCCCAAAGACGCAATTTGCCCAGAGGGGCTAATAATTTCGTTTTGGCGTTTTGCGTTGATTCACACTATAAACGGCGACACTTTTTAAACTATTGCCACCAATATTAGAACCCTGTATTATATTTAAAGAAATTAAATAATGAAGAATATGTGTAAATGTATGTGCGTTTATCGCATTGTGATAAAACAACGGTACTTAGTTGGTCTCCATACATTGCAATTAAATTTCAACAAACTTTCACAAATTCACTTTAAACAGTCAATTCTTAATGTTGTTCTGACGAACGAGTTTTTATTTGTGATATTTCATCATTTAATTAGTGGCAGCAGTCTTTATCAGACTAATAACTTTCAATTTTTTTTTTTTTTTTTTTTTTTTTTTTTTTTTTTTTTTTAACTTTTATTTCTTAGCCATCTGTAAAATTTCAACCTTTATCTGGTTTAAGATTTAAGACCTCAGCATCTATTAGCCTTAATATCTCATTTTAAAATTTTTTCAGTATATGTAAACATTTTAATTGATTTTTCATCTGTAAACTTTCATATACGTAGTTTTGCTTCACTATAAAAGCACCACGGTAAAAGAAGCTAAAAATGAGAGGTAACATTTCTTTTAGCCCAAAAGGCGTTAGACCAGAAGGCAACTAATTTGGCATTTTGCGTTAATTCACTATAAATGTCTGTTCATTTTTAAATTGCTGCCACCAAATATTAGAGCCCTGTGTTACATTTAAAGAAATTAAATAATGAAGAATCTGCATGAATATATGTATGGTTCTCGCATTGTGGAAAAACAACGGTACCTAGAGCCATCCAATTTTGAATAACGTAGTCCTCCACTCGAATATGAGCACCTGGAACCCCAAATTTCGAATTTGTTTTATTATCTATTTCATGTTTTTTAAACTTTAACGAATTTTTGATTAACAAACTCAACGATTTCAAAGCCAGTAGTGGCAACACTGTACGGAATAAAGCATTTTTATCTCCGCGGCGCGAAAATTCTGAAGATAAGCTATCGGAAATTCTAAAGATACGCTACTGTTAAATATTAGTAATAATTGCCGAAACGTGTATGTGCGTGTAAATGGGAAAAAAAATAATAATTTGGGCGTAATATAAAAAAACATATAAGCTTTCAGTCCCCCCCCCCCAATTAACAATATCTGAAGTCTACTAGCCTGCAGTATTATTATTATTACTAGATTTAAATGTTGTACGTCCCATTTTTCAAACAAATTCTGCAATTTGTAGTTTTACATTATTTTTTTTTAAAGGTGAATCTAAAAGCAATGTGCACATCCTGTAATGAAATTATTAAAGCTTATGCTTTTAGTTTGTTTAATGATATTTCTAAAGCTGTATTTTATACGTTTCTGCTACATACTTTTTAAATTTAAACTTAAATTTCAAAACTTAACTTTCTTGACTTTTTTTTCTTCAAGAATGCCAACAATTATTTAAAAATGTGTTTATCATTCTAATGGCAAATATTTTTAAATATCAGTAAGGTTCATTAATTTTTTAAATATGAGAAATGTGTGCTTCATTTCTTAGAGTAATGTTTACCGAACTTGTTTAATGTAAGCAATGTTTACTGAAAATAGCTTTGCTCAAAAATAATATTTTTAATAAGAAAACTGCTATAACTTAAAATCAGTTTTTTTTTTTTTAATTATTTATTCGATAAATTATTAGTAGTATTAGAGTGAGCTGAAAAATAATAATAATTTCCGCTAACCTAAAATTACAGAATTCAACGCTTGCATAGCTTTCTGTACAAGTTCAAAAATATTAATATTTAAAAGTTTCTTGTATAATTATGAGAATTTAAAATAAACATTTAATTTTCTGTTTTTTTTTTTTTTTTTTTTTTTTTTTTTAATTTTCGGTAGTAAATTTTACGATATGTAGATAGATGACACGAGAACATTTTGCTCAAATTATTCAATACTTTTGCAGACAAGTGGCGCCATCTAGTGTTACTCATTTACAATGCAGTAGACTCTTGTATATTTAATTGTTGTTGTAACTAATGTTGTTCTGACGAACGAGTTTTTATTTGTGATATTTCATCATTTAATTAGTGGCAGCAGTCTTTATCAGACTAATAACTGAGAAAATTACAAGGAGAGCCTGGGCAAAGAACAATACATATTCTTTGGCCTGGGTTAGACATTTTGCCGCAAGGTACAATCACTGAAGGTCCTAAAATCTGAAGTCCGATGCCTCACTAAATTTAAATAATCTTTCCTTCTTTACTGCCCAGTACTTCTTCTAAAGTCCTTTTCTTTCCAATACTCAATGCCTTTTCTTTCTACTGCCCAATAACTTCTAACAAAAAATTGCCATCTCTAATTTTGCTCCTTGGTGCATTTCTAAATTCTAAAATTCTTGCGGTCGGATACGACAGCACCTGTTTCATTGCCTCTGGTAAGGGGTTACCCCAAAAATGTTGCAGCAGAAGAGGGGGGGGAGGGGTAATCATTCACAACTCATAACATTTTAATTCATATTACTCTTAATAAAAGTTGTAAATCAATACAAGATACGAGAAAGAACAACATACCCTTAAGTAATAGTTAAGAGCTAAAAAAATTACTTATTTAAAATTGAAATGACTCCCATTTCACCATAGAAAAAAAATCTTGTGATGCTATACTGTCTCATATAGTAATTTCATATCCCACAGCTTCATCATGTATGCTACAGAGAAACAAAATGGGTACTGTCAATTTACCTTACTTCCATTGGCCTTTAGTCGTTTACTGGGAATGATCTTTTTAACTTTTTCTACGTCTTCTGATTCATCTTTATTTTCATCTTCGTTCTCTTTCTTTAGTGCAACTATTTCACCATCTCCAAAAAGTTCACAGTTTTCATCCTGCCGTATCCATTCTCCAAGATCACCATCAATAACGTCTTGGCAACATAAAATCTTCCTCAATAAATCCACTTTGTCTGCTCGGTTTTCTCGAAGCTCGTTTCCTAAATGATCCAAAACTTTCTCCAACAACTCATTCTCTAGCAACAAAGTGGCTTATATGTTCGATTCTGTCTCTGTATCAGATATCCACACCACTAACATACATGTCTGTTGGTGCTTCTACTTTTAGAGACATCTACTCAACTGCCCTCAGTGTTACTAGAACTTTTAGAGAGTAAGGAGATGTTTGGCAGAGAGAGATGAATATTTTATATGTAATTAAACTATAAGTCCTGTAAAAAATCGTAACTATTGTATAGTAAATACAATTTAACTTAACAAATCATTTTAGTATGACTTGTCCTTCCTTGTTTTAGATACAAGATACTAAATCACACCGGCATCCTGGAAGAAGAAGACAGGTGAGTAATTTCATCTAATTATTGAAATATTGAAAAAAACTTCAAGATCTATTTTTTTTTTTTTTAGTTCATCATCCATCGTGTCACACATTCCTCCATGATTAGGACAACACGTCAAAGAAGTTTATGTCTGTATCTCTTAGTCAATGCTTCACAAATGCAACGGTCCTTTGATATATTGAAGTCAGGTTTGATAGAGAAACATGCCTCTAATGCCTTCGTTTAGGAACTGTAAAGCATCAGAATGTGATTTGGAATTGTAAAAAATGAAATGGGCTTTCCTTGTCAGATCTTTCTCTTTTAAAAGCTTTTATACATCAGAATTAAACTGCTGATATAACCAGCCCTTAAAAATATCTTCATTCATCCACGCATTTGGCAGATTCCTATGCCTGACCAACGATATAAGATGGCAATTGCATTCGTGTACGTTTTTATGTTTTTAAACGTTCGGATATTTTCCCATTTATTTATGAACTCTAGTTTTAGCTTCTGGATACCTGTTGCATTGTTGCATCTCAAGACTTAAAATCTCTCCATACTACTTTTATGATCTGAGGATAGGTTTTCTTTCGTGGGTGCGAATGTTTTCGTAGGCAGCGTTCGAAAATTTTAACCACATTCATCACAGTTGTAAATTTGATCTCCAGATAGACCCTCCAATTCAGATATTCTATAGAAACTATTTAGTTAGCCTGTTTTCAAGAATTAGTATCACAAATGGAAAGGGACAAAAATTGCAAATATAAAATACCGTAACAAATTTTTGAACAGAAAAGCGAAACTTGCCGGCATTCATATGCATAAATATGTACTGTAATTACAATAATACAGTACTTAAAGTGTACGTATATTATTTACATTGTATAGGCGATGCTAAAAATCATTTCAGTCTAGCCTGCAATAGAACCCACATTACTTCAAAGATATTATTCTCCTCAAAAGGCAGAAATAATTTAGAAACTCCCCCTCCCACAGTTAACTTGACAGCTGACGTGCTATTATGCTTCAAGCTATTACATACAGCTAGTT
Organism: Stegodyphus dumicola; assembly: GCF_044657685.1. NCBI lineage: Eukaryota > Metazoa > Arthropoda > Arachnida > Araneae > Eresidae > Stegodyphus > Stegodyphus dumicola. Next base: position 191,254,143 of record NC_140772.1, on the reverse strand, counting down.
AACGTTTATTTTATACCCAGACAACCACAGCCCACAGGCAGAGTTAGCAGGTCAATCGAACATTTATTCCAGTGTAAAAATGCAATAAACATTTACAGATTCAGCCCCGCGTATATAATGTAAAACTGGAAAGTTTAAGCAGCGAAATTTTACAATTTTGAAGCTCAAAATGTTATAGTTTTGAATGCAATTATAGGCGTATGTAACTGTGGTGCTTTATGGTCCACACTGTTTGATGATTGCTTGGTGTAGACCTTCAGAATCTGGTATACCTGTAGGAAAACCTTATCCAGGATATATCAGACAGTAGCCATTGCTCTAAAAAATTCTGCTGCTGAGAAGGTGATTGTTCCGTAGACTTTATTACGAGCTATTTGTAAAGTAATTGACTGTACCATTGCAGAAAGTATTACAAGAGGATCTTTTGGCACCTAATACAGTTCTTTCTTTAATTGCTTTTTCTCTTTTAAAGATAATGTATCTTTTTAATTGTTCTTCTGTAACATTGTAGCGGCCCAGTTATTGCATGGGAAATAATTATTTTTTTATTTCAAGTATTTTATAGTTTTTATGTGTTTAATTATTTTATGTTAATGTGTCCCTGGATAGCTTGAAACCAGCGTATATTTTAGCTGAGGAAAATTCCCAGTTAACACAACCTGTCAACAGTAACTTGCAGAGAGGACTTAAACACATTCTTGCACAGGCAGAACTATACTTTTACCTGTTAGATTCAAGGACTGTAAATTATTCTGATAGAGTCAGCACTGCAATTTCTATTACCTATTTCTAAAACTACTACCTATTTCTCCATCTTCCGAACGTAACTTAGTTATTGGTGGGGCAGTAGTATAGTGGCCCAGTTATTGCATGAGAAATAATTATTTTTTATTTCAAGTATTTTATATTTTTTCATATGTTTAATTATTTTATAAAATTAACTTTAATATTTTGTTAATATTTATATTTATATTTCTTTATGCTGAATGGCAACTAGTTCTGATTCATGATTGCTTAATTTTGGTTTCCAAACGTTGCTATTCTAGTAGCGTCGAATTTCGATAGCTGGAAAATGAAAAGCAATAAACTTAGCTATTTGTTCATAATTCATGCTGTTCCCTATAATAATTTAGTTTGAACATTAGTAGCCAAGGCTACTACAACGTAACATGATTGAAAACGTTTGGAAGTACTTGTATTCTTTTTCTTTTCTGTCTGATTGCTAGTGAGGCTTTTCGCCAGTTGCAGTGAGGATTGATTTCTTATTTCTTTTGATTTTTATACGTTCGTTTTCAGCCGTTCTTTAATGGTATCCATTAATTTATCAGTAGCATTATCCATATCCTCCAGAGTTATTATGGAGTTAATTTTATCTTGGATATATATTGGTTTATTGAAGAGATAAGCTCTATAACATAAAGAGCGACGTATTTATCTTTCAACTGAGTTTAATTTGGTGTTTCAAATGCTCGTGAAATGTTATTGAATGTATATATGATACTATATTTCTTTAATGTAAAATACTACTTGACTAGATCGTAAAATTTAGTTTTTATATCCAGTGCTAGATTTACATATAAGCTACGGAAGCTTAGAGCCTCCATTTTCTCTAGGAACTTCCCAAAATGTCCTTTATCCCATGTAAAAAAATCCCTTAATAAAACACCCCATTTCTTGATTAGCTTAGCTGGATTGTCTTCGTCCCTGTCCATAACTGCCGCAAGCTCACGTAAGTTAAAAAGTTTTACAAAATGAAGTTTGATCTGATAAGTGCTGCCATCTACTGCAGTGTAATGAATCTATTTCAATGCAGTGGAACGGATGATTCGTTCCAAATTGAATCTCAAATTTGAAAACAAGAACAAACACGAAGCAATATTTGTAAACGACGTTTTGATCCTGTTGTGAATTCTGAATTTGGAAGAATTTTCAGTCAGATAAAAAATTGGTTCCCTAACAAATTTTTCAGTTCAGAGAGGAGAGTAGAAAATTTGTGGAAAGGAAGAAATTTAACATGTTTTCACTTTTTCGCGAAACAAAAAATATATTGTGTTCCGTAAACTTTATATTGACAATTTAAATTGTTCTCTTTCATAATAAAGTTTTTCTGACACACCACAATGATTTGGAAATGATGGGAAATATTACGATACATGTGGTGTAGAATAACACGAGCCTTTTATTATTATTATTATTATTACTCTGCCTTTGCTTTTATTATTGTCACAAATATAAACATGTTCAGAATTGAGAAATTTTTTAGCAAAATGTTTTCCTTGAAAACACGCTCATACTTCATAATTATTTTACTATTCTCACTACATTTTTAACACGATTACGTTAACAACTAAACAAGAGCAATAATTCCAGTAAAAATATACTGAAAGATATAGCGCAATTCGGTCATTTAATTTAGTCAAAGAATATGAGGCTTAATCTCCACTTCGAAAGATTGCCTTCATGGAGTATTCTCTGAGGGCTGGCTTATATTTATATACACACGAAGAAAACTTTCAATGCATACTTCGAGTACATTCGCAGTCAAATGAACTACTAATATTTCTTCTGAACTTCGCCACTAACGGACATTCTATTGAATCAGTATCTTTCGTATTGGAGGAGTATCTTGAAGAACCTAATTAAACTATGGCTCAAGATTTTACGAAGAACGTTTTGAATCAATACCTCAGATACGTGAATAATTTGTCGTCGCAAAGCAAGTCATTACAAACTGGTGAAGGTAGGTGTAAAATAAGCTATTTTAAAACGAGTGTTGGAAGATGACGACCCAATGAAAATATTTCATATTAACTTACTCAGGGAAATAGTACCAGGTATGAAGAAAAAGGAATTAAATTTATATCTACACTTTAGATAATTTTATAAAATTACTTCATATTGTTATTAAAGAACTCAACATTAAATCTGTTAAATCAACATAAGTTCAACAAATAAGTAAAGGGAAAATATCAAGCCTGATTCATTGTAGGCATCTCTGAAGCTTACATTTTTAGTTATTTGATTTATATAGAGGTATTTTATCTATTTCATATGCTGAGTACATAAAAATCTTTTATTTAATATACTGATTGCATTCATATGCCATGCTCTATCATAGCTACTTTTTCTTTTTTTTTAATCCAAAGGAGCAATTTGCTCAGGAAGACTATTAATTTCGTTTTGGCATTTTGTGTTGATTAACTACAAGCGCTGTTTCACTTTTCAAATTGTTGCCACCAAATATTATCCCCCTGTACTATATTTAAAGAAATTAAATAACGAAGAATCTGCATGAATGTGTGTATGTTTCTCGCATTGTAATAAAACAAAGGTATCTATAGCCATCCAATTTTGAATAACGTAAACCTCCTGCGAATATGGGCATGTGGAAGACCAAATTTGAAATTTGGAACTTGTTTTATTATCGACTTCATATTTTCTAAAACTTTAACGAATTTTTGATTAAAAAACTCAAGGATTTCAAAGCGAACAATGGCAACGTTGTACAGAAAAAACATTTTTATCTCCAGCGCGCGAAACTGTGTATTGGAAATTCTAAAGATATGCTCATTTTAAAATTATTTTGCGACATTGCTCTTGAACTGAATTTTATGGTTTACGTGTGAAGAACATGATATCTAATAAATAAAGGTAACACACAAAATGTTAAAAAAACGCCTTTTTGGACGTAATAATCTGAAACCTTTTTTTTTTTTTTTTTTAATTAGGAAATTTATAGCAAGTGGCAGTGTAAAAACAATCTGGATCTGACGTTTCATTAAATTTTGTGAAATAATTCATTTATTTCCTACTGATGAAATAAGAAACTGAGGGCGGAATCACATCTTATTAGCCTTACCTTCTTATTCAAGAGATTTGTTTTGTGTTCAAAATTTAATTTAATGTGCAATGGATATAAAATTTATAATTTATTCTATTTATTTGTAACCAAAGAGAATTAATCTAATAGTTTAACATCTTAAACATCACATTAATACTCTGAGAATCAAGAAACCTATTTTATCATAGTAAAGGGGCATCTTATTGAAAACAGTCTATTTACACTGAATTGTAGGAGCCGTTTTATATCGATGCTGCATTCAAAAAATGATTCTTTATTTTAGTAAATAAAAATAAAAATAATTCTGCTTTTCCGAATGAACTATAAGCTATCTGTTCTACGAATTTCAGTATTAAAAGAGCCTTAATAACTTTATGTGATGGGTATCAGTGAATATCTGCTAATATACACATATTGCATCATGTAAACTGATACATATTTTAATCCTCATAAAAACTGCGTTTCATAAACAAATGTCATTTCTTCGAAAAAATTTTTATTCTCCGAATCAATCTATGTTTTACAACAGAAATAATTTATAATAACGCAATTTTTCCAGTTCTTTTTTAAATGTTGTTGGATTTGGAAATATTTTATTCAGTTAATGTTATTTTAATCGCGAAATTAAAGTTTCGTTTTCCATTGAAATCTGACATTCTGTGTTTTCAAATACAGACTAAATCAGACGGATAAAATTACAGGATATCAATTAAATTGTGTAATTGATTTGATTTTTAACCAATAGGCAACGGCGCGTTTTAGAAGAAACAGAAATAAATGAATATTAAATTAAGATTAATAAAGGGATATTAAGTTTTGTGCTACTGAGGAAATAGAACTATTCATCATTGGTGAAACGAATAATAATAATAGAATTTAGCTTTGGGTGAAAATTTAGATAAATTTCAGTTATTTAACTTCCACTGGTGTATTAAAGCATGTTTTATCACAGTGACAATAGAAATGTGAATTTCTCCAACGTCATTTAACCTCGCAGACGATATAAAAGGATAAATCAAGCCCGAATAAGAATATATCCAGTAATGATAACAACAATTAGAATCATTAAACAACACATCATAATAGATAAAAGAGATAAAGCATCTTTATACAAATATAACTATTTCAACACTAAGAAATTAAATAGTACTTCTCAGAATTATGGAATTCCCAAAACTTTTGCAGAAAATAAAATTTATATAAATAAATGAAAAATCCAAAACCATTCAGATTTTATATTACGTGCAAAGGGGCGTTTTTTTAACGTTTTGTTTATTACCTTTATTTATTAAATAGTATGTTCTTCACACTTAAACCATAAAATTCAATTCAAGAACACTCTCACAAAATAATTTTAAAAAAACATATCTTTAGAGTTTCTGATACACACTCTCGCGTTCTGGCGATAATTTTTTTTTTTTTTTTTCGTACAGTGCTGCCATTGATTGCTGTAATACAGGGCGATAATATTTGGTGGTAACAGTTTGAAAAGTGATACAGCCTTTTAAAGTTTTCAATGCAAAATGTCAAAAGAAAATACAATTAGCCCTTTTGAGCTAACGCCCTTTCGAGTAATTATATGATACTATAGTATAACCTGGATTATTCAGTCAGGAAGAAATTTATTCGCACTAAAATTATTGTCCTTATTGTTGTTATGAACTTAATTATTATTAATAATATTAATATTGTTGCATGCATACTGGTTCGCAATAGATCGAATGCCCACAGGTGTTATGATAGGTTGGTAAAATTTATTTTATCAAAAGAAACATTTCAGAGTTCTGGAATTTCCCACAGAAATACTTATAGAGTTAGTTGTTCACAGTATCACAGAGTGCAATTTGTAGTTACACTTCAAATTATTAAGAAAGTTAAACAAACGCAGTGCAAAGTCCATCTAAGTCAAACCGGGATAGTACTCGGAACTCACACTGAGATCACAGCTAACAATAAACAACTGAAAGCAGATGCTCTCACCGGCCTTTCAAAATTACTGGAAGGCAGATTTCAAAATTACTGGCTTACAACTAATATAGTTATAAGGTATTTCTCCCGTCTTCTTAACATGCTTTCGTGGTGTAGTCGTCAGCACGCTCGACGCGTATTCAAGAGATCCATGGTTCGAGTCCTTGCGAGGGCATTGCTCATTCTTCATCTCTCCTGCTTTCACAAAATACCTAATGTCTCTACAGTGGTGTCCGAACTAAAAGGTGGTGATTGATGATTCTTCACCACCAGGATTTGGCGATTGGGTCCCCTAAACCTCAGTCACCTTATAAAAGGGGGAAGTATATAAAGTATTTCTCCCGCCTTCTTAGCATGCCTTCGTGGTGTACTTCGTGATCAGCACACTCGATGCGTATTCGAGAGTTCCGTGGTTCGAGTCCCGACGAGAGCACTGCTCATTTTTCATCTCTCCTGCTTTCAAAAAATACCTAATGTGATCAATTACATATAATACATAGTGATACATAGTGATCAATTACATATAATCAATTATACCTACTGCGGCGATACTGGGTTCAGACCCAAATGTCGCCGTATGGTCGCCAACTCTGGCGACTTTTTGCGACAAAAATTAGTTTCTAAAACAGCTGCCAGCTTGGCGATATCTCGCCAAACTGCCGAAATAACCATTTACTCAATTTAAACAGACTTAACCCTGTGTTCTTACTTTTCCAACATAACTTGTCTCTCTCGATTTTTCATATTACATTACACAGAAAAATATACAACTATTTCACATATAATTGCACTAAAATCTTCTATATATATATAATATCATCAGCATTATCCTTGTTAAAATTATCATCATCGTCATTATCGTTAATTTTATGAATTATTATTAAGTAATTTCTATTATGAGTGTTTCATTCAATACATTATTTTTAAATAAATTAACAGTTTTCAGAGCAGTGAACGTGATTATTACTTGCCGACCATATCTGACCATGGCACTAACTAGATTTCTTCATTAAGCAATTACTGAAACTTTACATTTTATATAGCACTATTTCTTTAATAATCACCACAATTTTCTCTATTATATGCTTTTTATATAAGGTATGGTGTAGCATAACAAACCTGTCTTTACATTCTATTGAAATATTTTTTCTTTTGTATGCATAAAAAAGTCAAACTACTGCCGATTTTAGTTTGCAGCAATTATGTTTGACTTTTATTGCTCAGAATTCGTAAGAAAATGCTTTTTTTTTGGGGGGGGGGTCAACGTATCGATTTTAATAATCTTTATAGACGTCTTTAGCAATTTTGTATAATTCGATCACCATTTAAACCCATCTGCATCCAATAAACGAAAACTATATATTTCAAGATGAGAAGGCATTGAAAGAGAAGGCATTTTTTTAAATTCCTACTATTTCACACTCTCTCTATATATTGTTCAAATTTTCAGTCGTTGTAAAATACTTTTTATTCATCCACTCAAGTTCAAATACGTTTTTTTAACTTGTAGTGGATGACACTTAAGGTTAATACAGTTTTTTCACAAATTAAAAAAATTTTAACTTAAAATTATTTTCTTTTTTTTTTTTTCTTTTTTTTTTTTTTTAATATTTCTTTGTTGACCTAAGTAGGAGTTGACTTATGTTTTTTATATTATTTGTTTTAACGTATAATTAGGCTAACCAGGTTTCTTTTGATGTTAATTCGTAACTAAAGAATTTAGTTTTAATGATTTAAAAATTTATTTCGTTTAGTGCATAATATAAATAATTTTAAAAAATTAACGAAAACATTTTGCGCTTAAAAGTTAAAGGTGACGTGCAGACTTTTACTCTTATTTAACAAAGAAAAGATTTCTTTATTCAAGATTAACGACACATCCTTTTCCTAGGATCGTTTGAGAGTTTTTCCGTTATCAGATAATATCAGTAATATTATTTGATAATGCAGATACTCGCATTTACAAGAGTATAATGAGAATAATAATTTTGCAAAAACAATTAATTAGCTTCTCTTTCTTCAGGATATGGAATTAGTGCACTGAAATTTGTAAGTTCTTTGATGTGCTAATAAACATTACCTACCACCTAACATCTGTCCATCCAAATATTTTCATCTAGAATACTTGTTTTCTTTAATGTACAAAATACAGCGTTGATTTGTATATTATGAATTATTTATATTGTTTGTATTATTTATATTATATATTAATTAAATTTACTTATATTATTTATATTATGTTTTATATTATTATACATATTTATATTATTATATATTTTTATATTATATATTATTATACAGATCTTAATAAATATCTTTTAGTTCGGTTTTATGAACCCATATATTACTTCCGGGAAATTTGTTCTGATTGCTTCATTTGGTCTCGATAAATACAGATTTTAACTTTACACTCATTACCTTTACATTTTTCAAAGAAACATGATTACTCTGAAAATGGTGTAAATCTCTGTTAGTTTAAGTTTGATCAGCGGATCAGCAGGTAATTTTTTAATAAAAAATTTCATCTAATAATTTGTTATCAGATAACATTTCTTCGTTAAAATATTTTCTTGCAAAATGTAGGTCTTGTTCTTCCTTCTTTTCTACAGCATTTTTCAATTCGCCTCATTTGATTGACTTAATCTAACTCAGTTGTGGGTGATTAAACTTAAGTGCACTATTAGTCAAATTCACAAATCGGAATAAAAACCTAAATGTCACAAATCATTCTTCTTGCAGATTAGCAAGAGTTTTATGAATAATATTTCTTAGAATACACGATTATTTGATTATTAAACACGTTTATTTTCTGCAGTGACAAATACATTTTTATCCTTGCACGGCACACCCGTAGCCGAGCGAATAAAAGCGTTGAACACTAGTAGTTCAAGGTGAGTATGATTCCATATGAACAGCTTAAATTGGCTGCGTCGAACTTTCGTGGTTTTCTTTTATGTGTGACATAGCTTCATGAGAAAGGTCTCCACGAAAATACCCTCCTCTCTCTGACAGCGAATTACACTTAGTATGAATTCTGTTATAATACGATAATACGTGAATTCAAATATTACTTACCAAAACTATATCAATACGATTAATAATTCGTCGAATACATCATAACTTCAATTATCCCGAAAGCTAATTACTTGGATGACCTTTTTATTTTCGCCTTTAAAGGCAAATAAAATTAAGCTTCTAGTTAATTTATTTAAGTATTTATTTTTTTTTCATTAATTTAAATCTACCTTTATGGCATTCAACTTTAGTGGGATCTTTGCATTAATGAACATTTCCTGAATCTCCGAAACGTCCAGTTAGGATATTAATGCTTTCTCATCTAGCGGACACTCCTAATAATTAAACCCAGGGTCTCATAAATGTCCTCAGTTCCTATTTTTAAAGAATATTAAAATAATTCGAACTCTGCTATAACGGACTTTAAGGGATCGAAAACTTAATTTTCTGTATGTCCCATCTGATAATAAATAAAACGGATCATACCACAAAATAAAAATAGATTAAAGAATTAAAAAAATGTACTGATTTGCATAGTCTCTTCACCCAAAAGAAATGAATAATAACTCCAAATTAAAATAATAATAATAATAATATTAAGAATTAATTACAATTATCACTACTCACAATTAACGAATTGCGTTTCCTTTTTTTTTTTTTTTTTTTTTTTTTTTTTTAAGTTTTCACATTACGATAATAATTTAAATAATGGATTACTTGACATTACATACTTGACGCAAATTATTAATTACTTGACATATAATTTGTCACGTTGTAGACCCGTCTTTCCAATTGCATATCTTCTAATATAAGTGTTTATGAATAGAATTTGTCCAGATAATGTTTACGATTTCTTTGAATGGTGAACATTTCAGCAATATTTCTTCAGCATCCTTACAATGCAGCCCCACCAGCGACCGAGCGGTTGAATCGCTGAACACTGATATTTCGGACCGAGTTTCGAGCCCTGACAAACAGGCTGTCGATTTCGTGGTTTTACTCATGTGTAACGTGTATACGAGCAAGTTTCTCTTAGAAATACTCTACGTAGCATCCCTCCCCTTATTCATATAGCCCTCGAGAGCGTTGCCGTAATTAAATAAACCGAACCTAAACTAATCAGCATTCTTGTACTTGACCTATTTAAACGTTTTCCTCATATCCAAATTTTTTTCTTTAAAAGTAGATTTTTCTACATGGTACCAAATAGAAGAAAGTAGAGAATACGGGAGGTGACGAAAATTGTCTCTTATTACTTTGTTTTCAGTTAACCCTCTGATTCGGGGGTATTTTTATGTCTGTTACATTCTATTTGTCAGGAAGAATTATATTGGTAGTGGATCGTGGTCACAGAAAGTTTTGGACTCTTCTTTTCCGTTTTCATATCTACACATCTTCTTTAAAATTTCCTTCCATACTCTCACACAATTTTTAGCAATCTCTTTATTCTCACTGGTGACGCTTGAACCGTTTTATCCTTTTTTTATTGGGTGTGACGGAAAAACAATGATCTTTGCTGCTGTCGTTTCTTGAAATAGTACATTTTATTTTACATTCTGAGTTTAAATTCAGTCGAAGCTCAATTGAGTTTGAGGGAAGTTGTAACTCCATCCGAAGCTTCAAGTAAGACAAGGTCCGGTATTTTATTTTATTTTTAATTATTTATCATTAATTTAGTAATTTATTAAACTTTTATTTATCTGTTTCCATTTCAGTGAATATTAATTTTAATTATTTTATGATTTTGATTATTAATTATTCTACTATCTTATTAGATATTTTATTTATTTATTTTTGCGCCTCTTTCCAGACTGATTTTCATAGGGTTTTGGCACTCCTAATTTCAGAAATTAAAGCCCTGGTCGAAAGATATATTTCCAGGAAACTTCGCTTTCAGAAAATCTGATTGGGTGACTATGCGAAGACTACCCAGATGTATATCTTCTTCTTTCTTTCCTACGCGAATTATAGCTGCCAATCATTTTCCCCAGCGCCGTAAATGTTCTGAGTATGCTAAAAATATGCAAAAAATTACTGAGCGCAATATCTACAGCTAGAAATCTCCCATTCAACCTGTGCTGGAGGAAAAGTTTCTTACAGCATCTCTATATATGATAACTCCCTAACATGGAGGGAAGCCGAACCTCTTAAACATGGTGGACTTGAGAATTTTTCAGTTAAAACTTGCAAAAATCCTGAAAAATATCACGAAAAATACAAAATCATTTCAGTTGAAGGTATATCTATCAATCTTTATAACCGTTTTTCATAGGTCTGGAAGATCAGTTTAACCATTTAAAATAACATTACGTGCATAGGAGACTAAAACGCAGTGACGTAGCAGCCCTAATGGGCGAAGGCCTGCAGTGCCCGAAAATCTGCTTTTTTGACCGTGTGCCCCGGGGTGCGTAAGCATATATGCCCTGAACAAGTGGTCAGCTTTTCGCAGGACCCCCAGTGTTTAGTCCCCAAACAAACTTGGTATTTTTATCGACCCAAGTGATGGAAATCAAGGGTGTCCGCCGATAACATCGCGGCAAAAACATCGCGGACGAAAACGTCGCGGAGAAAACAACGCAAGGCGAAAACGTCGTACTACAAAACATCGTGGGAGAAAACATCGCAAAGAGAAAACATCGCAGTTCTAAAACATCGTGATACAAAACATCGTCGTCGAAAATAATGCGGTTCAAAAACTTCGCAGTTTAAAAACATCGTCGTCGAAAATATCGTGGTAAAAAATAAAGTATCTACAAATCATCGCATGACGATAACTTCGCAGACATGCTTTTTTCAGGTTTTAATAATTGTAAATGGATATTCCCATAATGATTTGTGAGCGCAAGATGTAAAGAAGGATAATTTTTACTTTCACATTTTTTATTAACTAATAAATATTTGCCGAAAAAGTAAGAAGGAATCTTAAGCGTAAAAAATTAAATGCAAATTATAGATTATACTTTTTATGAAAAATTACCAGTGAAAACTTTATAAAAATGATTTATTAATGGCCTTTGTTAGTTAACTATGTCGGTTTAAAATTCTATTAAGTGCTATAAGTTGCATTAATTTTCTATGCTTAAGTTTCCTTTTTATTTTCTCAGCAAAAATTTATTAATTAATAAAAATATGAAAGTAAAAATTATCCTTCTTTCCATCTTGCGCTCACAAATCATTATGGGAATATCCATTTACAGTCATTAAAATATGTCTGAAAAAAGCATGTCTGCGATGTTATCGTCATGCGATGATTTGTAGATACTTTATTTTTTACCGCGATATTTTCGACGACGATGTTTTTAAACTGCAAAGTTTTTGAACCGCTTTATTTTCTTCGACGATGTTTTGTACCACGATGTTTTCTCTTTGCGATGTTTTCTCCCACGATGTTTTGTAGCACGACGTTTTTGCCTTGCGTTCTTTTCTCCGCGACGTTTTCGTCTGCGATGTTTTTGCCGCGATGTTTTCGCCTGTAACCAAATCAAGGGATGAAAGGCTGAGTCGATCTTACCCAACCCGGAAATCGAACCCCGGACCTGTGGTGCTGCTGCGCGATGCGCTAGCCACTGCGCCACCGGGCCTCGTATAGAAGGTTCGACGTGGCCAAAAAAGGTTCTTCGTTGTATCCGGAGGATTGATATAAACCGGATTCGCTATAGCGAGGTTTGACTGTAATTTAAATTAACATATTTACATAAATTTAGATAAATTCTTTGGATATAAAAGGATAAAAATAAGGTTATATGTTTCGTTTTGGAACCTATTTAATAATAATTACATTTTTTTTTTAGCTGAAATAGAGATGAATTACGTATTTAATCGAACGAAAAATAATTTCCTTGATTAAATTTTCCGAAAAAATTGTTCTTAGTATTTTGTTCTATCACAATAAAAAATAATTTTTGTACTGTTTTACTTAGCTTGATTTCACTGTTTATATGTTAGTTCAAATCTTCAATCGAATTCTTAAAATTTTGCACACAGATAATACAATATTACATATACAGTTTTCTTCAGTTACAGATTCCTCAAGATATTGAATTTTTCTCACATATCCTTGCTTAGTAATAAACCGAATCAATCAAATTTAAATCTTTGCACTATATAGAGATTGGAAAATAGTCCTCAAAGTGAAGGCTTTTCAGAATCCCTAATATAATTTACTAAATTTTGAGAGTCCTTCGAAAATCAGACAAAATATTTTTCCCCGTGAGGCTCCTAACAATAATGGACTTTGAAATCTAAATTTTAAGCAGATCTTAATTTAAAGTGATTTTAAATCAAACAAAAGTGTGAATGAATTGTATGTAATCTTACAACATCAGAAAGATTAGATTTTGCTAGATTTGCCATATGACGAATTTTGTTGTAAAACTGAGCAGGAGAAATAGTTTATGTACATTTGAGAAGTCAGTGATTTTCTTGTTTATTATTTTCTTCCTTTTTGTGTTCTAAAAATATATGAAACAAAATATATACAAAAAACTTTCTAAGTTATACAGTTAAATTCAATAAGATTAATTTTTATACGATAGAAACACTCAAAGGTTATGCACAGTTCTAAATGCTAGTTATTCATGTAATATCTGTAAATCTAACAATACGCACTAATAGAGAAGTTTCTATAAACGGTGGGTCCAACAGTGGCCTAGAAATAATGGCGCTAAACACTGATAATCCGGTCTGGGATTTCAATCCTGGCGAACAGGCTGGTGCGTTTTCGTAGTTTTCTCCATGTCTCAATGTGAATAGGACCCAGTTTACCTTGGAAAGACCTCCACGAAGGCATTTATCACCTTAGTCCTCTAGTGCTTTGTATTATTCAAATAGACCAAACCAAACCATAGTTTGTCTCCACCTGTATAGTAATATGAATTACACAGCTAGGTATCTAGCTCACCAACCAGTTATTGACTCAAGGAAAGTAAATATGGATATATTCTAGATATGTCACAAATACAAACTTAATCGAAAAAATAAAATTCTTAAATACCAGAGTAGTCAAACAGTACCATCTGTCAGCTGACCAAGTGACGTTACTTGACTGCACTAAAGCTTGGGAAGTCTTTGCATCTTACCCCAATCACTTGGCTGGCATAAGAGCAGAATAACAAAGTCCAAACTTACTTAATATGTCTCTTTTTCCTTCAACAGCATTGTGCATATAAACTCAGTTCTTACTTCTATGTTTCTAACTGCATAAGCACCAAGCAGTCACGTATTTGCATTACCATAAATATATAATCAAAATGCATTCGCGAACCGTGTAAAATTGCTTCTGGAGCCAGACACGGACCTCAGACAATTACTCTAAGCATTGCATGTGTCAAATTTTTTCCGAACTTTCAGGGTGCAATGCCAAAATGATAGAACAAGGACTTCATATATAATTTAATATTTTTTAATGACTATAAATAACCTTTATTTATATTGCATTTAGTAAAATTTGGGAATGACGTCCACGGTTAATTTAAAATGACGGTTAGTCCAACAGCAGTTAAAAAGTCACATAAAACCGAAATATTTCATATTATAATTAATAAAAAAATTATAAAATAACCCATATTTGTATTATGCCTTATAAGGTATTTTACTACTATTTATCACTTCCTTCTTCCAGGATGCTTTCTTGGTGTAACGGCAGCACACTCGGCGCGTATTCGAGTCCTGGCAAAGGCTAAGGTTCGAGTCCTGGCAAAGGCATTGCACACTCTTCACCTCCACTTCTTCAGAAAACCTAATGACTCTACAAAAGGCCCCGAACTAAAAGGTGGTGAACAATAATTCGTCGCCTTCAGGATTTAGCGATTGGATCCCCTAATCCCTAGCCGCCCTTTAAAAGGGGAAGTATATAAGGTATTTTCTTCCTCCTTTCTGCAGGCCTTCGTGGTGTAACGGTAGCACATTCGGCACGTACTCGAGTGGTCCAGTTTCGAGTCTAAGTGCATTGCTCACTTTTCCTGTCTTCTCCTTCAAAAGAAAAAAAAAAAAAAAAAAACCTAATGATTCAACAACCTACATTTGTAAGCAATTTAATTTCAGAATATATGCATTTGGTTATGCAAATTTAATCAAGATTTAAAACAAGAACGCACCTCAAAACAGAAAGAACAATATTTTCTGTTCCTATTATTTTTGAATTTCTGTAAGAATCAATGAGAAACATAACATGAATGCTTGTATACTTAATTTATTATGATTCTGCAATTTTTATTTAAACAAAATAATAATAAAAAATATTAAAAAATTCTGAAAGGTTTCAGATTTTAAATTACGTCCAAAGGGGCGTTTTATTAGCATTTTGTCTGTTACCTTTATTTATTAAATATCACGTTCTTCGCACATAAACCATAAAATTCATTTCAAGAACAATATCGCAAAATAGTTTTAAATTAAGCATATCTTTAGAATTTCTGGTACAGAGTCTCGCGCGTTTGGGAATAAAAATGTTTTTTCTGTGCAATGTTGCCACTGCTCGCTTTGAAAGCCTTGATTTTGTTAGCCAAAAATTCATTAAAGTTTTACAAAATATGAAATCGATAATAAAACAAATTCTAAATTTCAAATTTGGGCTTCCACATGCCCATTACGTCATTCAAAATTCGATGGCTCTATGTACCGTTGTTTTATCTAACTGCGAGAAATATACATACATTTATTCAGATTTTTCATTATTTAATTTCTTCAAATATAATGCAGGACTCTAACATTTGGTGGCAACAGTTTGAAAAGTGGAAAGGATATTTAGAGTGATTCAACGGAAAATCGAAACGCAATCCTTCAGGGATAAAGCACCTTTGGACTAAAAATATGAAAGGTTTCAGATTTTAAATTACGTCCAAAGAGGCGTTTTTTTTTAACATTTTATGTGTTACCTTTGTTTATTAAATAGCATGTTCTTCGCACTTAAACCAAAAAATCCAGTTCAAGGAGCGATATCGCAAAATAATATTTAATTGAGCATATCTTTAGAATTTCCGATACACAGTCTCACGCGCTGGAGATAAAAATGTTTTTTCTGTGCAACGTTGCCATTGCTCGCTTTGAAATCCTTGAGTTTGTTAATCAAAAATTCTTTAAAATAATAAATCGATAATAAAACAAATTCCTAATTCCAAATTTGGGCTTCCAGATGCCCATTTTTTTTCTGCTTTAAGAAATTTTCTCTTTACAGGTTTCTTCAGGTGCCACTTTGAAAAACAGGCTGTTTGACTTTTATTTCATATGTATCTTTCTTCTACTTAAATAAGGAAGTCCTGCTTCATGCATGGATTATTGCACATTTGATGATACGTCTTGTACTCTTTGGCGGCGTTTATTTATTTAAGAGGCTTCCCGCCAAAGCGATCGCTTCTAAGAAATCTGTCAACCAATAAGTAAAAGCAACAGAGTAGCCCACGCGATGACTCTCCGTTAGTAACACAGAAAATGAACCAGCGAAATAGGGGCAATAGCTCATATTCCACTGATCTTATTTCCATCCATTGGCAGCAGGAGAGTAAGCCAATAATAATTGCAAAAATAAATACAGAAAATAAAAAGATAAAGAAAAATAACGGAAAACGTGTCCTTCGCAAAGTTTCAACAGAACTGACAGGAGAAATTTTGTTAAGTTGCAGCTGCTTGTGCAATTACATTTCCGTTGGTAATACGTTCTGGAATATAAAACAGGTTTAGAAATGATCAAGAGTAATGAGGCGAGGCAGACGAAAAATTTTTAAGTTATCTCTATAATGTTTTAGAAAAAACTTGAAGTATCAGAATTTAATAATTGAATTTAGAAAGTTAGTTAATTCTTGGCTTTTTCGGCTTTCTTAAGATGACAGTTTTTATGAAAACGTGTATAACTTTGGAAAAACTACAAAAGATAATAAGATTTTTTAAAAAAAATCTGAATGCTTTCAGATTTTACATTACGTCCCCAAAAGGGCGTTTTATTTTAACGTTTTGTGTGTCGTAACATTTATTTATTAAATTCGCACTTATACCAAAAAATTAATTTCAACAGCAATATCGCAAAATAATTTTTAAATTAGCATAGCTTTAGAATTTCCGATACACAATCTCGTTCGCTGGAGATATTTTTTTTTTTTTTTTTTTTTTTTTTACAATACAGTGTTGCCAATGTTCGCTTTCAAATCGTTGAGTTTGTTAATCAAAAATTCGTTAAAGTTTTAGAGAATATGAAATAGATAATAAAAGTAAATTCGGGCTTCCAAGATGCCCATATTCGAGTGGAAACGTACGTTATTCAAACTTTGATAGCTCTACGTACCGTTGTTTTATAACAATGCGAGAAACATACATACATTTATGCAGATTCTTCATTATTTAATTTCTTTAAATGTAACACAGGGCTCTAATATTTGGTGTCAACAATTTAAAAGCGAACCGACATTTATAGTAAATCAACGCAAAATGCTAAAACGAAATTAGTTGTCTTTCTGGTCTAACGACTTTTCGCTAAAAAAAAAATTATTCTCTCATTCTTGGCTTCTTTTTCCGTGACGTTTTTATAGTGAAGCAAAAGTCTCAATTCCGTACGGCACGAGCTATGACGGATGTCATCTTCGCGGTGTATAGTATATGAAAGTTTACAGATGAAAAAGTCAATTATAATGTTACATCAAATTAAGTCAATTATAATGTCACTCTAGATACTATATGCCGAGGCGAGGGGAAAGTCCTCTCCTGTGGTTTGATGGTAGGGAAGATGGCTGGGAGAGAATCGGACCCCCCCCCAGCGGTACTGTCCCTCAAAACTGGGGTGGAAGCAGACGTTCAACACCTCCTTGAGTCTAGGAAGTACATGAACAAGAAACAGTAAGACTTCCAATTAAGTGGTTATAAATTTTCCTCATTTTCCAGCTCCTCAAGGTTATAATTTTTTTCATTAATATTAGTCTTTACTGTGTCTTCTTGACAGTTCAAATCATTGCTCATAAACAACTTTTACGTAGCATTTCCTTATTTGCTCTTTCACTGCGTTTAATTAGAACTTAATTAATATACGGGTTTTTTTGACCTTCTCTCCAAACTTCATATATTTCAATTATGAAGAACATGTATATATATTCTTCTGTTATCGCTCTTCAGAGTAACTTCCAGTGGAGAGGTGTCTGTGCACCGGGTAGGTTGGCTGAACGCCCTACCCCATGCAGAATAATTAGTAACTGCAAATTGTTTCTCAAAAATAACGTAAAAAATTCATAATTTTTTTATTAATTTTTAGAGGGTTTCAAACAGCAAAAATTCTCATTGGAATAAAATTTATTTTTATTTTTTTTAAAATTGATTTAAATACATTGATTCATTGATATTAAAATTGATTGATATTAAAATTGATTTAAATATTGATTGATATTTTAAAATTAAATTTAATAAATAAAATTTATTTAAATTTTTAAATTATACTTTATTCTCATGGGAATAAAATTATAACCTATTCTCGTGGGCAAAAATTCTCAGGGAATAAAACATCATCAGCGCTCGATGAGGCTGTGCCGGAAATTCTAAAGATACTCAAATTCTAAAGATACTTAGTTTTTAAATACTTCTAGCACAATGTGGCGTTAGCCCAAATGCTCTCAAGTGTGTATGTGTCTGAAATGAAAACAACGTCCGTTTGGGCGTAATATAAAATCTGAAAGACTTCAGATTTTTTTCTTTATAGTTTACATTTTCTCTCTTTTTATTATTAACGTTGAAGGGTTTATATTTATTTTAACTAACATTTATTTTAAGTTTAAGCTATCTTTCCTGTCAAGCCTTTACTTTACCCTGGAATTGCCAATGCCAGAGTATGTAAATTTTAGCAGAACGCGCAAAGTATTCAAATTTTCAGCGGAAGTAATTTTGAGTTAAATAGAAGGGAAACGAGTTTGTAGGTGTGCTTTATTTATTCACGAGCGTGAAGATTGCTAGGTAGAAATTTAAGAACCGCGCGTTTCGGCCTGTGAGCCTACTTCGGCAGTTAGTTGAATCTTTCAACTTCTTATTAAGAAAGTTTGCTGAAATATCAGCTGTATCTTAGAACGTGGTTAAGTTAGTCACGTTTATAGAGAGCCTCGTAGGTAGTGACTTGTTATTTATTCATTTTTAGTTGTACTTTCTTATTTTTATTTAACCGCCGGGTCGGCGTAGTTTGTGAGCGTCAAGTGAACGCATCTGTAACTTTTTAAAGTGGAATAAAAAGGAAGTTGAACCCTTCTTAAGAGTTTGTGTACTTTCGAGTTCATAGGAGTCACTACTATTGTTGCGGGCAAGTTGAGGCCACGCAACAGCACATTGGCGCCCGAACACTTTTTCGAACTGAAATGGCCGAAAACTGAATGGAAGCTCCTGGACAAGTCCAACAACAAGAAATGGCGAGCCAATTGGAAGGATTTGGATACCTGGTCCAGACGATGAGAGCATCAATCAAGCCAAACGTCAATTTCGTCGGAAAAAATTCGGTGGCGATTTTCTTAGAAGGTCTCGAAAATCATTTCCAGCTGTACCCTGTGCCTGAAAGACAAAAAGTAGCCATTGCCACATCTGCACTAAGAGGACAGGCCTCACTATGATGGAAGAATATAGGTAAATTTTTATTAGGGAAATTCGGAGGTCAAACATATACCTTTGAAAATTTCAAAAAATCATTATTAAAGGCCTTCCCCATAGTGAAAGACCGAGCAAAGCTAGAAGCCGAACTATATAGTTTTTATCAACGTAATATAGAAGAGTTGACGGACTTTATTCTGCGAAAAATTAAGCTGACGGATATGCTGTATGGGAAGAAACCCGACGCGGAGATTATTGAAATAATCTTACCAAGATTGCTACCTGCTGCTCAAGATTACTTCGAATTTTGAAACCCAAGCACATTGCAAGAACTCTTCGAGTTGGCGGTCAAGTTCCAAAATCGCAGAATAGCGGGAAACGCTAGAGGGATATCGTATTCTCAAGGTCTCCGAAGGCACTCCTCAACTGAACAGACCAGAAGCACAAATCGCTCTTATGGGGAAAAGAGCTATCAAGCTAACTCATCGAAGCTCGAAGGTCAAGGCCCAAAAAGGAAATTTGAAAACAACCGTCCGCGTACCCAGAAGGCAGAAGTTGAAAGGAAAGCTTTAAACGAGTAGAGGGGACCTGTAAAAGCGAGGCTCCAGACCCCGGAAGTTTCGAAAAAACCCTCAAGAAGATACCTAAATACGGTGGCGATGTACCAGTAGAAGCCCTCATCGATACAGGGGCAGAAGGTAATTTTATGAGTGATACTTTTTTTAAGAAGAATTTTAATAGGTTACGATTATTTAAAAATAAAATCACAGAAATCATAGCAGCGCAAGGACAAACTTGTCAATGTATTGGCAAATTATCATTACAAATACAGGTTAAAAATGAAAGCCTTAAAGTATTAATTTTTGTGGTAAAAAATTTGCAAAGTCCACTTATTTTAGGTATGGAGTTTTTAAAAGCCGCGAAGGCCAAACTGAATTTTCAGGAAAATTCAATTATGCTGGAAATGGACCGGAGGGTGGTGGAGCCAGTGGAACAACCGCAGGTGACAGGTGACGGAGGACGGGGACGCCTGGCGTATAACATAGGTAAACAGGCATATGTCCCACGTCCTCCACTATCTCGAAGAAGCAACTCGCTGGAGCCCCGTGAGGCTGCACCGGGAGTTTACATGGCCATACAGGTGCTAGATGTCGGGTAGTTTTTACATAGGACGTTGTTAATAACACAAAGTAACTTAAAAAAGAATATAAAGGATAGCATTAAAACACTAAAACACTCATATAAGCTGAAACACATAGATATACAAAATTAAACGTAAAAGCATAAAAACACACTCGTTATTACGTAACATAAAGACATAAAAACACACACGAGAATACATATCATGACACATAGAATACATATGGAAACACGTAGAGCACATAAATGCAAATATTACACACAGAAGAAACATATGAGACATAGTAACGTGTGCGTAACGCAGTAGCGCTGTGCGGAAATATGCTCAGTTCACATAATACATAATGTACATACTTTCATTAGGGGCTTCTGTTGCATGAATTACATATTTCGTTGCATACACTACATTCGTGCATTAAGTCGACCTTAGCCATTTGAATGACCATGAAAGCCAAGCCATCCAGCAAGTGGTGAGTACTTTTTCGAACTTGTTTTCAGAACGGCCTGGTAACTGTCAAATTGTTACGCATGATATATAGTTAACTGCCGACAAACCCTGTAGAGAAATCATCGAAGGAAATGTTAAAGAACCAGATAATAACGCCTATAAATAGTGAGTACGCGAGTTCAGTCGTACTATGTAGGAAAAAGAATGAGTTTCCTCCTTCGGATAAAAGGGCTTGGAGGTTTGCTATCGATTACAGAAAGCTTAATAGTGTTACTAAGTTTCCACTTTACCCTTTGCCGGTTATAGAGGAAATTATTAGAAAGATTAAGTCTACGAGATACATGACTACTTTGGACTTAACGTCTGGCTACTATCAAATAGCTATGAGACCCGAAAACATACATAAAACCGCGTTTTTAACAAAATCGGGCACTTATGCATTTTTACGCATGCTCTTTGGGTTGTGTGGGGCCCCGTCAACATTCCAGAGAGCTATGGACATTGTTCTAAAGCCTGTCCTAGGGAAATCGACTTTAATCTATCTAGATGATATAATTATAACGAGTAGTACGTTGGAACAACATATTAAAGACTTAGAAGAAGTTTTTAAATTATTAAAAGAGGCCGGTCTTACAATTAACGCATCAAAATGTAAATTCGCAACTAAAGAACTTAAATATCTGGGTTATAAAATTTCTCAAAAGGGTATAGAAACTCAAGATTCAAAAATAAAAGCCATCAAGAATTTCCCACCTCCCAACACCGCCAAGAAACTTTCTTCTTTCCTTGGGTTATATTCTTATTATCGGTCGTTCATAAAAGATTTTGCGAATATTGTTGAACTCTTGTTATTAATTAAAAGAAAGTAAAGTAAAGAAAAGTAAAAGTGGACAGCAGAAGCAAATACTGCATTTGAAAGGTTAAAAGAAGCGCTCATCAATGCCCCTGTTTTGAAATTCCCGGAAGGGGACGAAAACCTGGAAATTGCAGCAGATGCGTCGGACTATGCTGTAGGTGCTGTTCTAATGCAAAATGGCCATCCTTTGGCATTTTTTAGTAAAACTTTGAACCCTACGCAAAGGAATTATACAGCTACAGAGAGAGAAACATTAGCCGTATTAATGGCTGTACACAAATTTCGAGTTTATTTCGGCAAAGCGCCAGTAACAGTCTTTTCGGATCATGCGGCTGTTGGTAGACTTTACTCGGGAAAAAACTTAACGCCCAGGTTAATAAGATGGGCTTTAAAACTTCAAGAATATAATCTCATAATTAAATATAAACCGGGTAAGGAAAACAATGTAGCTGACGCACTTTCTCGTATAAAACTGGACGATGAAGGAAATGAACTCAAATGCGCTGTGTTGACTTCAAAAATTTTAGATTCTAGAGAAACAATTATTGCTGAATTGAAAGCTGATCTTGAATTTGGAAGTATCTATGCATATTTGAAAGACCCCGAAAGCTTTGAGCACACAGATATCGATGCGATAAGAAATAGAGCAGAAAACTATTAAATAATAGATAATTTATTATTTTATACGAAAACAACAAACGAAAATCTCGAGTACAAACCAGTCATCCCAGCCTCGCTTCGATTAAGCATTTTGAAGGAATTACACGACGCGAAAACAGCGGGTCATTTAGGGGTCAGAAAGACTTTAAAAAGGGTACGCGAGGCGGTATATTTCCCGCAATTATACAAAATAGTAACTGCGTATGTCAGGTCCTGCAATCAATGTCAGTTAATAAATGATATTAATTACAGCCCGGCCGGGTACTTAAATAGCATTCGCGCTACATTTCCGAATGAAATTTTAGGCATAGATCTTCTTGGTCCTTTCCTCCAGAGTGAGTTAAATAAAAATCATTTTCTTTTAGTAATTGTAGATCATTTTTCAAAATGGACAGAAATTGTTCCACTTAAACGCGCGTCAGCCAAAACAGTCGTAGATGCATTCTTACACAGATACATTTTAAAATACGGTGCACCGATAAAAGGCATTAGCGATAACGGTAAACAACTCGTTAGCCAAATTTTTGAAAACATTTGCACTGGACTTGGCATACGCCACATCAAAATGGTTCCGTATAGACCACAGGCAAACATAGCAGAAAGAGTTAATATAAATATTGTAAAAATAATTCGAAGTTATGTTAGCACACATCACAAGCACTGGGATGGCTACATAAATGAGTTAGCTTATGCTTTAAGAACAGCAAATCACGATACTACGGGGAAAACTCCAGCAGAATTATTTTTAGGACGGAAGTTATTTACGCCACTAGATAAATTATTCTTTGTGCAACAAAGAGAGCAAGAGTTCAAACAAAAATATGTACAAAAACTCATTCATTGATCAGGCGGTTAAAAGCTCGGATACGGCAAGAAATAGACATAGAAATTGCACTATGATAGAAAACGCCGTGAAGCAGATTTTAAAGTTGGGGATAAAGTGTTGAAGCGGAAATTTTCTTTATCAAGTGCCCCAGACAATTTTACTGCAAAGTTAGCTCCAAAATTTGAAGGCCCCTATGTAATTCAGGAAATCAAGGGAGTTGTATTGTACCTTAAGAACGAGAGAGGGGAAATCTGTAAAGCAAGTCCCGACCAGGTGAAAAAATATTATAATCAAAATGATTTTGAAATCCTTAAAAGTTTCTTGCAGGACTCAAGCGCAAAAGAAGTGGAAGGTCCAGAAGTAACGTCACCCGCTCCACCACCCAAGAAGCAGAGAACAGAAGAGGAACCTAGCCCTTCTACAATGCTACGGTCCCGAAAAGAAGAAAGGAAAATGTTCAGACTCCAGCATTTAAGAAATACAAGAAAGCAACGCCGCCGTGTAAAGAATCTTTGGTAAAGAGGAAAAGACCAGTTACAACGCACCGCAGTAGAAATTCTGCGTCGAGGAAACCACTTCCAGGGCCAGATAGTCAGGAGCAAACAAGGCCGCCGCTCACGAGAACAAAAAGACAGCAGGAGGAACGAAAAGACCACCACCAACAGAAGAAATTCAAGCACGATTCCAGACCGGAAGCCGCCAAGACCAGCCGTCCAGGGGCAAAACGGAAAAGACAGGAACCCGACGACTACCACTCCGGCGTACAGAGGGCCCGACGACTACCACTCCGGCGTACAGAGGGCGAAAAAGAAAAATCACCATGGACGAAACTCGAAGAACACAAAGGACACGACTGACTTCTATGACCTCCATAACGTGGGAGCAGTTCTGCCGGAAGAGAATGTCGGAGTTCCAATCATCGAAAACTCAAAGATAAGTTAAAATCTTTTATAATTTTTTTTTCTTTTGTTCCGAAATGTTATGCGTAAATACGAAGTTCTATGTTTTGACGGAAGTCAATTTGTCTCGGTTGAGACTTAGTTTTGTCTTACTTTATTTAGCTAAGGCAAAAGTATTATTTCTTTAAGTATAAAATCTAAGAACAAGCAGTTCCTGTTGGTCGGAAGACTAATTCTGTTATGTTAAAGCCAAAATTTGGCCGAAAGTAAAATAACTTCGTATTCTTGTATTAATGAGAAATTTAGTTTCAGTGCCGCCAGCTTGGCGAACAAAGCGTGAAGTAAAAATTTTATTTTTATCTTATTCATTGTATGGTAAATTGTAAAAATCATATGTATTAGAATTTTGTAAATATACGTAAATACTTGAAAGTTAGGTAAAAGTAGAATTTAGTCTAAAAGCATAAAATTTTAGATGCTAAAAGTAAATACTCGAAAGAAATGAATTCAAATTTAAGTATTAAACTGTAGATAAAATCATGCTTTAGAGCGAAAGCCTGCATGTCTAAAGATGAATGAGGTGGAAATTAGAATGAATGTGTTTTGTAGGATTCTTCACCTGCACTTGAATTTTAAGAAAGTTAAACATAGCTCATCGAGTTTTAGTATGTCGATTAAGGTGTGTCTATTTGGTCGCTGAATTCTAACAAATCAATATCGTTAGGGGAAGTGTTGCAATACTAAAACACGAATATTCCCGTTTGGCACCACACATGGTGGAGAGCCAGGGTAAAGTTAAATTAATGTTTGAATACTTGAATGAATGTGAATTAAGCAGTAATTAAGGAAAATAAAACGATCAAAAACAAAAACTTTATCCAGAGTTAAGAAAGTGTAAATTATAATGTATTTAGAAGATACTGATACTTATTCCTTCCAGATGCTGGAAGGAAGAGAGCAGATTGATTGCTGAAGTCCAGGAAAGGTTGCTGTAAGAAGAGATGGTAAAATGATGTATCGACAGAAATTTATTCTAAGTTTTGAGAAAACAGTTTGTTTTATGTAAACGAGGCTCTTGAATTTTAGTTCAGAATATGGAATCTTTTCAACAGGTCGTTTCTAGGACCTGCTTCCAAGTTTACTAAATTCTGGCAGCGGCAAATGTAGGGTTTATATTTATTTTAACTAACATTTATTTTAAGCTATCTTTGCTGTCAAGCCTTTACTTTCCCCTGGAATTGCCAATGCCAGAGTATGTAAATTTTAGTAGAATGCGCAAAGTATTCAAATTTTCAGCGGAAGTAATTTTGAGTTAAATAGAAGGGAAACGAGTTTGTAGATGTGCTTTCTTGATTCACGAGCGTGAAGGTTGCTAGGTAGAAATTTAAGAACCGCGGGTTTCGGCTTGTGAGCCTACTTCGGCAGTTAGTTGAATCTTTCAGCTTCTTATTAAGAAAGTTTGCTGAAATCTCAGCTGTATCTTAGAACGCGGTTAAGTTAGTCACGTTTATAGAGAGCCTGGTAGGTAGTGACTTGTTATTTATTCATTTTTAGTTGTACTTTCTTATTTTTATTTAACCGCCGGGTCGGCGTAGTTTGTGAGCGTCAAGTGAACGCATCTGTAACTTTTAAAGTGGAATAAAAAGGGAGTTGAACCCTTCTTAAGAGTTTGCGTACTTTCCAGTTCATAGCAGTCACTACTATTGTTGCGGGCAAGTTGGCGCCACGCAACAGCACAACGTTTTGTGTGTTAACTTTATTTATTAAATGTCACGTTCTTCGCATTTACGCTACATATAATTTAATTCAGCAGTAAAATACAAAATATTTAAAAACAGCATAATTTTAGAGTTTCCGATAGACAGTCTCGTTCGCTGGAGATAAAAATGTTTTTTTCCGTAAGGTGTTTCCACTGCTCGCTTTCAAAATCGCTAAGTCTGTTAGTCAAAACTTTATTAAAGTTTTATAAAATATGAAATAAATAATAAAAAATATAAGTAACGTCATTCTATGAAAATGTTCATTGTTTTTAATTAGATAGATCATAAATGCTTTTGTATTATTTAAATCAATCCGATTCAAAGGTAAGAAAGGAATATTCTTAAAAACTACGTCTGTTGCTTTCAAATTGCTTTGTTTGTTAAACAGGCAGATTCATTTTGAAAGATATGAGTTTGAAATATCTTAAATTTTATTGAAGGGCAACAGTCTTGAATGAAAAGTGAAACAATGCATGTTTCACTTTTCGCTGTGAGAGAGCTGTGTTAAAAGTTTAATACAATTTCTTAGTAGAGATTATCAGTAGAGTTTAACCACGGAGCATAGCGAAGCATTTTATAGCATACTATATAATATGCATACTAATGCATTATACTAAATGAATACGCATGCTAATACATAATACTAAATGAATATGCATAATATTAAATGAATATGCATAATACTAAATGAATATGCATAATACTAAATGAATATGCATTTAAATTAACAAAGGAATGTTATATATCCTCTATATATTTGAAAAGCAAAAAAAAAAAAAGGAAAAAGCGAAAAAAAAAGTATTCTTAAAAATGGCATCTCGTGCTTTTATATACTTAGTTTTTTAATCAATAATAGACGGATTTGATTTGACAGATTTGCATTTTGACCAATAGCAACAAGAGGATCTTACGCGTAAAACCGACATAATTTATGTCGATAATAGAGATGTAGATATGTAGAATAAAAAAGTAGATACGATAAAATATTAACTTTAATTTAAAAAAAAAGGCCCTTAACTCTTTTTTTCTTTTCTTTTCTTTCATTTCTAATTTGGTTGGTATTTCTCCTGTCCATCCTAAAATAGTAATCCTTACAATAAATTATCATAAACTGCGTCATTTCAAAATTAATCCTTTTTCTCAAGAATAAAAACATGTTAAATCGGCCACTACTATCTGATAAAATATTTTATGCTTCGTCACGCCATATTCATGCATTTCTTCTTCATGAATTGGCCTTTATCGTTATGCATCGACATACATGTTGTTAAAAATGATATCATATCTGCTAAAATATTTTATGCTTCGTCACACCATAATTATGCATTTCTTCTTCATGAATTGGCCTTTATCGTTATGCATCAACGTACATGTTGTTAAAAATGATATCATAATACATACATAAAATAAAAATATATGAATAAATAATCGAAATTTTAAACATTCAACTCTGGTGGTCCTATTAAGATTTCAAATTTTATGAAGTACAAGATTTTTGATTGTTCAGCTACTTCATTACAACTGATCCCTATGTACTCAGAGTGGAAAATTTTAGATTTCGTGCCATCAGATTCTCCAGTTAATGAATGGACAAAGTTAAAATCAACAAGATAAGTAATAGCTGCTATTTTTATTAGCTGATCCCATAGGGGTTTCCATTTACACAAAAAATTTTCTTATGCTAGAATTATCTTTTTTACCTAATGATATCAAAGTTGTTGATGTTATACGTATATTATATAAAACAATATAATTAAATTATTAATTTTAATTTCCTCTTAAATCTACTGAAGCGTTCGTTTAATCATCAACAATTTAACTATATATAGTTTCGATTATAGCGATAATTAAATATAATTAAATACTCAGTTTTGCCTTTAAGAATTGCAGGTGATGGATTTGTTTCCTGAAAAATGCCATTTAATAATCTTCATTGAATTTATTTTTATTCCCTTTGAGAAGTAGTGAGAATTATCCAATTAATAGGTCTTCGCATTTTTTTTTTTTTTTTCAGAAAAATAATCGTAGTATTTTCCTCGTCTTTATAACATAAAGTAAAAAAAGAAATCTGAATGAGTTTTAAGGGTATAATTCTGTAGCCACCTCTATCGAACTATACACATATACTGGAAAGATCATATTTATCCGAATAATTATATACAATGACAAAAAATATAATGTGTGGTACATCTAATATCTGTTATTCGTCTTGATTTCTAAACTAGACCCATTTTTTATATTAATATGTAATGTGAAGATTACACAGCAAAAATATAAAGTACATCACATTTACTTGACCTGAATCTTCTGCCTACGATCACTGCAGAAGACAAATGAGCAAGACTTTCAGACTTCATAAATTTATAAAGAAATAGCTAGCTATAGAAATATGTATCCTCCTTCTCTTTTAATGTACTTCCCTCCCCCTACTCTAATTTATGAACCTCATTCAAAGCTTTTGGAAAAGCTAGGAATTTAGTCTTTCTCTGAAGTGAACAAAGATAATATTCTACCTACTCCTACTTATGAAAATAATTATATTGTTTTTACCTTTTTTTCTCAAATCTGCATTAGATGGAAGATGTTCAAGAAAAGTGAGCCCCATTTCAAAGATTCAACGAAGCTCTGGCTTGAAGTCTAACAACTTCATCCAGTTTCGGAGAGTCAAGTCTTCTAAACTTCCCAAGTATAAAAAAAAATGATTCAACTTTAATCAATTGCTACGCTATGTCGTTTTTAATGTAATCAGCGAAGTTTTCCCAAAGCCGTTGATTAAATGATCATTTGGAAACTAGATAAATCTAATAGAATTATAAGGTATTCCTTCTAGCCTGCCTTCGTGGTGTGACAGTAGCGCATTGGGTGTGTATTCGGGAGGTCCAGGTTCGAGTCCCGGCGAGGGCATTGCTCCTCTTTCATGTCTCATGCTTCTTCAAAAAGCCCTAATGACCGCCACATTCGCTTCCCGAATTAAAAGGTTGTGGACGATAATTCGACACCACCAGGATTTGGCGATTGGGTTCCCTAATCCCCAGGGGCAGTATATACCTCCTTTCTGCATGCCTTCGTGGTGTAACGGTAGCACTTTCGGCGAGTATTCAAGAGGTCCAAGTTCGATTCCCGGCGAAAGCATTGCTCATTTTTCACATCTCCTGAATCTAAAAAAAAAAAAACCTAATGACTGTAAAGAATGTATGTCATCTATGCGAATGAGATTTCTATTCGGAAAATTAAGTGTCATATAAAACACACAAACAAAAAAAAAAAAAAATGTAATTTTTTCAGACTTGTTTAAACGAAGGAAACAAAGCTTCGTCTTCTGGGGTTTGACACATAAAGAAATTTGCAAATTTTTCATCATAACTGAAGGACGTTATTTGCAATTCTTGTTCATTAGGAGTTGCACTGGACGAAGGACCTTAAGATTATTGAATAAGATAAAGGACAATGGTCCCGTTCTCTTGTAGTAAAGCTGAAAGACAATTTATATGTTACCAGTTAACAAATGATTACAAGTACAAATACGATTACCATGTACAAAATAAATCAGAACTTGAAGCCTTTATAAGAGAAGCACATAAAGCTATGAGAAACACGATTTAATTAAAAAAGTTCTGAATACTTGTGCACTTGAAACTAGAGAATTAAACGGACAGAAAAGCTGGTACCCTAGGGCTGTTGTCTAAAACTTGCGGCCTGCAAATGCATTTTATTGGTGTATTTTTAATAAAGATGGTGCTATAAGATTGAAGACTAATAAGGTAAGGGAAACAATAACCAAAACTGTAAGTCTTTATTTCCAGATGACCTCTGAATCATCGAGTTTGATGCACTGTTTGAAGCAACTGAAAGTGAGTGCAGAGAATCTATTTGTATGACGATACAATTAAGTCGAGAAACAATACGAAAGCAAATTTTGGATTTAATAAATGAAACCAAAATTTTCATGAACATGTAGAGATATTAGGTATTTTTTTTGAAGCAGGAGAGATGAAAAATTAGCAACGCCTTCGCCGGGAATCGAACCACGGAACTCTGGATACGCGCTCAGCGTGCAGACCACCACACCACGAAGGCATGCCAAGAAGGCGGGAGAAATACCTTATATACTCCCATTTTAAAAGGCGACTGGGGTTTTAGGGGACCCAAACGCCAAATCCTGGGTGTGGAGAATCATCATCCACAACCCTTTAAGTTCGGGTGCCACTGTAGAGACATTAGGAAATTTTTAAACCTGGAGAGATGAAAAATTAGCAACGCCTTCGCCGGGAATCGAACCGTGGGCCTCTGAAATACGCGCCCAGCGTGCAAACCACTACACCACGAAGGCATGCCAAGAAGGCTGGAGAAATTCCTTACAAAACAAATAAGTAATAAATAAATAAAACCATCGACAGGCTATATAATATGATAAACGGTTTAGCATTTTTTGTAAACTTATCGAACATTTAAATAATTTCAATAAAGAGCTGCAAAGAAAGAATAAACTTAACAATTAAATTGCAACGACGGAAAAAACTTGAATCAAAATATTTCATACATTTTCCATACCAACCTGCCCTGTTATTTCAAATGAAATATTTCAAAATGGGCAAGAAATATAGCATTATTGAGAAAAAATATTTGGAAAAAAAAATGTGTTGATTTTAATGATCTATACTTCAGTTTGACATTATTTTCATTACCATTAAAATGAACATGAATAAAGTACCAGAGAATCTACGAATCGAATTCATTAATTTATCAATCTAATAGAAATCTTATTCAATTATTTGATGAATGGATTTCATTAGCTTTTATTCGTACTTATCAAAATAAAATGATATCAGTTACAAATTTTTGCAATAGGAATAATCCTCTTGTTTAGAAGTACATGTATATGTGAACAGTAATTTTCTCAGTTGAAAACTATCAAGAAAAGAATCCAATTTACCGATGAGCCTCTACACTCATGTCCATAAATTAAGGGTAATTCGGAGTCACGCGGAAATCGAACTCTAAAATAAATATATCACCTGTAAAATCACTACACACATCTTCAAGAATCATATGCAAATTTCAGGAAGTAACCAGATGACACCGATGGTACGTCACAATGACGATAGTGTAAGAGAGTGATATATAAGGAATACAGGCAAAGGAGTAAAATTGTTCGCAGGCGCTTTATAAGCATTTCAGTGCAATAACCGAATAGTTATGACACAAAGGACGCATTTAGACGATTTTTTACGTGGTAGAATTACCGGCCGTCTGTAATGGGGGCGTACCCAACTGGAAGTATCAGACGAATTTGGAATTGACCAGAGTGTCATCTTCAGGCTTTGGCAACGATTCCAAGATGATGGTAATGTGAGTAGCTGTTACAGCACATGTCGCAACAGAGTTACAACGCCAAATGAGGACCAGTATTTGGCAGTTACTGCCAAAAGAAACAGGCGAAGCACAGCCTCAGACCTGTCTCGTCAGCTCTCTTCAGCCACTGGTACGACAATTTGAAGGCAGACCGTGTACAGACGCTTAGGGCAGATTGGTCTATATGCTCGTAGACCTGTCAGATGCGTTCCACTTACTGCAACTCACTGTCGCCTGCTGTTAGCCTTGAGTAGAGATCATGCATTGTGGACACCGCATCAGTGGGCTTGTGTGATGTTTTCCGACGAGTCCAGGTTTAGTTTGCAGTCTGATTCTCGCCGGACTTTCATATGGAGAGCTCCAGGTACTCGTTGCCACCAAGAAAACATCATTGAACGACACCGTTACGGTGGTGCAGGAGTGCTCGTTTGGGATGGAAATATTCTGGGTTCCAGAACTGACCTGCATGTTCAAATTGGAACCATGACAAGCCAAATCTATCCGTACGGCATTCTGGAACAACATGTACGTTTGTTTCGGGGCGCCATGGGCGCACAATTTGTGATTATGGATGCCAACGCCCGTCCTCACCGTGCAAACATCGTAAGCGAATGCCTTCAATCGGAGGATATCACCCGTATGGACTGGCCAGCATTCTCACCGGACTTGAATCCAGTAGAGCACGTGTGGGTCATGCTTGGCCGACGAGTTGCAGCCCGTCAACCTCCTCCTACATGTCTACCGGAACTTCGGAGAGCATTGCTTTTTGAGTGGTGTAATATCCCCCAAGATCAGATCAATAATTTGATACTCAGCATGCCTAGGCGTTGCACGGACTGTATTGCATCGTCTGGGAGACATACAATGTATTAACAAGCATACCAACCGTGTAATATTGGTTTTTTATAAATAGGGTTTTTTTTTTTTTTTTTTTGTAATTTGCTCCAGGGAGAAAAAATCGCTAATTTTTTTAATAATATCAAACATATAGCATCTTTTTTTGCTCTTTGCCTTTTGTTTAATAAATAAGCTTTACAAATAAGTCAAATTTGTTTTGCTTCTAACTCTTCCTTTGCCTGATTTTGCATTATCCTTAATTTATGGACATGAGTGTAAAATCCTAATGAAGACAGCTTCTAGTAATTTTTCCAAGGCTATACACTTTATTAAAATCGAAATTCCATCAAGTGTCAAGTTGTATTAAGAAGTAAAGATTATAATTGCTTGCATACAAAAATACGTAATTTTTCTGACTGTGTTGAAGAAACATTAAATAAATAATTCTTTATTATTCGAAATTTTTCTCTGGAAAATTGGAAGGTTTTTGTAAAATTCGTAACTTTTCGTTCAAGTAAATATTAATGATTAATTCAACATGTTATAATTATTTGAAATTAATGTCTATCTGAAAATTTAACATTTCAATACGTTTGATTTGCGAAGCATAACAAAGGGAAATTACTTCGAGTACCAACATTTAGATTTCAGGTAAAAAATAAGTATTAATTTGAATTTTTCCTTTGCATTTTTATTATTACACATTTATAATTATCCGTTAGGGATTACGGACTAGGATTTATAATTATCTGTAATATTACACCTAAAAATATAGAAAAAAGAATTAATCGAAGGAAAGAACGCTCAACGACAAATTTACAAAATTTAATATCTAGGCACAATTCGAGTCTTAAAATCAAATTATAGAAAAACATTGGCATGTCATCTCAAAATAAATCCTATTTTGTGTCAAAATCCCTATATTAGAGCAATGCTAAATATAAATCTAATATATATCCTAATTCGCCCTTGCGAGACATTAAAAACGCAATTTGAATCTTGCCAATCGGCCGAGTTGAACGGAATATATAGAACTGTCCCATTCCCCCTCCTCGCAATGTACATTGGTTTCTTAAAATTAATAACGCAGGCATTTTACAGAAGCGATTGTTTTCCCGCGAATATCTGTGCAGGCAAATCTATAATGTTAATTTTGAGGACGCCAATTATTTTTTTAAAGCAGCTATTGTATTTTATTATATCTTACATATATATACAGATTTTGCGTTATATCTATAGCTATATATAGATATAGATATAATGCAAAAAATGTTTAATTAAAATGTTAAAAATTAAAAATTCATCCCATATTCAAATCGGAATAAACCATACGCAAAAACTGAAAACCAGAAGTACAGTGGCAAAAATGGAAAATGATTGAAATGCTGGAGAAGCGATGCATTTCTTAGCTATTTTTTCATCATTTACAAGTCTAACATCGATACGAGCTCTTAAGTTCTCCATTGTCTTTCCAAAAACAGCATTGTTCATGAACTCGAAAAAGTCTCTTTCAAAAGCTGAGCTGCAATTCTTCCTTTGATTGGTATTAAATTCTATATATGGTTTTAACCAAGGTGACTGCTCAAACATGAGAATTTTATTCACCTTTCTTAACTTTAAACCTAATTTAAGATAGAGTTTTAAATTTCTGTAATGCACTATATAATGTTCCTTATCATTTAAATTAGGAAGTTTTGTACCCCCCATTAATGATTGATTTATAGCTTTCAAATTTTTTTTCAAATAAGGCGAAAATAATGTCTCATTTAATGTTACTTTTTCAGGAGCTAGAGGGAATTCGTTATGCAGATCATGTAAATTTTTAGGATAAGTTAGATCACACTCGAAAATGTATCCCACAGAGCCCTCATCTTCTATTTCTAATATGGCTTTTTCATCCATACTTTTGGGGGTCTTGCCATTTAAAGTTCATCAAAGGTAGAGGCTGAACCATTGCCCACCCATATAAATTATTTTTATCAAAGTACATGATGTACTTACTCGGAAGGGTAGGATCATAATCACTTAAATATTTGTTATTGGCTCTACTATACCTCTTTGATATCATTGATGCCCCACCTCTGATACCTTTTTCTAGAAACAAATGCATCGTTGGATCTGTCAAAAGTTCCATCTTCACCTGTGTCATACGTAAGCAAGCCTGCCAAGCTAGACCAGGTGCCGTAAACATATGACACGGACCTAATTTGTAAAAGTTCATGCAAAGCTCTCGGAAATTTTCAAACACATCAGCAAGAAGTAAACAGTCTGTTTTTAAATAAAGATCGGGATATTCACCAAGATTCTGAAGTTTAAACACTTTCCACACCATCTGAGCATGCTGGTAGTCAGACTCGGATAATTCTTCTTTGGTGATATTTGAGAAAAAGGCTTCTCTAGGGGGTAAATGAGTTTCATTAAACTTTTTAAAGCTATCCATATATTCATATGGATAAACACCTTTTCTGAGAAGCAATGGGATTTTGTCGTTTTGAAAATGTTCTCGTATTATTACAAATTTTTGTGGAGACAAATTTTCAACAAGTTTCTGCAAAGATGTGGGCAGGAACTGGAGGGAATCTTAAAACTGTAGCTGTCCTATAGAAAAAGAAATGTATTTCTCCATGTTGTTTGCAATGCAATTAATACGTTTTCCTTTTAATTTTCCTAGTTCTTGAACTATTAAATGACTATCATAACCACGAAGATTATGAAATATAACAGGAATCTTCCAACTTAATTGATAATTTAAATTACAAGCAGAGTGTGCTGCACCCATGTAATTATTTGTTTTTTGTAGATGGTCGTGATCTCTTACACGATCCCTACCTAAAACTTTACCACAAATATGGCAGTTAACAGCGTTTTGAAATTCTTGCTCCTGTTCCTTACTCATATCTATTTTTTCTATTTTTCTCAGAGTTTTCGAAATTGTTTCCGCTTCAGCTAATAAAGACTCTAGAAAATTACTGACAGCATTTTCTCTCCGATATATTTTTGGAGATTGAATACTTTTACCGTTTGGACCTACGATAAGATAACTATACCCACAGGGGACATGTTTTTAAATAATATTCGTACTCGATGCTTCTGGATTTTTTAAGCAACCACTAATTTTGGGTAATATACATTCGAAATCAGCATATATAACATACGGTATCCTAAGCTGAAATTTAAAATTGTCGAAAGTTAACCACTTATTTTTCACATCAGGCATTTTAATTTTTTGAGGACCAAAATCTGAACAATATTGTACGTGATCTTTTAGTAAATCTTTCCGCGAATATCTGTGCAGGCAATAATTACAATAAAATCTCTTCCCATCATGTTTTGGTAAATTACTAAGCAATCTACTGACATTTTTTATTAAACAGTAATGAGATTTTTCACCTTCTGTTAAATATAAAAGATTAACATGGGTAGTATACCTTTGCCTCGTAATGTGAAGCGGAAATATTTCTTTATCATACCCGAAAACGTTAATTGAAATTTCATTCAATATTTCAAACTTTGGAATTTTATCCACTGCTACGACGAAAGAAAGAGTACTACACTTCAGTTCATGCTCATATGGTAAGTATTTCCCAACCCTTGACGCATTCTCCTTCTGAGATGAAGAGCGGCAAGGATACACCAAAGGAAACATTTGTTATCTTCATTTACAATATTTAGAATCGACTTTGTATTTTCTAGGCTCCGAGGCAAATGCAGAAATGATGAACCACTAAGAGGAACATAACTTGCTACTTTTAACTCGAGTCTTTTTACTTTGTCTAAGATCCACCTACTCCCTCTTTCCAAGAATTCGTCATAAGACGACATAATTTTTCTTACGGCTATGGAAAGATTATCATCAAAGTTGTCATCCAGATTTAACATACACGCACTTCTAAAATGGGCTGTAGTTGTTTCTATCTCTTGTTCGGTTACAAACCTTATGAATTTCGCACTAACAACGTAGTACCATTTAATACCTCTATTAAGTGTTAAATATTCCCGTAACCGTTCACGTACACTATCTTGAACAGTTGAAAGAAAAACGGTGAGATCTTCATCGGATCCATCTTCGGGTAAAATGATATATTGTTTCCAGGAGTTAAGAGCTTCTTCGCAATCAGGAAAAGTTTTCTTTAATTTCTTGGCTGGGGGTAGAGAAGTTGACGGTCTTTTCAGGCACTTTGTTTCATGGTGCTTGGCAGCATACCGAAGAGCAAATCCCCTTCCATAACGGCCATATTTAATATCTTTTGCATTCTCGGAGTGTAGCCTCTCATGCCTCAACATGTTCTTTCGAGCCGAAAAGGATTTTGAGGAAGTTGTACATTTCCACTACAAAAGGAAAAAAAAATTTCCAAAATTAGTCTTATTAACCTCTAAAGTGTTTGTGAAAAAATTACTAAATCATAAAAATATGTTCTACGCCCCCTTTTTTTTAACAAAACTAATAGTAACTGAATTTATTGTTATGCATCATTTATTTTAAACACTTTATTTTTAGATATTTTTGTTCATCTCATAATATAAAGTACCTGGAAATGTAGTTCTGAAAATTTAGTTTTAGTAAAATTTAATTCAGAAATTTAGGGAAGAAGCATGTGTAAATTTAGTTTAGTATTTAAAGACAACCTCAATTGAGATTTTTTTAACACAGAACTTAAACCACATAATAACACAAAAATTATGTTCTCATAAGAATATATATATATATATATATATACATCAATAAGCAATCGCCGATTGACTCATAAACACACCTTCATAATTTTATCCTTTTAAAATGTAATGAATGAAAAAGCTATTTTGTTACACAATAAAAACAAGAAACAAGCATAAAAGCTCTCATTTTTTTAAATTGGTTTCCTTATAATTACACAATTACTTAATGGGATGTTAGCATTCCTAATCACTATCTATTTTTCACATAAATCAATATAAATGCTAAAGAGAAAGATACATAGACGTTCATTCAGCTGTAGCCTTGGCTACTAATGTTTAAAATTAATTTATGACTAGTAACAGCATGAATTATAAACAAATAGCTAAGTTATTGCATTTTATTTTCCAGCTATCGAATTGCGACGCTACGAGCAACGTTTTGAAACCAAAACCTAGCAATCATGAATCAGAACTAGAACTAGTTGCCATTCAGCATAAAGAAATTTAAATATAAATATGAACTACTTATTGCCATTCAGCATAAAAGAAATATAAATATGAATATTAACAAAATATTAAAGTTAATTTTATAAAATAATTAAACACATGAACAAATATATGAAATAAAAAATAATTATTTCTCATGCAATAACTGGGCCACTACACTACTCCCCCACCAGTAACTAAGTTACGTTACGAAGATGGAGAAATAGGTAGTAACTAGTATTGCAGTGTTAACCACTATCAAAATAATTTAGTCAGTTCTTGAATCTAACAGGTAAACGTATAGTTCTGCCTGTGCGAGAATGTTTTTGATTCACATCCGAATTTGAGTCCGGTCTCTGCAAATTAGTGTAGTCAGGTTGTATCAAATGAGAATTTTCCTCAGCTAAAATATATGCTGGTTTCAAGCGATCCAGGGATACATTAATATGTTTTCCTTTTATGCTAATAGTAAAATATTTGTCCTTGCGATCAATAACAGGAAATGGTCCTTCATAAGGAGGTTCCAAAGGTTTTTTTACCCGATCTATTCGCTGAAACACATGAGAACAAGTTTTTAAGTCTTTATGGACAAATATCTGTTCAGATGAATTTTTACGAATTAGTCTCGGTCCAACAACTTCCATCTGTTTCTGGAGTTTATTAGCAAAAGTCTCCGATGCTGTCTGGATACTTGGTTCGCTGAAAAACTCTCCAGGAAGTCTGAGACTCTGGCCATAAACTACTTGCGCAATAGAATGAGTGGTATCTTCTTGAATAGCAGTACGCAAACCCAAAAGTACTGTTGGTAACGTGTCCGTCCAAGATATGTTGTTGTGGGCTTTTAATGCTGTTTTTAATGTTCGATGAAGGCGCTCAACTTTGCCATTACACGAGGGGTGGTAGGCAGTAGTGTGTTGTAAATTGATGCCACAGATTTTGGACAAAGCTCGTAATGTATCACTTTTAAATTGGGATCCACGATCACTAATGAGTTTACTTGGCGTTCCGAAACGCGCAATCCAGTTGCTATAAAAGGCTCTTGCGACGTTCTCAGCGGAAATATTGTCTAAAGGAATTGCTTCCATCCAATTCGAAAATCTATCTATGCAAGTAAGACAATAAATATTCCCTTTAGATGGTGGAAGTGGTCCTATGAGATCGATATGGATGACAGAAAATCTTCCTGGTGGTACTTCAAACTCACCTAATTTTGTTTTGGTGTGCCGACTGATTTTAGCTTTTTGGCAAGGAATGCAGGTTCTTGTCCACAACTGTACATCTTTTTTTATGTTAGGCCAAATGAATTTTGATGTCATTAATTTCATAGTCGATTTTATTCCTGGATGTGATAAACCATGAATTCGTTGAAAGACGTGTTGTCTGAAAGCCTGAGGAATATACGGCCGAACATGTTTAGTTGATGTATCACACCACAAATATTTCCCCGAAGGTAGAGAACATTGCTTGAAATTCAAGGAAGTAGTGGTTTGCAAACTCTTCAGTTCTTCATCTTGAGTTTGTTCATCAGCTATTTTAACATAATCTATCGATGAAATTTCATTAACTCTAGATAATGTATCCGCCACAATATTATTCTCACCTTTTACATATTTGATATCAGTCGAAAACTGGGAGATGTATTGAAGTTGGCGAGCCTGTCTAGGTGTTGCTTTGTCAAGTTTTTGACGAAAGGCGAATATTAAGGGCTTGTGATCTGTATAAATTGTAAATACTCTTCCTTCTAGATAGTGCTTAAAGTGTCTAACTGAAAGATATATGCTTAATAGTTCTCTATCATAGGTGCTATATTTTTGCTGAGTATCACTTAATTTTTTAGAAGAAAATGCTATTGGCTTCCATGAGGAGTTTTCATATTGTTGCAACACTGAGCCAATCGCCGTATCTGAAGCATCTGTAAATAACGCCAGAGGTAATTCAGAATTGGGAAAAGACAACAGTGCCGTGTTCACCAGGTCATTCTTGCACGTTTCAAACTGTTTTTCAGCTTCTTCAGTCCATTCGATTTTACGTTTGTCCCTCTTTTTAGCTCCCTTGAGATACGCATGTAACAATGCTTGATTCTTCGCTGCATCCTTTATATAACGACGATAAAAGTTAAGTATTCCAAGAAAGGTTCTAAGTTCATGAATTGTTTCTGGTCGTTTGTAGTTAGTAATAGCTTGAACTCTTTCTGGCAAAGGACGGGGACCCTTAGGTGTAATTAGGTAGCCTAGAAACTCGATTTGGGGAACAGCAAAGACAGATTTTGAAACATTAATTCTTAACCCAAATGTATGTAATCTTTCGAAAACTAATTTAAGGTGATTTTCATGTTCTTCATGGGTACTGGATGCAATGAGTATATCGTCTAAATAGGGAAAAACGAATTCTAATCCTCTAAAGACTTCATGAATAAATCTTTGGAACGTTGCAGGAGCATTTTTTAAACCGAAACTCATTACATTAAATTCGTATAAACCGAAAGGAGTGATGATAGCCGTTTTACATTTGTCTTCTTCTGCAATGGGAATTTGGAAATAAGCTTTGAATAAATCAATTTTAGAAAAAATATTTGTACCTCTTAAAATATGATGAAAATCTTCAATGCGAGGAATTGGGTATCGATCAGGTATCGTCTGCGCATTCAATCGTCGGTAGTCTCCGCAAGGACGATATGAACCATCCTTTTTCGTAACAAGGTGCAAGGGGCTTGACCACTAGGAGTTTGATGGACGAATTATTCCATTGTCAAGCATAAATTTAAATTCCTCTTTAGCTATAGCTAAGCGTTTTGGATCGAGCTGTCGTGCCTTTGAATAAACGGGTTGACCATCAGTCGTAATAAAATGTGTAACACCATGTTTAATTTGTGTAGGAAAAAGGTTAGGTTTAGAAATTTCGGGATATTTCGACAGTAAATCGAAAATTTTTATGGATTTATTTAATGTGGTTACTGAGTAATCACTGGAAATAGCAGCGACATCACACTGGACACAAAGTTGTGTTACGCCATCAATTAATTTTTTCTTATTTATATCGACAAGCAATTTATATTTGTGAAGAAAGTCAGCTCCTAAAATACCTTTTGTGACATCAGCAATTATGAATGGAAACTGAAAATCACGACGTAATCCCAAATCAAGAGTTAGCGTTTTTATGCCATAAGTGGAAATATGTGTGCCATTAGCTGCATACAGTTTATATTCAGTTTTACATTTATTCTGTGAAGTAGCAGGAATTATGCTTACGTCAGCTCCGCTATCAATAAGAAAGTGCAAATTTGATCTTCGGTCACGAACGAATAAACGAAATTTGCGACAATCCTTCATATTTTCTGCAGCAGCGTTTGCCGCTGAACCTACTGCAGATTCG
Source organism: Stegodyphus dumicola (assembly GCF_044657685.1). NCBI lineage: Eukaryota > Metazoa > Arthropoda > Arachnida > Araneae > Eresidae > Stegodyphus > Stegodyphus dumicola. The sequence continues at coordinate 191,213,485 of NC_140772.1, read as the reverse complement.
AGTTTTCCTGGTTTTTGATATCGTTTTTTACCCAAGCACACGGAGGCTTGCATTTCTCTGGAATGCATTTTGCTTCAAAACGAAAGTGATAAAAACAAAATTTGCCAGTAGGGTCATATCGTTTACGAGATCGGCTTCGAGATCGTGAACGTGAATTACGTAAATCCGAGTCCCTGCGTCTTGAGCAAATGGTGATTTGATCAATTTTTTGTTCAAGAAAGGTAATTCTTTGCAACAAATCATTTGAGGGAACGGAAGGAGCATTAGTACTAAATACTTCTGGTTTCCGATTCATATCACTAATTTTATCTGCCATAGACGCTAACTTGGTTACATCTTCATCACTAACTAATAATATATTTTTTATGGAGTCAGGTAGCTTCTCCAGCCATAAAGTTTTGATTAGATTTTCAGACACATCTGTAGTAGCAACTGATCTCAACTTCTGCAAAAGTTGGCTTGGTTTCATGTCTCCAAGTTCGATACCAGTAATCAAACGTTTAATCCGTACATTTTCCCTTTCTTTGAATAAATGTAATAACCTAATTTTAGCATCCGAATATTTTGTGGCACTATCGTTCGTTACAATGTCCCAAATATTTTCGACGAACTTAGGTTCAAGCTGTGAAACTAAATAATTAAATTTCGTTTCTTCTGAAACGATATTACTAATTTTGAACTGAGCTTCAACTTGAAAAAACCATATTTCCGGTTTATCAGTCCAAAAAGGAGGTATTTTTACATTCACCTTATGAAACTCCGGTGACTGCATCGTATCTTTCATAGCAGTTTCAGAAGAGTCATTTGTTGACATTTCGAAAATTAATCAGGGTCACCACGATGTAGCCTTGGCTACTAATGTTTAAAATTAATTTATGACTAGTAACAGCATGAATTATAAACAAATAGCTAAGTTATTGCATTTTATTTTCCAGCTATCGAATTGCGACGCTACGAGCAACGTTTTGAAACCAAAACCTAGCAATCATGAATCAGAACTAGAACTAGTTGCCATTCAGTATAAAGAAATTTAAATATAAATATGAACTACTTATTGCCATTCAGCATAAAAGAAATATAAATATGAATATTAACAAAATATTAAAGTTAATTTTATAAAATAATTAAACACATGAACAAATATATGAAATAAAAAATAATTATTTCTCATGCAATAACTGGGCCACTACACAGCACAGAAACAGTTCTCGAAGTTATCAATATTAAACATGATCATAGAAAAAGCAGAATTATCACCCCAAAAGATAGTATTTTGCTTTTTAATTCTTTCCCACCCCTAAAATTACATTCATTCTACTTCTTCATTAAAGATGCTATGAACATCAACAATAATTTAAAAAGGGACTTGCGATTCCATTCCTTGCTTGATTTAAAGAAGAAGAAATGCTTCCGTTGATTTCATCATTTTTAACTTCGTCGTCAAAGTCAGAGACATCCGGTCTTGAAAAATAATTTGCCACTTCAGCGAATTCCATCAGGTTATCTGTTTCCTTCTCCGTTAATGGCCATGGTTCAGCATCAAACTATTAATTACCCAAATACAAACATTTTATTAAACCTGGATGTTAAATTGCTACATTAATTTTTTTAATCGTTCATTCTAAAAATACAATAGAATTTTAGATAATGAAACTTTTATATTATTTAGAGATAATTAATTACTTAATACGATTCCATTAAAGAATTTTGATTATTTAATTGAATTAATTAATTACTCTTTATAAAGTTAGAGAATTAAATAAAGAATTATAAAATTACTTACTTCTTTTATCGGATCCATCTTTCAACTCCACTGCTCCCAACTATGACGCTATTCCAGATGATAATAAAGTCCCTTCGCCTGGGCTATATATTGCTATATGCTGCTTTTATCGCAAACGGTAGACTAAGATAATAAATATTGGCATTATGATTACGCGTGCTTTCTTAGACGGTAGTAATCAATGGGGTACGGGACATGTTATCTTTTGCAAGCTTTGAAATGTACATATTAAACAATTTTAGACCTTTATCTCAACTTTAACTTCTAATGGTGTGATCTCGTTCTTGTTCAGTATCTTACTTATTTAATATTAGTCTTATGATTACGCGTCCTCTCCTGAACAACATTAATCAATGGGGTACGGGACGTGTTATCTTTTCCAAACTTTGAAATGTACATATAAACAATTTCAACCCTTTATCTCAACTTTGACTTCTAGTGGAGGAATCTCATTCTTGGCTAGTATCTTACTTATCTAATATTAGTCTTATGATTACGCGTACTTTCTTAGACGGTAGTAATCAATGGGGTACGTGACGTATTATCTTTCCCAAACTTTGAAATGTACATATAAACAATTTCAACCCTTTATCTTCACTTTGACGTCTAGTGGGGGGAATCTCAGTATCTTACTATCTAATATTAGTATTATGATTACGCGTGCTAGCTTAGACGGTAGTAATCAATGTGGTACAGAACGTGTATCTTTCCCAAACCTTGAAATGTACATATAAACAATTTCAAGACTTTATCTCAACTTTAACTTCTACTACAGGGATCTTGTTTTTGATCAGAAAGCTCTATTTTTACTTCTTAGAGAAATTTCTATCATTTATGCATGTAGTGTAAAAGTTAATGTGTTCATTTTGTAAAAGTGAGAAAAATTATGGATAGTATTATAGAAACTTACAAAGATCCCAGAAAACCGGAAAATTTCGGTGGAATTAATGCGTTGTACCGTATCGGGAGAAAGAAAGTTTCAAAAAGTAAAATTGGGAAATGGCTGGAAAGTAATGACGCGTACACGCTTCATAAACCTGTGAAAAATACTTTTAAAAGAAATCGTGTCATTGTTGGTCATATAGATCAACAATGGCAAGCAGACTTAGTAGATCTCAGCAATTTAGCAAAGCATAATAATGGTTTTAAATATTTATTAACATGTGTTGATATCTTATCGAAATATGCATGGGCAACAGCTCTGAAAAATAAAACCAGTAAAAGCATTATAAATGCCTTTAAAAAAATATTTTCTCAACGCAAACCAAAATTTTTACAAACAGATAAAGAGAAGGAATTTCTAAACATAAATTTTCAAAATTATTTAAAAAGTCTGAAAATGCTGTTCTTTACTACACACAGTGAATTGAAAGCGAGTGTTGTTGAGCGATTTAATCGCACCAGGTGGGGTATATTGTAAGAATAAGCAAACAGAAAATGAAATTCGAAAAAGGTTATGAGCAAAATTTGTCTCGAGAATTATTTAGCATTTATGAAGTATTAGAACGCGAGATTCCTGTTTATAAATTAAAAGATTTATCGAATGAAATCATTAAAGGTTCATTTTATGAGCTGGAATTACAGAAAGTGAATGATAGCGGGTATTACCTTGTTGAAAATGTTTTGAAAAAACGGAAGGTATGTGGGAAAACGGAATATTTTGTAAAATTTGAAGGGTATACTAAAAAAATTAATGCCTGGGTCTCTGATGTGAAAATGGTATAAAGCTGTGAAATACACTTTTAATAATTAGTTGGAATCATGCCTTTCTATATGACACTCGTAAGCGATTCTTCTCTGCACTACTTCCCTGAAAATAAAATTTCCCATTTCATTACGCAGTTACCATCTAGTATAAATCTCAATGGAGAGTTCGAGATAGGCATTTCCGAAATAATTTACCCCCATTCGTGGTACAACATAAACGAAAACAACAATTTATTTGGCTTCGACTTGGGGGATGGGAAAACTATTTCAAGACGCATTCCTGCAGGTTATTATGAAACCATTCCAGATTTAATTAAAGCTATCACGATTCCCGATCTAAGAGGTAGAGTTGAATTCAATTACAACAGTATGACGAAGCGTGTAAGAGTAAAAACATTAAAAAATACTAAAATAATTTTGACAGAAGGAATCAGTGAAATTTTAGGATTTGAACCGACAGAAATTCAAGGCGTGGCTGATAGTCCGTACGTAGCTGATCCACATGCGTCGTTTCCAGTTATTTATGTATATTCAGATATCGTAGAACCACAACTCGTAGGTGATACTCAAGCACCTCTACTAAGAATAGTGAAAGTTAATGGAAAAGATGGAGAAATGGTAAGTGCTCATTATGAACGCCCGCAGTATGTTCCCGTGATTCGCTAACATTTTCAGACAGTGGAAGTAGAACTTCGATTTAACTCAGGGCAGCTAGTACCATTCGAAAGAGGCAAAGTGTGGCTTGTTTTGCATTTCAGAATGAAACAAATTTTATAAGTATAAACACATGACGCAAAAATTGACATTCACATCTCAGACTTCAAAGAAGAATGTTCCATACAACTGTTGCGCAAAAGCTTATGAAGACTTTTATACTACGCAAGTAAGATCTGAGCTTCCTTATTATCAAGGAACTTCTTTTCAAAAAGGGTATGGATTTGGACGATTTTTTAGACGATTGTTTCGTACTGCGATGCCGTTCTTTATCAAAGGCGCCAAAACAGTAGGGAAAGAAGCTTTGCGAACCGGAACACATATTGCGAGCGATGTGCTATCGGGGAAAGATTTTGAAACCTCAGCTAAAGAAAGAACTCGGGAAGCGAGCAAAACGCTAGCTCAAAGAGCTATAAGAAAAGCGCATGACACGTTAGGCAGCGGAAAACGCAAAAGAAAGCGGAAAATGCCAAAACGTATCATTTCTTCGAAAGCTAGGAAGGTGAAAGGACGTGATATTTTTTATCCGTAATTATGACATTTGTATTGAAAGACTCACCCGAATGCGTCAAATCGGAACTGAATCTATTTCTGACGCCTCATACTCAAACAGTAGTTGAAAGGGGGCAATGTGTTCAATTTCATCCGTTAGCAAATGTTAGCGATGGGGGTCCTATCGAATTTCACATTTCTGGAGGGGAAGATTATTTAGACCTATCAGAAACTCACCTGTATGTAAAAGCAAAAATTCTCAACTCGGATGGTTCACACCTGCAAAAAGATGCCAAAGTTGGACCAGTTAATTTATTTCTGCACTCTTTATTTTCTCAAATCGATATGAAATTAAATGAAAGGCTGATAACGTCTTCAGATAATACATATCCATATCGAGCACTTATAGAAACGTTACTAAATCATGGTTATGATACTGAAGTATCGCAATTAACTTCGGAATTATTTTATAAAGATACACCAGGCCATATGAACATTGATGGAAATGAAGGATTTAATAAACGAGCTGAATTTTTTAAACTAAGTGCTACTCTAGATATGATAGGCAGACTGCATCTGGATTTATTTCATCAAGAACGCTTATTACTGAATTTAGTGGATGTCAAATTAAAACTTATTCGCAGTAAACCAGAATTTTGCTTAATGGCGGAAAATGGTGACTACAAAGTTGCACTTGAACACGTTTCACTTTTCGTGCGTAAAGTTCATGTTAGTCCAGCTGTTTCACTAGGACATGCTAAAGCTTTGGAAAAAGGTTCTGCAAAATATCCCATTCAAAGAGTTCTATGCAAAGTATTTTCCATTCCTCAAGGCAATATGTCTTTTGTTCAAGATAATGTATTTGTGGGTCAGATGCCCAAACGTATCATTGTGGCTTGTTTAGATAACGATGCCTTAAACGGAAATTATAAAAAATCGCCTTTCGAATTTAAGCATTACCATATGAATTTTATAGGGGTTTACGTGGATGGGCAGCCTTTACCTTATAATCCAGTTGAGCCTAATTTTGATCAGAACAATTATATTAGAGCATTCCAGAGTTTCTTTCTTGGAACTAACAGAGAAGACCGAGGAATTGATATATCCAGAGAAGATTATGCCAAAGGATACACATTATTTGCATTCGATTTAAGTCCAGATTTATGTGATGGAGAGCATTTTAATCTTATTCGTCACAGCAATTTAAGACTTGAAGTGAAATTTGGTGTTGCTTTGGAACAGACAATATCAGTTCTCGTTTATGCGGAGTTCGAAAGTGTTCTTGAAATAAATAAGTCAAGGACTGTTTTGTCAGACTTTTAAATGTATGCTTCGGTTATTCAAAAAATTTTATCTCAGGACTCACAGACAGCTCCTTTTTTCCAAGGTGTGTTTCCAGCTGATCGCTTACCTATTATCCATGCTACTCCATCTTGTTTTGTTATGAATACAGATCCTCAAGATAAACCTGGGCAGCATTAGGTTGCCTGGTTCATCGAGAACAAATCAACAGCCGAGTTCTTCGATTCATATGGGATGCCTCCATCTGCTTATGGTTTTCAAATCAGTAAGGAATAATGTTCCTTTCCAGAGTGTTACTTCAAATGTATGTGGACATTATTGCATCTATTTTCTGCTTAAACGATGTCAAGGACAATCAATGGAACGTATTACTTCTGATTTATCTGAATGTAAAAACAATGATTTTAGAAACAATGACTATTTCAATTTGTTAAAAAAAAGATATGGTGAAACAATGAGTTTTAAAAAATAAATTCAATTAATAGCAAAAATGATCTATGTTTTATTCTGCAAATCAGATTCGTAGGTATAAATTTATATATCAGATTATCATATTATATTATGAATGAGTTTTTGTTCTTCTTTATCATCTCAACTTAGAAATGTTTCCTGTTTTTATTCTGTTTGTTTCATGAACATATCATCTTCTTCTCTTCGGTAGCTATAAAAGTGAAATGATATGCTGCTTCTACTTCATTCTAACTGGGATAATTTATATTAATAGACGTTTCTTTTCACTATTTCTTTACTTACCCAACAATTTCAAGAATCATTTTAACAAAGTATATTTTCAGAATTGTACATCTCATAAATTCTGCTAAATATTTTACTCTGAAAGCTTAGAAGTACAAAATTTTTTTATATATAATAATTACAGCTCATTGAAATGATGTGTAAGGAAATTTTCATGATACATAAATACTGTGTACTTTTTCTCACCTTTTCTTATGCATTTGGAAGTATCGTGTTATATTTTATTCATTACCCATCAAATGGAAATGTTGGAAGTTTAGATGTCAATTTTAAAATCAATCAAACCTCTTTAAACCTGTATCACATTTATCAAAGTATAGACCATATTGGCTACATTGAATGTCAAAAATTCCATTATTTTAAAGAAACATTTCCAGACTGTGGTCATGATTTATGTAATTGTGTACAACAATCTTATGAAGTTTTTCATTACTACTGTTCTACCTACGCCAAAGGCATCGTGGATTCTAAGAGTGAATGTGATGTTGTAGCTAAAACATTTCTGGGGTGTAAGAAAATAATTTGCAGTGAAGAAAGATAACTCATGTATAAGTGATAAAAGAACTTTGCAGCATGAAATCTTGTATTTTAACATTTTGTACAAAATTAGAATTTAAAAAAAAATAAAATTGTGTTTTTTAAAAATATCTGTGTATTGAAAGAATAAGAAATCTAAATTTTACACTAATAAAATGTACATGTTGTTTTCTGACTGAAAGCTGCTTTCTTTTAAAATTCTAATTGCATTAACATGTTACATTCTTAGGTAATAGAGCTTTTTTTTAATAAAGAGGAAAAAATAATACCATTGAAAGTAAAAGGAAAAACATTTATTAGTACGTCAACCAGGTTACATTTCTGCGTGCTAACATCCGTTTTGAAAATACAGGAGACAATTTTCTGTTAACTTTTCGTTGCGGTAGTGAACGTTTTGGTAACAGGTATTTATTTTTGATGAAAGAAGTAGGTATACCAAGTTCAGTTAAAGTTCGATGAAATATATCTTGACCTTTAGGATGATTTTTATTATTTTCTAAAAGGTTGGCTACTAATTCTGCTATATGAGTGTTATGTATAGTATCTACTCTGTATATTAATTCACCTTTCGCATTCCATGAGATTGTCGATGAATGATTTTTTACGAAATTCAGAATGTTTTCAGCAGTGCGTTTGAATTTTTCGGGCACATTTTGAAGTATAAGACGTTCCAAAGAATTGCTGTTATGCTTTACATTCACTTCAGTCTCAGCTACGGGTTTTATTATGGTTGCTTCTTTTTCCTCTTCTTTAGGTTTCACATCTGCGGGGAATGGGTGATGTACATATTTTTGCAAAATTTGAAGATCAATTGTGGCTTTTTCATTTTCTGATCAATCTTTTCTTCTCAAGGTTTTATCCATTTCTTTATCCATATCACTTAAATTGTCTCCAATAAACTTATTCAGTCTGTCTTCTGGTACAAAAACAATTTTTCTAGCGTGCTCCATGGATGAGTGTATTTAACATTGAAACTGCTGCTGGAATGAGGAAACTAAGAAATCCTTCCCCTTTTTGAACTAATACTCGTCTTTTTTTATATAAAGGTGTTTTCTTATCAGCAAGACTTCTTAAAATTCTTTTAAATGGTCTAAGTTTCTTTTTCCTAACACTACTTAAGGGTACATTACCTTTTAAAACATTTCTTGCACATTCGCAAACAGCTTTAATTAAACTATTAGGAGCTTTTCGTAAAATGGAACACTTTGTTCCTCTTTTTCCCAATAGCTTCAGATGCTGCAAATGTTGTTGTGCACAATTTGACATGTTAACGGTTACTGAACGTCATTTACATCATTAAGCCATTTTTATTTAGAAAGGAAACATGCGTATGCAGCAGCTTTACAACTGCGCAATGCAGAAAATAAGGCTTATGAAAAGCGCACTTCACATTTGGCTTCGAAATCTCGCTAATTCTAGGACATTCAAAGTCATCTAAGTTATAAATACTACGACTTGATAAGTATTCAAAAAATTTTGCTTTTTCTAGACCTTTAGTATAAATTTTAGGATACATATCAAAAAGGAAACTCAGTATAGTTCTTAGCTTTGAATAAGGCAACTCACCGCTGTCCCAGTGTAGGTGATGCATATTCCTTGTGACCCAAGAAATTTGTTTTCTTTCTTTAGCAGAAAGCTCTTCTGAAGGTTTAGGTGGAAGGAAAGTCCAGCAGCCATGGGAACCATCGCAAACAGAAAAAAACGAAAGCTCTTTTATAACATAACAGTTAGGCTTTAACTGAAAGCCTTCGAAATCAATCACAGCATCCATCTAGAGCGTAGAACGTCTAAGTGATTTAGCGCGGTACGTAAGCGTAATATATATCGTCTGCAAAGATACCAGTGCGCAGTCTCAAATCGTCCTTTGTTTGAGGCATTAAGTCAATTAGCAAATAACTATAAGGCTTAAGAGTGGCATCGCAATACACTTCCTGGAAAAATTTGGCGCGACCTGGATATAACTGACGCCCCAAATGAGAGATTTGGCTAACATCTCTCGAATTTTTAAATAAAACAATGTAATGTGCATTTAAAGATATTTCACGCATTTCCTTACCCTTATGAAATAAATTTTGCACGATAAAAATTACAGAAATATTCTTATGATGGCTGTCTTTCGTAAACAGACGTGTTAATTTAGGGTTACTTCCTAATTCACTCATTAAATCGTCAATAATAACCACAGCATTAGAAATATCTTGGATATTCGAACTTTGTGGAAGTCCTTCCACAAAGGTAACTCCTCGTATTTCGTCATACAGTTCTTGATATACGCCATAACACCAAATAATTTGTGAAGGTAAAGGATAAATAATACGATGATCAATAATTTTCTTCACAAAATGGGGTTTCCCGCATCCTGTGGGGCCCGCAACGACACAGGTAAATGGATGTTTCAATGACGGAATCTCCATCTTAAAGAAGTTCATTACATAGGAATATAAATGTTATATCTAATAACTGTTCATTATAAGAAAACTAATAAATCCTTCATTCACTCATAATGACTACCGTGGAACCAATAAAATTCTAAAGAAAATAATCTAAGCGCATATCTTTTTTCTATGACGTAGCAACTACCCTACTCCCATACACCTCCTGATAAGGCTCCCTCTCCCCATTTTCAGATAAGCCTCCCTTCCACTGCTGAGCCTTCCTTCTCAGAAGCTCCCTCAAATCCAGATCCCTAAGATCCCTGGCTCAGAACTCTCATTTTTCCTCCACTACCGTCGAAAAAGATACATGTCGATGGTATCGCATTAATTGGAAGCGATAATAAGAAACGTTCAAATTGGAAATTAGGTAGAATGGGAGAGCTCATTTCAGGGCACGAGAGTAAAGACAGCTTTGTGTGACGCTAGACATCATCGGCTATACCGTGACGACCAAAGAATTTACCTTTGGAAAAAAATTGGAACTCAAGTTTTTAAGACTCAGCTCAGTCTAAAAATAATGTAAAACAAAAGGCAAAAGAAAAACTAAAATAATATTTTGAGACTTTCATAAAAAATTCTTCACATGCTCATGAAATTAAAATTAAAAAAAAAATATGCCTGTACTTTTCTAGCCCTACGTAAATTAAAAATAAATAACTAATAAATCAAATATAAATAAAGCATAAAGAATTTAATTATTGTGTGTGATTATGGCAAAGCCTCGAGGGCTATCTGCCTAAGAGGAGGGATGCCTTCGTGGAGGACTTTCTAAGGGAAACTGGCTCGTATACACGTTACACATGGGGAAAAAAACCACGAAGGCGCCCATGCAGCCAGCCCGTTCGCGGGATTCGAACCTCGGACCGAACTACCAGTGTTCAGCGACTTTACCACTCGGCCGCTGGTGGGCCCGAATTTAATTATTAAAAATACTTTATATTATTATTATTAATAATATATTTATATTATTATTATTATTATTATTATTATTATTATATTTATTTTTTCAAATCCTTCAATTTATTAAGCAATTAGAGCTTTGTTTTACACAAACATTAGCATATATGCATCCTTTTACTGGAAAAGTTCTGCAGACTGTATTAAGGAACTCGTACCCTTCCTTGCAGGATAGGAGTTACAGAAATCGTTAAATTCGAAAGGGAGAGCAAAAGGCGCGAAAATCTATTACCTTCTTTCCACATGTTTAAAAGTTATGTATTTGTTCTGCGATGCGCGTTAGCACGTTCTGTGATAGCATCTGCTCAGTCTCAAAGCAGCACGTAAAATATATTTTTTTGCGTTACCATAACAGTTGTTGATTAAAAAAAAAAAAAAAAAAAACTGAAAGGTTTCAGATTTTAAATTACGTCCAAAGAGGCGTTTTTTTAACGTTTTGTGTGTTACCTTTATTTATTAAATACCATGTTCTTCGCACTTAAACCGTAAAATTCACTTCAATAGCAATGTCGCAAAATAATTTTAAAATGAGACTATCTTAGAATTTCCAAAACACATTTCCCCGCCCTGGAGATAAAAAGGTTTCACCTCCCCGCCCCCCGTGGATTGTTGCCATTGCTCGCTTTCAAATCGTTGAGTTTGTTACTCAAAAATTCGTTAAAGTTTTACAAAATATGAAATCGATAATAAAACAAATTCCAAATTTCAAATTTGGGCTTCCACATGGCCATATTCGCAGTAGGATTACGTCCTTCAAAATTCCATGACTCTATGTACACTGCTCAAAAAAAAAAAAAAAAAAAAATTGGACAGTGCTATATCTCCCGTTCTACTGGGCCGATTGACAAAATTCAAACTGCATTTCTCATGTCTCGAAAGCGCGACTTAGGATATATATTAGATTTATATATAGCACTATTCTAACATAGGTATTTTGACACAAAATCGGACTTTTTCTGAAATAACATACCAATTTTTTTACATATTTCGATTCTACGACTCAAATTATGCCAGAATACCAAGTTTTGTAAAAATCGTACGAATAGTTTTAAAAATATTAGCTCTCAAAATTTTAGCTCATCAATGTTAATTGAATTTGGCAAATATTTATTAATATCTCTTTTTTATTAAACTTTTTTGATTTTTTTCTCTCACATTTCGAAATTTTGGTTCATTCCAAATAAAATTTACCCATTTTTTGCGTTTTATATTTTAAATTTCTATTTTTAAATAATTTCTATAAATTTTTCGAAAAAAATTTTGAATTATAACCTATAAAATTTTTACCATCATCTTAAAGTAGGTGTATTTTTAAGCATATCTGCAAAAAATTAGACTTTTTTATTCAAAATTTTCTAAGATATACACGAATTTACATAATTTCGCGTTTAGAAATTTTGCACCTTTTTTTTGAGCGATAATAACGCCAAATGTGGTCTATGGATTTTTGTTACACTGAATTGTCACAGCTATTTTTAACCTTAAACTTCAAGTAAAATTTTACGAAGAATTAATTATATGAAAATTTTCCCTCAATGATGCGTAATAAATATTATTAATACTATATGAAAGACTATTTTTTAAATTATAGATGATATTATTCAAATTTTTAACTATTTTTTTTTTAATTTCTCTCGTATCTTTCCTTTTTTTAAAAAATTTAAGAGTAAGTTTTTGTAAGAGTAAATTTTTACCTTCGGCGTTTTATCGTCTGCTACTTTACTTCGTTTAAATCGAATTGTCTAAAACTGAGAATTTTCGTTTGATATTTATTTGAATTTTATGACATTAACTGCATAATTTATTTCTAAACAAACTGTTGCTTTTGAAGTGGCTGAAAGAGCCGCTGATACTATCATCCATATTTTTAAAGCACAATATATTTTTATAGAAACATAATATTTAGAATAATCATTTTTTATAAAAGTCAAATTATGATATAAACATACAACCCTCTAGAGACTGAATTAATGGAAGTTCAATGGTTATGTAGAAATGATCTGCAGCTACTTAATGGCTGGATAAGTCAGCAGATTCTGTGGACAAGTAAGAATAATTATATAAACGACACCAACATTCTGGATTCAATAAAAAACGAGGATACGATGTTTACTAAATGAATTTAAGAAGTTTTAAAACATAAAAAATCAACTCATTTTTTTTCCTAAAATGTATTTTTGTGCGTAGCGTATTTTCATTATATCCTTAAAATTCTAATTTAGAATGTAATTGTCAAGAACTGAATCCTAATCATCAGTAATATAATAAGTAATTATTACGGTTATTAATAAATCCTTCTTATAAAGTAATTGCAAATATTCCAAAAACTTTCTGTCTGAATGCAAACATTTTTCTATGCAAATATTTTTAATTTTATATTAATCGAGATTGCACACCATATTACTTATTTCCACTTCAATTCTTACTGTCAGTTCTAGTAGAATTTACAAATCAATTATATTTAATTAAGGATTGGAGTGGATTATTTAATTATGGCAAAGCACACGAGGGCTATCTGTCTAAAGGGAGGGATGCCTTCGTGGAGGACTTTCTAAGGGAAACTGGCTCGTATACACGTTACACATGGGGAAAACCACGAAACCGCCCATGCGGCCAGCCCGTTCGCGGGATTCGAACCTCGGACTGAACTACCAGTGTTCAGCGTCTTTACCACTCGGCCGTTAGTGGGCTATTTAATTAAGGAATGACCATCTAAGTTAAGAAACAGCGTACCGTAACAAAATTTCAATTATTGGCGCCGTATCTTTCATGTTACTCCCGATTGGCTAGCTACATGATTTTTAATGAGTATTCGGATTTTACTAGTAACTTTACTTGGAAATCGCGCTTAAACTAGGTTAGTTGGTTGTTGGAACATAGAAAGAACATGGAAGCTATTTGATTAAGATGCTTTCATAGAGAATCTTTGTAAAGAGAACCTAAAAAACTACAAAAACCAACCATGCAGCCTGGGTTAGACTGAGCAGCAAACAATTAGTATTTAACAATCTTTTTTTTTTTTTTTTTTTTTTTTTTTTTTTTTTTTCAAATGCTAAGCAACTGATGAGGCTCCAATTAAATCTCCAATTTAATATTTTATTTGTAAATATTTAAAATATTGTTGTATTCTTAGACACAAAAAGCAGAATTTAAGTTTTGTTAACTCGTTAGTAAACTACCAAGCCGTAGTGCAAATGAATATTCAATTTCTTTGGCAATAATTGTATTCACTTAATATTCTTGGAATATGAGCTAAAGAAGGAACGTTCTCGGAAGATTAAAGAAGTGTTTAAATCCAGTGATATTAGGTTTGTCTTACAAGCTCAGGATCAAAACGATTCTGCAATTGCCCGAGTAGTTGACTTGTAAATAGATGTGAATTAAGCAGATGACTTTTAATCTTACGTTATTCAGCCAGAAAACGTATTCCAAATGTTTTGTATTGCATGACAATGCATCTTTACATTATTCAATAACCAGTCGGAGAACCGCTTGTGTTCCGAAAATAAGTATGTGTACTCAACCGTCCTGCATGTTCTTCAAATTTGTCTTCTTGTGATTTTTTTTTCCTTTTAAAAACTAAAGTTGCCTCTCAAAGGAAAGTTTTTTGACATTGAAGAGACAAAATTAATATGAAATCTACTTTTAGAGGCATGTCAAAAACAGATCTCTACAAACCTTCTTATCCATTACATGTTGTGCAGTCAGACAAAAAGTTACATCAGCGTAAATTCTATAATCTATTTTTATTACACTCTGATTACTTTATTAACATACAGTGAATATATACTAAATCTTTTACTTTAGTTTAAGTAATTCGGAATTTTTGACGGAATTGTTGTCGGAACTAGGACTTAGAAGATAAGTCAAATTAAATATTTCTATAACCCAATAAATTCAAGTTCGAAATTTCAATATTTTATTTTCGGAGGGAGAGGAAATGTTTTCAGTTTTGGTCCATTATACTAAGTATATTTGCTTCGATTTTTTATTTTTCCATAAAAGCGAAAATTTTACGCATGGTATACATATAACGCATTGCTTCAAATTAAAATTTAACAATATACAGAGTGGTTATAATTAAAGTTCCACATTGAAACGGTCATAAAAGGAAAACTACTGAATCAAATGTTATCAAACTTGGAAATCGTGTAAAGGAGGTCATGGAAATTTATTTTCCGCGAAAAAAGGGAAGTTCGAAACCTCACCACCAGGGGGGGAAATGGCGCTGTATGCAATATTGTTAAACGAAATATGGGTCGGAATCTAACTTAACCTTTTGTTAAACGGGTTTAATATGTTGTATACCCTTAAGAAACTTTGAAGTAGGCAAATTACCATTTAAAGACGTTAAATTCGATAAACGTCGAGTGCGCCATCCCTGTAAGTGAGAATTTCGTCCGTGAAAACCACGAATTAGCGATTAGAAAATGTGAGATCGCAAATCACTCTCACAAGTGCATACAATCTGGAAATCGTTTTCTTACAGATCGCTAATTTGTAATTTTTTAAGCCTGAATTCGGCACTAAAACATGAAGATACTGATTCAAAACGCTTTTAATCGATTTGGGCCAAAGAAATCTCTCATGTTATCTATCTAGTTCCATTGCATTCTCCTACTGCATTCGATTGCATAACAATCATTTCACACCGTTTACTGTTGAATGACAGCTAGTTTTATAACAGAACCATTTTTTTCTGAAGAGCAATCGACAGCTGGACCACTGCGATTGCAGCTCACTTAGAGTCAATATTAAAATGTTTCGTGATACATGAACTGCAGTAACGTGGCATTTTAGATACTACGATTTTTATGCAGGGCTGGGCTCCACCTCAAGAGTGTCGCATAGTTACTTAGGCAACATTTCACGAATGAACGTCTTATAGGCCAATACTTCCCCTCTTTCCACTAGACCTCAACCTCTGTGACTTTTGTCTATGAGGTTATCTCAAAAGCACTGTTTATGGTGATAATCTAAACAATTTGGCAGAAATGAAAAATGTGATACACTGATAACATTTCTCCTGATATGCTATGTGTAACGTGTATACGAGCCAGTTTCCCTTAAAAAGTTCTCCACGAAGGCATTCCTCCCTTAAGGCAGATAGCCCTCGAGTGCTTTGCCGTAATCTAATAAATCAAACCAAAACCAAACCTGATATGCTAAGAGCTGCTGTTGAGAATGCAGTAACATGATTTAACTTGCTTTCGGAAAATGCTGGACGCTACATTGAACATGCTTTGTAACACGTTTCGGAAAATATTAAACACATTTTAAACAGATGTTTTCGTGTCTTATTTCATTTAACAATATTGTATACAGCGCTATTTTCCCCCTGATGATGAGTTTTTGAACTCTTTTTTTTTCCGCCGAAAATAAATTCCCATAACCTCCTTTACACGATTCCCAAGTTTGATAACATTTGGTCCGGTAGTTTTCCTTTTATGACCATTTCAAATTGAAACTTAAATTATAACCACCATGTAAATTAAACTTTAAAAGTTTGACAGTTTGGTTCAAGTCCCAGCTTTAAAAAAATATATATAAATATAATCTTTTATATTAATCCTCTTAGAAAGAATGTTTTAAGAAGCTAATTTTTCTCTCGCGTTATAGACTGTATAAAAAAACATGATCTTTAGTATGATTTAGATTGTTTCAGCCGATATAAGAATCGGGTCACTCGGTGGTACAGAATAAACCCTGCTGGACTGTTTTATTTCTTTGTCATTTAGCAAAAATCTTTTAATTAAAATATTTATCCTTTGGACTTCGCTTTAAACTTTATTTATAGCTAAAATGACTAGAAAATGAAAAGCTGTCTTTAGCTGAAACGCAATTAATATAATTGATATTTTAAAAAATTGACAAGAATGCAAAATGTACTGAAGTCTAGCAGTCGAAAAATCTTAATTTTCTTGTGTGAGCACTGAAAATAACTGTAGAAGGAAAGAAGAAAATTAGGGAGAAAAGTAAGCAAAAATTTGCAGGGAAATTTGGCTGTCAGACATGCCAAGATGTTCAAAAAGTTGGACGCTTTCGAATATACTTTCAGGATACTTCAAAGAATTTAGGTGTTCAAAGAGAAAACACTTGAACGTGTACACCAGCAAATACCATCAATTGAGCTTGTGTTAACAGAAAAGACAAATCGATATCATTGCAGATTAAAGTGAAGAGCGACTGGTTTTAAACTATACGGTTGTGTAAATTACGTTATAGAACATCATATCGTATCATAAATGGTGAATCCCATGATTTTCTCAGTCGAATTATTTGAAGATTCAGGAGTTTATCCAGTGATGTATGTGGATGTCACCTAAAGATGTTTTTTTCCCTTCCTGATGAAACAGCGGCTGAGCGGTAAAGTCGCTGAACACTGGTAGTTCGGTCCGAGGTTGGAAACCCGCGAACGGGCTGGCTGCATGGGCGCTTTCGTAGTTTTCCCCATGTGTAACGTGTATGCGAGCCAGTTCCCCTTAGAAAGTCCTCCACGAAGGCATCCCTCCACTTAGGCAGACAGCCGTAGTGTGCTTTGTCATAATAAAATAAGCCAAAACCTTTTGATGAAACCAGTCTTTCCAGTCTTTCCTTTCATCTCATACTTTCAAAATGTTTAGCCTCTAAAGACTGATAAAGGCTCTGACGAAATACCTCGTGAAGAACTTTCTAAGGGAAACCAGCTGTCATACGCGGTACACATGAGAAAATTCACGAAAACGCCCATGCAACCAGCCCGTTTACCGGGGTTCGAACCCCGGAGTGAACTACCAGTGTTTAGCAACTTTACCGCTCGGCCGTTTGTGGGCCTTTATGAAATGGAAGGCGATAACTTTATTTAAAATGATTGTCAGAAATACCAAAATGTTTCGAAAAGTTGGATACTTTTCAATATACTTTCAGAATGCTTAAAGAAAAAGAGAAGAAAAATAAATTTTTTCGTAAAATTTAGTATTCGTATTTTTTTTAATTTAAAACTTTTGAATCTTATGATATTTGATTCTTGCGATTTCAAAAATAAAATATTTGACTAAAATATGAATAACATTTTAAGAAACCAAATGTAGGATAAAATTGTGTAAAGCAATGGGCACAATGATAAAACTGTTTAAAGCAGTGTATGCAAGTCATCCTAAGTTAAAATATCGGTTATACATCTCTCTTATTTATATATATTTTTTCTGAACGGAACATTGAAAGGCGTGTAAAACTGTGCTTTACTGTATTTTCTCTTTTAATATAGTATGCAGTTTTCAAACGCATCGTAGTCTGGGTTACAAAGTATTCTTCCGAAAGAAACGCAGTTCAAATAAATAAAATCAAATTCTGGAAAATTGATACTAATAAATATATTTAAAATGCTCAGTTCGAAGGAATGAATAGAAAATTTTAAAACAATTATCTGAAGAGACAATGCTACACAAACAATTAAAATAAAAGTATAAAAATTTAAAAATGACCTAAAATAATAACTATGAAGAAAATATATATATAAAGAAAACTATTTGAAAAAATAAAATAAACGCTGCACCTTTATTTACGCAGTTCGAATAGGTAAATAGAAATTTTTAAAACAGGTATTCGAAAAAAAAAAAAAAAAAAAAGCATGCAACTTAAACAATTAAAATGAAATTCGAAAAAGAAAAAATTACTTAAAATAATAAGTTATAAATAAAAGTATAATATAAAGAATATTATTTGGAAAAAAGGAACGATGGTGACTTTTTTTCCTCTCACGGGAAAGGAAACTAATTTGCCATATATTAAGAAGTTCGCCAAGTAAAGTATTCTTGGCGCAAACTGACAAAAAAGTGCCAATATAAATTTGTGAATTTCTACGTAAATTTCGCTCCAAATTTTACAAAATTTCATATTTAGGCGTAATTTGAGTCGTAGAATCGAAATATGTAAAAACATTGGTATGTTATTTCAGAAAAAGTCCGATTTTGTGTCAAAATACCTATGTTAGAATAGTGCTATATATAAATCTAATATATATCCTAAGTCGCGCTTTCGAGACATGAAGAACGCAATTTGAATTTTGTCAATCGGCCCAGTAGATCGGGAGATATAGGACTGTCCCATTTTTTTTAGTCCAAAGGGGCTTTGTCCCTGAAGGACTATTGTTTTCGTTTTGCGATTTTGCGTCGGACTCATAAACGTCGGTTCACTTTTCAAACTGTTGCCACAAAATGTTAGAGTCCTGCATTATATTTGAAGAAATTAAATAATGAAAAATCTGCATAAATGATTGTCTATTTCTCGCATTGTGATAAAACAATGGTACATAGAGCCATCGAATTTTGAATGACGAAATCCTACTGCGAATATGGCCATCTGAAATCCCAAATTTGGAATTTGTTTTATTATAGATTTTAAGTCTATAAGTCTATAACTGTTAATTGCTTTTCTTACGTTCATGATTTCCCTTCTGTGTTTATATTTCTTAATTCTAGCTTAACTTATTTATTATAATGTTTTTATTTCTGTCTCATCACTCGTAATTCCAACATTTTATCCCTTTTTATTCATTTTAACGATATGGATTGTTTTCATTTACTCCATAATCAAATATTTCCTTACAATTTTTATAATACTTGTTTTATTCCTCGATCATAATAGATCATCTACAGGTTTTACTCAGAAATTTCCATTCACAACTTTACAGTTTAATACCATTTATATCTAAATGTATTTCTTTCTCATATAGTTTTATGGTCTTCAAAGTTTCTAACATCATATTTAGTTTTAAATCCCGATTACCTTTAAGTGTGTTGATAATTTTCATTTCTAATTTTACAACCACGTTCAGTGTTTCATCCACACATACCAAAATATTTCTTACATTTTCTGATATTTAGTCTATGTCATATTTCAGTACTTCAAATGAATTTACACTGCTCACACTATTATTTTTTCATGTTTTAGAGACACTAACTATATTAATTTTACTATTTTTCCTGCACTAATTGCATCTATGTCAGCACTCATGATAAACTAGCAATTGTTTTGCATCACATGCATAAAGAAATTCTTAAAACCAACTTTTTCAATATCGTACTCAGATTACTGTTTTCCAGATAGGAATTACCAGTATTCTTTGGTTTTACTCTGTTACATCTTTTTAAATTTTAACATCTTACTTTTAATTCTAACATACATCTTTTAAACAGTTTTTTCTTTTAATGATAGCCTTACCTTATTTGTTCAAATTAATTCTTTCATTCACCTTCTTTACTACCTTTCAGTACCTTCATAATTCACTATGCAAACGCAATGTCTTTCACTGACATTCTGTTTAATAATACCACAAGTTTCCTTAATTGACAAAAAGCGAATTATTTCTCATTTCAAAATAGAACTACTATATTTTTGCACAAACATTACCTTTATCCATTCAAGCCACCCCTTAACCTGTAACTGATGTAGCGATAGGAAAGGAGATTCTTATCATATGCTCTTTCGACATTTGAGGTTTCTAGAACTTCTTTGACAAGTATATCAATACCATCAGAAAATATACTTAACACTTTTACCCACTTTAAAGGCAACATACTGTTATAAGAATGGTTTTAGTTAAATTTATAACACAAATAAACGCATTTTGTGCTAAATAGGCATAAACATTTAGATTCAGAGTATTTCTTTTTAATCCGATGTAAGACTTGAATTTCATTCATGATACGGATTGTCTCTTGATTTTCTTTTTGTTTACCTTACACTAATAGAAAATTTTTATTTTACAAGTTCAGCTTTTAATGAAATAGAAATAAAAACTACGATACACCTGCTGATTTTAAGAAAAGGAACTTTGATATATTTCTGGAAATGTAAATGCTTTTAGAGTTTTCTTTCAATAACGTTGATTTTCATTACTTTACTAACTTCAATAATTCTCTTATTAGCTAATATGAATGAAAGAAGATTGTCAAAAATGTGACACAGTATAATTCTTACGAACATATGTACCTTTACCAGCATACAGATATTACTGATTGAAATGAAGAAAGATACAGATATTTTACTCCAATCTACATTAAATTTAAAAAAAAAATATTGAAACTTTCATACATTCCAAAGAATAAACGAAAACTCAATAGATATTGTCATGTTTGTATATATGAGATAAAAGTTTTATGAATGGTATTTAAAGTAATGCTTAGAACTTCATAAAAGCGAACATTCACTATGTTAATACACATATCATCAGTTATTTACATTAATCAATGTAATATTAATCATTACATGTACTATATGCATATATATTTAAAGTTTAATTGTCTTACAATTGAATAATTAACTATTGAGAGAAAGAGGTTCATATCTTACACTATTTAATTCACATGGAACAAATTTTTCCATCAACCACATTGAACCAAGTTTATTAAATTCGCCAAAGCTCTTTTATTTCTGCATTTTCACACTCACGACACATTTTAAATCTAACTATTGATTACCATTTCAAACACCGATATCATAACTCAGTGTAAAACTACATCATAACTCATTTTTTCCCTACTAACTACAATTTTATATATTCAAGAAGTACATCTAAGACATGATCATTTTCTATGTTCTAGCAAATCGATTCAATTGCGAACATACTATTAAGACTTGCGATTTTAGAAGACTTGCATGTATTAACGATGTCAACGTTTCTTCGTTTTTGTAAGATTCGTATCAAACCATGTCGCATTCGAATGTGGTGTAAGAGATCACTTTTTCTTTTAAACACTTGTAAACAATGGATGCAATTTATAAGAAGAGAAGTATCATGCTGTTTCAAAACATCATCATCAGCATATTTCTGTTTCTTTTGACACCAGCAAAATTTAAAAAAAAAAAAAAAAAAGGTTCGTGAGGTTTTCTTCAAATTCTGTTTTACTTGAAAAAAATGTCCGAACATTCAATACGATATAAAGATTCATATTGTTTTAAATTCTTATGCTCACTAAATATTTTTTATCACGATTTACTCTTAAAAGTAACTTTATAAGTTTTCATATCCTTTTTACATGAAAAGAACTTGTGATTATTCACTACAAAATTCTAAGACGAGAAGCTTCGCGACTTTTCAAACTACAAATTAAAATTTCTTAGGACATACACTACATCTGATGTTTCTTTCATGAGATTTCAAATATCTCTTCAGATTACTCGTATTCAAGAAACCTTACAAATATATCACATAAGTTCAGCGAATAATCGCTTCATAAACTCTTAAATTTTCAACACGAGTGAATCACTTGAAGCATATACTGCACTGTAAACATACAATACTTAAAAAAATTGTTATAAAAAATAAAAATACATTCATTTCACCAAGAAGCTTTTCTATTTAAATACATTTATTTATTTCCAAAGAACAAGTTTCTGTATTATACATAAAATAAACTTAGAATTTTCTTTCATTAGTTAATATCAAATTAACAACAATATCCATTTACTGATATTTGATATACATGTTTGCTTTAAAATTAAAACTAAAATTTCAATATATTTCTATTAAAAAAAACATAATAAAAAAAATACTCATAACATCAACCAAAGACAGAAATTTAAATAGAATAGCTGTACTTATATTAGTGCATTTTTATAATCTTCATAACATTTCGATTCAAAAAACCTATTACAAAATAAATGAAACATTTTTTTCTGCCTTAAAGAATCTCTTATATTTTTAAAATTAATACATAAAAATATATCTTCACCAATATATTTAATTCTGTCTCAACACTTATTATAATGCAATCATGTCTTGTTTGTGAAGGATGATTTACAATGCAACCTTCGCATTTATATAGCTTTTTTATCACTGAATTTAATTCAGTTTTGATAGAGTTTATGAGTTCTTTAAAAAGTTCATCATCATCACTTACCATATCTGAACAATTGTTTTTACATTTGATTTGCAACGGTAAAATAATTTCAAAAATACTTTTATATAAAGTATTAGATACATCAGGAATAATTTCTTTCAATTTTTTTAAAATATCACAGTTTACTTTTAGGTATGTAGGTTTTAGTTTAAAAGAATTTTCATCTTGTTTAAAAACTTGTTGAAAAATACACTCACCTTCTTTGTTGAAAACTACCAACTCATTATTGCAAATGATGCTGGCACTCATATAGACAAGATTAAATTCATATATTTTTGAGGAAAATTCTTGCCATGTTGCAGGAGTTATAACAACACCGCGTGTAGTAGGGTATAATATTTTATTTTGTTCCACACATTCACGTAGATGAATGTTCATTCTGTTTTCAAACTGATTTATGGACACAAAATATCCCCAACCAAGAGTCCACTGTGCAATCAACTTCGAACTTTCTTTTTTCTGTTCTCGATTATTCGGCATGAAGATATTTTCAGGAACAGATTTCATATAGTGGGCAAACCAGTCATCCTCTGGAAGTTCATCCTCATTATCTTCCAAGCGTCGTTTTTTAATTTTCGAAATTTTTATGTTTCGGAATGTGATACTAATTCTAGGATCTTTAACGTCAGGTTGAGAGGGTATTCCGTGCATCCAAAATTGATTCGTTGGGTGTCTCATTACAAGGAGAGTTCCATGAGTTAAGTCCACGCTTCGAGATGTGAAATTTCGCCTGGTAAATACCATTTGACGTTTTGCACCTAAACTGATGATAGGTATATCACTTTCAGGTTCGAGACAAGTTTCATTGTCTTTATGCGTTGAAATTTTCGCCACTCCGTCAGGATAATAGTTCAATAAAGCAAAATTATATTTTTTTACAGTTATCGTTTCAACATAATCTTTTACATTTAGAAGAGTTTGAGTCCATGGTTCTGCACAAATGCTCGTTCCAGAGAATTCGTAACTAAGTCCTTCATCATCAAAACCGAGTACTTTTCTTCGTGGAACATACTGAGTCCCATTAATTTCAAAACTAATATTTTTAAAATCATAATTTGATAGTTCATCTAGCAAAATATCAGCTTCATTTCGTGAATAAAATTCTTCGTATAATTCCACATTTAACTCTGTATCACATATATTCCTCATATTCGCTTTTGAATCTAACGACAATTCTGAATGATATAGAAATACGTAGCATTCTTAAATAGCAAAAATTATCTAAAACATACATTAACGAAACGATTTCATCAACACTTATCGTAATACATTCTTGTCATGTCTTGTTTGTGAAGCCAGTCTTTACGGCGTCATATGTGTAAAAATAATCATGATAGGATAGTAGGAAAGAGTTATAGTGTCCTAATGTTGTTATTCTGAACCTCGATATTACATATATGCATAAGGAGAATCTTAAAAGCATCATCCACTTAACATGATAGAGTAATGGAAAATTTCTAAAACTCTGATAATCATACGCGAAAGAATGTATTATCTTAAAGTTGTTGTTGCTATTCCAAGTTTGACAATACATACAGAAGTGAAGGAAGACCCTTGATGAGTGCTGCACGTTATCATGATAACGTGAAGTCTACAGCGCTTATCAAGGATCTTCCTTCACTTCTGTATGTACTGTCAAATTTGGAATGAGTGCTGCACGTTATCATGATAACGTGAAGTCTACAGCGCTTATCAAGGATCTTCCTTCACTTCTGTATGTACTGTCAAATTTGGAATAGCAACAACAACCTTAAGATAATACATTCTTTCGCGTATGATTATCAGAGTTTTAGAAATTTTCCATTACTCTATCATGTTAAGTGGATGATGCTTTTAAGATTCTCCTTATGCATATATGTAATATCGAGGTTCAGAATAACAACATTAGGACACTATAACTCTTTCCTACTATCCTATCATGATTATTTTTACACATATGACGCCGTAAAGACTGGCTTCACAAACAAGACATGACAAGAATGTATTACGATAAGTGTTGATGAAATCGTTTCGTTAATGTATGTTTTAGATAATTTTTGCTATTTAAGAATGCTACGTATTTCTATATCATTCAGAATTGTCGTTAGATTCAAAAGCGAATATGAGGAATATATGTGATACAGAGTTAAATGTGGAATTATACGAAGAATTTTATTCACGAAATGAAGCTGATATTTTGCTAGATGAACTATCAAATTATGATTTTAAAAATATTAGTTTTGAAATTAATGGGACTCAGTATGTTCCACGAAGAAAAGTACTCGGTTTTGATGATGAAGGACTTAGTTACGAATTCTCTGGAACGAGCATTTGTGCAGAACCATGGACTCAAACTCTTCTAAATGTAAAAGATTATGTTGAAACGATAACTGTAAAAAAATATAATTTTGCTTTATTGAACTATTATCCTGACGGAGTGGCGAAAATTTCAACGCATAAAGACAATGAAACTTGTCTCGAACCTGAAAGTGATATACCTATCATCAGTTTAGGTGCAAAACGTCAAATGGTATTTACCAGGCGAAATTTCACATCTCGAAGCGTGGACTTAACTCATGGAACTCTCCTTGTAATGAGACACCCAACGAATCAATTTTGGATGCACGGAATACCCTCTCAACCTGACGTTAAAGATCCTAGAATTAGTATCACATTCCGAAACATAAAAATTTCGAAAATTAAAAAACGACGCTTGGAAGATAATGAGGATGAACTTCCAGAGGATGACTGGTTTGCCCACTATATGAAATCTGTTCCTGAAAATATCTTCATGCCGAATAATCGAGAACAGAAAAAAGAAAGTTCGAAGTTGATTGCACAGTGGACTCTTGGTTGGGGATATTTTGTGTCCATAAATCAGTTTGAAAACAGAATGAACATTCATCTACGTGAATGTGTGGAACAAAATAAAATATTATACCCTACTACACGCGGTGTTGTTATAACTCCTGCAACATGGCAAGAATTTTCCTCAAAAATATATGAATTTAATCTTGTCTATATGAGTGCCAGCATCATTTGCAATAATGAGTTGGTAGTTTTCAACAAAGAAGGTGAGTGTATTTTTCAACAAGTTTTTAAACAAGATGAAAATTCTTTTAAACTAAAACCTACATACCTAAAAGTAAACTGTGATATTTTAAAAAAATTGAAAGAAATTATTCCTGATGTATCTAATACTTTATATAAAAGTATTTTTGAAATTATTTTACCGTTGCAAATCAAATGTAAAAACAATTGTTCAGATATGGTAAGTGATGATGATGAACTTTTTAAAGAACTCATAAACTCTATCAAAACTGAATTAAATTCAGTGATAAAAAAGCTATATAAATGCGAAGGTTGCATTGTAAATCATCCTTCACAAACAAGACATGATTGCATTATAATAAGTGTTGAGACAGAATTAAATATATTGGTGAAGATATATTTTTATGTATTAATTTTAAAAATATAAGAGATTCTTTAAGGCAGAAAAAAATGTTTCATTTATTTTGTAATAGGTTTTTTGAATCGAAATGTTATGAAGATTATAAAAATGCACTAATATAAGTACAGCTATTCTATTTAAATTTCTGTCTTTGGTTGATGTTATGAGTATTTTTTTTATTATGTTTTTTTTAATAGAAATATATTGAAATTTTAGTTTTAATTTTAAAGCAAACATGTATATCAAATATCAGTAAATGGATATTGTTGTTAATTTGATATTAACTAATGAAAGAAAATTCTAAGTTTATTTTATGTATAATACAGAAACTTGTTCTTTGGAAATAAATAAATGTATTTAAATAGAAAAGCTTCTTGGTGAAATGAATGTATTTTTATTTTTTATAACAATTTTTTTAAGTATTGTATGTTTACAGTGCAGTATATGCTTCAAGTGATTCACTCGTGTTGAAAATTTAAGAGTTTATGAAGCGATTATTCGCTGAACTTATGTGATATATTTGTAAGGTTTCTTGAATACGAGTAATCTGAAGAGATATTTGAAATCTCATGAAAGAAACATCAGATGTAGTGTATGTCCTAAGAAATTTTAATTTGTAGTTTGAAAAGTCGCGAAGCTTCTCGTCTTAGAATTTTGTAGTGAATAATCACAAGTTCTTTTCATGTAAAAAGGATATGAAAACTTATAAAGTTACTTTTAAGAGTAAATCGTGATAAAAAATATTTAGTGAGCATAAGAATTTAAAACAATATGAATCTTTATATCGTATTGAATGTTCGGACATTTTTTTCAAGTAAAACAGAATTTGAAGAAAACCTCACGAACCTTTTTTTTTTTTTTTTTTAAATTTTGCTGGTGTCAAAAGAAACAGAAATATGCTGATGATGATGTTTTGAAACAGCATGATACTTCTCTTCTTATAAATTGCATCCATTGTTTACAAGTGTTTAAAAGAAAAAGTGATCTCTTACACCACATTCGAATGCGACATGGTTTGATACGAATCTTACAAAAACGAAGAAACGTTGACATCGTTAATACATGCAAGTCTTCTAAAATCGCAAGTCTTAATAGTATGTTCGCAATTGAATCGATTTGCTAGAACATAGAAAATGATCATGTCTTAGATGTACTTCTTGAATATATAAAATTGTAGTTAGTAGGGAAAAAATGAGTTATGATGTAGTTTTACACTGAGTTATGATATCGGTGTTTGAAATGGTAATCAATAGTTAGATTTAAAATGTGTCGTGAGTGTGAAAATGCAGAAATAAAAGAGCTTTGGCGAATTTAATAAACTTGGTTCAATGTGGTTGATGGAAAAATTTGTTCCATGTGAATTAAATAGTGTAAGATATGAACCTCTTTCTCTCAATAGTTAATTATTCAATTGTAAGACAATTAAACTTTAAATATATATGCATATAGTACATGTAATGATTAATATTACATTGATTAATGTAAATAACTGATGATATGTGTATTAACATAGTGAATGTTCGCTTTTATGAAGTTCTAAGCATTACTTTAAATACCATTCATAAAACTTTTATCTCATATATACAAACATGACAATATCTATTGAGTTTTCGTTTATTCTTTGGAATGTATGAAAGTTTCAATATTTTTTTTTTAAATTTAATGTAGATTGGAGTAAAATATCTGTATCTTTCTTCATTTCAATCAGTAATATCTGTATGCTGGTAAAGGTACATATGTTCGTAAGAATTATACTGTGTCACATTTTTGACAATCTTCTTTCATTCATATTAGCTAATAAGAGAATTATTGAAGTTAGTAAAGTAATGAAAATCAACGTTATTGAAAGAAAACTCTAAAAGCATTTACATTTCCAGAAATATATCAAAGTTCCTTTTCTTAAAATCAGCAGGTGTATCGTAGTTTTTATTTCTATTTCATTAAAAGCTGAACTTGTAAAATAAAAATTTTCTATTAGTGTAAGGTAAACAAAAAGAAAATCAAGAGACAATCCGTATCATGAATGAAATTCAAGTCTTACATCGGATTAAAAAGAAATACTCTGAATCTAAATGTTTATGCCTATTTAGCACAAAATGCGTTTATTTGTGTTATAAATTTAACTAAAACCATTCTTATAACAGTATGTTGCCTTTAAAGTGGGTAAAAGTGTTAAGTATATTTTCTGATGGTATTGATATACTTGTCAAAGAAGTTCTAGAAACCTCAAATGTCGAAAGAGCATATGATAAGAATCTCCTTTCCTATCGCTACATCAGTTACAGGTTAAGGGGTGGCTTGAATGGATAAAGGTAATGTTTGTGCAAAAATATAGTAGTTCTATTTTGAAATGAGAAATAATTCGCTTTTTGTCAATTAAGGAAACTTGTGGTATTATTAAACAGAATGTCAGTGAAAGACATTGCGTTTGCATAGTGAATTATGAAGGTACTGAAAGGTAGTAAAGAAGGTGAATGAAAGAATTAATTTGAACAAATAAGGTAAGGCTATCATTAAAAGAAAAAACTGTTTAAAAGATGTATGTTAGAATTAAAAGTAAGATGTTAAAATTTAAAAAGATGTAACAGAGTAAAACCAAAGAATACTGGTAATTCCTATCTGGAAAACAGTAATTTGAGTACGATATTGAAAAAGTTGGTTTTAAGAATTTCTTTATGCATGTGATGCTAAACAATTGCTAGTTTATCATGAGTGCTGACATAGATGCAATTAGTGCAGGAAAAATAGTAAAATTAATATAGTTAGTGTCTCTAAAACATGAAAAAATAATAGTGTGAGCAGTGTAAATTCATTTGAAGTACTGAAATATGACATAGACTAAATATCAGAAAATGTAAGAAATATTTTGGTATGTGTGGATGAAACACTGAACGTGGTTGTAAAATTAGAAATGAAAATTATCAACACACTTAAAGGTAATCGGGATTTAAAACTAAATATGATGTTAGAAACTTTGAAGACCATAAAACTATATGAGAAAGAAATACATTTAGATATAAATGGTATTAAACTGTAAAGTTGTGAATGGAAATTTCTGAGTAAAACCTGTAGATGATCTATTATGATCGAGGAATAAAACAAGTATTATAAAAATTGTAAGGAAATATTTGATTATGGAGTAAATGAAAACAATCCATATCGTTAAAATGAATAAAAAGGGATAAAATGTTGGAATTACGAGTGATGAGACAGAAATAAAAACATTATAATAAATAAGTTAAGCTAGAATTAAGAAATATAAACACAGAAGGGAAATCATGAACGTAAGAAAAGCAATTAACAGTTATAGACTTAAGTTTTTTTTTTTTTTTTAAATATTCGGTAATGTAAGGAAGATATTGTTAAACACGTGAAAGAAATTAGAAATTCTGTAGAAAATTTAGTAAAAGAACTAAGATCATGAAAAATAAACGTTTCTTTTTAAATACAATTTCATACCACTAAGTTAAAGTGTGTATAGAATACTAGAATGGTTTAAAAAAAGTAAATGAAGTTAAAATTCAGAATATATTGAACATTATAACGTTAAAAAAGTGTGAAATTGCATCTAAAATTAAGTAATGTAACAAATAAACAGCACGTGCGGGGACGTTTGTGAAATATAACGTATAAGTTAAAAATCAGGTATTCTGAAATTTATGAAAGGTATGAAAAAAATAGTATGTGGAAATTAAATAAAATATTACAAATAAATTAGAAACGTTAAGTATTAAAAAAATATGACAGTAGATGAATATGTTATTATGAAACAGAAAACCTGAGAAATAAGTTAAAGTTTCATGAAAAACTAGAAAGGATAAAAGTATCAGAATAAATTGATGAGTCGATTCAAATTCCATTTTCTTATATAGGCTTTTTTACCTAAATCTGAATGTATCCCGTCAGCTTAGTGGTTAAAATATTCAAACTACTCAGCTGGTGAGATATTTTGTTTCAGAGTTCAATTCTATATTTTGAATAATAGAGTATTTTTTTTTTAAAAATAGAAATTTCTAAAATAAATTATTTTCTTTTTTCGTCCATAGAGGACGCCATGAGCAATTCCTAAATAGATTATTTTCATTTTTCATCCCTAGAGGATGCCATGACTCCGTTGCCAAATTAAAAAAAACTAACTTTAAATGAAAAGCAGGAGGTCTACAACTCAATCAGCAATCTACCAACACCTCAACTCCACTCGTGAACACGCCTCCTAGTGTGATGACGTTGCCTTTGGCCCCGCCCTCTGTGATGTCATTGACCACGCCCCCTGATCCACTGATCCACCTGATGCAGAACGCCCATTTTCATGCTACTTGCAGGACTCTAACATTCGGTGGCAACAGTTTGAAAAGTAAAACGAACATTTATAGCGATTCAACGCAAAATCGCAAAACGAAAACAATAGTCCTTCAGGGATAAAGCCCCTTTGGACTAAAAACTGGACTTAATAAGGTTAGCATTAATAAAGGAATCGCTGTTTCTTTGTATAGAATTCATACTTTATTTAAGCATTACTTATTTATTTTTAGGAAACAGAGATTTTAATATTAAAAATTTATTATATTTTTCTGCATTATTTAATTAAAAGTGACAGAGCGTTGGCCGATAATGAGCCACATGTATTTTCACTTAGCATTTAGCCATCGCAGATTGGCAACAATGTTTAATTTTATAGTGAGCGGAATGTAAATACTACTTTTCGAACCTGCAGAGCGGTAAATAAAAAATTGCTTTTGCTGTTGTTATTTTACGCCATTCGCATATAACTGAGATACTAATGTGTAATTTTTCCCACTGCTGTGGGTTGATGCAATATTCTTGAATGACATTATTTGCCAAAGCATATTCATGACAAATGAATGCTAGCGATGACAAATGCTAGGGCAAAAGAAGGAACTACCTGTGATAATATTATTACAACACTACATAATCTATCAATGCTACACGAAAAATTTTGCACTCGTTTAGCAAAGAAAAGGCGTTATTATTCAAAACGTACTGTTCAATTATTTTCACTTGATCACTTATGTATGAGGCTCAAAGCAAATATTTTCCTCTAATGAAGTGACAGCAGTTTCTATTTTGCTCGAACACAAAATTCGAGTAATTGAAATAATAACACCTTATTACAGGTGATAATAATAATCTAATGATGTAGTGATTAGAATAATCACATGTGAAAGTATGGCTATGCTCATTTAAATGTTAATCGTCACGAGATATGAATATTATTTTAAGGATCACGCGAAGGTAAAAATTGTGAAAAACTCTGAAACAAATAGATAGCTGACGACTGATAGTTTGGTTTACCCATATTAGAGCAAAGTCTGTATTGTTTTTATGTAATTTACATAGGATTAAGTCCTGTAGAACTACATTTTTCTAAAGCCACCCAGACGGTATAGTGGTTAAGGGAGCCTGAATCCTGGAGAAGACATGGATGCAAAATTATCTGTCCCTTCATAGGAAGCAACGGTGGCTGCCGAATTAGGTGCCTCCACAATAAAATTAATAGAATTCTTGAACACAGATTCACAGAATTCTTGAAAATTAGAGAGAGCTTTGGCAACGAAGTTGGCCGTTCTCTTATTTCTTTCTGTTGTGAAAACAAATCGTACATTTGTTAAGTTCAAAGTTTTAAATAAAAAAAGGTTTGTCTAAAGCTTCTTCCGTGTTGGTAGTTATACAGACTAGGTGATAAATGGTCACCACTTCTGGCCTTGGTAGTGGCCAATGCCGTTATAGGCAAGTGCCCGCCATTGAAAAAAAAAATACTTTTTTCTAAAGACGAATTAAAGGTCCATGGGAAGATGTGAGTAGGCTGTAAGCACATTAATGTAATGAGCAGAAATATATGTAAAAGTAATTAAAAACACCCATAATAATAATGAACCTAAACTGTTTTTGAATAATGCAGGAAATTTGAGATCACTAACATTGCAAGATGCGAGACTAGTGCTATTAATTTCTTGCATTTTATTAGCACGAGCAATATTGGAATTATGCAGATAATTATGAATGAAAAATTTAACAAAAAGCCATTCGCCTTTTCCC
Source organism: Stegodyphus dumicola (assembly GCF_044657685.1). Classification (NCBI taxonomy): domain Eukaryota; kingdom Metazoa; phylum Arthropoda; class Arachnida; order Araneae; family Eresidae; genus Stegodyphus; species Stegodyphus dumicola. Next base: position 191,181,436 of record NC_140772.1, on the reverse strand, counting down.
CCCCTCGAACTTCTATACTTATGACTACATCTTTGATTATAAGTGTTGTGCATATGTACCATATTTTTATGATAAATTATTGAGCAAATTAAAACTAGGCTCTAACATTTCTTTTTTAATGTATCTAAATATATCTTTTCACCAAACCTTGAATCCGAATTTTTTCATTGAATGACCTCTCTTGATGACTGGTATAAAAAAAAAATTCTTTTAAAATTGTTGCTTCATTATTCGTAAATCAATCCGTGACATTTCCCAATTGTAATTGCCTCTTTTTTGTATCATAAAAAAAATTTACGCTTGAGATAGTTTCACGCTTTCTTATCAAGAACGTACTCTGATCTTAAGCAAACTGGACTTAAATGCATTTAGGAATAGAGGGGAAATTCCCGTAGAAATAAAAATGTCCTTAATTTTAATTTTATTTTACTGTAATATTTTATTTTGTTTAATTTCTTCCCCTCCCTCTCTGGTATCTGTGTTCTGTTCGCTTAATTTAGTAACGTGATTGAATAAAAAAAAAAAAAAAAAGAGTTAAAGTAGAATATGCAGAGACTTAATTAAACGGTACCGCTATAATAAAAGGGAGAGACTTTAAGAGGATTGACTTTTTTCCCTTCAAAAGTGGCCTCTTTCCGTGTCGCAGATGATTCTGCCAGGAAAATGGTGATAATCGGTTTTCTTGCTTTGAGTTCCTCAGTTCGGTCACGCGTAAAACCAGAAAACTGAAAGTTCGGATTTGACACGATACGAGCACTGCGATAGTTGTTGTATTTGTTTACAGAGTGTGAAAAATGATTGCGGTTGCTTTAGCTGTTTAGAGGACATAAATCTGTTTAGAGAATGGATTTGATTTATTTATGAAGAATGTAACAAGTGAAAACCGGAAGAATAGAGAATAGGTAAAAATCTTGTCAAAGCTATCTACTATAACAGGTTAGTAACATTGTAAAATTTAGGTTAATTAGTCTATTATTGTATCATTTAAATTTTACTATCACTTCTACTTTTCGTTAGCTCTCACTAAAATGTAAATGGATACGTGTATATCAGAACAGAATTCTTGAAAATTAGAGAGAGCTTTGGCAACGAAGTTGGCCGTTCTGTTATTCCTTTCTGTTGTGAAAACAAATCGTACATTTGTTAAGTTCAAAGTTTTAAATAAAAAAAGGTTTGTCTAAAGCTTCTTCCGTGTTGGTAGTTATACAGACTAGGTGATAAATCGCCTGACAATCTCAGTAGGGGCCAAGTAGTGAACTAAGTGATTGCACCCCAACGGAAATGGAAAATACCTAGAAATAAGACCACATTTTTGTTTTACATCAGCGAGGTTTACAGTTTGGAGAAACGCAGGCAAATCCTGTGGAAGGCTTGGGATATATTCTGGATAACACGCGAGCTTTGGTAAAGCATCAACTTCAATGGGAAAAATTCAGTGTTGGAGCTTTGTAGAAGGTCTTGAAAGTTATATCCTATTGTATCCAGTAGACCAGCAATAAGAAGTTGCTATAGCACCATTTTGAAAGATGAAAAGTTGAAAAAGTTGAGTTTATTTAAAAGCATTGAAGAACAACTATTAGATAAGTCTGTTAGTGAAAGTTATGTTTGATGTTGAAGGATCGGTGAGGACCAAGTAGTTACATGCGTAAGTACATAGTATACGAACGTAGTATTGAATCGCAAAAAAATTTTACGTCATTTTACATATTTTAGATGTGCTGTAAAACTCCATACATTCTGTTTAACTTGAACCGCGCCCCATGCAGATATTTGAAAAAATCCAGAATATTTTCCCAAACACTTTTTAATGAAAAAAAAATGTAAGAAAATATTTTTGTTTTTTAGCATGAAAATTCCATATTCCGACAAAATAGATGTTATTGCCACTTTGAAATGTAGAAAATCTTTGTTACGAGCCACACGTGCAAACGTGATCGAGCAAAAAAGGTATGCAAAGCTACATCTCAAGTAAGTCTTCAAATAAGTGTAAAAGTCTCCATTTAGCATTAATTTATGGTGGAATAATTCCTTTAGCTTTTGGCAATGTTGTTTTGAAAGATCATTTGAAATATATGATGGTATGTATTTTGAATTTCTGAGCATCCGTAGTTGTTTGTCATATTTCTTCTTCAGTAATATTTTTTTTTTTTTTTGTTCATAATTTTCTAAAAGCTGGTGTTGATCATTTTAAAAATTAGATTATCAATTTTTTTCAGTCCAAAAGGGCGTTAGCCCACAAGGTAGGCATATTAGCCTCGAAAAGGCATTTTGCTTTCAATCATTGAAAGCATTATATCACTTTTCAAATTCTTGCCGCCAAACACACTAGTTATCATAAATTAAGGAAAAATCACAAAAATAGCGATAATTCCCTCAAAAATAAGCCAAACCATGTAAAATGTGAATATGTTGCCAAGTAAGAGTAGCTGAGTAAAACTGCAATATGCAAATTAGTGGCGCTGCACTCGGAATACGTCATCTGCGAGGAGAATAAAAGTCCATGTTTGAGAGCAAGCCCATATATTTTACTGTGATAGTGACATCAGAAATGTGAGATAGCCAATTCGTAACAATGACCTCAGGCATCATTTGCCTGCAGAACTACGATGGAAAGCCATTGGGAGACTAGAGGCAGGATAAAGTCAAACAGAAGTGGCCAGATGGCTAAATGTGAGTCCTTCTGTGGTCCATAGACTTTGGAGGCGATTTTAAACCACAGATTCGGCATCTAGGAGGTTAAGCCAAGGACGGCTAACTGCTACGACGAGCGCCGATGACCGATATTTGACATTATGTGCACGCAGGAATAAAACCGCTACTCCGACTCTTCATAGATCCTCCCTTACTGCAGCCACCGGACGGTTGGTGTCAACGTCAATTGTGCGTAGAAGGCTTCACAAAGGTGGTCTGTATGCGAGGCGACCAGCCATTTGCGTGCCGCTCACGTCATGCCATAGGACGGACTGTTTGCAGTAGACACGACATCATGTCTACTGGACGCCTGATCAGTGGAGGGCTGTTCTGTTTACGGATGAGTCTAGGTTTAGTATAGAAAGCCATAGTAGGCGTTATTTGATAATGAGAGAACCTGGAACCGTTGTCATCCGTCAAACATCCGTTAAAGAGATGCATACGGAAGAGGCAATGTCTGTGTTTGGGGTGGCATCTCTTTGGGTGGACGCACAGACCTCCATGTCTTTCCAACGGAAATCGGGAATGCTCGGGTTTATAGAGATGACATCCTTGATGCTTATGTGTGCGCCCATGTGCCGGGGCAATAGGTGATGCTTTCCTGTTACAGGACGATAACGCAAGACCACACAGGGCTCGCATCGTAAATGATTATCTTCAACAGGAAACAATTATGCGCATGGAGTGGCCAGCTCGATCCCCGGACTTATATCGCAAAAATGTCCTATCGAGCACGTTTGGGATGCTTTAGAGAGACGTCTAGCTGCTCTCAATCCGCCCCCTCAGACCCTTGCCGCGCTTGCAACTGCTTTGCAAGAGCAATGGCTCTCGCTTCCTATGGAACTGATAGACCGCATAATTGAAAGCATCACGCATCGCTGCATGAGCTGTATTGCTTCTAGAGGCGACCATACTCCATATTGAAGGTACTTTTCCTTTAACAAACTGACACCTTCGATTTGTTCATTTTATACATGTGCTAATTTCTATACCACCATAATTGTCTGGTAATTTCTTTTTATGTTATTTGATACCTTACTATATGTTGTATATTGTGGGTAAGTTTCATAAAATTCCACATGTAACTTTTTCAGTAATCGTGATTTTTGTGATTTTTCCTTAATTTATGATAACCAGTGTATTATCACCCGATATTACATTTAAAGAAATTAAATAATGAAGAATCTGCATGATTGTATGTACGACGGTATGTAGAGCAACAACAACGGAACCTAGAGCCATCAAATTCAGATTTGCGCATGCGCAATACTCTCGCCTAGTGACTTCATGGACGTTTCCGCTGCACAAGGTCAATTGGACAAAGAGAGTGAACAAGATCAAATAATAGGTTTAAAGAAACTGTTGCCTTGGTGTGCAATGTGTCTCCCATGTGAGAGTTTATGGGTTCGAATCTTAGAGGTGTTTTTTTTAAATAAACATTTTTTTACATAAATTTTTATTAAAAAATACTATATTAAAATAAATAACAAAACCAATTAAAAGGATGATTAATAATTTAAAAAATTAAATAATTTTAAATTAATTGCTTACATAAAAATTAAAATTAATCGCGTATTAAATCATTAAATGTAATAAAAGGAAATAAAGTTGATGTCATTCCAAACACATGGTTCAAGACATCGTTGCTGTAAAAATAAGAATAAAACTTTGACAAACATGACGTCATTCAAACACGGCTGTGTCACTTCCGGGGAGAATCCAAGATGGCGGTGACCAAGCCCGTTTTCTGTGACGTCACTTCCGCCGCCCGAGTAGCTGCATTTACTACTTGTCTCAGGCAGATTTTTCTTATCCTTTTTTTTTTTTTTTTTTCTTTAATAAGGTAGAGTATTTCATAAAGCATTTTCAGCCTTTTAAGTGGAAAATTTTTATAGATTTAAAAAAAAGTTCTATAATACCATTTATAGTCTATGTAAAGAAAAATTCCAACCAATAAAATATTCAGCCGACCTTACTGTTTAAACCCAAAATATTTCACTTTATTAGCAAAAGAACATATTCAAAAAGGAATTCACTCATTTATATCACTTTTCAGGGCCTATTCCCGAGGAAACTTTGAGATATCTCGACCATATTTAGAGTGCAGTAACAAAATAAAAATTGCTTCCTTTGATGATTAACGAAATGCATCTCATTATTAAATTTGTATCGCGCTTCATAAAGCTATTAGTCCAGAAGATTTGCTAATTTTGCATGTAATGATGTTAAACCTATTTTATTTATTTTTCAAAGCCTGATGAATATTTTACGAACGGGAATTTTTTGCTCAACAGTGATTATATGCAATTCGTATTTTTAACTCTCTATATTCACAGAATCCTCTTATCAACAGGGTTAAAAAACCTTCTTCATAAAATAGTTTACTTTATTTTGAGAAACTTCGTTGTTGGAAGCGGATATACGGGATCAGTATTTAAGAAAACAACTCATGTATCCATTTTTAATATGTTAAGCAAGTAATATGCATTCGAAACAAAGCACTAGCAGATAGGATAAAAAGAACACATAAACAGAATAATTAAATTTGAAATGAATTCATATTACAAGAAGAAAATTACAAGAAAGAATTACAAGAAGTACTCAAATGAGATGGAGAGAAAATTCATGTGTTATAATTAAATAAACGTTTTCTGTGTACTAAAAGTATAGCCTTGGATCTCTCATTTCTCAGAACGCAAAATTTCATTTTTCGCATTTGTTGGTATATTTTATCATTTTTTATGTAATATAATTAGTTTTCTTGGAATTTTTATTACTACACCTAATACCTTCCTTTTCACTTCATGTGGTTGTAGCCAGGGGATTAATATTTACACTTAGAAGTATTAAGTAGCGTAAAACTTTACTATTAAAATTTGAAATTCTTGTAAAAAATTGAAACACAAATCTCATATTTTCTCGTATCATACCTTAAAGAAAATAAGCAGAATAAAGGAAAATTGTATTCTTTGGGGAAAAAAAAAGTATTTAGTGGCAATTGATGAATCCCTGAAACTTATTGTTTCTGGTTTTCATAAACAACTTAATTTTCGCTGCATTTAAAATTTCGTTTATTATTAGTCCAAAGGGATTTGAGTCCCGACTTTCATTTTGGCATTTTGCGACGGATAAATGTCGGTTCACTTTTCAAACTGTTTCCACAAAGTCCTGCATTATATTTGAAGAAATTAAATAATGAAAAATTTGCATAAATGTATGTATATTTCTCGCATTGTGATAAACAACAGTATATCTAGAGCCATCCAATTTTGAATGACGTAAACCTACTGCAAATATGGGCATCTGAAATTCCAAATTTGAAATTTGGAATTTGTTTAATTATCGATTTCATATTTTGTAAAACTTTAACGAATTTTTCAGTAACAAACTCAACGAATTTAAAAGCGAGCAATAGCAACACTCTACGGGGGGGGGGTGTAACCATTTTATTTCTAGCGCGTCGAATTGTGTTTCGGAATTCTAAAGATGTGCTCATTTTAAAATTATTTTTTGCGACATTGCTGGTAATCCACAAAACTTTAATAAAACACCCCTTTGGACGCAATTTAAAACCTGAAGCATTTCAGATTTTTTTTTTAATTTATTACATTCAAACAACTTGAGAAACTCGTTGACTACTTGTCTAGAATAAAAATCTATTGAGTAATAAGTTATCCTGAAATGTCTTTGTAAATTCTGTGGAAAAAAAAAAATTATAATTCTGCATTTTTCTTTTGTTATAAAAAAATACATCTGCTTCAAGCATCTAGTCTTCATAAAAAATATCTTAGTGGCATAAAATCTGCATTTTCCTTACTATTATAAATATATATATATACTAGCAGAAGTACCCGATGCCAGTGAAGTTAAATTGAGAGTAATGCATCTAGCAACAGGGAGAACGATAGCACTGTAACCCTTCTCTATTAATAATGCAAAAAATACGATTCATAGTCATACATTTTTCAGTTTGATGCAATATGGAAACAACACAAAAAATTCCGATTGAAAAATAAGCTAATTCTCTCTCATTATATCAGCAACAATGGCACTCAGTTTTTAATTATTTTCGTCTTTCTAATCAAATGGTCGTAAAAAGCTCAAGTTCCATATATTATTTCACCTATATTCAATTTTAGTCATTTAAACGTGGTTAAAATTGATCATAATTTATCAGAAATCAATAAATCGAACAAAGAAATACACAAACAGACATTCTTCTTTATATGTATAGATTTTGTAAAACTTACAAATTTTTATTAAGAAACTATACGGTTTGAAAAGTAGCAACACGTCTCGAAATAAAGCATTTTTATCTCCCCCGCGCGAGATTGTTGCCACTCAGAAAAATGAAAGCGAAAATTAGGGCTCTCAGAGTTTTTAATTAGTATTTCGGCTGATAAAAGTCTTACGAAGATGGGAATAGTCGAAATGGCTTCCCACGAATTTTTGGAATCGGGGATAATGTATTTAATATTTGGCAATGCTATTTTTATTTCATCGTAAAACTGAAAATTTTTTTATTTACAACTGTAAGATTTGAAAGCGAGCAGTGGCAAAACTTCTCGAAATAAAGCAGATTTTCCATCTCCAGCTTGCGAAACTGCTGCCACTCGGGAAAATTAGGGCGAAAATTATCATTTTTCCGAGTTTTTAATTAATATCTCTGATTTTGGCTAATTTGTTTTGGAAATAAGTGGACGTCGACCTTTTCCAGGTCGCAGAAAAGAATTAAAGGAAGTTTGGTGACGATAGCTGTAGTAATGACCGAAACAAACACACAGACATTCTTATTTATATACGGTATACATAAACTAAAGTAATAATGTATAACACATTATTAAAGTCTCTGAAATGCCTTTTTAATTACTTCTGTTTAAGAATTATACCAAGTAAGGTTGTGTAACATAATTATTTTGTAAACATTTATGTAATGTGCATGCATATTAAGACCCACATAAAAAAATCCATTTTCCTTATAACACACAAGCATTAATTAGTTTCCGTTCAGCTGCTTCAAGACAAATCAATACTTTCTTCTTTGAAATAAATGTTCTATGAATATCTTGAAGAGAAATTAACAGAGCAAGATTGACGTAATCGATTTCGGAAGAGAATTTCCGAGAAGTAAATGTTGCTATGACAACAGGAAATCAACAGCCTTTTCTCTCTTCGTAACGTACGTGAACTCTGGCGAGAGGAGAAGCCTGTTGATGAATTCACTCTTTGTTGTTTGAACAGAAATTAAGAGTTATATAAATTGCATGAATGCTAGTGACCCTGTAAAATATTATCTCTTTTAGTAGGTGTGAAGAATGGATCCGTATTATAGTATTACATTTCTTCTAATATAAAGATTAAAATTTTCTTTAAAAACTGAAACTAGTATATACTATTTCTTTATATTTGTAAATAAAATTAAATTTGATATGTCCTGACGTATAACTTAAAACACGTAAAATTTATAGTAAATAATACCCGTGTTCGCATAAAAATAAACCATAAGGTCTCTTCTTTTATACTATGTTCAGATTCTATGACAAGCGATCTTTCGAGTTTCCTTAATTAACAATGCAGCGCAATGATGGCAACCTTTGTACACGAGGAAGCTGCTGAAGAATTATTTTATTCCAGAGATTTTAATTTGGTGAATAAATGCAAGAAAAAAATGTAAAATTATGTTTTGTAATAAGCTTTTGACATTTTAAAAATGTTTAAAGTTTCATTCAGTCGTGCTGGGGGGACCACTAATATTAGAAAATCTTGGCGAATTCCTAACAAAATGTTGTGACATTAAAAAGATTCGCGATCCTAGCCTTAAGGAGAATAATGCGAAATGAATCTTTTAGAGAAAATATTGTAATGTAAATATCATTTTAGCACAATTAATATCGTCTATATACATATTAATAGAATTAATAGAACACTGGAACGTTACGTTATAAATTCTCTACTTAAGCATAACGATTTGAAATAGAACTGAAAAAAAACAACCATTTAATGTATCTTGGCCTAAGAATTGAATATTTCAAAAGTTTAAAGAAATATATTCTACATATCTAAGATAGTAGATCATTTTAAAGAATTGGTGTATTTATATAGTTCAATGCTAGCATTAGTTAAGAAAATAGTTTTCCTTTATTTTTATTATTATTAATTTTCATGTTAAATTGCTGTAGGATGAGAATAGAATAATTATCTCGAATTGCTGCGTGTACTAACCAGCGCACGCTAAAGATTGTCAAGGAGTTCGTCAGCAGATTTCAGCAACACAGCGAACGCAGCACAGAATTCTCCAAGTATCTGTCAGAAATTTCTTTTTCTCTTTGGTGGCCTGTCATATTTATTCACCATTGTTGCCAAAATTTTAGATTTCCATCAAAGGATTTTTTTAAAATGCATTACACTTAAATGTATTACTCTTAAAATATTCGACATAAAGCTGCTAATTTTCCTCCCTCCCTCCAAAATTAGAACAAGTTCAACTATAGAATAATTTTAACATTTTTAGATGCATGTTCAAGACGATTTCTTTTTTTTAGTCCAAAAGGGCTTTGTCCCTGAGGGATTATTGTTTTCGTTTTGCGATTTTGCGTCGAATCACTCTGAATGCCCGTTTCACTTTTCCAACTGTTGCCACTAGTTCATTATTAATAATAAAATTTTGACGTTACTTAAGGGAAAATTTTGGTTTTATAATATGCTAATTATTACATTTCAGAAATTTTAATTCAGCAAACATTTTTGTGTTCTGAGGGGACTATGGTTTAAAATAACTTTCTCTCTGTTTTTAAACAAAATTTCTAAATTAATCTCTACGCAATTGGAGCACAAACAATCGCATTGTTGTTTACGTAGAGATTTGTAATTGAATGACTGCTCACAGAACCGATAACTTGAAAAAAACTTATTTTCAGAAAAGGAACACTTTACATTTCTGGAACTTTCCAGAAAAATACCCATACACAGAGTATCTTCTCAGTATCACTTCTCGTACACTTCTCACAGCACAATCGGTAGTTACATTTCAAACTACTAAGAACATTAAACACAACGCAATGTAAAGTGCATCTGAAAGGCGAAACCCTCACGAATATCTCAATACTCCGAATTCAGCTCTGAACTAACAACTGAGAAACTGATGCTGTTATAAAATTTTTTTCCGGACCCCGAGAAATCTCTAGTATTTTCCACTTCTCGAAATTAGTGGAAGGTATATGGGGCCAGGATACGGTTTAGTTACATATATAAATTATATACATATATAGATTATATAGATTATATACAATCACAATGAACAAAACAAAATGTCGCCAAATGGTTGCTGGTTTGGCGACTTTTGGCGATTTCTAGCCAAATTTCGCGACAAAATTAGTCGCCAGTACCATCGCCAGCTTGGCGATATCTCGCCAATTTAATAAGGTAGCCATTTATTCAATGTTAAATAGACTTTCCCTGTACTATTATTTTTCCGGCAAAGGTTCGTTTCTTCAGATTTTCATACTAAAGGACACTACAATTTCACGTATCCCTCGGTTTATATACATATTATATAAAATTATTTACATATTTACAAAATTCATAACAATATACTCTTGCATTATACTAATTTATTGAATAACTCTGTTTCAGTGACGAACTGTTAACAAGTGAACTATAATTTCTTCTTGAAACTAATTTTCTTAGTTCTAAATCCAAAATACAATAATCCTTGTCATAATCTTTCAAACTACATATTAATTTGAACATCGTGTAATTTCTCTATTTTTATGTCTGTAAAATACTAGACAAAATACTTTAGCTTTATTTAGTTTTTTTTTTTTTTTTTTTTTCCCTGTGTAAATATTATAACAAGCCTCAAAAAAGTTATTTGCAATCTGAAAACTTCAGATTTCGATCTTTCAAATTGCAATCTAGCACTTCGAAGAACAGTTTAGTATTAAAAATTTATTATATTTATTACCTTCCTTATATGAGAATAATACCTACAATTATCAATGCGTAAAATAATACCTTGTCAAATAAAATTTAAATTCAACTCAAAGAAGTGCAGTTTCCAATATCGTTTTCGAACACAAATTAGCATGAACAGAAATTCATTAAAAGATTGAAAGAAGTATAATACTTTTTGAATAAAATTTAAGAAAGAAATATGTAAAGGGGATTCTTTCGCTGTAACTTCCTATGAAATTTCATCTTCACCATTTAAGTTTATTGCTGGGAAAATGAGTTAAAATCTCTATAATCTGTATGTTGTAGTATGTGAGAAACTTAAAATTATCGTATATGTGGTATAAAATAGCACTTATTGAGAAAAGTTATTAAGAAGTGTAGAAAAAAGTATTCTTTTAAATTGTTCACTTTATTACGTGTTGAGAAAAGCATTTTTATGACATCTAAGATACATTTAAAAAAACTTGCATGTCATCGATTGGCAACAACACAATATTTCCGATCTGTGCAATGGACAAGATTTTTATTTTTTAAATGAAAACAATATCTCCTCGAAAAGGTATTACACAAAGAAATGGAAAGCAAAAAAATTGGCTATCATTAATACCTCGGCTTATATACGGTACAGTAACTGAGGAAACTAAACCTCCGGAATCGATTGATACAATCCTGAATTTTAGAAAATTAGTAAAATTACCTAATATGTCTTAAGATTTAGTAGCTTAGTATTATCTGTTATAGGATTTGTTTATTCATGCGATTATTTGTAAACTCAGAAAACGCAAAAAACTGTAGTAAAGAGGCAGTTTTCTGATTGAAAATTTCTCTGTTTCCCAATTACCAATGATTACTGTCAATTAGAAAAGCAGATACCTGTTTTCCAATGTCTTTATCTCCCCCCCCTTTCGGTGTGCAGTTTAATGCTTGTATCTGACCTAAGTTGTTTTGTCTTAGCTCGGGGCAAAGCTAACCTGAAAGTAGATGTAACGACATAGACAGTGATAGTGGTTTCCAGAACACTTTCCTTAGTTGAAATTCCTTGATTCTTCAATTTCTGATTAATTTAGTTTTTGTCATTTGAGAATGCCCTTAACAAATTTTCGATATTCTAAAAAAACTTAGTTAGTCAAAAATAAGACATTTAGATGAAAATATAAATTACTGAGTTAGCACTGAGAATTTCATTCTAACCTTCGATAGTATCTTCCTTGTAACATTTTGGGATAGAAAAAAGATTAATATACATTCTTTGATGTATTAGAATTATACAATTCACTGCAGAACTGATTCAAAGAACCTGGTAACGTTACTGAGTGAATTTTCCACAGAACGGAGTTATAGCTCTTTTGCAGCTCACGGGTAATCTTATTGGAAGCGTGTTTGGTATAGAAATCCGCTAATCGGTCAGTTATTCAATTTACTGAATGAGTGCACGCCTGCTAAGCGACAAAATAGTGGAGTTCTTTTAGAATTAGCTCTCTTGTTGGCAGCGTATTAGGAAAGTTCGATTCCCATTTGAGGGAATAAAATAACGTTTATCCTCCCACGTTAAAAGTAAGTTTAATTTTTATCATTTCCCAAGTTTTTGAACAATTTTATTATAGAATTTTATTGTTAGTTTTACGTAAAAATGAGGTTTTAAAAAAATTTGAAAATTAACAGTTATTATGGTTAGTGAGCTGTGAGTCATGAAAAAGAACCGATTATAATGAATCGGTTCTTACCGGTGAGCGAAAGGTTCTGATTCGATCTTACAGAAGAAAAGTTTTACCCTTCTGTACTTTACATTAATATGAAATTCCTGCTTTTTGACGGAATCTTTCCAAAATTTTAATCCGTTATTTTAAGCTACCATGTATATATTGTTGCGTGCATAAGGGTTTGTAACAGATTGAATGTACAAGTCGGATGGTAAATTAATAAGTTTATTCTTATCGAAAGAAATACGTCAGAACTCTGGAATTTTCCTCAGAGATATTCGTACAAGTATTCACAATATCACGCAGTATAATCAGTAATTATACTTAAAACTGCTAAAAACGTTAAATACAACGCAATGCAAAGCGCATCTAAAGAGAAAGCAAACTCGGATATTTCATTTCACAAACAACAATAACTAAGTAACTGCACTCAGACGCTCTCCCTCCAACCTTTTATAATTTTCAACCGGTCGCGAGTCTGGAAAGCAATAAGAGCATGGAATTACGGTTACAGCTAACATAGTGGTTAATTACATTTATTCAATTTCAATACATATAACCGAGATAACAATTTACTCAATGTTAAATACCCATGCCCCTGCACTCTTACTTTTCCGGCATAGCTTTCTCTTAAAATTTCTCTCTCTCTGCATTGCAGGGGAAAATATAACAATCTTAATTCTTCTAAAATTACCTCTTTAAATACAAAAATTCGTAACAATATCATCCACTGTCTTTGACAGGTGTTCTCGCAGCGCATAAATTCTTCAATATATCTTGTATACTGACTCACACATAGTACATATTTCTAAATAATGTTGCCGTTCGGTAAAACGTAATACTTTTAATTTATGTTCAAATTTAATGTCTCTAACTGCTTAAATAACTAAACATTTTAAAAGCAATAAACACGCGACTTAATTATTTAAAGCTTTATTTTTTTATTATTTATTTCTTTATTTTTTTGGAACGAATTGATGCCATTTTAAGTGCATTTAATGTCAAGTATGTCCAATGAATTTTTATGAACATTTGGAGATTTTATTTAATTGATAAAAAGATGTTTCTGACTGTATGTATTAACTGCCTTCAAAAATTTTTTTTTCACATATTAGCTGATTATGTTTGATGTTATTTCATTCTCGATCTCGATCAAAATTCATCGCATCGAAAACATTGGCTTAGACAGATTTCATTTACAAATCCTTCAATACTCTTTTGGTATTTAATTCTAAATAATAAACTTATCCCGATATAAAGGAACTGTAGTTTACTTGATGGGGAAAAATAAATACGTAAAATTTTTAAAGTCTAGCTTTTGAAAGAACAAATCTGGTAAACCAGTTGTGTTTTCTGTTCCCAAATCCTAGTCATTGGTAATGGAAATAAAATTGGTTAGGTTAGGTTAGATTAATTGATGGGGGCAAAACTGTCATGGAAGTGAAAAATAGAATATCCCTCCGGTTTATAACAGATATAATATACATGTATATACTGATTTTTTTTTTTTTTCCTCTTAAAGAGTAGAAGCAATAAATGAAGGCTGTCACAGACTCTGATCTTTAGACCTTGATCTTTAGGACTTTCCCTCAAAGCGTATTGCCAGAATCAGAAAAGAAGTATAAAAATATTTTTCAGTACTCGAATAAAACATTGTAATTTTCATGATGCATATGTCTGCGGCATCTTCACCCCCCAAAAAAGGAAAAACTGCTTAATTACGTTGTAATAGTAGTTGGACGTAATGTTTCACTGATAAATAACCTTGAAAAATAGTTCCGCGAGAGTGTTTTTCGGTGATGGTTGTTCCACCTGAGGTTACCCATTGTTTACGGAGCATTACGCAAGATTAGGCCTTCGCATTTTTTCCCGCTTTCCTTCTTTTATTTGCATTTGATTAGTTACATTTTTCCAACAATAACTAGTTTAAAGAACAGACAGTATAGGGTTCATTTATTTGCTATATATGATGCAAATACTTAAAAAAATGTTTTTATAAAACTCTGTATTAATAAAAACGCAGACAACATTTTGCTCTAGAACACAGAACTAAAAGAAATAAAAATATGATGAATTTTTATTCCTGCTTTTTCTTTTCCGTTTGGCGTCTTTAAAAAATTATAATAAATAGAAATATGCCGTTATTTTTCTTTATGTTCGTGGCTTTCCTTATGTTTTATGTTATGTTATGTTATTATTTTTCCTTATGTCAATGATTTTAAACTAATTCTTTCATTTAATTAAAAATCCCTTTTCTTTTTCTTTTCAGAAACTGTTTTAATTTAGAATTACTAATTAACTACTTAAAAAATGGAACTGCGCAGATTTCAAATGAGGCCGTTTTAAGAAAAAAATATTAGAAAATAACAATCATTAAAAATAATTTTCGCCAAATTCTCTTAACGAATTAAGAGCTTAAAAGCAAATGTTAGTATTTTCACTAGGAGACTCAAATCGAATCTTTTTTCACTGATCGGAGATACTATCTTGTTATCAATTATTTCCAATGATATTTTTTCTAGTGCTATAGGGTTTAAACAGGTTGCATAAGAAAGATCTTCGGCGCACAAGAGATCTTTTTCAGGTATGAATATATATAGTATGGATGCCACAAAATCAAAACTAAAGGCAGTTCTCAGCAAATTAACTTCAGTTTTTAACATTGATACTATAAGCAGCAGAGATATAAACGCGGTCTAAAAACTGCAAGAGGAACATAGTCTATTGTAATTACGTAGTAGAAAATACGAGTAATCAGAAAGTGCTAAATGTGTAAACATTTTTCAGGCAACCATGATGAAAACGATCTTTCAGTTGAGCTCGTTTAGTTATATTTAAAGTTCAAACGGTCTTTATAGACAAATCGTGATTATTATTATTATTATTATTAGTCCAAAGGGATTTGAGTCCCGAAGTACTAATGTTTTCGTTTCGCGATTTTGCGTTGATTCAGTATAAATGTCCTTTTCACTTTTCAAACTGTTGCCACCAAATGTTAAGAGTCCTGCATTATATTTGAAGAAATTAAATAATGAAAAATCTGCATAAATGTATGTATATTTCTCGCATTGTGATTAAAAAAATGGTACATAGAGCCATCGAATTTTGAATGACGTAATTCTTCTACGAATATGGGCATATGGAAGCCCAAATTTGAAATTTGGAATTTGTTTTATTATCGATTTCATATTTTGTAAAACTTTAATGAATTTTTGATTAACAAACTCAAGGATTTCAAAGCGAGCTGTGGCAACGTTGTAAAAAAAAAAAAAAAAAAAAAAAAAAAAAAAAAAAACATTTTTGTCTACAGCGAGCGAGACTCTGTTTCGGAAATTCTAAAGGTATGATCAGTTTAAAACTATTTTGCGATATTGTTCTTGAACTGAATTTTATGGTTTAAGTGCAAAGAACATGATATTTAATAAATAAAGATAACACACAAAACGTTAAAAAAATGCCCGTTTGGACGTAATTTAAAATCTAAAACATTTCAGTTTTTTATTTTTTTCATATTTTTTTTTTTTTTATTATTATTCCTTAAACTCAATTTAATTTATTTGGTTGTGGAATTTGCTAGCAGTGGAAGGAAACTGCGGTAACATTTTGGCAGGAATACAGTATTTTGCCACAAAATCGCTAAAAAGAAAAATGATAAGTTGCGTTCAACAGATAGCCGAAGTTGCGCCGTATATCAATGCTGAAGCTGTCTGCGGAGCCAAGTTTGTGTAATTTTCTGATCTTTTTAATGGAAAAACAGATCACTGTAACAAATCCTTATTAAGCGAAAACAGATCGCAGAGAAGTACAGAGCAAAAGAAATTACATAAAGATTTCGAGAAAAATAGTGTTTTACTTTAAATTTTTTATGTGTCATATAATTTTTGTTTAATAATTAAAATCTGTGTTTTAAATCGCTAAAATATGTTTTCATTTGGTATGCTGATAAAGTTTTCTAACTTACTCTAAACAGAGATAGTTTGCGAATCTTTTTAAATGAATTCGCAAAACTTACCAGCTTGCTCCGTATAAGCAACTTTTATTTTCTCATCTGTAAAAATCGCCAAATTGTCCCAAGATGGTTGAATCAATTCGCAAATGCTTAATCTATTGTGTTCCAGAATTCCTCTCTATTTCAACCATTCTCTTAATTAAATTAGCACATTAATAAACAAATAATAAAAGTCTTGCGAATTTCTGGCGAATTCTTTCATGTTTTCCCAAACTCAATTATGTGTTTATAAATGTTTCAAAATGCAATTCTATTAAAACATCTGAAACTGAAATGATCCTGCATGGAAAACAGCTGTTAAAAATAAAATAGATCAATATGATTCATGCTTTTCTCTTTCTTTTAAAAGTTTCTTTCATTGAAGCATTTCAATTGTGATTTCATTGAAACATTTCAATCCTTGTAAAATGATACATCTCGTACACTGCCAAAAGTTACAATATACGAATCACACTTTAACAGCTGAAAGTACTCGGATTTTATTGCTTTTGAAAAAACTATTCAAAGAAAGGATCAAGAAGGTTTTATATTGAAATTTCTTTAGTTAAAAGCGTCTGTCAATCTTAATTTATATCTGACGTTATGGAATGCGTCATAGTTATGTTCAAGTGATCCATTAATTACATCTCCGGAAGAATCAAATTTTTACCATAAGCTATCAAACCAGGCGAAGAATAAAAAGAAGTTTCTGACCGTGATAACTGTAGAATGAATAAAAGGAAATGTATGTTACAGTAAACCCTTTTATTGCGACTGCCTCTCTAAGAAGACCATTTCTGGAAATGAACTCTATTTTTGGGAAAATAAGAAACAACGATAATGAATTAAGATTACCACCTCCCCCCCCACACACACACAAAAAAAAAAAAAAAAAAAAGACAAAAAAATCCGAAAGTTTTCAGATTTTATATTTTTCCCAAAGGAGCCAATGTTTGTTGCGTGTTACCTTTTATTTATTAAATATCGTGTTCTTCGCACTTAAACCATAAAATTCAATTCAACAGCAGTACGCAAAATAATTCAAAAAGATCATATCTTTAAATACACAGTCTCGCGCGTTGAAGATAATTTTTTCCCCTACAGTGTTGCCATTGTTCTCTTTGAAATCTTCGAGTTTGTTAATCAAAAATTCGTTAATTTGTTACAATATATGAAATAGATAATTAAAAAAAATTCCAAATTAGGGCTTCCGGATGCCCGTATTCGGTGGAGGATTACGTTTTTCAAAATTTCATGGCTCTAGGCACCCTTGTTTTATCACAGTGTGAGAAACACACATACATTTATGCAGAATCTTCATTATTTAATTTCTTTAAATATAACATAGGGCGATAATGTTTAGTGGCAATAATTTGAAAAATGAAACGGACGTTTAAAGTTTTCAAGGCAAAATGCCAAAACGAAATTAATAGCTCTTCTGGGCTTAATAGCTCTTCTGGGCTAACGCTCTTTGGACTTTAAAAAAAAAAAAAAAAAAAAAAAAAAAAAAAAAAATCAAGAGCTGTAATGAAAACAGCAGTTAGTTTTCTTTAAAAATATTTTAATGAAAGGAGTCGCAAGCAAATAGCCTTTATACTTTGCATTACCAGTCAAATTTAGTTCCAAATAAATATGCCTTACCAGTTGCATGCCATCCAAACTAACAGCTGGCCTTTTTATTTCAATTTTAATTACTTCTTTAGCTTTGTGAACTAATATTTTATAACGAAATCTGGCTTTACATTTTAAATTTTGTATGTTTTGTTCCTTATTTTCATACGATCATATATTTTTCGTTTTTGAAAGCGTTTTCTGTTATTCCGCTTACAAATGTAAGGTATATTAATGTTAAAAACAATCTGTATTAACTGTAAAATAATTTGTTGGTAGTGTAATTGTATAAGTAGCATATAAGTATCTAAATTCAAAATTGTATAATCAGTTTTGGTTATTATAAAAATACTTAAATATAGGAATCAACATATGCCTTGAATAATTACAATTCATTTGATTTTGAACTAAAAAGCTTAAAAATCAAATATCTGATTCTCAGTGCTTAGGCTCTGACAGAGCATAAAATGAATAATAACCTTATAAATTCAGCATAAATCAAAAATTTCGTAGGAATTGCAACATTAGCTAGTTTTTCTTTCATTATCTTAGAGGATACATCATAAAAAGTAGAAAATTTCAAACTTAAAATTGCAGGAAAGTCTCATATTTCAAATGATCGGTCAAAATCTAAGTAGATTGCAAACAAAAAGAAACGTTATTAAGAGTTCATAAAGCAAGCTCAATGCATTATGCATACAAAGGCTAAATTATAAGCAAAAAATATAGGGAAAGGAGGGAAAGAGCTCTGCAAGGAATATTAATAAAGTAAATTCTTTTGAGGAAACTACCTCAATAAGAGACCACCTCTGAACGTAGCCAGTATTCGGAGACAATAAATAAGTATCAGCACTATTTTATTTAAACCGATCTGATGTTATCTTCCCTAGGAAATCGAAATCGTCTTGAATTGTGGATGATCCTCTTAAGCAAGGTTCAATAACATGTAAAAATGCGTAAAAGTATATTAAATTGCAGAATTCAACAATTAGATTATAAATTGCGAAGATGGAGGGTTGAAGGGATGGTGTGATTAATAGCGCATAACCCTAAAAGGTTATGATGCGCCCATCGCATGGTCTAAATTGAGAGGTGTATTTGTGTGTATTTTAATTATGGCAAAGCACACGAGGGCTATCTGCCTAAGGGAGGGATGCCTTCGTGGAGGACTTTCTAAGGGACACTGGCTCGTATACACGTTACACATGGGGAAAACCACGAAAACGCCCATGTAGCCAGCCCGTTCGCGGGATTCGAACCTCCAGTGTTCAGCGACTTTACCGCTCGGCCGCTGGTGGGCCTAAATTGAGAGGAAAAATAAATTTAAAATAAATGTAGGGAGCTAATAAGTTTAACAAGCAAAATCAACAAATCGTGAAATAAAAATTCATGATTTATCTATAAATGATGAAACGGCTAATTATAGCCTCATAAGTGATTTCATAAAGATTTGAAAAATGAAATTAGGGACATAATTGTTCGTTTAAGCCTCCTACGATTACTCTCTTCTTGGGAAATTTGTGCCTCAGAGGCTAGTGAAAAAGTATAAGGTTAGGTTATTTAATTACGGCAAAGCCTCGAGGGCTATCTGCCTAAGGGTAGGGATGCCTTCGTGGAGGACTTTCTAAGGGAAACTGCCTCGTATACACGTTACACATGGGGAAAACCACGAAAACACCCATGCAGCCAGCCCGTTCGCGGGATTCGAACCTCGGACCAAACTACAGTGTTCAGTGACTTTGCCGCTCGGCCGCTGGTGGACCTGAAAAGTATAAGAGTCTTTGGTTTTCAACCATTTCTGAATTTCTTTATTTTTACTTGTCCTTTTAAAGCACGATAGAAAGCAGCAACACCTTCGAAAGCTCCAGGGACTTGCTATGTCCCAGCCCCACTTGCCAGAACGAGAGCAGCGTCTGTGCTATGGTCGAAATGCACACTGATATTCATTTATATATATATATATGTATAATATTCATTTATATATGTCTAACAATAATAAGGGAATAATGCCAGAGTTTCTAATAACTCGCATATATAAAGATTCTAGAAATGTGTCTAACACATGAATGGTAAGCACACGTACAAGAGAGGAAATTAATATGTTGTGGTCATGATACAGATAACTTTTGATTAGATCAATGCTAATCCATTTCTGTAAGTAGTATTTGTTTACAGCACAAAAACATTCTTGACGTATGGCAAGTCCTAGCTAGATATAACAAAGGTGTGGCGGCGGCTAGTTGACCGACCCAGCAGAATAAAAGGAGAGGGTTGAAGAGCAACTGCAGCGCCTCTTTTCCTGAACTAAAATGCATTCACTACAAATGCTACATAACATCTCAAAGGTTGGATAAGTAATGTTACATTTTTAAGAAGAACAGCATTTATATTCTCTAAAATCAAGACATTCCTACTAAATAAATATGATTTTTAAAATTTATATAACTGATCATTACAGATGTAACCTAACTGCTTTCAAGCACGTGGTCACGGCAAGACCGAGTTCAGAAAATGGTAAATGACAATAGTGAGAAAAGTTTGCAAAAAAAAAAATATTTTTGAAGAAACAATATCTGACAAATTATATGAAGATGAACAACGTTTTAAAAATGTTGTTTTGACTCGGAATTCTATTTATTTTCACTTCATAAACACACAGAGATTAATGAGACTATTTACATATAGGGTTTAACATAATGATAAAATGATCCGTGTATCTTAATGATGAAAACATTCAGTACTTCCGGCAGCGTAAATTAAATGCTGCTTAACTAGAATGGTAATAAATTTTCCTGATCATAGCATTCCAGAAAATAAACTAGATTGCCAGATTCATAGATCAAACAAAATTACCGAATAAATCATTACATAATACCAAACAAAAAATGCTAAACTTGATAGCAGTGGCAACAGATGTTAAAGACACAGATGGTGAAAGATAAGTTTCAGTTTTCTCATTCACCTTTCTAATACTTACTCCACTAAACGTCTGTTTTCAGCTGGCGTCCCCCAGGGATCGCTACTAGGGCCTACACTTTCCAATATTTATGTAAACGATATACCCACCACACCCAACACTACACTAGCAATGTATGCTGAGGACACAGCGATCCTTGCTCAAAATGAATTTCTTAACCCAGTCATACAACATCTTCAAAATGACATACATTCACTAGAGGCCTGGCTACTGAAATGAAAAATTCAGGTCAACGTTGAAAAAACAATTTCCATAGTCTTCATTAAGAAGAGAAAGGTTGAATAAAACCTGCAGTTCACTGCTGTGGGCTAAGCAAGCCACTTACCTTGGGGTGATCTCCCTAATACTCTCACATGGTCCCCACATATATGGTCTATTATTTAGAAGTTTCGGGTTCGTAAAGCTAAACTCAGCCCCTTAATTGCCCGAAACAGCGTTCTATCTATAGATAATAAGTTACTCTTTTATAAATCCATTTTGCGTCCCATGCTCTGTTACAATTGACCAGTCTGGGCGTATTCATGTAAAACTCTACGTAAGAAACTGCAGACTGCCCAGAATGTTGTTCTGCGGCACATTACAAATGCACTATACTATATTAGAAGCAATGCAATTCATGCGTAAATGGACATAATCCCACTGAGTAGTTTTTACTACCTCCTAGCCAGAGAGTATCACATTCGTTTACATACTATAAGTAACTCAGAATTTATAATTACGATTACAAGAACGGTACTAATAAAAAAGGCCAGTTACCATTCTAAATCCAAATGTAATCATGGAATTCTGACTTTTATATTTACTTTGTCATGTTATTCCTTTGTTTTTATTTTATGTATATTTATATCTTGTGTATATTGTATGTATTTTTTCACCACTTGAGACCTATTGATTCAAAATTACCTTGATAACATAGATTCAGTTAGACATCTTTGAGGCTTGAATTTATTCTGCGTGAATCTCTTCAAAATTTAAATTAAAAAAAATTACTATATCTCAAATAAATTACTTTCTAAAATATTTCGAAACTTTCAACTATGTTCGATTACGGATAAGGCGTCAGCCTAGCCACCTAGGTGTATCAAACACCGTTCCACAAGAAGATACTAAGTGTCAGTGATGAGACAGGGTTTGGATAGGACTGTGGATGCTTTGAATATTTTTTAGCAATAAAGTTTTCTATTATAATAACCAACACATATACCTTCAGCGTAATATTGATTTAAAGGAAGAATAAAATATTTAAAAAGCTAATAACACTTCGAATTATGGCGCCCTAATAATAAAAAATAATGAAAGCACAACGCGGAACCTGAATAATTTATCCGGTTGAGAATAACTAGTATTTAGGACTCGAAGACCATTGGCTTATATTCTTTTCCAGGTTTTTAGACTTCCACCAGCGAAGTCTTCACCCAAAGAATTATTTTGGCGATTGCAGGAAGTTTCGATTTCATTTTCATCCGAAGATAACAGATAAGTGTTTTAAGCTTTGTAAAATGTTATTTTGTTTTCGGAGTAATTTCAGATTACTACTTTTATTCGATGTCATTTTTTCAAATATTACGTAATTGTCAAGGGTAATTAAGAAAGTCATGTAATTTCTGAACGTATTTTGTTTTCTCCTAACAAACAACGAATATTTCAACGGACACTGAACGTACGATAACATGGCATTTTGGAGTCTAGCCAGGGAAAAGATCTGCAAGTGTTACCGGGTCTGCCGGCCTCAAATAATTTGAAAGTGATTCAACTCAAAAAGTTAATAACGAACTCAGACAAGTATAAAGAAGAATTCGTAAATCAAATATTAAACAGCAAAATTGATGAAAGAAAATTGGTTGAACAAACAGCTGAAATGTTTTTGCATAAAGAAAAGCTGCTGAAGATAAACAAATGGAAAAGAAGTATCTTTTCGAGTTGGAAAAATTAAAACGTTAACTGGAGTTGCGAAACATTTTTCAAAAAGAGGTGACGGATCAGGGAATAGATAAACCCAAAATTAATATTACGAGAATTATTCCTAATTTTAACCCTAAAGGAGATGAAATTGCATTGTATTTGACAATTTTTGAAAGTCGATTAAAATTTTTAAGCGTTCGAGAATCAAAATGGACTTTTCATCTGATCAGTTCATTCCCGGCAGAAGTAGCACAATTTGTTGCCTAAAAAGGTTAAAAAGAATCTCAAAAATACAGAAAAATTAAGGAAGTACTTTTTAAGCGATACAGGTTAACTGCTGACCGTTTCAGACAGTTTTTTGTTTTAGCAACACAATTAGAGCCCAGATACAACTTGGAAAGATTTCTACTTTGAACTAGCATTATATTTTGAAAGATGAATTAAATAATTTATCTTTAAAGTTTTTGAACAGCTTAAAAACCTTATTAGCGACTAAAATTCATGGACTCGTGTGCAGAATGGAATCAGTCACTGAAATTAACAGAGAAGTTGGATACCTATAAAATGTTTGGCATCGATTAAAGAAAAATTCAGGGCCAGCTAACATGCAAAATTTTAGAAGTAAGTTCCTGACATCAGATAGAAAATATCAGATAGTCCACAGAGATATTGTGAGGAGCTAACCACAAGAAAATAACAAGAAATTTATTCTCCAAGAGCATGCACTAAGAAAACGAACCATCCAATGTTAAGGGTGTGGAACTCCTGGATACATGCAATCCAAATGTCCTACCAGCTCAACATCTAAGGAAGGAGATAAAGTGTTTTTAAACAGTGCCAATTTGTTTACATTCACATTGCTATCCAATTTATTTGTCTTTAGAAATAGTGTAATGAAAGCTGCTGTATGGGCTGATACCGGTGCATCATATTCTATTGCGGGAGAAAAAGTTATACCATATGTTACAAAGTTAAAAATTAAAGTTCCAAACACATTTCTTTGACGCTCGCTGATGGAACACAGAACAACGTAGCTGCCTTTAACTACGGTTGTGGGTCTTGATGTTGAATGTAAAGTGGTACCTACTGAACTAAATGTTTTGCCAGAACCAAAAGGAAACTGTACACTGTTAGATTTTCTCCAGTCTGCTGGGATTGTCCTGAATGCCCACAGTAATACTTGTCATTTCTGTGAAAATCCTCACGTCCAGTAACCTTTCTACAAGTTGCTTTCCAAGACTGAAAATTCTATATCCATTTCTGTCCCTTAGAAAAGAATTGCAGAAACTTCCGATTTAGTTAAGTTTTCGAAACGTCCTCTTTATTGAATCTTCAAGGTAATTAAGGTAAACATCTGAATACAGAACGATGTACTCAACTAAATCGCTTACTGCAAGAATTCAAGAATTGCTTCGAATCAAGAGGAGATCCAACCCCATATAGTAAATATTGTATTAATGCTAGAAACAGTCAACCAATTGCAGAACCTCCTTAGGCCTCCAAGGCCACCTAGTAACCTTGCAAAAACTATACAATGGATTTGACGTCCTGAACAGCAAGAAGCTTTTGAAAAACTGAAGAAAAGATTAGTAACACCACAGTGTTAAAACTGCCATAGCATCAACCATGGATGCATCGAATTCGGTTTTTCATATATTTTATATATGCCGAAATTCATAATAATACATAAAAAAATCTGATGTGTACACCACATGACTTCCTTGTACGGAATATTAAATTATATGCATCTTTTCTTGCATTTCATTTAAACTTACTGGATTGAACTAAATTTATTTCGTCGATAGTGCATAAACCACAATAGAATAAATGCACTCTTTAAAATTCACTATATTTGTTTACCATAAAGACACACTGGCCCTAGGTTCACTTAACAGCGTTAAATTTCATTCAATTTTTTAACTCAGAATGCACAAAATTTATATCATCTTAATCGTTGCCACATATTCTATTCAAATACTATAATAAATCTAAAACGATGTATAAAAGAAATTAGACAAACAACAAAAAACAATTAAAAAAACAGTTTTTCACGAACGATTCAGTATTTCTCATTCAATTAATTCAGTTTTCACTTCGTGACAAGGCAAAAATACATAAAACTCAAAATATCTGTATTGAAAATTATGAAGTAAATCTTAAACATGTATTTCCTCGAATAAATTCCACAATGGATTAAGAATGATTTAATTCGCAATAATAAAAGAAGGCGTTATCTTTGTTTTTGCGAAGCTTACTTTCTCTAAGATTGGCAACAAATTTACTATTCTGCTGCTTAAAATGTAAACAAACATTGCCGCCATTGCAAAAATAATTAGGATTAGTGGCACTTAAACCATTTTTAAATGGTTAATAATTCTAAAAATACTGCATGCATATTTACTAAAGGCATAAAAACTTTAACCGGAAGATAAGAACAACCTAATTCAATCATTTTTAAAGCAAAAAATGCACAGTTTACAAACATATAAGAATAAAGAAACTGAGATTACTGAGCCGAGTAACAGAGTGGATATATATATATATATGTAAGATAAAAATGTATGAATCAGAATTATAATATAACTATAAACATAAATTCTTCCTCTCTATTCTAAAATCGTAATAACTTATCTGCATTGCGTCATTCAAATTAATCATGCGATCTTACGTAACCGTTAATATCAGATGCCTCTTGACGACCAATCACCGAATTGTAAACCGAAACTTTTCTCTTCGCGTGCTTGCATCTTTCATAACTACGTACTTCAGCTTTTGCTCGCTACTGTGCTAAGATGTGATTTCGCTGGCTTGCTTTCTATCCCAACAATATCAAAAATGTAAATCTTCTGTGGAAAGGCACGACTAGAGTGCCAAGTGATTGTGGCCACAAATATCAATTGGAAATAAAAATGGAATTAAAACTGCCTCGACTGCCAAGTTCTTTAAATACTACGCAATCAAAATTCTTCTTCAATATGGGTCTAATCACGCATCTACACTGCTCTGTCTTTTCCTTTCCTTGTGCTCTTATTATGACAATTAAGCCGGTAAGGATAGTTGCCTGCAACCTGAAACCTCAATGGAAAATTTAATTCAGCTCTTCAAATCATCGTTTTGTGATAAATCCAAGATAATGTGAAAGAAGTGAATCATCAACTTTGTTTTTTCAGTGTTTAAAAAATAACAGATCATTCTTCTGCTGTGGTGTTTTGCAAGTGCTTCAAAGGAATAATCACGCGTAGTGTTTACAGATTGAAAGTAATATCTCGGTAAATTGAGAAGTTCGAATGCCTAGTGAAAAAGAAATCATCAGTGAATTACCGTTTAGGAATTAAGCATTACAGCGAGTTCAAGGTCGATCTGAGTTGGTGTTTGCAAGTATGTGCGACAAAAAATTATTTGCACTTCCACTTTTTCAACAGCTCAAAAATTGTTACATTCGTGTGACTCTAACTCAGGAACTAAATCATTTAATTATGCTGCGAATTCTATAGTTTTCATTTCAACCTTTAAATTCTGCAATTTTAAATTTCTGCAATTTGTTTTGAGAAAATCTGAAATTCTTGTTCATTAATTTTTCATAATTATGTGTGAGCAAATTAAGTAATTAATTTTAAGCTATTTAAATTATTCATAGGGAAGGATATTAAGATAAGTTTTTATATTTTTGAAATTTTGTTGAGAATTTTGAATACGAATTTTATAATTATTCTAAAAATGAAGTAGGTGTAAAAAATAGTGCAATTATTACAGAAACGTAATATGAAATTATGGTAAATGCATGTTAAATTTATGGGTGATTGTATGTTAAGTATAGTGTATGTCGAGGGAGTACTGGGTTCCTTCAACAGAGGCCTGTAATTACCTCTGTACAGTTGTTCCTTTTACCCTCTTCATGCAAGATAATGTTGGAGGCTCTCATTTTATGAATGCATGTAAATTTTTTATATTATTATTATTATTATACTTTTTTATTATGGAATGTATTAATGCAGTTCTCAAAGGCCAGTTACCTTAATGCAAGGAACGGAGGCCTTTTCAAGTAACTGTGTAGGCACCCTGGGCCACCAGTGCAGAGAACACACTGGTTAGCTCAAGACGACAGCCCTATTGATGGATATGTTTGTTTAGAAATATTGCGAGGCTTCCAGTTTGGTAAAATCAGGAATTGTAAATGAAAGATGATAACGGTGAAACCATAAATTCTGAAAATCTTAATCCTATTATTTATGATGTTAAATTATAATTTATCAGTATAGAAATAAGTATCATAAATATTTATGTGCATTACATTTAATTATAAACACTGATTATGTAAAAGTTTATTTTGTGATATTCTGCGATAACAAGAACCTTCCCTGAAGAATTATGATTATGTGAACTCTCAAACAAAAAGACTTTTGGACTGAAATGTTGAAAAATTCAATAGGACTCTAAAAATTAAGCATCTATTTTTTTAAAAAAAAAATTGATATTTATAGATAATACATTACAGGATCAAAATTTTATTATTTATTTATATATATATTTTTTTTTTAATTTGCTGGTGCTTTAACTCTTTCTCTTTAAAAAGGCTTCTCTGTCGCTACGCCTTTTTCTTTTTGAAGGGGGGAATATGTAAGATAAAAATGTATGAATCAGAATTATAATATAACTATAAACATAAATTCTTCCTCTCTATTCTAAAATCGTAATAACTTATCTGCATTGCGTCATTCAAATTAATCATGCAATCTTACGTAACCGTTAATATCAGATGCCTCTTGACGACCAATCACCGAATTGTAAACCGAAACTTTTCTCTTCGCGTGCTTGCATCTTTCATAACTACGTACTTCAGCTTTTGCTCGCTACTGTGCTAAGATGTGATTTCGCTGGCTTGCTTTCTATCCCAACAATATCAAAAATGTAAATCTTCTGTGGAAAGGCACGACTAGAGTGCCAAGTGATTGTGGCCACAAATATCAATTGGAAATAAAAATGGAATTAAAACTGCCTCGACTGTTAAGTTCTTTAAATACTACGCAATCAAAATTCTTCTTCAATATGGGTCTAATCACGCATCTACACTGCTCCGTCTTTTCCTTTCCTTGTGCTTTTAATATTACATATATATATATATATATATATATATATTTACTAAAGACATATTGATTATATTATCTCCTAAGATTAATTTTAGTAGAGTTATCTAAAAAGAGTGAATCCATAGTTAGTAATCCATAGTTTAATTCCGAAAATTGTTTTATAGTAACTTGAATGTAAATTGTTAAAAATGTTTAACGGGGACTTGAATTAAATCATGAATAACAAAATTTCAATTGCAAAAAGAAATTAAATTAAAAGCAAGTAATTAAATTAAAAGCAAGTAATCATTGCCATTAATCGGAAATTAGTTGACTTTTCAAGGGGAGCAAACCAACTCCCGTTCAAAGAACAATAATTAAGAAATAAATACGAGAGGTTTTTCGTCCTTTACTCAAGTAATGAGGCGATGCCAAACTGGCAATTGAAGTTAGGCCAAATATTTCCGTGAATTGAAGGGATCAAGAACCAATGCAGAGCACTAAAGAACTCTCTGCATTGGTTCTCTCTGCTCTACTCTGCATTGGTTCTTGATCCCTTCAATTCACGGAAATATTTGGCCTAACTTAAATTGCCAGTTTAACATCGCCTCATTACTTGAATAAAGGACGAAACACCTTCGTATTTATTTCTTAATTATTGCTCATTGAACGGGAGTTGGTTTGTTCCCCTTGAAAAGTTAACTTATTTCCGATCAATGGTAATGATTACTTGCTTTTAATTTAATTACTTGCTTTTAATATAATTACTTGGTTTTAATTTAATTACTTGCCTTTAATTTAATTTCTTTTTGCAATTGAAATTTTGTTATTCATGATTTAATTCAAGCTCCCGTTAAACATTTTTAACAATTTACATTCAAGTTACTTTAAAACAATTTTCGGAATTAAATTTTCTAACTATGGATTCACTCTTGTTAGATAATTCTATTAAAATTAATCTTGGGAGATAATATAATCAATATTTCTTTAGTAAATAAATTATTATTAACTTACTTTGCAGCAATTGCGCAAGTAGTAGAATAACTCGATTTCGCACTAAGTGAATTTAAGATCATACAATATATATATATATGAAGAACACACTTACTTCACTTTCACAACACTTTTGCAGACCCCAACACTCATATAGTAAGTAAGTTAGAATTAAAACTTACTATTTATTTGCTTCAAGTATTTTTTTTTTAAATTTTTTATGTAGTATCTAAGTATTTTTTAAATATGAAATTATATTTTTAAATATGTATTTATTTTAAAAGTTGTGAATTAGTTCTTTTTGTTTCTTTTTGTTTCTTATTTCTTATTGGTTTATATGGATTATGTATAGTTCTTTTATAGTTTCTTTTTATTGATATGCATATTCGTGTAGGGGAAGTTTCTGTAGACAAGGATTTCTAAAATACATTAGTTTCTAGATTTTTTTATTATTTTATTAAAAATTAATTTTTTAAGAAAACGTTTAATTCTTGACTTTACTTGCTTGTTTCTCAAAAGACTTAATTAGTATTTTTCTTTTTGAACTTTAATTCTTAAATGTTATTACTTAAATGTAAATTTCTAAGATACCACTTTATTGGAATTACTTTTGGTTTTGACTTTTACCCTTGCCTACACGAATGACGAAACACGAATTGAATGATTGGAGAGTTAGGTTTGGAGGCAACTTCCCCTTGATAAGTCTGTCTCCAGCCTACTCTACAATCATTCACGTATGCATTTGAAAAAAAAAAATTGTTTAATTTAATTTAATTTTAATTTATTAAATTAGTATATTTATTTTCATGGATAGATTTTGCACTTGATTTGCTTATGCTTCTGAATTTAAATGATATTGTAGATTAGTTCGAGAATTAAATCTTTTACATGTTTGCATATTTTTAAATTATTTTAAATTATTTTGGCTTTTTTCCTTTTTTTAGAATTTAAATTTGCTTTTTTACTTTTTTACTTTTATACGTATTTGTTAAGAATTTAAATTTGTTTAAATTTAAATTTAATTCCTTGCAGCAATGGCGCAAAGAATATTTAATTAAATATGCATTTAATTTTTTTTAATTAAACTCAATTTTCTTATGAAACAATATATATATATATAATTTATTTCCTAAACAGTATTGATTAATTGATTATATTATCTCCTAAGTTTAATTAAAGTAGAATTATTTTAAAAGTGTGCATCCATACTGGTTAGTTATATTTTGAAAGATGTTTTGAAGTAATTTGAAAGCAAAATGTTAATAATGTTTTAACGGGGACTGGAGTTAAATCATCACGAAGAATAATATTTCAATATATATATATATATATATATATATATATATATAATTTTGGTGCGGCCCATTGCAACCAAAATACGAGGTGCACATCTACACGCTATAGCAATCATATATACAAAATTTCAACGTTCTGAGGCTACTCTTTTTTGAATTATGCGAGATACGTACATATGTACGCACGCACAGACGCCATGAAAATTTCTCTTCAGAATTCATTTTAAATCAGTTTTATAATTTTTTGGGGAGAATAGAGTCCTTTATTCTGTGCTTACGTATGGATTCATTCAAAAATATCGTTAAATTGCATTCGATAGCGGTCAAAATAGATATTTGAATATATAAGAAATACTATGATGCCTGAAGTTTTTCGAGATTACAATACTTCCTTTTTACTTCGTACAAGGAAGTAAAAATTGGGGTACCAACGCATAAAAAGTATAAATGTTTCACAAATATATACTTTTTACTTACTTGTACGAAGTAAAAAGGAAGTATTGTAATAAAGAAAATTTTCAGGCATCATATTTCAACGAAAATGTCTATTTTGACAGCTATCAAATGCAATTTAACGATGTTTTTGCGTGACATCTGTACGTAAGGACAGAATAAAAGACTCTTTTGTACCCAAAAAATTATAAAACTGATTTAAAATTAATTCTGAAGAGAATTTTTCGTAGCGTCTGTACGAACGTACGTACGTACGTATCCCGCATAACTCAAAAACGAGTAGCCTCAGAATGTTGAAATTTTGTATATAGGACTGCTGTAACATGTAGATGTGCACCTCGTATTTTGGTTGCAATCGGCCGCACCAAACGTATATAAATATATATATCAGGTTGAGGTTTATGCTTTTAGTAAATCCGCATGCAATATTGTAGAGTTATCAACAATTTAAAAGTTGTTTAAGTGCAGCTAAGCCTAATTAATTTTGTGATGGCGGACTACTAAGAACATATAGTGAATTTGAGTTTCAGAAAGCAGCGCCTCCTTTTACTCTGTATCACGTGAAAAACATCAGTAAAACAAAAAGACGAAAGTAAAAGTCAGATGGCCGCCATCAGTCGACGAAAAAGGTGACTTTCTGGTCGAAGGTCCAAATCAGTGAACTGAAGAATCTAGTATAAATAAAAAAATGTTAAGGATGGAGAATGTCAGATGGATATTTGTGCTTTTCTCTGGAAAATGGAGAACATCTAAGAGAGTTGATGCAGTTGTTAAGTTGAGTGAGAACTGAATAGAAGAAATTTCTGGCAAGATTTTGAATATAATCTTGAATTGTATCTACTTTGAGATCGCAGTGGCTATTGGAATTTGGAATTAACCATGGAGCATTGATAATCTCTCTGAGTGCTTTGTTTTGAAGAATTTGGATGTGTTGCAGGTGAGTTTTGGCAGCGTAGTCCCAGACAGGAGTAGCATGGAGTAAGGCTAGTCGAAGTATAGATTTATATAAGTGGAGTTTATTAGAAGCGGACATATGACTTCTTCTGCCAAGAAGTGGGCGCATAGTTGCGAGCGTGACATTAATTTTTTTTCACAGTTTCCCTGAGATGTTTCTGAAAAGTCAATTTTTTATCAAGAATGACTCCTAGATATTTAACTTGGTCAACCCAGTCAATTTCTTCATCAAGCAGAAGAGGTCTAGGTGGAGTGAAATTTGTTTGGCCTTTGTGAAAAATTATTGCTTTTGATTTTTCGGTATTAACTGCAATCCTCCAAAGAGTGAGCCAATTTTCTAGATGATGGAGGTAGTGTTGAAGAAGGAGCTGAACAACAGTAACAGTAGAAGCTTGTATCTAAATTGCAGTATCATCGGCGAAAAGAGCAAGGGTAATTTGTGGGTCTTTAGGAATATCAAAAATGTAAATGTTATATAAATATGGAGAAAGTACAGATCCTTGGAGCCCTCCAGCGAAAATTTTTCTCGTGAAAGAAACAGAACTTCCAATTTTCACTGCAAAGATTCTGTCTTGGAGATAGGAAGCAATACGTCTAATACAATGATCGGGGAAGTTTAACTTGATAAGTTTATATATAAATCCCCGTTGCCATACCCTATCAAAAGCTTTCTCAATATCAAGGA
The DNA here is from genome assembly GCF_044657685.1 of Stegodyphus dumicola. Classification (NCBI taxonomy): domain Eukaryota; kingdom Metazoa; phylum Arthropoda; class Arachnida; order Araneae; family Eresidae; genus Stegodyphus; species Stegodyphus dumicola. Next base: position 191,149,168 of record NC_140772.1, on the reverse strand, counting down.
AAATTGCTCCGGTAGGGAACTTACAATTTAAACCGTCAGTAATATAGTTAATGACACGAAGCAGCAGGTGATTAGTACTGTGAATATGACGGAAGCCAAACTGTTCTTCTGGAATGTAGGAGCTCTCTGGAATAACTTGATTAAGATGATATAGAATAACTTTTTTTAGCTATTTTACAAAGTTGACTGAGAAGGTTGATTGGGCGTAGTTCTGGGGAAACGTTGAATTTTGATGCGATTTTGTGAAGACGATGATGATGGCATGTTTTCATATATTAGGAAAGTAAGAGAATTTGACGATAGAGTTGATTATCTTAGTAAAGACAAGTGATGGCATTGATAGAAAGATGTTTCAACTCTTTGGTAGAAATACCACCAACATCTGGCGCTTTTTCGGGTTTTAAGGAGCTAATATAATCGGCAACCAGCTTTTTTGGAACATGGCGGACCTCGTATGATAGCACAATGTTTGTTTACATTTCAAACTTAGCAAAATAGCAGATTTGTTGACAATCTAGAGAAACTAAGTTTCGAAACAACAAAGATAACGCCTTCGAAAAACTGTTTCTTTTTTATTGCTGTTTGCTTAATTTCTTTTATACATCGTTTTATATTTATTATAGTATTTGAATAGAACATGTGGCAACGATTACATAATTCTTCAAATGATATAAATTCATATGCATTCTGAGTCCTGACATGAACGAAATGTAACGCTGTTAAGTGAACCTAGCGCCAAAGTGTCACTATAGTAAATAAATATAGTGAATTTTAAAGAGTGCATTTATTCTATTGTGGTGTATGCGCTATCGACGAAGGTGATTTGCTTCAATCCAATAAGTTTAAAAGAAATGCAAGAAAAAATGCGTATAATTTAATATTCCGTACAATGAAGTCATGTGGTGTACACATCAGATTTTCTTCTCTAAATGGCTTGTTTCTTCTAATTTTATTTTGGTACAAGGGTATATTCGTAAATCCGATTGTCTTGTGTTTGAATAATGTTGCAGTCTCGAATGTTCAACAATATGTGGTTTCAAAGGCATAATTTAACATTCAAACATGTTTTCCCGATCCATCTGAAAGGTAAAGGGTAATTTTGAACACATTGCTACCTGAAAAATAAAATTTAAAAAAAAATTAAATTCTAAAGAAAAGTATTGTTTTCTAAACGTTACGTACATCTTTAGCGTTGTTATTTCGTTGCTATCCTTGATTCAGATTTAAAGCTGTCAAGAATGAAATAGAACTCTGTTAAAAAATTAGAAATGATAGTCGATTGTAAAAGCAAAAAATTGTGCACGCTCAAGAAGAAAAGAAGTGCTGAATGTTTCTCAGAATAGCTCTATATTAGGCAAGAAGTCTCGTTTTCATCAGAATGGTGACTGATTAAGAGGCGGTGAGATTCTCTTTCAGACAGTCTGATTGATCCACAGAAATGTATTCATTTATCTAAGCAGAAGCATATAAAGGTATAACAAGGCAGTCGCTATTCTGTAAAATAACATGCTCAAACAAATTATGTATGATTTCATGCTTCTGACGCTATTTTGTAAAAAGTATGCCCAAATGAGAAACTGATGATGTCATCTTAAACACGCGGATCAAGAGGTCGTTGCCATAAAAGCAAAAAAGTGGCTGTCGCAAAAAAGGAGGTTACAGCAGATGATGTAAGCATTACATAACAAAAATGAAGCCAAGGGAATGTCAACAACGTGACATCACGACTTCTCATGCCTACCTTACAGCGTATGGACAAGAGAGCGAAACGCATTGTCAAATAAAATTATGTTGACTTTCAGAGCAAATGTCAATGTCCGAAGCAGGGCCGGCACTATGTACTTTGCAAATTAAATGTTTCTGCCCGATGCATCTATAAATTCTAATAATTCTGCTATCCAGTGCTTTCCTTAAATTCTAAAAGAATTTTCCTCGTCAATAATTGTTGTCGGTACTTCTTTAAATCTAAAAATTTTACCGTCCCTAAATTCTGCCATCCAGTGCAGCCGCACAGGTTGCATCTGCTCTGGCGCGGCCCTGGTCCGGGGCTTAGATATGTGTCTTTAAGCAGAATTTGTGTAAAATACTGCTGAAACTTGGAATGGTTATCTAGCTTTCAGCATGTCATATAACACATTTTTATGTAGATAGATTTTATTGAATTAAGTGGTTATTTGCAGTCCTCGTGATTTTTCTATGTAAGAAGTAGAGAATTATTTATATTAAGTATTAAAATTAGGAAGGGAGATTTAACGTTCAAGGATCATTCGAGGATGATAGTTTCATTCAAAAATGATGGTCAACTTGTAGATAACACGAATCAGAATGTAAACAAAACCAAAGGGATGTCCGCCTATGGTAGCGGCCATGATAAGTATTGACGTCGTACTCTGACGTTTCGTGGCTTCATTTTCATTGCAAAGGGCATACGGAGGAGGCTTCCAAACTTTGAAAAAAGCATTGTTTTGCCACAAAAATAAAACTATCGTGTATGACATTATTCAAAACCGTCTACTTCGCTAGCGGGAAAATCCAAGATGGCGGTTACCACGCCCCTTTTTTGCGACGCTATTTCCGTCGGCTGAGTAGCTCTGCTTACTGCTGACGGTTTATCAGGGATTCTTAAGATACTATGTTTTAAATATTTTATTGAATTTTATATGGCGCAAGTCCGAAGACCGTATTAAATAATAAATAAAGTTAACACATAAAATGTTAGTAATAAAATATCAAAAAATTACATTGTTAGCCGTCTATTAAGAAAAATGAATATTGATATGGTGAACTAAGAAAAGTGTGAATGAAACAGGAAAATCTATGCCAACACTCAACAATGTATCGGCGATTCTAAGCATATGTTACTATGCAGCTTAAAATTTTTATGATTTTGTTGTTAAACTATATGTGACATAAGTGCGAAGAAAACGATGCTTAATAGTAAAGCTATAAAGACCCCCCCCCAAAAAGTGAATTAGCAAGAGTGAGTGCAAAAGCGGACTGGCAGTCTGCGAGCGCTGCAAAAGCAAATAAAACCCTAACAAACCCTTTTAGGCTACCGTTAAAACCTGAAAACGTTCAGGAATTTTGAGGGGTTAGATTAAGAAAGCTGAAAAAGTTTCTTATATAGGCATGATATAAAAACTGGAATAAATGTTCGTTTCGTTTATTTTATATCTTCGTGTTATCATTTGTTAGAGTTAAAAATCCAAATTTACTCTGGTGTTTCTTAAAATTTTATACTTTAAAAATATTCAGCGACGCCCAGACGGCAAAGCGGTTAGTGACTCTGACTACCGTAGCGTATGGTCTGACATCGAATCACGGAGAAGACACGGATATAATTTTTCCGTTCCTTCATAGAAGACAACGGTAATCCACCTATTAGGTGCCTCTATAATAAAGAGATCACAGTTTCCAGCCTTAGTAGTGACAACGACTAACCTTAGCCTTAGTAGTGACAACGACTTAGTAGCGACAAGCCTAGAAACGACTAGAGCCCACTATTAGTAAAAAAAAGGATTCGAGCAATAAGAAATGTTTAGGAAACGTTTCTGCTTAAAAATAGAAAAATAAAATAAATAAATAAATATAAGCTAGTTCAGATTTTTACTAAAGGCTGTTCAAAATTAAAATATCAGCAGCGTTTGAGCAATTGCAAAATTGCTCAAAGAGGTCAATTTTTAGTCCAAAGGGATTTGAATCCCGAAGGACTATTAGTTTCGTTTTGGCATTTTGCGTCGGACTCATAAATGTCGGTTCACTTTTCAAACTGTTGACACAAAATGTTAGAGTCCTGCATTATATTTGAAGAAATTAAATAATGAAAAATCTGCATAAATGTATGTATATTTCTCGTATTGTGATAAAACAACGGTACATAGAGTCATCGAATTTTGAATAACGTAATCCTCCAACGAATATGAGCATGTGGAAGACCAAATTTGAAATTTGAAATTTGTTTTATGATCGATTTCCTATTTTTTAAAACTTTGACGAATTTTTGATTAACAAACTCAAGGATTTCAAAGCGAGCAATGGCAACGTTGTGCAGAAAAAACATTTTTATCTCCAGCGCGTGAGTCTCTGTATCGGAAATTCTAAAGATATGCTCGTTTTAAAACTATTTTGCGATATTGCTGTTGCACTGGATCTTATGGTTTAAGTGCGAGGAACATGATATTTAATAAAGAAAGGTAACACACAAAATGTTAAAAAACGCCGCTTTGGACGTAATTTAAAATCTGAAACATTTCAGATTTTTTTTTTTTTTTTCCTTCTTTTTTTTCTTTTACATAGAGATATAACTGATCTGGCCAATATACACATATAGTAATACTAGTGATTTTCTATGGGGTAACCAGTAGCTCTAGAGGCTAGCAAAGATGTAGAAAATAAACTGAGAAGAATGTCAGTTTGCAGGTCTTCAGGAGTTCTATGAGTTTGAAATTTATTAGAAATATTTTTGCAAATATGGCTGGCGATTGAGTAAAGAACTCAGTATATGCTCTTGTAAATAGGTGACATATTATCTATAGAAAAAGGCTGTTCCAAGAAGTTATGAAGTAGAACTGAATTTTCTGCACTCAAAACTTTTCAATATGATGTTTCATAAGTGAAGCCAATGTCAGATTAAGGTCAAAGATCTAATCAAGATAAATTCATTGGTTACCAAAGCAACGAATGTTGCAGAACATTTATAGATCAAGATCAATATTGCTTTCCTAGTGAGAGTATCATTAATCGATCAACATTTATCTTAATTTCCTGTTCAGACAACGAAGGTTCCTGCTTAGTGATTGAACTTTCGGATGACTGGCTCAAACACTGCTCAGGAATAAGAGAATGATTTTGTACAAGGTTTACATTGCCAACAGCATACGATTAAGCGCAAAAAGTGACATCCTTCACTTAAATTATTCTGAAATTGAACTGAATGGAAAATGGAACGTCAACTTGAATACATTACGAGAGGAAAAATTTAATACAATATGAAAACAGTATTTACAATGTGAATATCTAGGTTTTGTGGAAATTGACTAAATTTATGAGAACGAAGAATAATATTTCATTTCGTTAACAAATCTTTGAAATGTCTTATTAATAATAGTGGATTTTATATACTGCGAATGTTTCTTTTCCCAGACTAAATTACCCCTTGTTGCAATGAATCCGTAACCGCCGGGCGGCTGTTAACATAACAAAGAAAAATTCAAATGTAATATTTATAGTTTCGTGGATTTGATTTCGTTTTGTGTGTACGATTATTTATTCCAAACGTTCGCATTCAAAACGATCATCATATTATCACGTAATTAAAGAAGATTATATTTTCAACCTATACGTGAAAACGTGTGCAAAAGTTCAGGAACAATAACTTGTTACTAACGTTTGAGCATGCTGGGTGCAAAAGGAGTGATGTGTGCAAAATCTCGGTTTTTCGTGTTGAACGAAACTCGATGTAGATGCTTATTTGAGTGTGTGTCTTGAACTTAGTAACGTGGAAGATATCATTATCTTACTAGATTGCATTTCAGGTAATCCAGGTTGTTAAATTTAGTTTAGATTTAAGATTAGATAATACTTGTGAATAGGTTTCGGTTTCATCACATGAAAATGCTCTTCTTTTAAATTCCGGATTTTAGCTTATTGCAAATTCGTTTTATTAGTGTATGAATCAGATTATTACCGCATTAATTAATCAAATGAAAAAAAAAAACTATTTAAATAGAAATAAATATTTCCATTTGATCTTATCTATATATTGCAGAGTTACTGATTTCTTCCTGAGACAAGTTGTTATTGCAGTTAAAAAAAATGACTTGATTGACTTAAATAATTCATTTTATATGCATTGTTAGTATCATACAGTATTGTGTTGTCTTCTTGGTGTTACATATTGTAGAATTCATTAATAATGTAAAATGCACTCCCTTTTTTTCATTATATTTGCATACCCTTATTTTCTGTAATTTTTTAAAAAACTTTGTAATTGTTTAAATTTCAGACCTTGATATAAATACCTGTTACTGTGATAACTGCTGTTTTTGTTAATTAATTTTAATAATTTAAACTCTGTATTTTGAGAGAGAGCATTATGCAAATATTGTGCTTGAGTTATGTTAGCTTAGTTGTATTCTGTTCTACGTATCTTGTTTCCATGTAATAGATACGTATTAGACAATTATATACTGAAAAGCAGGTGCTTGAAACTTTGCATCGTATTTTAGTTACATTCTACTCAGCTCTAAATTTAAACCTGTTAAATGATTTTTTCTAAAAGTGCTTGGTTGATGTTATTTATACAGTATTTATCTTCCTTGAAAATTGTGGCAGTTGAATTTGCACATTTTTTTCAATCATTTATTTTTGCATTTAAGCATAATGTTTCAGAATGTTTGAATTATGAAAATTTTAAGCTTTGAATTTATTCGGGTTTTAAGTGAAAAGGCTTTTTTTTTTTTTTTTTTTTTTTTTTCTCCTCTCCCTAATAGGGACTAATTTTAACATGTGATAATATTGTGGCCCTTTTTTTGCCTCCAAACATTACATCATGGATGCAACCAATGGAGCAGGATATAATACACAGTATTAAATGCTACTACAAATCAGTTTCTGGAAGAAAAAAAAAAAAAAAAAAATCAATTTTTCACTTTTTGATTATTAAAAAAACTCATCATCAAAAACTACATCTATTTGTTATCAAAATCATCAAATTCTGTTTCTCAAACAACATTAATAATGTCTGTCGTAATATATGGCCATCTTCTCTGTTTATTGAAACTAAGCTGTGACATTGAATTTTGTGGTTTTAGGGTCAGTGCGGCAAAGGTTAAAGCAGAATTGTTTCTATATTCGAAAGAAATAACAAATAAGGAGGCTTTACAAGATGATGATGACTGATGATGAAATTATTGGTTCTGTTTTGAACTCAACACAGCAAGAAAACTGTTCTGACACTGATAATGAATTTGATAGGAATGAAAAGATATCTTTTAATGAAAATTTGGAACCTGATGAAAATACCTAAAATTTAAAATTATGAGTGTATAATTTACAAAAAAAGGAATCTTCTCTGGAGCTTTCTGAAGTTTTAAAATAAATTTCTACCAGAAAAATGTTTGAAACATGTAAAAAAAAAAAATCGCCTTTTATGCTTTGTTAATGTCCCGTATTTTCATGCATCTTTTATTGTATGTATCCTAAATGTCCTTATTTATTTTACACTTTTCATCTAAATATTATGATTTATCATTTCTGTCCTAAAATCCACATAACCTCTGGTCTCAAGCATTATGGTTTCTGGTATTCTATTCTGTAAACTAAAAAAAAAAAAACAAAGAAGTGGATATGTGGCAATGATCACTTACTCTTGGCTAATGGAAAAGTATATATTTTTTTATTATTAATGGATTTTTTATTAATGGATCTGTATATAAGCTGACTCCCTAATTTAACTTTAGAAAAAGTTCTGAAGGCCCATATGTGCTTTGGCCGTGCTTTAGCCCTGCTTGACTTGTTTTGGATAAGCAATAAGCATGTCAAATATTGCAGCCTTGATATTCTTCTGAAGTTGTAAAATGAGCTTCCATTTTTGTGTTTGCATATTTTCCATTATTATTATTTTAATCCAGCTATTTTATTAGCTAACTGAGGTGACCCTAACAGTATATTTGAAATTAACTATTAACTTCAATAGTTTAGTAGCCATTAGATTTTTCTCATGTGGTGGTTGTTTTTCTGCTGTTCGATTTTCTTCTCAAGTAGAGTTTTATTGCCATTTTTTCTGGTTACATTTTATTAGATAAGTAATCACTGCAAATTTATCTGTTATGCTGAAAGAGGTGAGTGAATGTACATCAACATTTATTACTTTATTGGAAGAGCAAAAGAAGTGATACTGAAAGAGGTAAGGGACAGTACATCAACATTTTTTTTTTTACTTTATGAGAAGTGTAAGAGAAATGTGCCATGATTGAATAGTGTATGAAAGTTGGCTTGATAGCTACTTTTTTTTTTTTTTTTTTTTGTCTGAAATGTGGTAATAATATGCATTTGTGTGACAGGAAGAGTATTATGGATGGGTTTGAATGGCGATGTAAGGATAAGTGAATATGCATGATGTTTGTAGGAGTGTAAGAAAAGGTTCCTGGTTTAGAGCCATTTTAGTATATGTAATGTGTTGCGAATTACGAGATTGAAAAAAAAAAAAAAAAAATTAAGCTACCCCACCCTTAAAAGACATTTTTTTTTTTCCAGTTTTGCTGAAAAGAGTAAGTGAAAAACTGATTTTGGTACAGCTTGAGTATAGGACCCCATTGGCGATTTTTGCTTGGTGCACTTTTTGGATGGTTGTTTTTCTGGTAACCCAGTAAATTCTAGAGTACTCCACTTTGGCAACCTTGTCGCATTCCCGTGTGTTTTAAACTGGAAAGTGTCATTTTCTTCGAAGGAGCAAAATATTGATGTATTCAACAAATTTCTAGAAATTGTAAGGGACATAAATTGGGCAGAGTATAGGATTTCTTTGTAAATTTACCATGATTTTGTAAACTTTACTACATTTCCAGCATTTCTTTTAATTTTAATTTAAACATGTATTCTGAACTCCTGTTTTCAGTTTTATAACTTAAAACTTGCATTTTCAATATTGCTTCTTACAATATGCCTCCATGTACTTGTGTATTTTCAAACTTTTCTTTACTTTTAATTTAAACATGCATTCTTAACTCCTATTTTGATATTTTTAATTTAAACATTTATTCTGAGCTCCTATTTTTAATTTTAAAGCTTGTAATTTGTATTTTCAGTATGACCGCTAAAAATATGCCTCCATTTATTTATTTATTTTCAGTTTCACTGTTTAAATATATGTTCTAAATTTGTATTTAAAATTTTTCTTGTTAAAATGTGCATTCTAACATCTAGTTTCAATTTTAACTGATTTTACAATATGCAATAAAATATAATAAATTTACAGTTTAATTTGCCAATATATTTTAAAATATGCCCCTACTTACTTATGTACCTTCAAATTTGCTGTTTAAACATATATTCTAAAATTTTTTCTGGTTAAAACGTGCTTTCTAACTTGTGTTTTCAATTTTATCGGCTTTTCCATGGCTTGAGTCGCCAAGCCCAAAAATCGCCAATGGGGTCCTATACTCAAGCTGTTCCCTGATTTTTTTTGTTATGTTTCTTTAAATTTTTAAAGTTTCATATTTTTAATAAAATTCTTTAAAAATTGTGCCATTTTTTAAATACCAAAAATTAGCTTATGAATGGAAATAAAAAATAATTGAAATCATCAGGATTTGTATCTAAATATTTGAATTTTAATGTATATTTATGTATTTATTTTCGTTTCTAGGATTTTATTTTGAATCATGGGAAGGTATTCAGGGAAAAGATGTCGCCTGATGAGCATGTTCACTTTAACAACAGGTTTCTTTTTTATAGAAATTATTGTTGGCTACATAACAAATTCTGTAGCTTTAGTAGCAGATTCCTTTCATATGCTATCAGATGTAATAGCATTAATTATAGCATTTTTATCGGTTCAGGTAAGATAAAATTTTGAAAATAAGTGCTTTATATGTTATGTATCAGAATTATGACTGTTGAATTTTTAAAAAAGTTTTTTTTATTTTTTGACTCAAGTATGATGAAACCAGACATACTTAAAGTTTTTTTTATTAAGTATATTTTATGCATATAACAGTACCTGGCATAATCTGGCTTCAGTTAGTGTGAAAATTTCAAAACAAAATTTTAATTGAGCAAAGTAAAAATAAACTCTAACAAATGAGTACATAAAATTATTTGTAATACATAAGTAATTGGTTTTTGACTACACAACAGTCTGTTTTTGTGCATTTTATTTTTATGCAGAAATCAAGTGATGCAGAATATATTTACATTTTTTTAGCTCACTGTTTCATAAGTCATAAAAGCTACAATAGGAGAAAATGTGCTTGCTTTTAGCAAAATTTTTGAAAGAGCCATAACGTAGAAACATTTTGAAAAAAAAAAAAAAGTGAAGCAGGGGATGAATTATGGCTAGCAATATAAGAAGTATGAAAACATCATACATTATGTAAATAATTTCGTATGCCATTCGTTTATTGTTCAACATTTCATCTAGTGTGCTCCTCAACACACTCTCTTTTAATGCTCCTGTGTAACAATACATAAAGTTGAATCCTTGTGCCCTTGTTTAATGTTTTATATTCTCCATACTAGTAACATTACGTCAGCATTTTTAGAAACAATGTTAGTTTTCCTTAACCTAACTGCTGCATAAAAAGGAAAGTATCTTCCTTCTATGTTTTAAATTGAAATTTGTCTATTTTTTTTATAATTTCATTGCCCATTAAAATAAGTAAAAAAACCAAACACATTGGCAACTTGTTGTTTTCATAAAGAATGGGAACATGATTGATTACATTTTACAATGATAAATATTACTTAATATGCAATGTCTCTGGTAAAAAGGTAATAAATAGCAATAAATTATTCATAAAGTAGTCGCTTGATAAAAATTAAAATTGGAGATATTAAAAACTCGAGCTGAACAAAATGTTCTTAAAAAGCTTATGCTGAAATCATTTGCAGTGCCTGTTGCATCATTCAAAGCAAACTGTATTTTAAGGGGAAAAAATATAAACTATTTTCTGATGAGGAATTTATAAAAGAAACTGTACAGGAAATATCAAATTTTTTTTTAATAATTTTAAGAACAAGACAATAATCAGTACTGCAATTAAAAGTTTACAAAATGTTATACAGTCAAAAGTCTTTAGTCGGGACTTCAGCGATTCCAGATTATAGATCATCAATTTAAATCTGGTAAGATGGCATGCAGAAATTATAAAATTAAAAATATGAAACCGTAATTTATAAAATAAAGAACAATAATGATCTAAAGGGTATCAAAATTTACGAAAAAAAAAGCGCTTAATATTTATTTGTTTACTTTATTAAACATTTCTTTCAACGCGCGCATGCGTAAAGCATACATTACGCATAGTCAGAATTAGAAAATTGCAACCAGAAAACTATTTGATGTGTATTCGTGATATTTATAATGACGATAGATTTGATTTAAATCATATCAAAGACAGAGTACATCGAGATGAAATACTACATTTAGTAAGGAATTATAAGCCGAATAAAGTAAAAACATCTGCCCTGAAGATGAGGATGATGCTGACAGATCAACTTCCAGTTCATTGCACACCTTGATGTTCCCCGCCCCCACAGAGCAGCGTGAAATTGATCAGATTTTGGAATGGTTAGAGAAACATCCATTTTTTGCAGCAATTCCACTTTTTGTTTGATGGACATCGAAACGTGCCTTCGTTTTGTAGATCCTTTGTCAGCTACAGAATCAGAAATTCTTTTTGACATAATCCAAAGTTCAAGCTTACTTTTATAAAATTGCTGTAACAGTCTGCAAAAAATAATAAGCTGTATTCCATTAGAAGATTAAGGAACAACGCAGTCTGCAACATTAACTGAATTAGATAATTTTAGCTTAGCTTATACCGTCCGTTATACATAAAACACGCATGCGTAAACGCTACGCATGCACAGAAATTTTGTAGCTTTGAGGTCCAGATTATAGATCATTTCGGATTATGGACGTTCGGATTAAAGACTTTTGACTGTATATTACTTTTGCGTGGGTACTGGATATATTCTTCCTTCTTAATGTAAACGTGAGCGTAATGTGGGCATTGCATAAAACAGACATTTAACAGACAAACACTTTATTAACACACAAACAAAACAAATAGTTAACAAAAAAAAATGTACCGTATGTGTCATTAGTATGCTAGCATACTGCGTGTTGCTTTCATTACTTCCTTCTCTTCTAATGCGAGTTGCGTGAGAGAGAGAGGCGTTGTACACCGTTCGTCTAAATTGCGCATACATGGTCATCACACAAAATGTCTTGAAATACTAATTGAGTGAATAAAAAAAAAAAAAAGGGAAAATATCAGAGAACATTAACCCTCTGAATGGCATGACCGGCTTTATCCGCCGGTCATGAGATTTTTTGTCACTTGATACATATTAGCTTATAACTTAAGATGTTTTGCTTTCTTACTTTCTTTAATAATGCAAATGTAATCTTAATGAATGCAAGTTTATGAAAATAGAGGTTAAAATAAGTAATTATATAAATTTAGCTAATAAATACTGCATAAATACAGGTCTTCATGACAAATCCAAAAACCTGTGCAGCTCAGATGGTAATATAACATTACTAGACTTTGTTTTTCCTTTCAGTTTGTCAAACCAACAGATATAAAATTGCTTATTTTTATTCACATGGCTTTTAAAAATTATATATCCAGAGAGGAATTGCTGGGTATGATTTCTGTGAAAAAAAGGATTAAAGATGTCATAACTCTTAAAACTTCCTCACTAATTTGAAACTCATACTTTTTAAACTAGTTTCAGTAACAGCAGATGGAGAAGGATAATACTGACAAATTCTCAATTTTTGGGGCTGTCATTGCATAATTCATCATTAAGTGTTACCAGCAAAAGAGTAAATGCAAAAGAAGTAATAGTCATAGCATTCAAAATTGTAATACCATTCAAGGAAGTTCCCTCCATTTTCATCTCTTTCAAGCATATTGTAATGACGAACTACCAGACTTATTATTATATACTAATGTAAAGTAGCTAAGTAGAAGTAAATTTCTGCAGCAGTTTTATTTATTTATTTATTTATTTATTTATTTATTAACTGAGATAAAAAAATTCTTGCAAATCATTAAATTTAAATAAAACTTGGCTCAGTTATTTAGCATTTCTTACAGATTTTATATTGTAATTTAGTGATTTAAATTTAGAATTGCAAAGGAACAACAAGCCAATTAAAATTATCAATAGCATTAATTCATACAAAACAAAATTTACTTTCCATATAAGTCCAGTCGCCCACAAAAGCCCCGAAATTTTAATTATATATTCAGGGTTAAGCTCAGGAAAACTAGTGAAACATGGAACATGATTAAGCAAGCATATGCAGGGGGGGGCACTTTCAAGAAGTCGTGTTTTCAAGTGGCAAAAAAAAAAGGTTTTGTCAAGGCAGAGATTCAGTGAAAGACGATCCCAGAGCTGCTTGTCTGTCTGTAGCACATACTGATGCAAACGCGGAGCGTGTAAAACAGTTATTTCAAGAAGATTGTCATGTAACTGTGCATATGATACAAGAAGAACTGAATTTAAATCGTGATGTGTGTTATAAGATTTTACATAAAGATTTAGGGAAACGAAAACTTAAAGTAAGAATTGTCCTTCACTCACTAACGAATCAACGGAAAGAGGAAAACCGTGTTTCTGCCAAACTATTGGATAGAGCCACATTTGTGTCAAAGATTATTATGATTTATTCTTGTTTCCATGCTTGAAAATGTGACAGAAAGGAAAGCTTCATCAAGATTATTGCAGACATCCAATGGGCTAGGACAAATGAGCCTGCAAGCTTCGCAGTTGAAGATTTTCCTGCTTGCCTCCAAGACCTCCAGAAATGTTGGCAGTTGTGTATAGATAGCCAAAGGGACTACTTTAATAGCATCTAGGATCATTACTTGGTTTAATGCAATTTTCTATTTTTGACCTTCGTCCTGGAACTTTTCTGACAAATGATGCATGTTGAAAAAAATGCATTTAAAAAGGAAATTAGAACTGCACAATATGATCTAATATTACTAGTGAGAGAATACAAGGAAGATTTTTTGGAAATTGTCAGGAGTCTCCACATAAGACTAAGTAGCGAACATATGAACTTTTGTTTTGGACCTATGTGTTTCTGTGAATTAGCTTTTTTGTATTTAAAATTTTCTTATTTAAAGATGTAAGTAGGAAATACTGAACATCCTTTCTTACTTACTGATTTCCATATTGAAGGTTCATTATCATTTATCTATATCTGATTATATATCAGGTTATGAATAATGCTTGGTTAACTCTATATATGATATTGAGATATGAAATGCAGACTTCTCAGAAAAATGTAATCTATATTTTTCAATTAATAAAATATATTGCTCCCCGTACTGTCTTTTATTAATATATGAGATACAAGTTTTGAAGGTTTTAAATGTCAAAATTATAGTAGGTAGATCGTGAGACAATTTCAAGCAAAAAGTCTTGTCATATGAATGCAGATATTGCTCACCTCTGCAATATTGAATGTAACCTTATAATGATAACATTGCTATTTGTTGCTGCACAGAAATGCTTAAAGAGGAAGCGTTTAAAAATAGGAAAGTAACTGTAACAATATTGCAGTTTTTGAGAGGAAAAAAATTAATTACAAAAACAGGCATTAAAAAATTAAGACATTTATTTATTACATTTTATTTATTGAAAAATAGAAGAATTATTTTTATTTTGAGCCATTTATTTTTGGGTTTTCAGTTAGTTCATTTCAAACATTTTGGGATAATTGCAGAACCATTTTCCTGCAGTATGCAAAGTATTCTTGTATGTATAAATATTCATACGGTTGTTATAATTTTCTGCCATAAATCTGACTGAATGGTGATGGCTTAACATGAACTATTGGAGATCACATATTAAAATAGACCATTTGAACACAAAAAAATATTTTATTGCAAACTTGGTGTAAAAGATGATACATAATTATTTATTTCAATGAAACCTGAAGTTATATATATCTATTATAATGCTCTGTGCAAAACTCTTATATTAAACTGATTATTAAAGAAGTGATTATATGGTAAATGAAAGTCCAACAAATTATTTTGCAATAAGTTACCACTGTTTATTTGGTAGCAGGGTTGGTTTTTTGCTAAAACAGTGGAAAAAAAACCAAGCAAAACTTTAATGGAACTGAAAAAATAAAAATTGCAATTCTATTATGTGCAGTTTGGGGAAAACATCAGAAATGTTCAAGCAAAGAAGTATTCTTTGACCGTGATTATGCTTCTGATTATTCAAGTACAGTTCCACAACAAATATTGACAAATTAAAAATATTAATTAAAATTGACAAATTAAAATTATTTTTAAAAAATTCTGAAATAGATGTAACATGGTTCTTTCATAACAACATACTGTTATTTAAAGGTTACATAAAGAGAATATATTCTTTAAAATGTAGGAATTTTTGTGAGCACTGGCTGTGTGTTCTTATACTGACTGTAATTGTATATTACTGTAATTGTAATACCGTGTTGCATTTTTTTTTTTTGCTCTCACCACGTATTATTAATTTATTATTATTTAGTATATTATTAACTTTAATGAAGTTTTTTAATTTGCATTGTTTATTTAAAAATATGTTCATTGCTTTTTTTTGTGTGTGTGTGAATATTATGTTAACAGTCTTTCATGTTGTAAATTGGTTCAGTGGTTTCAGAATATTGTTCCTCACTGGTAGTAGATTTCTGTATTCTTGGGCAGAGGAGATGATGTCCATGAATATGAGTGAAAATGCTGCAATTGAATGGAAAAATTACATGTTACTAAATAATAACAATAAGGATGAAGATAATGATTCTTAAAAATATTTTTAGGAAACAGCATATGAGTATTGTTATTAATATGTTGTTTATTTTTACATTCGCACTTCAGGAGCTCGTAAAATTATAGCCAAGATCTTGGCGCAAATCTAAAATCGCCAAATATTGTTTTGGCCCACTGTAACAACTGTTAATTTATCTGTTTCAGACTTGTTAGATAAGCTATATTTGTTTCAATATAAGTTTTACTTTTCTTCCAGATGTCACCTAAGAAATGGTCAAAAAATACATTTGGATGGGCTAGAGCAGAAGTTTTAGGAGCTTTAGTGAATGCAGTGTTTTTAGTAGCATTATGTTTTTCTATTTTCATTGAAGCACTAAAGCGTTTGTATGATGTAGATGAAATCCACAATCCAAAGCTTATTTTATATGTAGGATGTGCTGGTTTATTGGTTAATGTTGTTGGTCTCTTCCTTTTTCATGGTAAGTTTAATGTATTTTTTTCCACAAAATACAAAAGTACTGCAATTTAATTAAAATGTAAATTTTTAAAAATTATTATATTTTTGCTCATTTAATGGTAAGTTTGATGGGAATATAAAATCTCTCTCTCTCTTTTTTTTTCTTAAATTGATTTTGATCTCAATATAATTTTTTAAATATTACTGTTAATTATTCAGGTCATTGTAAGTTACAGCAAATTCATTGCTGTTGTTGAAAGAAGTTGTATGTTTTCTAACCAAATGATCTTAATCAAGAAATTTCTGCATGAAGTACAAACAAGAGATTTCTCAGTTTTTATCTTAAGCATTTACATTTGAGGGAAATATTGGAATTGAATCTAGATATGACAAAGTTTTGCTTTTCAAATCAAAAACAAAACAAAAAGAATATGTAGAAATATCTGGATGAGAAGTTTTTCAACAGCCAGAAGATTAAGTATTCCTAATTGGGAATGCATCCGTAAATAGGTAATATATATTTGTTCCTTTGAGGGCACTATGTATTAATTAACCCTTTCGCAATTGGTGCCTCAGTCACTGAACTCTGACAGGATGATGCAACGTGAAAAAGTATTTTAACAGTGAAATCAAATTTTTGTAGAAGATCAAAATAATGTGTGGTTTATTGGATTAATATGTGTTTCTTCTGTTTTTTATAGAGCATGGTCATGGGCATAGTCATAGACGTGCTCATCATCGTAGTTTACCAACGATAGAAGAAGTTCTTGCTGAAGAAGATATCAATGAAAATCATGAGAATTATAGATTGTCTGACAACCTTCCAAATACAGTGCCAGATGCACATGGGAATCGACAAATGGGTAAATTAGTTTTTGTTGAATTTTATCAAAGTATCTAATACAGTATTTTCTAAAATTGTGATGTGAATCAGAAAATTTATATATATTTGCCAAAATAAATATGTGTAAAAAAAATCCTAACTTCAAATTGTAGTAGCTATTTAAATTCTGTTTAATATGGTTATTTTCCATTTCTGTCGTAAAAATAGTAACGTGCTAATAATAAATCCCTCTTAACTGTATCACTTCAAAATTAACCATTTGCATACTATTTCTTATACAATGCAAATGATGCAGGTATAATGCGTCAGCCAACAATAATATTAAAATTTATGAACTGAAACCTAAATTAGCCAGTAGGGATAAAGTGAAACTGTTGCATTCTTAATCAATTGGAATTTCACAACTAATTAAATTTTAACTATAGTTTCATATTGGAAACTGCATTCTTCTCATCTTTTCTGTCCTGTTGGCATGCTGAGAGCCATGGGTATCGCCTGTGACCAACTTTTGTTTATTTCAGTAAGGCAATGTTTTCAACTGGATTTACTCCAAGGACCGGTAAAATATTTCAGTACGTTCTCGTGGACCGTTAAGTTTAATAATTTGATTCATTGGCACAATTTTTTCACATAAATGTTGTAATATCAGTTGTCACCTGATGATACTTTGGATTTTGGACAGATAGCTGGATATTTCTCGGGCCGGCGGTTGAGAAACACTGGTCTAGGGGACAGGCACCGATCTTTCAGTTATCGATATTGAACGGCGGTCACACTCTGTATGTGCAATGAAAAAAAAAAATGGGGGCAGCTCTATATATCCTGTTCTGCTGGGCTGATGGACGAAATTCAATTGAATTTTTCATATCTTGAACGCACGACTTAGGACATGTATTAGATTTATATGTAGCATTGTTCTGATATAAGCATTTTGACACAAAATCTGACTTTTTCTGAAATAACATACCAATTTTTTTTCCATATTTCGATTCTATTGCTCAAATTATGCCTAAAAATTAAATTTTGTAAAATGTGGTTTGTAATTTACAGAGAAATTTCAATCTTTATCATGGTGTATTCTTTTCAGTTTGCGTGAAGAATAATTCACTTGGTGAATTTCCTAATATATGGCAACCTATTTTTGTTTCCCTTTTTACATCGTGCATAAGTGGGGGAAAAGGTCACATCGTTCCAACTTTCAAATAATTTTAACAAAGTGCCTAAACCACATTTGATGTTATCACTTTCAACAAATACACCAAATTTCAAAATGTGCCAGTATGTAAATATATGTATATCTTCAGAAATTTTGAATAAAAAACTCTTAATTTTTTGCAGGCATGCTTAGAAATCCATCTATTTTATGATGATGCTAAAATTTTTATAGATTATAATCCAAAATTTTTTTCCAAAAAAAATTATAAAAATTATTTTAAAATAGAAATTTTAAAAGTAAAACACAAAAAAGGGGTGAATTTTATTTGGAATGAACCTAAATTTTGAAATTTGAAAGGAAAAATAAAAAAAGTTTAGTAAAAAAAGAGATATTAATAAAGATATGGCAAATTCAATTAACTCTTTGTGGCTCAGTGTTCCACTACATGGAACACCCAAACTGAATCGCTTCTGAAACCTTTAAATTCAACCGTAAATAGATAAAAATGCCTTTATAATATACTTTGAACTTTTCTTTTTAAACAATAGAAAGCAGCATATCACAAGAAGACACAGAATTTTGATTTAATATGTGTTATTAAAATTCACTTTTTTAAGTAATTTTCTTTTCTTTAATGATATAAAAAATTTTATTTGGAAAAAAAAATTAGGCATAACTTTGCTGGCTGTACTCCAAATTATTTGTAATCTCTCATACAAAACCCATACGCAGAATCATTGAATAAAACCGGATGTTCCATTAGCGGGAACACTGCGCCTTTAGCTATTTCATGCTGTTACGAATCAGAACATCTGTGCTTAGGAGAGAACATCCGTTGTTTACGTTTTCTGTTTCCATTGTTTTTGGGGGGAATGAATTCAAACAAAGCAGTATTGAGGGGTGAGGTGTGTTTTGTGTTATGAAAGCCCTAATATTGGCATCTCGAATTTTTTGGGAGTAGTTTTTAGGAGTGAATTTTATTAGTAGCTTGACTCATCTTTACTTAGACCTGTGCGAATTTTTTGCTGTCGCATTTTAGTCTCATTCCCGTTTATTTTCAATAATTGTGTAGATATTTTTCATGTATGTATATATTATAGGCTTTACCAGACTGTGCTCATTCTAAATTAGTGCTCAGTACACTTAACTTATCAGGTAAACTCATACACCTCAGTAGAACTAATTCTTACTTTTTGGAGAAGGTCTGGAAGAACAAAGAAAACATAATATTTGAATGTTTTACTTCTGATACTAGAATCTTTTTCTTAACATGCTTATCTTCCCTTTATTTTCTCTAATTTTCACTAGACACAAGCATGGAAAATATCAAAAATGCTTCTAATATCACTTGGGCAGGCATTGTAGAAAGAGATTTTTTTTTTTTTAGTAAAGAAATTGAAAACTGACAATTTAAATGATTCATATTATATGTCTGAATGCATCATACACTGGGCTGGCACTAGGCATTTTCCCACCTGATGCAATCTCTGCGAATCCTAAATTCTGCTTCCAATGCCTACTCTAAATTCTAAAAGTTTTACCATTTCTAGATTTTGTTGCTTGGTGTGTCACTAAATTCTAAAAATTCTGCCACACCGTCTCTGTAACCAGCCCTTACCATATATATTTCATATTGCTTCTGAATGTTCATATTACTAAAGATATAAAATTAGCAGCTTTTTCTATGCTTTCTAAATTTAGTGTTTTTAGAATAACAGAAATCTTTAATTTAAATTCTAAAATGAAAAGGAAACATGCTGAAGAAAGATTCTTCAAAGATATGTACTGCTATTAGTATGTACAGGTATTATTATGTAAATTACCCAGTTGTTTATAATTTCAGCCTTTACTATAATTTCCCATTTCTGTTTTCTCACCAGAATGCAATTCGCTTAGATAGTTTTTAAACTGAGGTGTATGGAGTGTAAGACAGAGTGTGTTTCTGTTCTCCACATACTTGCTGCATTAGTTCCTGTCCAAAATGAGACATAAAAATATCAACATAAAGCTAACTATTAATTTAGAAGTAAAACAACAATCCTAATAACTTTCTAATATGTCCAACTATTATAAGTGTAAAATATTTAATGCTACTTGATAAATTTCATAAAGTTTTATTTTATTCTATAACTTATTAATAATTATGTTAATTAAGTTATGTTTAATAGTAATGCATCCTACTTTCATGTTTAAGACGGTATTACAAAAGTGAAGTTCAGGCACAGATAGTATTTTTAATTGAATTTGTTCAGTTCTCATTTGCTCATAGGTCCTTAATTTTTTCATTAATGGTCCTTAAAAGTACTTAATTTCCATGTGCAGAAAAGCGTACGAACCCTGTTACAACAGTCTTCCAGTTCTCTTTAGGGATATTTTATCACAGTTTTCATAATTAGAAATTTCGGTACTATTCCATTTTGAGGACCGTAAAAAAAATTGCAGCGAAAATTTATGCACAAAAGTGCCAAATCTAGCAAACGTGCCCATTTAACAGAGCACCAAATCTAGCCTATGCACTGATTTCAGATTGCGTAAGTTTATATAGTTCTATATTTCTGAAGACGCCATTGAAATACTAGCTTAATTTTTAAATCCTTGTTTGATATCCTATGGATTTAACAATTTGGGAAATGCCCATGATGAAAATTCTGCAATAGAATTTTGGGTAAAGTACAGAATTACCCACTGCTTGACGCTTTTTTAGAATTGCACATACTCGGTATCCATGTACACATCGACCTATTTTCACTTAAAAAAAATTCCCAGAATTGCACAAAAATGGCACTGTGCACTCCCTTGACTGTACACATCAACCTATTTTCACTTAAAATGTAATAGAAAATTGACAAAAATCCAAATGTTTTTACCTTGTAAAAAGCGGCAAATAAATAAGCGGGCGATTCTGCACTGTACCGAGAATATTTTCAAAGAAAAGGCATCATAGAAAATTATGTTTGAACAACCAACGAAATGAAATTATGCTTTAGCGATAACTCGATAGCGAAATAGCAATGCAGGCATCCATGCAGTTATGTTTAGCAATTTTTATATAAATTATAATAATAATCTGAAATGGTTATTTACTCTTATGCTTCCATTCAGTCATGTTTAGACTTTTTTATATAAATTATAATTATAAAAAAGTATTATATGAAATTAACTTTTCAGCTAAATTAAAACATCAATCTTAGATAGTTATTAACTATTATACGAGGGCTATCCAGAAAGTAGATTACGTTTTGGAATAAAAAAATAAACAAAGTATAGGAAACAAATTTTATTATATACAGATGAAAGCCACACTCAAATACTACTTTTCTACATAGTCACCATACAAATTAAGGCATTTATCGTAGCGATGTACGAGCTTGGAAATTCCTTCGTCGAAAAATTCGGCCGCCTGCGCCTTCAACCACTTCGTTACCTCTTCTTGCCTTCCATCTTGCACAAAACTTGTGGTAACCAAGCTTTTCGCTGATGATTTCGTGCAACAAACTTCGCGAAATTTGTGGAAAACTCAAAGAAAGTTCCGTTATTGTGAAATTTCGATTTTCACGGACTTTAGCATCGACTTTTTCGAGAAGTTCGGCGGTCACTATGCTGGGTCTCCCACTTCGATCTTCGTCGTGAACATTGGTTCGGCCATTTTGAAATCTTATGACCCACTGACGCACTCCACCTTCAGTGATAATGTTGTCCCCATACACTTCACGAAGCTGCCGATAGATTTCTATCGGTTTACAGTTTTTTGCAGTCAGAAACCTTATTACTGAGCGCACCTCGCAGCTCGCGGGATTTTCAATTAACGCAGACATTTCAAACCGTCACAGTATCTGAACGGAGCACAGCACGAACCTCTCACTAGCACGGCTAGATGCAGACTGAGCTGCGCAACGCTCTGACCCCAAGATGGCCGTGCTAGCCCCGCCCCTAGCGGACACAGAAGGAAACGTAATCTACTTCCTGGATGGCCCTCGTACTTCCTTTCTTGCGTTAGGATTGCAGCAATTATTTTTGGCAGCACTGGCATCAACAGTAGTTTGGCGATTTTTTACGGCCCTCAAAACCGAATAGTACTGAAATTTCTTATGTTTAAAAATAATGATGAATAATGTTCTACTGATAGAAAGATGCTGTTGCTATTAATAAATAGTTATATTGTAATAAAAAAAAAGTTTGTTAGATACATTTTAGCAATTTTTTTCTCCATTTGATTTTTATAGAAAGAGAGTTCCCCCCTTCCTCCTTTCTAATGACATTTTGATGACTGGTATGGCTTTTTGGGTCTGTGTAAAGAACTGTATTTAATCAGCATTTTTTTGCTAATATGCATAATTAATAATTTTAGTCGGTTTTCATTTAAAAAAATAACAAAATAATTTAAATAAGGTAGTGTACATTAAATGAGAAAAAATCATATGACCAGATAAAGCTAGTCATGCCATTCTCAGGGGATTAAGACGCATATCTCACAATTGATGCTTTAGAAGTGAAGAAATAGTATTTTCTCCTTCTTGATAAGTTCATGATTAAATACCGAAAAATGTTAGTTAAATATTATATTTTTTCATAACTTATACAGTTATCTGGTTCAGAATAGTTCTAAACAAAATTATGTTTTTCATTTAACAAAGTGCAGTAAAATGAATTTTAAACATAGTATATTTTTTAAAGGCTTTACTTAAGTAAATTTTTCCTTTGTTTTACAGCATCAGGTAGTCAGATGAATATGCGAGGAGTGTTTCTTCATGTGCTGGCAGATGCACTTGGATCAGTGATCGTTATCATTAGTGCTCTCATTATTTGGTTGACAGAATGGGAGTACCGATTTTATGTTGACCCAGCTTTAAGGTACTTTTCTGTAAAATAATGTATAAACAGTTTATTTATCATGTAAAATTTTCAACTAATACTTAATTTTTTTTGTTTTAGTATTATAATGGTTTGTCTCATCATGAAGTCAACTTGGCCTTTGTGTAAGTATTTTTTGCTTATGATTTATTAAAAATGTGTGAATACATTCAAATCCTAATTTTTTTTTTACTAGAAGTTATTGTTAAATTGAGGAAATACACTCATGTCCAAAAATATGTTTACATGCATAAATTCACGAATTTCTCAGAGACTATGACTTATAATTTAATGAATTTTCGTGGAATCATACATAACATGGTGACACATAAATGCAAAAGAAAAAATTGAAGATAACCTCATATGATATAAAATTGTAGCATGAAACAATAAAAATAGTAATAAAGTGTGACAAAGAGAGTTAAGAAAAAAAGGAATGATTCAGAAAAATAATTAAGTCTTACGAATTTAATATGGAATATGATCTCCCCTGACTTGTACACACATATCACAACGTGTTTTAAGACTGGAAACAACGTTGTTAACCACAGTTTGGGGAATTAATCTCCACTCTTCCAGCAATGCTGTCTTCAGAGCATTTACATCTCTAGGAGGAGGATGTATACGTGCAATTGCTCTTCCAAGGTAGTCCCATAAGTTCTCTATCGAGTTAAGGTCAGGAGAGTTTGGTGGCCAAGGTATTCGCTTAATGTTTTCACTTTCAAGGAATTCATCAACGAGGTTTGCTCGATGTGGACGGGCATTATCATCCATAAACAAAACGTCAGGTCCATATGCACCCCTGAAAAGTCTTACATAAGGATCTAAGACCTTATCTCGATATATCCAGCCTGTCACAGATCCGCTGCTGAACACGTGTAGGGGCGTACGTCCATCGATCATTATTCCACCCCATACCATCACACCTCCACTACCGAAATGGTCACGTTCCACAATGTTCGAGGGATCATTTCGTGTTCCTGACTCCCTCCAGATGTAAACACGTTTAGAATCACCAGTTAAACTAAACCGCGACTCATCAGTAAAGAGAACATGGGACCATTGATGTTCAGTCCAGTTTTGATGTTCTTTACACCAATTAAAGCGATTCCTCTTTTTCTGTGAAGACAGTAAAACACATACCCTTGGCTTTCTGGCATAAAGACCTTTTTCATTAAGCCTTCTGTATATTGTTTGCCGTGATGCAACAGTTCCAGTGGCGGCTGCAAGCTCTGAACTTAACTGGCGAGCAGTAGCCTTTCTGTTACGACGGGCAGTTAATGCCAGATATCGATCTTCAGAAGCAGTTGTCATTCGTTTCCGACCTTGTCCAGGCCTCCTTACAACACTTCCATCATTTTGAAACAGTTTCCGTAGCTTAGAGACTGTCTGTCTTGAAATATTCAGACATGTGGCTGTTTCCATGATTGACTGCCCTGCTTCTAAACGGCCGATAATTCGCCACTTTACAGATTCTTCCAAATGATACTTCGAAGCCATAACAAACCGCTTGGAGTCCCTACACACTGAAATCAAACGGTATGTTGCAGAAATTCACTCAAATATTCAGTTTGCGCAAAGCGCTCGATTCACCCTTGGATGACGTAACGCCTAGATTTGCATATCACAAACCGTTTGATTACTTTTGATTGGATAATGCTAATTAGGCTTGGTTTTCACACATTCTCTGCAAATACGGATCACATTGATTCAATATTTCATTGAATATCATCATTTTTGGGTATGTAAAGATAATTTTGGACATGAGTATATTTTACTTCAATTTTAAACATAGTGTGCTTTATAAAATACTAAATTTTATTTGCGTTTTTTAATTATCCAGCTCTCTGTATAGTTTAAGTATACACACAGCAAAAATATCACTTTAAAATAATTTTTAATTAAAAAAAGATTTTTTTTATTGATTTTATGCTTTAAGGCTCAAAATGTAAAAACAGTTGTTGAGATTTTACTTAAATCAAGTTTACAGTATTTAAACAAATTTCAGAAAAGAAACTGCCATTACTGTTTGTTGTATTGCCATTATTTTAATTTTGTATGTAAACTATTTTAGTTCTATGAGTGAGTATTTAATGTAGAAGAACTATAAAATTTCTAAAACAGTTAAAAAATGAAAGGAAAAGTTTTACTCCTTTAGCATGATTACAAATGTTTTGGGTCTAGTTTCTGTAGCGAAAAAAGCTTCATAAATTCTAAGATCAGTATTGGATAGTGTTTGTGTTACTTATGTTTGGGTCAATCAAAGCCCTGCAGTTTTCCAAGTCAAAGTGCTTTCCTCTCTCTCTCTCTTTTTTTTAACTGCTGATAAAGAGTGACCTTTGTTGAAGCAGATGTGTAAATTCAGTTTTTTCTGATTACATTGCATAATTCTAGTAAATGCTATTGCATAATATATGTATATTATTATTATTTATCCCCCCCCCCCCAGTTCATTGGTAAGCATGGAGAACCTATAAGTTCATTTTTGTCATATTATGCTCTTTTATTTTTTAAAAAGGGAATAAGTGCCAGTCAGACTCAGGACTTAAAAGAGAAGGGCTAGCTCATAGAGCTTTTCCTCCTGAAACAGGCAGTGGGGAGTGATGACGTAGCCATGATGACACTGAGCATGGAGATGCAACTTGACAACATAGAAACTAGCGTTTTAAATCTGAAGAACCAGCGTTTAAATTGAGCTGTGTGTGAAAGATAGTTATGATTTAGAAAAGACAATGTTGCTGCAGTATGCATTTTACACTGAACATTAAAAAATTTAATAGTACTTACTCAATTTTAAAGTAACAGATAAAATGCGCTACTCTTAGCATAAAGTTCCTTTTTTTTTTTTTTTTAATTTGAAGGGTCTTTTTTTCTTTAAATGCCTGTTTATTTCTAATCATTTCTTTATCTGCATGTTAACTAAGAGAACTGTACTACTGCTTCTAAGATAATTATAGTAACAGCTATTTAAAATTAATCAAAAAACAACCTTAAATTGGCATAGTTTTCAAAATTTCTGCTAGTTTTTTAGTAGTAGTTTGAGTTTCAGCCTAATTTCAAAATTTCAGCTTCTAGTAGAAGTTTGAGTTTCAGCCTAATTGTAAATTTTACATTGGCATATTTTTCTCCGTATTCAATATAATAACATATATTTTTTTAATAATTTTGTAAAAATGCATTAAGATTGCTATCTTAATTTAGACAAAACAACTTTACTCACAGTACCTAAAAAAAATTATTTAATTTTTCTAAAGTGGGGATTAAGGAGGCAGGTTTTCTTATGCCAATTACTTTAATGTTATACTATTATATTTTATCTAGAATGCTAAGCTAGCACAAAATTTAATCAATAACACAGAACACAATAAAAATAACTTTAACAATAACTTAACAAAATTAGTTCTCATTTGAAATATGCTTTACGCTATTAACTTCTAAAATGCCATCTAGAAATATTTCAAATCAAAACATATTATATATGCTTATTTGTACAGTCACAATGCAACTACAAGTTGTTGAAATATTATTTATTGGCTACCACATTTGAAGCAATCTACTTTTTTGCCTTTTGGGTTGCTTTTCTTTGGGAAAAAACATGCATTTCTATTTAAGAAACATATTCTACAGAGCTCTTATGACAAGGCAATGTGAAATATCTTCACTAGTCCACCTGATTTTTCCTTCTTTTCTAGCAATGCGTTAATCTGCATCTTTGTAAAAATATGCTTTAGACGTTTTTCCAAATTCTCCGATCTGTGCTGTTTTTTCCAAATTTCGTTGTTTGGGATTTTAATTTCTGCATTTCCGATACAAATTTCTTTCTAGATGTCCACCTTCTTTGTCGCTGAGCAAACATTCTAAAATTTTTCTGTTCTCTATTTTTCAATATTTTATTACAATTTTCTAAGGATTTTATTTTGTTCTTCAAATTATCAATACATTCTTGTTTACACTTAGGTCATTCAGGGATATTGTCACTTAGGGCATTGTCACTTGTGAGTTTTATTTCAAAATCATTCACATTAGATTTATTCAGTTTCGTTTTCGGCCTCAAAACAACTTTTCTTTGGGCTTAATTCGTGTAGTCTTTCAAAAGCACTCTGCATTAGTTTTCTTTTCAAATGTCACCGATTTCTTGGTGTTAATTCGTTTATTGCACACGATAAATTTACTTTCGGCACAGTATTGCATTTCAACAGTTTCTTTTGCGGCAATCTAAGTAAGTGATTTCTCATGTCATCCTCATAATCAACTGCATAGAAAATGTTCACCGCAAATTCTTGCGTTTTTCACATTAATAGAATCCTGCCTTCGACATTTATGTATCCATTCTTTCAACAAAAGCAAATTATCCTTTGGGAAAGCATGAAATACAATATCTCTTCCTTTCGTATTTCTATAAGTGTTATGGCACGTTGCTACAGCACAAGAAGCCACATTACATAAAGGATACTTTAAATATAGAATTTAAAAGGAAAACTGACTAAAACTATATATATATATATACACAAATTATTAAATATTTGCATTATTAGAAAACAAATATGTATGATTAAAATTAATTTGGGATATGCAACCTCCAGAAAATTGTCTTGCAACTGAATGAAACTACAGTTTTAAACGCGCGAAATCAGAGCAGGTGCAACACAGACACGTCAGATTACTTCCAGTTAATCCCCTCCATGAGGAGTCAAACAAAGAAATGACCTAGCTCTTCTATTTATCCCTGAGTCAGACTACTTCTATGATTTGGCGCACAGAGTTCGTACGATCCTGAAGAGTTCTTAAAAGTCCTTAGGTTTTTTTAAATTGATTTTTGGGACATTAAAAGTCCTTAATTTCAACCAAAATCGGAAAAGGCCTTAAATTTTAATCATTTAAAATTTCTGTCTGTTTTTACAGTTATCATTTTGAGTAAGAATAAGCATTTTGAAGGAATATTTTCGGCGATTCACTGACAAATATGATTGTCTTTTGAATGGGTTCATGGGTTATAATTTGTTCCTGTTTCTAATGTAAATGGTGCGATATTAGATATTCTGGGCAAGAAATAAAAGATAAGCATTTCTAAATTATTTCATTTTTTCTCATGAAGAGTTCTTAAACTTTTTACTTTTGCAGATGTAACTTATTTTATTAAATGGTTCTGAATTTGGCGACTTATCAACATTTTTTCCGAGTTTAAGGTCAATTTTTAATTATGAGATTTGTGAATTATTCTAAGATTTTTTTAGAATACTATAATATTAGAGCTCTTAAAGAACTCTTCACTTTTGGGGATGTAAATTCGTTTATTAAACGTCTCTAAATTTGGCGACTGAAGAGCTCTTGAGTAACTTTTCACCTTTGGAGATGAGAATTCTTTTATTAAATGATTCTAAATTTAGTGATTTTAAAATCACTTTCTATAGAAAATTTTTACTTCAGAGATCTGGGAATTCTCGGTTGAGTTTTTAAAAACATTATAACAGTGATAGATTTCATTAAAATAATGGTAGTATATTGAAATTATATTTTAAAAATTAGCATTAAAATAAAACATTTTTATTTTAGTGACTTATTATATAATATTTTGAATCTGAAAAATAAACAAGGTAATAAATGCTATACAGCATAATTTACTAAAGAAGTGAAACAATTCTTAGCAAAAGCGAAATAGCCATGTAATTAAATAAAAATATCTTTTTCAATTTTTTCATGCTAAGAGTTTTTTTCCATATAATTGTCTCAGAATGTGCATCAGGTATCTCTATAAAATTAATTTTGCACGTTTTCCCTCTGTTTTTTCTTTTTCTTTCTTTCTTAGCCCAAAGGGACAGTTTGCCCAGGGCTATTAGTTTTGTTTTGGCATTTTGCGTTATCCACTCTAAAACGGCATTTCACTTTTCAAATTTTCCCCGCCAAATAGTAGAGCCTTGCATTGTTATTTAAAGAAATTAAATAATGAAGAATCTGCATGAATGTATGTATGTATCTTCAATTGTGAAAAAACTATGGTACCTGGAGACCTCAAATTTTGAGTAACGCAGTCCTGCTCTTGAATATGGGCATCTGGAAGCCCAAATTTGGAATTTGTTTTATTATCTATTTCATATTTTGTAAAACTTTTAACAAATTTTTTATTAACAAACTCGACGATTTCAAAGCGAGCAGTGGTAACACCATATGAAAAAAAAAAGCTATTTTATCTCTAGCATACGAGACTCTGTATCAGAAATTCTAAAGATATGCTCTTTTTAAATATTTTGTGATATTGCTATGGGATATAATTTTATGGTTAAGTGCAAAGAAAATGATATTTAATAAATAAAGGTAATGCACAAAACATTAAAAAAAGCTCCTTTAGGCGAAGAGGCAAATACTCAGAACTTACTACTCTTTGAGGTATTGTTTTTCCATCACGACAAATGCTCAGTCCCACATTTCAATAAATTTCAGCAAGACTTACTGAATGTGGCTTGGATGTTTTATGTCTCCCCGATATTTCCTGTACCTTGCTTTCTTAGATTTCACCTCTTAAGGTAACTTTAAAATTCTTTGAATGGCCTAGAGCTTACGTCTTTGGAGACTATCGAATAGCATATTGATAACTTCATTATGAATAAATGTAATGATTAAAAAAAAAAAAAAAAAAAAAAAAAAAAAAACAGAATTATCAAGCTACTGGAGAGATTGCAAAATCCTAGCACAAAGTAATGATCGAATTAAATTTTCTTTTGTTGGTTCTGCTTCATTTGCATTGATCATAAAAATTTATAACTTTTTGGATGATTCAATAGTTAAAATAATAAATATTCTTTAGATTTTCAGTAATGTCTTAGGCAGAATACTATATTATGATATTATTAAATATATTATTAAATTTGGATGAATAGGCAGAACAGAATATGAGGAATTTACGTGGTCCTTTTTTATTTCTGAATTTTTTATTGCAACTGGAAATCTAAATTAAGAGGTGAATGATTTTTAATAACAATGCTTGACTTTTAATGTAGAAAAGCAAGCTTTTTGATATAAGTTATTATGGATATTATTACACTAAACTTATAAGCTAAGTAATTTTTAAATCTGGTCTCATAATTTTAAGAATTTGTAAAAGGTAGCATAAATGATTTATTACTGAAACATATAGATATAAATAACAATTTATTTTACAGTGGTAGAATCAGCTTTGATTTTACTTCAGACTGTTCCAACTCATATTCAGATTGATTCATTGCAGAAAAAATTACTTCAAGAGGTAAGTCATCGTTTTAAAAACATGATATTATATATTTGTGTAAATTATTTGAAAAAGAATGTGTTTTAAAGCAACCTTAAGTGTTTCATTCAGAAACCAGATTTGTGCCTCCCCCACTCAAAAAAAGGATAATTTTGAATTGATAATTTGCATTAAAAGAGAGGTATTAGTATCCCATCTTTCAATTCAATTTACTTAATTTATATAATATAGTATAGATTTGAGAATAAAGAGAATTCAGGAATTTTTAATTGTTAAGTAACTCAGGCTATTATTTCAAGAGATTGCGAGTTCTTTATTAGTTTTCAAAAGTAAATTTCTAACCAGATTTTTCCAAATTAAACAGAAAGTATTTTTTTTTTCTGATAATTTTTGAGTAATGACTCAAAATGAGATAACTAAAAAAAAAAAAAAAACTTACAATACAGGGATATAGAAATTTAGAAAACAAGACAGGATCCTTTTTGAAATAAAATTGATGCTCTGCCGCACAAATACTTTATCAAAAAAAAATTGAAGCATTTAGTCATTTCACAAGTGTAGAATCCAGTTTCACAGTTTTAGAATGGTGTTACTTTCACATTCCATAAATCTTCATTTATAATTTCTATTGCTTTTTTAATATCACATATGTTTATGTTAACATTTAGTGTATGGTTGAGGGTTGGTAGATTTCTGCCAAAATAGTTAAAACCAATATGGTAGGAACTGCTTCCTAAGAGTGGCATTAACTGGCAAAAACTTCTAAAATGACTACATTTTAGTTTAGTAAGTTGAAAGAAATGTAATTATCCAAAAGTCATATACCTGCAGATTAACACTCCAAGCTCTGCCTGATTTTTTTTTCACAGAGTAATTTATAGAAGACTAATTTTGCTTTTCAAACCCAGATACGTTCTTAATTTTTTGTGGATAAATGAAAAGTTCTTTTTCTTTATCCTGTTTCAGTCAGTTTCTTAAGTTGAAATAGCTAGTCAATAATTAAATTCTTTTATAATTCTTGTGTTTGGGGGAGGGCTCACTTGCAGTTAAGTGTGTAGAAAATGCAGAAAGGTAATTTGTTAAGGTTTACTGAAACTAATCTGATGTAAAACATACTTAAATCCCTATAAAAAAAGGAACATTAAATTAGGATTAAATTCTGTTTGAGACGTAAAATATTGAAAAAAACATCTGTACACTGTCTGCCATTTATTAGTTAATTTTTGACTTAATGCCTTTTGAAACTAAGCTGTTCATTTCTTACTAATGCTTATTTCTGTATATTTAGTATAAAATGTTAATTTAATTGTATAAAACTTTTTAGAGATTATTACTATCTGATTGTTGTATTATTTACTTTTGTAACTATATAAACTATACCAGTTTTCCAAAATTTAGGCAGCAAATTTAAAAAAAATAGGATTGTGTTGAAACATTAGAATTTGATAACATTTTCTTTTGGTTTTTTTTTTTTTTTTTTTTTTTTTTTTTTCCCCTCTCATTATTTTGATTCTGAGATACACATCCACCGATGCACTTAAATTTTTGCTGCTAGCAATTACAAATTACTATTAACAGTTGTTATAATTCATTAAAAGTGAATTTTGTGTAAGTATTTTAATGTTAATAACTTGATCCAGTAGAAGTTTCATAATCAAAGTTACAGACAAGTAGTCTTGAGTGAAAAGGTTGGCTGAATATAGTCCTCCCCCCCCCCATTGGGGATATGAATATGAGTTTTTTTTTTTTTTTTTTCCTTCCCATAGAAAGACCTTTGCAAAGGCATCCTTTCTCTCATCCAGTAGCCTGAAATACTTAGCTATAATAGGCTAAGGATTACTAATGATACATATATTTCAAAAAATTAATCAGGCTATTACTGATAAAAGTCTGGAATATTATTTAAATATGGGTATATAGTGTTACATTATATATATATTGGCCATTGGTTAAATTTCTTCCTATATTCCCATACGATATCTGTATGTGGACCAAAAATTTTTGTGTCATTTGAAATAAGATACTGAATGACTTATACCAGGGGCATGGCTTTCATAGGGGAATGGGGTAGACTCGTATGCAAATAAAATGTATGAAATATAACTAAATTAATTTATTTCATTTCTGTTTATGAAGTTATGAGACATTTCTGCCCATATAACACATTTTACTACTTTCAAAATTATGTAAATGTAAACTTGTGGCTTTCAGAAGTATGAGCTAATATAAATAAATTGATCTTGTGAATTTTATACAGATTGATGGGGTTTTAGCCGTACACGAATTTCATGTATGGCAACTGGCTGGAGAGAGAATCATTGCATCTGCCCATATCAGGTGTAGGAATCTTGTTGACTATATGCAGATCGCAGAAAAAGTTAAAGAGTTTTTCCATAATGAAGGGATTCATTCTACCACTATCCAACCAGAGTTTGTTGATATACCATCGGTAAGTTATCATATTTATATATTGGTTTCTTTTATGGTATGGATCTTTTCCTCATAGAATATAGGAA
Source organism: Stegodyphus dumicola (assembly GCF_044657685.1). Lineage (NCBI taxonomy): Eukaryota > Metazoa > Arthropoda > Arachnida > Araneae > Eresidae > Stegodyphus > Stegodyphus dumicola. The sequence continues at coordinate 191,116,616 of NC_140772.1, read as the reverse complement.
GAACAATACAATGCAAAGTCTAAATACAAGATAGTCAGTATTATCCAGAATGATCTAATATTCGGACTTCCAGACCACTAGCCAAGAAAGAAATAAATAAAAATGCTTCTCACATATTAGTTTAGAAATGGAGAATTTAATACCCAACTAAAAGAAGCAAGTATACCATAAATGCAGTTTTTAAACTGAGATTTCTGAATGTCATTTTCAAACACCTGGTGGCAAGAGAGTGGCACCATGGGCCATGATAGTACATTGATGTTTTATTGATATTGGCCAGAATTGTAATTTCTGCCCTTGGGGAGGGGGTTAGTATTTTTCTATGTGACTTGAACCATAAATGAAGCTTCGATGTTGGCATGTCTACACAGTATCTTACTAGAATTAAACATGATTTAAAATCCAGAAATTTCCAAAATATGAAATTGCTAGAGTCCCATTGATTCCTGATCTGGGATTTTGTACTGTGTTCTTATTATATATTGTTTTAATGAAATGAAGCAGATAAAATGAATGAGTGATCACATCTAATCCCCAAAGCTCATTTATCTCTGATTTAGATATACTGCATTACTTTCAGCTGAAGTTTTGATATGTGTTGTAGAAAGAGCTGATAGCTTACTTTTTCCAATAATATAAAGTATGCTTAGCATTTAAACTTCAACACTGTGAAGAAAAATCAATGCAATTATGTAAATTATCATGGCCTGTCTCGCAATAGATCACTAAATCTCCTTTATATATATATATAGTCTAAAGGGGCAATTTGTCCAGAAGGGCTCTTAATTTTGTCTTGGCATTTTGTGTCGGTTCACTATAAACAGCGTATCTTTTTTCAAATTGTTGCCACCAAATGTTAAAGCCCTGCATTATATTTAAAGAAATTAAATAATGAAGAATCTGCATGAATGTGTGTTTTCTCGCACTGTGAAAAAACAACAGTACCTAGAGACATTAAATTTTGAATAACTTAGTCCTCCATTTGAGTATGGGCATCTGGAAGCCCAAGTTTGTAATTTGTTTTATTATCCACTTCATATTTTGTCAAACATTAAATAATTTTTGATTAACAAACTCAATGATTTCAAAGTAAGCAATGGCAACATTGTACCTGTGGCGGGGGAACATTTTTATCTCTAGTGTGTGAGACTGTATCAGAAATTCCAAAGATATGCCCTTTTAAATATTTTGTGATATTACTGTTGAATTGAACTTTAAGGTTTAAGTGCGAAGAACATGATATTTAATAAGTAAAGGTAACGCTCAAAACATAGGAGGGGGGAGGTGCTTCGGGCATAATATAAAATCTAAAAGTTTTCAGTTTTTTTTTTTAAGCCTTTACTAAGGAAAGTGATTTTAGCATCATTTTCACTTCAGTGTAAGGCACATTACTAAGTTTATTTTCATAGTAGTATGTACATTAATTATTAATTTTCTTTTCATTATATTTGAAAGTCCTTTGATAAATTAAATCTTCGTATCTCAGAAATTTCTCAGTAAAAAATCTGATGCAGAAACATGATCTCCCTGTGTGGCTTGTCAAATTATACAAATTTTTTGCTGTCCTTTTTTTAGACTTGATTTCCTCGAATTATTCTAGTTTGATTATTTGATCTGTCATGCCAAGTTTAAAATGACATCCAAAATTGCAAAATTTGAAATAAACTATTTGGACGTTCAAGGAGAGAAACTTTTTATTTTTTCATAGCAAATATAAAACGTTCTTAAATATAAGTATAGGAACCAGGACACTGCATTAAAAGTTACATTTTGTTATTTGTCTAATTAGTGCAAAGGGGCAATTTGCCCAAAAGGACTATTAATTTCATTTTGACATTTTGCGTTGATTCACTATAAAGGTTGATTCACTTTTCAAATTGTTGCCACCAAATATTAGAGCCCTGTATTATATTTAAAGAGATTAAATAGTGAAGAATCTGCATAAATGTATGTCTGTTTCTCACATTGTGATAAAACACCGGTACCTAGAGCCATCAAATTTTGAATAACGTACATTTCCACCCAAATATGGGCATCTGGAAGCCCAAACTTGAAATTTGTTCTATTTTTTATTCCATATTTTGTAAAACTTTAACAATTTTTGTTTAACAAACTCAACAATTTCAAAGCAAGCAATGGCAGCATTGTATGGGAAGGGAAACCATTTTAATCTTGAGCACATGAGATTGTGTATTGGAAATTCTAACAATATACTCATTTTAAAATTATTTTGCAATATTGATGTTGAACTGAATTTTATGGTTTAAGTGCGAATAAATAAAGGTAACACACAAAACTTTAAAAAAAGCCGCTGTGGGCGTAATGTAAAATCGGAAAGCTTTCAGATTTTTTAAAAATTTATTTATTTATTTTATGAATTTGAAATTGCTGAAACATGAATATTTTCGTCATTTAAAATACTTCTGTAACTGGATGTATGTGTCTGTGACCGATGATTGCAAAAATAAAGGCCAGATAAGGACTTTTAAGCTGGGGTTGGGTATGTAGATATATACTTTTGGTGCAGCCAATTGCAGTGAAAAATAGGGAGGTGCATGACTAGGTATTATACTAGTTCTGTAGACAAAATGTTGATGTTCTAGGGCTAATCGTTTTGAGTTATGCGATTAACACATGTGCATAAAGATGTCCTGAAAAAGTCCATTTTTAACCCATTTTGGAATAGAGTCCTTTATCTATTCGTACTTACATCATGCATTAAAATAGTCAACATGGATACTTTCAAATACTGGAAACATTCAAAATTTTTCCTAATTACAATACTACCTTTACGTTGTACAAAGAAGTAAAGGGTGTACAAAAACCATAAAATGAGTCTAGCCAAAAAACGTAAAATTTATAATATCTTATTAAATATTATTATATTTTACATCAGAATACTATGATAAATAATTGAATAACCTGAATCACATTTTATAAATCAATTTAAAGTTCTTTTGAAGAGGTGCTGCTGTGCAGCAATAAAACCTCTCAGAAACTCCCTGTTTTTCATACTTGAAGGTTAGCAAGCTATGCCATGTGAATATACTTTCCTGAATACTGAATAATAGTGACAAAATTTATTTATCCTTATAAATAATAAAAAATATGAATTCTATGCGAATCTACTTGAAAAGTTTTTTCTCCCCGTCTTCTGAATATTATAAAAATGCTTTTACTTTTGACTATGCTAAAAAAAATACGTAGCTGCCAGATACTGAATATTTATAAAATTTTATTTGTCTATTATGGAAATGAATAATACAGTACAAAGTCCGAAATCCGGATTCGTGGGGGTTTCAGCGATTCCGGATTTGGAATTTTTCCGGATATTAGATCATCACTAATTCAGAAGTCAAACAACAAAAATCAGCATTATACCTACAAAAATTTGTGTAGGTATAACGCTGATTTTTGTTGTTTGACTTCTGAATTAGTATTTATTCGGCATGTTATTGTGTCTAATTATTAGATCATCAGTTTAAAATCTAGTAAGATGGCATGTAGAAATTATAAAATTAAAAATATGAAATCGTGATTTATAAAATAATGAAATATTTATGATCTAATAATATCAAAATTTACAAAAAAAGCGTAATATTTATTTGTTTACCTTAAACATTCCTTTCGATGTAAGTTGCTTCGTTTTTTTTTTTTTTTTTTTTTTTTTTTTTGTATTAATACTTTTTCTTTAATTCTGTAGACAGACAATAATCTCTGGTTTAGTTACATTGTTGAAGTCCCTTAACTGCTGTTTCGAGAATTTCAACTAACTTGTCAATTAAAATTTTCTCATTTTCAGTAACTTCTCTGTTATTTTCTTCACTATTGGTAATGGTATTTTCTGGATGTAGAACCATACTACAGATTTCACCATTCATTAATTGATTGATGATTGAGAAGCATTGTCATCACGATGAAAACTTTTTTTTTCCCTTCTTCATTTATTACCGCTTCTCCACATTTTTTTTTACAAAATCCGTTAATTGGAAAACTTCACCTTTGTTTTGCGATATCCAAAAACCTTTAAAATTAGCGGTTATCATCATCAAATTTAGCTATCCTTCACTATACATATTTGGCTATGCATCATGAGCTTGGCGACTAACCACAAGTTGTTCTGTTAAATTTTATCTTGCTTTTATCGCACACTGAGACAATTAAGCCTGAATTGTATTAGTTTAATTATTTATTAAACTTATGTCTATTTCTTGCACATGCTTAAGGCTTATCAGAGTTCTGAATAAATAAATTCCCACATATACTTAAGCCTTCTTGAGGGCCGGCGCTAGATATCTTACCGCCTGATGCAGTCTCTATGGTTCCTAAATTCTGCGACTCGGTGCGCCCATACAAGCCCTGGTGCTGGTTCTGGGTTTATGTGAATAACAAACCAGTTATTCTTAATTCAAATAGCGCTAAATGTAATCTTTGGGTCTATGAGTATCATGAACAAAATCTATTTTGAGTGTATGGAAAGAAATTTTTGGTAAATTTTTCCTCATCAACATGCGCTAAAAAGCGCATATAACATAAATATGTAATCATCTCCAAGCATAATGTCAATGTAAAAAGTTACCATACTCCTCTATTATTCAATTACTAAAATAAAAAATTGTTTAGGCATTGCTACATGAGTCATTACTCAAATTGTCATGTTTCGAAAAAAAAACATGCGGTGATGAAAGGAAAGTACAATAAATAATGATTTGCCAGGTTGCTGTCATATCAATGATTATCTATGTTGAATGTTTCAGTTTGAGATGTGTGCCAAGTAGATACACAGCAACAGAGCCAACTTACTGATCGTAGAAATTTATGCTAAAATGATTGTTCAATAACATGTTATTTTATTTAGTGTCAAAGTGAAATTAAGAATCGGGACTCTCCAGATGTTTTGTTATGAATAAAAGGGGGTAATCAAATGTGCATGCGTAAAGCCTACTAGAAAAATGTTGATTTTGAGGTTCAGATTTTGGATTATTCTGGATAATGGACGTTCGGATTTTGGACTTTGTACTGTAATATATAAGAAAAGTAGATTATTTTTTAGATAACCAGTTTTATATTTGATAGTTCTTTCAGTTTTATTTTTGTTAGTAAAATGTTGTTGATTTTGAGGTTCAGATTTTAGATTATTCCGGATAATGGACGTTCGGATTTTGGACTTTGTACTGTAATATATAAGAAAAGTAGATTATTTTTTAGATGACCAGTTTTATATTTGATAGTTCTTTCAGTTTTATTTTTGTTAGGTAATTATTTTATTTTATATGTGGCATGTTATGTAGATAAATGTATTTTTGAGCATTTGGCTCTTGTATAAATCACTAGTATCAAGAAAAAGAAGAAAACTGCATCCTTGATTGTCCTGCTAGTACTAATTGCACAGCCCAGACGTGCTGTGGGCCACAAAAGGAAGGACAGTCTCCTCAAACTCCCCGATCTACACCTGTGTGCCGACAGCGACTGAACAATGGCAATAATACCGATTCATATCCTGATGAAGTAACTTTAGCTCTAGAAGCAGGAGACGTAAATGCATCATCATCATCATCAACAACTAAGAATGTTCGACTTGCATAATCTGTTTTACAATTTGACAATCAGTATTCATGATTGATCTTGAAACATTTGTAACAGTCATGCTTTGTAAATCTGCAGTACATTTGACTTTTAAGCATTTATCAGCAATTTTTTGTAATCAAAGTTCCAAGATGTAAAATTTAGGCTGAATAATGTGCTTTTAAAATTGCATTTAATATTGGCACATTATAAAGTACATGCATGGTTCTGTTTCTAAATTTTTTGTAAGACATAATGAATGCTTAAAATGTTCTTCAAACCTATGACCTAAAATTAGAATTTAATGATGAATATTTTTCAGCTTTAAGTTCTAATGTGAATTTTTGTCGCCCCCCCCAAAAAAAAAGTTCAAAATATGAATCTCATGTAGAACCATTTCATATTATGTATATTGCATTCCTAGACAATGGAGTAAAAGTAGACTCCATGTTTTTGTGTCTTTGATATATAATATTTAATTTTCAATGGAAACAGAAGATGCAGATCTACTTTTAAGATGTTATCTATTATCCAGTTATGTATCTTTACAAATACATAATGGATCATAGAATTTTGTTTTCATCATATTTATTTTCAAAATGTAATTTGAAATACAAAATTGCAGCCCATTTTGTATGTGATCTGTAAATAAGTAAATTTAAGTGTATTCCAATCAAAAAGAATATTGGAATTTTTTTTTATTTTGAATTGGATTGCTGCACTATATAATTTTTTATCCCATATTTAAAAAAAAATTGACATTTTTACAAAATTTTGATAAAAATGCAAAAATTTTATTGCACTGTTTATAGTTTTTATCTTTTGCTTATTTATTATGTGTGTAATAAAAGAAAAAAACTTTCTAGTAGTTTTATTTAATGTATAGAAATAATTCTAAAAATGTTGCATTTGAAATGTATTTGCAATGAAGTTAAAATATATATCTATAACATCTAATATTTACATTAAAGTAGCTGAATAATGAACTGAAATGGCATCCTTCCAGATAAAAAGTTATGGTTAATTCTATGCACATATATATATGAATGTGTAAGATGATTCAGAGATATGTAAAGGGAGATAAAGAGGATTAAAATAAGCAGATTTTGTTTATAGAACGCATGTGTGAAAATGCTTAAGTAAGACAGTGCTTACCGAGCAGCCATTAAAAGCATTTTACAGCTGTAAATCATCATTCTTGATACAGATTTTGAATGGCATGCTACCTGCACAAATGCAAAGCTCACCGACATGCAATTTATCTTTAAGCCTGTAAATGAAACAGCTGTTTAAAACAAAGTACTCATCAATTGTTTTCTGTATCTCCTTTGGCTGCGCTCTATTTTAGCATATAAGTAAATTTGTAAGAATATTTTATATCTCTTGTAGTTGGCAAACCATATTGTTAATCATTTACATTATCACATTAGTTGTAGCAGCGTCAAAAAGCATTATATTCAAATGAGGATGAAAAATATGTATTTCAGTTTCTTTAAGATGGGAAAAGGAGGAAAAATCCAACCAAATGAAAGGACTGCCCACAGTTAAAAGTTTTCAAGTCTTCTGTGTATGTCATTATGTTAGGTAAACATTGATTTATCATTTTGCATAGTCTAAAAAAAAAGGGATTTTAAAAACATTTACAAATTCAGTATGAAGCTAAATAAATTAGTATAATTCAGAATTATTTATAAAGCAAATATTGTAGAAAAAACAAAACTTGTATAGTGAGCAATATTTTTACATCCAAAGAAAATGTTATGTCTAAAACAGGATTAGTACGATCCTTAAAACAGGGTTAGTACGCATGGAAAAAATTTTTCGTCCTTCAGGGTCCTTAATTTCAGCCAAAATCAGCAAAAGGTCCTTAATTTTACTCATCTGCCATTTTGAATTAGCATTTCTGAAGACAATATTTCGGTGATGCATTCACAAATATATATGTGATGGGTTAACATTTGAATTTTTTCCTACTTCTCAATATAAGTGGTGAATACTCGAAATTTAGTCACGAGGCCCTGGCTCAATTGAAACATCAACATTTCAAAATAATTTCTTTTTTATGAAAGAAGAGTTCATAAAATATTAAGTCAAACAATTTTTCTTTTTCGGAACCAGTTTTTTTATTATATGATACTAAATTTGGCAATTTATGAATATTTTGGTGATTTTCAAGATCAGTTTGTTTACAAAATTTTTTATTCAGAGATTTGTGAATCTTTTGACCATTTTTTTACAAACATAATGACACTGATAAATATCTTAAAAATGATAATATATTAAAATTATATTTAAGAAATAACATCAAAATGAAACATTTTTATTTTTATTTATTTATTTATTTTTTTTTTTTTGCCATATTTTAAAATATCCCTTTCCATCATGGTGATTTAGGATTTTAATTCTGAAAAATTAACTAGATAATGCTATTGTGATTATTTAAAAATTAATTACATTTGTCCTCTGTTATATTTTTTCATGATAAGAGCCTTCTCCCATGTAATTGTTTCAGACTATTTAAATGCATATCAGTTTTCTATTGAAAATTCATTAAAGTGAAGGGCGTTACAACCCACCATAAGTTATCAACTGCTGGTAACTGAAAATTGCATTATAATTTCTATAATTAAAGCTATATTGATTAAGCAAATCATAGTAGCTTTATCAGATTCACTTCAATTTTGTGCTGTAAAGTTATTGAAAGTTATCAACATGAAACGGGCAAAAATAAAATGTTCTATCACTAGCGCTTATTTGCTATACAACAATATATCTTAAACAGGCCATTAGAATTAAATCAGATTAATATGAGTACAATAAAGAGAAATAGTTCTGAAAACTTACTACAATCAAAATGAGCTTTCATTTAATTAAAAAAATCCCTTAATGTAAAAATCATAATATATAAACAAATATTATAAAAAATCAACTTTATTCTTTTACTAATGTGGGCAAATTTTATACAGTTTTCACCTTTTCCTGTGGAAGCCAAAGGAAAACAAATACATCACAGATTTATTTCAATGTTTAAATAAAAACAAATTAAAATTACATAATAAAGCATTTATGTAGTTGGCAAAATTTTGTAAAGATAGATAGAGACACCTGCCAATTGCTACATTTAAGGCACATAATTACTGTTATATAAATTCTATATACAGTTAAAAATACAAAATTAGCATTTGCAGAGTAACTTACGGTGAACATGTTCTGAATTACATAGCAAATGTTACACATGAAAAATTTTTAATTATATTACATACCAACAATTCTTCAACTTTTGTAAAATGTATTACGACCAAATTCCACAATTCAGTGTTCTTTCTACACATTCATAATAAAAAATCAGTTCATATAAGTGAAACAAACAGTTCATTTAAAAATAACATAAAAAAACCTTACTTCTGCATTTATATGTTTGATATGTTGAAAAACTGGAAGCATTGAATTTTAATTTACAAAGACATGAAACTCCTATTTTAGTACATAAATAGCATATGTTAGAAAAAACTAAATCTGTCTTCTGCATGAAATTTGAAACATATTTTTAGCTGCATTGTTTTAGGGATTATTTGTAACGAAGATGTTATAAAGTTTTAAAGAAATTAAAATTTTTAAGTTATAAAATCTTTATTAGATTAAATTACGTGAAATACATATTAAAAGTGAATACCAAAGCTAAATGTCTTAGATTCATTTTAGTAATTAAGTGAATTTTTCAAAATTTTTTGAAGAATTATTAAATCAAACTAACTACTGCCAAAAAGTACATAGGAGTACCACTCACTGTGCTTCTTCCATCTAGTGGAAATGAGATTACTGCTACAAGTGGAATTTACCACCTTAATGCTCATTAAGGATTTTGGTTTCATATAAATTTGAAGTTGAATAGAGTGAACAATTCCTGATCAGGCAATTATAAGAAAAGAAATCCATAGAATTTTTATCTTGCGCATATGCAGTGTATCAGAATACTTTGATCATTAATGGCTCAGTAACAAGCTAAGTAGTTTTGCATCTAAAAATAAATAGATTGTTTCATAAACATTTTATTTTGTGTGTACAGAAATATACACAAATATGTATGTTTAGATGATCTGAACATAATATATTATTACACTGTATATTTTAACAAAACATACCATTTATAAATTTCATATTGCTGTTAACACATTTTAAATCAAATGCATCTAATTTTAACTTTAGAATAATAAGTTTAATGTTTTAACTCGGTAGAGGTGTTTAAAATTTACTACCCCTTCTTTTATTTCAAAATTTTTTGAAATGATTTTAAATAAGTCACTTTTCAATTGCAAACTAACACTTATGCAATCATTGAAAGTCATTCAAACATCAAGGCTGACTATCATGAAATACATTGTCACTGTTAATTTTTCTCTTGTGATAACAGATTGTTTGTTATAAAATTAAGTTGATAATGCCTTTTAATTCCATGTCTGTTCATAATTCTTAATATACAATGCAGTTTTCTGCTTTTTAAATTCAGGTAGATTTGAGCATTAATTTAAACTTTTTTTAGGGAAGAAAAATAAAATTTATACCTTTTGCTTTTTATGTATTGCTACTGTCTCTATACATACTGCAAAATCAAGCATTATACTTGCAACAAGAACACTTCTTGATAAATAAATAAAAAAGTTCCAAAATTTAAACTTACAATGAATATAAATGGCAAATTAATACATGTGGTAATTAAAAAAATAAGTAACAATATTTTCATCAGAAAGTGCATAGGTTAACAATTTTCTAAATCAAACTAAAATCATCCCCCCCCCCCAATTTAAAATTTCATATGCTCAGATAGAAATAACTGATTGTTGAGTGGCTAAGTTCTGTCTTTCATAAGAAATCTTTCCAGTGTTTGGGAATAGCACTTTGGTTCACGTATTCAAAATGAATTACTTTTAAATCACTAAGCAAGGAAGAGTAAAAATGTGCTTGTGAAACTACTCATTTTAAGACTAGATATTTTTATTGCACAGTGACTATGAAAAGATGTTAAGTCTCCAAGATGTATCATTTTTTTTTTTCCAATGAATAATAAATTGCTAAATTGCCAAAAATCATTCATTCCTGAAAGTAGATAATCTTGTACAATATTCATTTTTAAGTCTGAAACAAATTAGAACAATGCAACTGGTTAAAAAACCATTCATAAGTTTGTTGAGGAAGCTCTTACAAAACAAGGTTTGAGCTGAGACAAACAATTAGCAATTTTGTAGAGAAATTTGAGTTGCGGATGAAAATTAGCAACCTAAAGAAAGTCAAGCATTTCTGAAAATACTTCTGCTTAGTACAAATTTAATGCTGTTCGCAAGCATGACATCACTGACTAGGATTAAAAGTAAGCTATCACTCTGTATTATTTGCATGCTTCCTGAAAAGAAAAACGGATACAATATAATTTTACTTTCTTCATTTAAATATAGAGAAGTGTTCAGTAAAGTATCTGAACAAATTCCTGGTAAAATATTAAAGCTTTTAAAAATACAAAAGGAAATTATGATAATTTAGTTATATTTTATTTCACCACCAATTTTCGCTCAGACCAAATTTGACTTATTGCATAGATTTTGGCAGGTTTAAAAAAGCAAAAAGCACTATACATAATCAAACAGGAAAGTGAATAAGTGTGACATAAAAGTCCAGGTTTAATGAACTTCCCTAAATTATTAAATTTTTTTAGAATTGTTAGACAAAGTAGCTGAGTACAAGATTCACATTATAATTAATATCAAACATTATAATATTAACTAAGACATGTTTACTTGTTTCAAAAAATAAAAAAGTTTAACATTAGTTTTTAAGTATTACATATTCCAAGCACAATCTCTAGCAACCTGACTAATACTCTTGAATACATTATTAATTAAAGTGAATTATAAAAGAGAAGCATATTAAAAGCAATATTTGTTACATGTTGTATATACACAGAAAAGACAAAAATTTCCATGGTATATTTCAACAAAACCTCAAATCAGAAAATGACAGTAAAATTTTATTTGAAAGTTTTTCATATATATTTAATTCACTAAAAATTAGAACATAAAAAGACTTCCCAAAACCTCTTTATCAATTACTCTGTTATAAATTATATCCCATAAATATATATCTCTTTCAAAATAATTAAGTAATTGGCTGCTACATAAATAGCTTAGTATTTTTCTTTCTTAATACAATTCCCATGGATTATGCAGCTGAATGTAAATTAAATATTATCCATTAACAAACAAATTTTAATTAGCCCAGATTCTTAATTCTTTGATAAAAAAAATATAATCCATATAATTAAAAAGTAATAATGCATTTGATCTTATATAAAATTTTCTTTCCAACTTTTTATCTTGTGAATACTGGCCATCAAAAAACTCCTATTAATGCTTTCTTTAATAGCAATAAACCATGTACCTAAATTAAATTCCTTAAGTTAAACAATTATTTTCGTTGATGTTTCTTGAAATAATTACTTCTATGTATGTTAAAATTTCAGCTGCATGCTTTAGCTCATTAAGACTCAAATGAATATAAATCAGTTTCTTATGATAATTGATGATCAATTTTAATTTCGGTGCTGAATATGTAACTTAAGTTTATGCAATTTATATACAAGAGGTTTTTAAAGAACAACACAAATGTTCGTTTCATGCATCAATCTTAATGTCATTCCCTATATTTTGTTTTCACATATTCTGTTTGGAAAAGCACCTCTCAATCTATCCTTTACAAGCAATAATGTTATTAAACATATTTTCAGAGTAACATAATACAATCTCATTCCTGGTAATACCAGTTTTACATATAATATTGATTAACATTAATACAACCGCAACAAACAATTTTTCAAATTAGTCATTTTTATCACCTTAACAGCCTCTTCAGTTAACAATATCTTTCGGGAAGGGGGGATTTTACCTGTATTTTTTTAAATGGAACTAACAACAAGGACTAGCAAAGAATTAAATAAAATACCCAAGTAAAAAAAATATAGGCTTATCTACAAATATTCAAGAAGCACATTTCATTAACATTAATAAAATAAAATGAAATAATTTTTATTAGGTTATATTTTATAAAACACTTTATATAAATACAATTATATGAAATAGATGCTTAAAAATCCCTCACTTGCAATTTAATTTACATCTGAATATTTTGATTTGAATAATAACAGATTTAAATGACATCAAAACAAGGCAGTATATTTATAAAATGAAGTATGCACATTTTCCTTACATTCAAAATTGCATAAATTCTATGAAGACCTGGGAAGAATAGCAAAATATCACATACAAAAATTGGTCACCAAGCAAACATTAGAATAAAACCATTTTAACATCTATTACATGCTGAAAATGTCCCTGCCAAAAATACATACATTAATAAAATATCACATATAACAGCTAAATAACAAAATTATGGTGAATAACAAACTGTTTCTAAAATAAAATTGCACAATGAGAGATTTCATCATTAAATGCAACAGAAATTAAATTTTTTCTTCATAACAAGAAGGACAATTAAACAAAAACTAAGATGGTTATTCACAGCCTGATGTAACTAAGCTCCCCTTTTCCATTTTGTGTATGAAATTATACCATATGATGAACACTTGCACCATATCATTGACACACAAATCTGAGAAAATATATTCCTAGTACGAGTTTTAAATGCAGAAACAATCTGTACAAAATTTTTAACATCACAAAATACAACTAGAAAATCTGGAATAAATAATTTATGTACAGTTGGTTCTCCTTTCATATGGAATCTTGGCTTAAATGATAATGAAGCAAATAGCTCTCTCAAATCAATAAATCAATTTTTCCTTGCTTAAAGAGTTCTGTTTTGTGTCTGAAGTATGCATCCCACCTTGCTTTGCCATATTCCTATAATAAAAGAACAATTTTTCTTTAATTTTTTTTTATATCAAAACATACATAATCCTTAAATAAACATATTTTATTACAATAAAACCTTCAAGTGATACTAGTTTATTAGTTGCAAAATTTAACAAAACAAAAGCAGATCTATAGCATTTTAGTACTGCAAAATCTGACTATCCACAAACCGGCATTTAAAACTGATCCGATCCCTCAGTATAGTTTCACAATTACTTATACACTCCTCAAAAGCGAAATTGCAACACCAAGAAAGAATGCTCGTAGTCAAGGAAATTGCAGAATCGAGAGTTATGAGATAGATATACAAATGATTAAAAAGACACATAAAATTATTATGAAGCAATTTATTCAGTATTTAATGTGCCAACCTCAGGCAGCAATACAGGCTCCAATCTGGCGAATCATGCTATCAATGCGTTCATTGATGGTTGCCTGAGGCAGCCTTTGCCAAGCCATATCTCATGATGCACGTAAATCATTCAGGTTTTGCAGCCGTGGTCCTCGGTTAATGTCACGTCCAATGACTTTCCACAGGGTTTTGATGGGATTCAGATCTGGATTGTCTGCCGACCAGGGTAAATCTGGTCAGGTTGTTAAGAGTACGCTGTGCGACATGCGGCTTGGCATCGTCTTGCTGGAATACCATGTTGGGTGCACCCTATAACTAGGGCAGAACAGATAGGCTCCACAACTTATGTCACATAGCAGCCCACTGTCACAGTTAATGTGCAACAAACTGCAGTTAATGTATACCAGAGGCGTCTTGTGATCAAACATTATGTCACCTTAAACCATAATGCCTGGTGCAGGACCAGTGTGACGCTCAGCAAAATAGGCTGTTTCATAGCGTTCTCCGGGGTCACCGCCATTTCCGTCGATGGCTGTCATTCCTTCACAAACAGAAATGAGATTCATCCGTTAACAAAACCGATGCCATTCAATCATCCACGCACTACGACGCTGATACCACACCAGGCGTCTAATCTTTTGTTCAGCAGTCAATGGTACCCCTGTGGCTAGTACCCGTGAACGTAAGTGTACTTCATGCAATGTATTGCGTACAGCTTGGGTAGACACAGATCTACCTACTCCTGGAGGCAATCAGTTTCGAATGTCACGTGATGTGGAGAAAAGGACTCCATATTTATCAGCGAATACGGTGGTCTGTGCGACATGCAGCACCTGTGCATACCACTTACTCTTGGACGAGCACATACACATTCCTCGAATCCATTGTGTGATACAATGTTGGATGGTATTCAAATTGTGCCCAATACTCGTGGCTATTGTGCGCAGCGACAAACCAAGTTCATGGAGTTCAATAATACGGTTGCGTTCCCCAGTCGTAAACTGATGGTATTGAGCCAATTGAGCTCACCAACGTCTACGTCTCAGAGGCACTTTCTATGCTTTTTCTAAAGTCTCCAATGCTCTATAAACCCTAGGAAGGGAAAGTGGCTGACCTTTATAGCCTGCATATGCAATTCTTGCTCCTGCAATTTGCACAACGCTACGCATATTCTTTCTTGGTGTTGCTTGAGTTGCAACACCAAGAAAGAATTTTTGAATCACTTTTGAGGAGTCTATGACCTCAGCTGTGATACTTTCATCGTGAGGTGGGTTTTCGATATATTAGCATACATGATGTGATGTGGACATTTTCATAAAGCATTCATAGGTAGTGCAGGAAAAACAGTTTATTATAATACAAACAAACGGATACAATTCACATAAAGTGTACAGCATAATATTTCTGCTGGCTTGCAGCATAATGTATCTAAGCCTTATTATGACATTTTCTGGTAATTTCCACTTTCTGTCTTGTAGGAAGGTTATGAAAGCATGCACCGTTCAGAAGTATGCATGTGTGGTGTTTATCATATCATGACACCAAATGTATTTACATAAAATTTACAAATTGATAAACAACTGTTTTTCTCATGCTAATATTCAATTTTTTTTCCTAAACCAGAATATGCTATTTATATCATTACTATTTATATAAGAAACGAAACATAAATTGGGAAGGTAAAGATAAATAAGCACAACAGGCATGCAAAGTCTACAGAGGGTAAAAATAACACACACAATAATAATAATAAAATACTCATGTTAAGGTACTTGTCAGTTTACCAGTGATCAAAGCATTTATTTAATTTCAAAATGCCATTTTTGATGGAAAAAAAGTATATCACCTTTTTCCGACATATTTAAGGCTTAAATTTACATGACCAACTTAAAAAAAAAAAAAAAAGTTTACATATAAATTTTTCGCATTATTTTGAAAAACCAGTACTGAAAACATTATTGTGTGTCTATAATCTAATGGATCATTTTCTTCAAATTAAAACTAAACTTTTATGCTTATCCAATTATTTATTGCAAAAATATCTAATTTTTATAGCTCATTATCACTGTTAACATACGTAAAAAATTTCCGCACCATCTTTAAACTATTGAAACAAACTAAAACAACTTACCCAATAGCCAAACTGGATTTGAGAATTTTGTGCATTGACTATGCTCCACAGAGTCCATAAGAAATGAGAAGCAAGGTTAAATATAAGAACTTCTTGAAGTACATGCTCTTCACTATTTACTTCATCAGAGACATCAGTCTCACTGGAGCTACTTTCAAAGTTCCTCAAATAGGACCTTACAAAATTTAGCTGAAATTAAAAAATAAAAAATGTTCTTTAACATATTAATATTTTCCTTAAAATGAAAATAGAGATTAAAATATATTAAACGTTTTTAAAAAGGGAAAAGAAAGGCTTATAAGGAAAAACATTAAATGCCAAATGCACATCAACACTCAATTAAAAAGTACTCACCATTTTTAAAAGTCTCTGACTATCCTTTAAAGTACACTTAATACTAAATTTTAAAAGTTATTTGAAAAACACAAAGAGTAAATCTCATAATTATATATGGCATTGAAAATTTTGATTTCCATGAAACCCATGTCCTTCATCTCAGTAATTAGAACATTATGCAAGCTCAACTAACTATCCAGAAAACTCTGCATATGCGGAAATTCTGCATAACTGAATGTATAAAAATATAATTTACAACAGAAAAACCAAATTAATAGATGAAAAAAATTCCCAGTCTGAAATTATAAAGTCATTTTATTTGTTATTAGCTTGAATACAAATTGCCAACACTTAAATAATGAGAAATAAAAGAGAGAGAGGATTAAAAACATAAATGGAAAATAAAACATCACATTTGATTATGAAATTTAGTCGGCCAACCCATGAAAATCGGAGATCTCACCAAACATTCAGGCAAAAGTTTGAAGGAATAGATCACTCTTTACTAATTCCGAAGTCAACAACAAAAACTCTTTATTCAGTTTTAATCAACCTATACAATTTATGGACATAACACACGAAAAAATTTTATTGCTTGTGATATTTTTTCATGTTGCATGACCAGTGTTTATCCATTTTCACATACATCACATTTTTCTTGATGTCAGGATCCCATAAATTTGAAAATACATTAGGCACTGCTTAATGTGATCATGTTTGTCAACAGCTATTTTGATAACATTAAATGATGAGAAAAAATATCCTTCAAATCAGAGATAGAACTTATTGAATTTTATATAAATATAAGTAGAAACATAAATACTTATATTCCCAGCTTTTTAATTATAAAAAGGTTATTACTAATCAACTGTCTTCAAGCATTATGCAAAAGTTTATTTATAAACTGTGTATTATTCCTGGAAATTATTTGACCAATTTTGTACCCCTAATCTTAATATTCAGAATGCATTCCTTATACTTAGAATTTATATGGAATTCAACAATTTTATGTTTATGTTATACAAAAAGTTTATTACATTATGGGCTTGGACTTGTTTCAGAAACCTCTGGTAGATATCTTATGTCATCATCTTCTATCTGAAGAAGAAAGACTTGTGTTTGATCCTTCTCAAATCAGCAGCGTTAGTGCCAAACTAAAGAAAAGTTGCTTTTTTCCCTAATTATACATGGTGAACTAAAATAAGAACCAAGCAATTTGTTGAGTTAATCCCATACTTAGTGATATTTTCAGTTATTTAGCAACTTTTAAAATTTATTTTTACCTTGTTTGAATAATTTACTTCGATTTAAAAAATTCATATTATAACATTTTGGTAACATTAACTGAATTGTTTATCACAATAAGAGATTTATTTTCCATGTTTTACAAATGGATAGGACTTCAGCAATTCAATAACAATAACTGAAGAATAACATTAACCTCAGTCACATTAAGAGGCAACTACTGTATTCTACTGCATGCTGTTCTGTTAAAGATCAATCCCAAATTTTAATCATTTTTCAAAATGTACTTGAAAAAGAGATGAACAGCAGTTAACTTATAGTGTTTTTTACAAACATTAACCGCTTGCCTGATTATCCCGAGTTATCTCGGGTTTGTATATATTGCAGTTAATTGTTATCCCGAGAAAACTCGGGCGAAGCAGAATTTGTCAGTGTGATTTGTTTTATCACGGTTTTACTCGGCCTGGAGGAAATGAAAGGAAATATTCAGCTTTAATTGGCAGTTTGCCAAGTTTTCTTGGTTTTTGCGGTTCTTTTGGTGGTATTGGTCATGTGTTTTCCCTATTGTATAGAATACCTCGGCTTGTGGTTAGTAATGTATAAAGAATAGTTGCATTGAAAAAAGTAAAATAGTGGCAATGATGGAAAATAGCGAAAATGATGATTTTTCAGACAGTTATCATGAAGCGGTGGGCATTTCCTAGATGTTATTCCTGCTACTGGGGGGGGGGAAGAAATCCAACGGTATAGTGTACTCTGTGCTTCCATAAAAGAGATTCCAGAGGTAAGCCAGTAGGAAAACAGACCAGCTACCAGTGTATAGAATGTCAGGTATCACTTTGTGTTGTCCCTTGTTTCAAAAACTAATATTTAACTTCTTTTGTTTGCCCATAATAATACGGGATAGAAAACTAACATTAAAACTGAACGCTTTTACAGCTGTTAAAAATTTTAAATCTGTGCACGTCTGTCTGTTTGTTTGTAACATCATCTCCTCCAGAACGGCTGGGTCCCGGGCTTAGCGGAGCACACCGTTGAATTTGTCAAGTTCGTGGCTCGTCATATTGACCATTGGCGTCTTCAGAAGACTTTAATTAGCAGAGATATTAATTAAAAACATTTCCCCCCTACGTTTTGCACTTTGTCAGGTTTTCCCTATTTTAGGGATTTGGCTGTGTGCCAAAAATGTGTGTGTCTTTTTTTGTTGAATATTTTGGGAACGGCAGTGAGTTGGAATTCAAAACGCATATCCGCGGATTCTAAAAAATTATCGTAATCCATCGACACTGGTCTCATCTTCATACGACTTCAATCGGCCGAGATATTTATTAAAAGCTGTGAAAACGTTAATTTTCGCGCTCATCTTTCTGAGTGGCAACAGTCTCTAAATTAGATGAGATAAAAGTACTTTTTGGAAAGCCATGGGTGGGGTGGGGGGGACAGCTGGCATCTCCTGAAGCATTGAGTTGGTGAAAAGGTCAAAGTTTATGGATTTAAACGTGGAAAATCATTTAAAAATTAACAACTTTTCTTCTAATTAACTTACGGACTTGAAACAAGTATCAACATTTAGATTTTTTGCAATATTTAATGTTTTGATTCCTATTTATTTAAAGATCTATTCATTCGTGTTATATATTTCTGTTACTGTTCCTTTAAAAATTGCATTCACATTTTATACATTTTCAATTTTGTTTTTGATAAAATAGAAACACTCTCTTCATTTAGCTGTTGTTTTCATGGGTGTTTTCTTGATTTTCTGCATGTGTATAATGTACGCAGTATCTTCTGGATGTATACATGAACAAAGTGGCCGCAGCCCGCGCAAAACCGCTGAACACTGGTAATTGGGTCAAACTTTCGAATACCAGTGAATGGGCTGCCTGTATGCTGCCCGTTTACGAGATTTTTCGCATGTGTAACGTTTATGAAGTATCCTGTGGATGCATATGTGAATAAGTGGGCGCAGAACACTGGTAGTTTGGTCCAACTTGCGAATAGCGGC
Source organism: Stegodyphus dumicola (assembly GCF_044657685.1). Lineage (NCBI taxonomy): Eukaryota > Metazoa > Arthropoda > Arachnida > Araneae > Eresidae > Stegodyphus > Stegodyphus dumicola. The sequence continues at coordinate 191,097,063 of NC_140772.1, read as the reverse complement.
AAAAGTACTGGCTCCATGGGTGTTTTCGTGATTTTCTGCATGTATATCGTGTATGCAGTATCTTCTGGATGCATATGTGAATAAAGCGGGCACAGCTTGAACAAAACCGCTGAACATTGGTAGATCGGTTTAACTTTCGAATACCTGCGAAAGGGCTGGCTGCATGCCTGTTTTCGTGATTTTACGCATGTGTATCATGTATGCAGTATCTTCTGGATGCATACGTGAATAAAGCGGGCACAGCCCGCGCAAATCCACTGAACACCGGTAGTTCAGTCAAACTTTCGAATGCCAGTGTACAAGCTGGCTGCATGGGTGTTTTCGTGATTTTCTGCATGTGTATCGTCTATGCAGTATCTTCTGGATGCATATGTGAATAAAGCAGGTGCAGCCCGAGCAAATCCGTTGAACACTGGTACTTTGGTCCAACTTTCCATTCCCTGCGAGTGGGCTGGCTGCGTGGGTGTTTTCATGATTTTCCCCATGTGTATCGTATATGCAGTAGACCAGGAATTTCTTTCCCCATTCATTTGGTTTCTCTACAGATAACTGCACTTTTTATACTCTCAATTATCCATAATTTTCAGTTATCTGGCATTTGGTATCAGTATCTCAGTAAATTCCCTTTTTCTTCAGAACTATCCAGACAGTCATGCCTATGTTGATGACATTACTTTATTTTCAAAAGAATCTTTCTCTCCTTCCATACACTGCAGTGTGGGTCATAGCAATCAAGTTTGTTTGAGATACACTGATCAGTTTATACAAATTTTACAGTAATTTGTACGAATTATAGTTTACACAAATTTATCAGAAAAGGGGGCTAATACTAGTAATAACTACCTTTAAATTCTAAATATCTCCCCTCCCACCCCTCCCCCAAAATTTCTCTTCTACAGTTCCTAATACATAAAATGTGCGCATATTTATGCACCATAATAAAAACTTAATTGGAATTATGACACAGATTTAAGTTACATCATACTTACCTGTTGATCAATGGACGGATACTCTTCAGGTTTGTACAGAAAATGTGGGTATTCAGGGAAAGCATAGTCAAAGCACCATTCACAAAAGTGATTGGCAATGTCAAAACCTCTGTTAAAACAGAAAAATCACTTTTATATGTATCAGGTTATGTATATAACTTTAATAGAGTAATAAAAGAATGATACTTCTGTAACTTCTCATGACTTCTATTTAAGGTGTCTTTTGTATTGTTGCCACCAAACAACTCTTGCTGAGGTTTAACAGGGTTGTTAAATTATTATTTCTTAGTAACTTCCATGTACAGTTAAATAATTATTTTTTGATATCTTTTACATCATATAAAAGTGTTTGCTTTAAAAATTTACAAATATTTAAATCCTTTATTTATTTATTTTTTTTTTTTTCCTATAGTGTTGTGTATTGTTTTACTTAGTTATTTGTGCATTCGTTGCTTCTAGGATAACAATTTTAGGGTTTATTTTGAATTTAATTGAATTTGTGGCCATATGCTTTACATTTAAACATCAATTTCTAGTATAGAATTGTAGATTTTTCAATTCTGACAGCATGAATGTTTGAATGATAAAATAGCTCAAGTAAAACGTGAGATATGGGTAAATTCATTTCTAACTGCCCTTGATGAATATGGCGATTTCTTGCCAACTTTGCAACTTTCTGAAAGATTTGGAAAAACATATTTTGAAGCTCTATGATCCATTTTTCCAAAAGATTTCTGGGGCTAAAGCTACAAGATATAAAACACATGCATCAAGCCTAAATATCAAATATCACAGGAAGACCAGGAAAAATGCAATGTCATAGTTTTGGAATACTGATCTCCTGCAAGGTCCTCTATTTCCTGAGAATCTTTATTCAAGATTAGTAAATTTCTAACAGTTTGGCTTTATTTTAATGCTGTGGTATATTATCAAACATTTATACTACCAAATATTTCAGTACTAATGGTAAAATATTAAGTTCACATCTTGTTTGTAGATGAATATTGTATACCTTTGTACCAAAATGACTATTAATAAACTTAATTTAGAGAATAAAGTTTATAAAAGTATGAACCTATACCTATGCAACAATATATATATATATATATATATTGTTGCATAGGTATAGGTTCATAATAGACTGGATGCACAAGTCTGATAATAGGTAAATAAAATTTATTCTTATCAAAAGAAATATATCAAAACTCTGGAACTTTCCTCAGAGATATTCGTACAAGTATTCACAATATCACACAGTATAATCAGTAGTTATACTTAAAACTACTAAAAATATTAAAATATGATGCAATGCGTATCCAAAGAGAAGGCTAACTCCGATTTATCTCATTTTATGCAGAACTAAAACTCACAACAACAGTAACTAAGAACCTAACTAAACAACTGAACCGAGATGCTCTCCCTCCAGCCTTTTATAGTTTTCAACCAGTCATGAGAATTTCTAGTAATTTGTGCTCCTCAAGATTTCTGGAAAGCAATAAGAGGGTGGAATTACAGTTACAGCTAACATAGTGGTCAATTACATTTATTCAATTTGAATACAAATTACTGAAATATCCATTTACTTACAAATTACCGAAACATCCATTTACTCAATGTTAAGTACATGCACTCCTGCATTTTTACTTTTCTGGCATAGCCTTCTCTTAAAATTTGTCTCTCACTGCATTGTACGGGGAAATACAACAATTTTAATTATAATTCTACTAAAGTTAGCTATATAAATACAAAATTTGTAACAATATATATATATATTAATGTAATGTAATAAATGCTTCTAATATCAAAAGATGAAAATATTAACTGAATATTTTTATATTATAGAATACTTATGCTACAGAAAAATTAACTTTGAAATTCTTTATTTTACTGACTTTTACTAGATGCCTGGAATGCAATGTGCCATTGCTTTTGCAACAACAGTTTAGAAGAAAAAAATTAAAATTTATCTGAGTGCATATTTTATCACAAATTTTCAAGTGATTCTACAAAAAGAAGGAAATGGATTGATCTTTGCCATAGAGACTATAAAAGGAATCCAAATACTTCTAGGCAATGTTCTGCCTATATTACTGCAGACTCATATAAGAAAGATTTACAAGCAGAGTTGCTGGACATAAAAAAGTAAGTAATTTGTGCTTCTGTGGATTTATGTTTAATTATTTCATGTATAACTTCATTACTCTTTGATAAATTACATTTGGAAATAAATTTATTTACGGATTAATTTTTATTTAGCTGTTATCTTTATTGTTGTCCATTTAGAAACAAATTTCCTTCTCGCAAATTTTTCACTTAATTTAAATCTAAAAGTCTTATTTCCAATTATTGTTGCTAAAGGTGCCCTCCAAAATGTTGTAATTTAAAATAATGAAAAAATTTTAGACAATAAAAATTGCATAGATCATTAGCCCAGAGGGGCTATTAATTTTGTTTTGCATTGAAAACTTTAAACATCTGTTTCACTTTTCATATTGTTGCCACCAAATATTATCCCCCTGTGTTATATTTAAAGAAATTAAGTAATGAAGAATGTGCATAAATGTATGTATGTTTCTCACATTGTGATAAAACAACGACACCTAGAGCCATTGAATTTTGAATGATGTAATCCACCACAAAATATGAGCATCTGGAAGCCCTAATTTGGAATTTATTACTATTGCCTATTTCATATTTTGTCAGACATTAAAGAATTTTTAATTAACAAACTCAATGATTTCAAAGTGAGCAATGGGAACACTACATGGGGGAAAAAACATTTTTATCTCCAGCACGCGTATTGGAAATTTAAAAGATATGCTCTTTTAAATATTTTGTGATATAGCTCTTGAATTGAATTTTATGGTTTAAGTGAGAAGCTTTCAGATTTTTTATTATTTTTTATTTATATAACATTACAGAATTCCATATTTTAATAAATTTTTCAGACAGATATATTTTTAAAGTAATCCTTAATCATAATTAAACTAAAATGAATAGATGTAACTTCCTGAAATATGGTAGAATAAAATAATGTGCTGAATTTATTTACTAATTCTTAATTTATGTTATAATGAATTAATAGCTATTTTATTATGATTTCAGATACTGGAGAAGATGGCTATTCTTTCATTTTTTATATGGACAAAAGATCCTGTTGATTAAGAAAGTGATTAATGATACAAATGCCGTTTAAGTTTTTCTCATGCCATTCATTTGCTAGAGAAAAACTTGCTCTTGAAACAACATTGAAACATTTGTACAAAGTGACAGTGGTGAAGCTCTGGGCAATATTAGGGAGTTTCTAATATACAGACCCTGATGCACAGAGAGAAAACACAGAGCAAAAAAAATATAATTAAAAATTTACAAAAAATGTTAAAATCCACCAATGATACCCCTTTCTTCCTGAGGAAACAATTAGTGCATTTGAAAAAATGAAGTGATACAGCTGAGAAGAGATAAGTGTAAAAACGGCATTAAATATTAAAAAAACAAAAAAATTCCAGTGCCGGAAAATAAACTTAAAAATCACATGAAAAAATAGCAAATCATAAAAAGAATGCGATATGGGATGATGAAACATTGTCAACTGCATTCACATTACACTATTTAAGTAGGAACGCATATCTTTATCTTCAGAAACATCTAAAGATTCCTCTTCTACATTTGGCTACTCTTAGGCATTGGGCACGATTATTTCAACTGTGGCAAAGTACTTTAGATGATGCTTTAGAAATGATGAAAATAGTTTGAGAAGGAAAGGAAGATTTTCAGTATATGATTCTAAAAATAAAATAGATCACCAAGTAGTATCCATTATTACTAAACATGAATTAATTAACATAGTTATTAATAAGCTAGAGAATAAAATAAATTTTATGCAATTTATTAAGTAATATTAAATATTTTACACTTATAATAGTTGGATATATTTAAAAGACTATAAGTGACATTTACGTTTTACTAATAGTTAGCTTTATGTTTTTTTTTTTTTTTTGTGTGTGTGTGTGTGTGTGTATGTGTGTGTGTGTGTCATTTTGTCACATACTTGGTCAGTCTAGAGGTTTAGTAAACAGCATGTAGATTTTATGTCAAGTGGCATAGGTTAAAATGAGAAGCAAGATCATAATCAGCATGATTCATAACAAAAGAATGAATGTTGCCACCCCTGCTGCTTGTCTAGAGAGAGACGTGCTGTTTAGAACAAATCTGAAAGGCCTGATATAGGCACAGTTGGCAAGTGTTGAAAGTTAGTCAGGCTCTGTTTGATGCAGTTAGTGTCATAGCTCGTCTAGAGTTATAGGGGTTGTAACCCAGTTAATATACTTCATAAAGTTCCAATAAGCCATGAGAGCACCAGAGGTGATAAACTGTTTTGTATTACTTTAAGTCTCACTAGATGCTAAGTTTACTCGAATTTTTACATTTTTTTTATTTTATCTTGTGACCACAGTGAGTATTAATGAATAAATAACTTGCTTTAATATGTAAAGATAATTTTTAAGGGTAAGCAGTTAGTTATAAATAAATAAATTAGGTAGTTTGATAACCTTAGTCATTATGGATTTATATGGCCACTATTAAATTTTACTTTTTTAACAATATTTGTTAAAAAAAACACTATTAAAATAAAAATCTAATAACATTTCACAGTTTAAAATACATGTAATTCATGACATTAGGATAATTACACATTGAAAGCTACAAAACATATATGTCTTGTAACAACAACACTCAAATATATTTATTCATCATTTTAACTTGAAGCTTTCCTATTTTGGCTACTTTACATCGATTTCCTTCTCTTTATTAAGCACCTTTTCTAACAATTAAAGATTTGTCTCAATATGCAAACCAATGCTCTCACACGTTTCTGCGTGCTTTATGTCCTAACTTGCCAACCTCTCCACAATGTACCTATGAGGGTTTACTTGATCTGTTAATAGTCCACCCCCTCCCGACAGAAGTGAAGCATATTATCGCTATGTCTGAAAGTATTTACAATATAAGACAAAAGTTTAAATAAGCTTCTTATTTAAAAGGAACTTAGACCATAAAGGCATTTTCTGATGCTAACAAAATCAATTACAGCTCACGGTAACGTAATTAAACAAGAACAGTCTAATTCAAACTAAAAATGTGGACTAGCGGTCAAAGATTATACAATTTAATTTGGCTCAGTAACTTATCGTATGAGAAAATAGAAATGGGAAATTATAGTAAAGGCTCAAATCATAAACAATTGGGTAATTTACATAATAATAACTGCACATATTTTTGAATAATAATTTTCTTTATATATTCAGTTTCTTTCTTCAACACGTTTCCTTTTCAATTTAGAATTTTTGGATTTAATTAAGGATCTGTTATTCTAAAAAACTCTAAATGCATTTAGAATTTATACAAAAAGCAGCTAATTTTATTTCTTTAGTAATATAAACATTCAGAAGAAATATGAAATATATATGGTAAAGGCAGGTTACAGAGCTGATGTGGGTGAATTTTTAAATTTAGTGACACACCGAACAACAAAATCTAGAAATGGCAGAACTTTTAGAATTTAGAGCAGACATTGGAAGCATAAATTAGAAGGGCACTAGGCAGCAGAATTTAAGATCCACAGAGATTGCATCAGGTGGGAAAATGTGTACCAGCTCTGTGTATGATGCATTAAGACATATTAGATGAATCTTTTAAATTGCAAGTTTTCAATTTCTTTATTAATAAAAAAATCATTTTCTATAATGCCTGTCAATGTGATAAAATTAGAAGCATTTTTGATGCTTTCCATGTTTGTGCCAAGTGAAAAGTAGAGAAAATAAAGGAAAGATAAACATGTTAAGAAAAAGATTCTAGTATCAGGAGTAAAACATTCAAATATTATGTTTTCATTGTTTTTCCAGACATTCTCCAGAAAGTAGAGAATTCATCGCAAACTTTCTGTAAAATACATCACAATGTTGAACATTTTTTCATTTTGTCACATATTTCTCGAATCTTCTGGAATCATGGGTCTATAAATCTCGCCTTCAAATCCTTCTAAACTTTCCAAACTGCAATGTCTAAAATACTATAGAAAAATTATCCCTACCAATTTTGTAACAGCAAAAAGCCAGAAATATTTTGAAAAAAAAAGGAGAGAAAAAATCTAAAATTAATTTATAGAGAAAACTGATGCATATTCTGAGAACTTTGAATATTCTGAGACAATTACATGGGAAAAACTCTTACTATGAAAAAATTAAAAAGAAGACTTTTTAATTAATTACATAGCTAATTTTGCTTTTGCTAAGAGCTGTTTCATAAATTATGCTTTATAGCATTATACTTTTATTTTTCTGATTCAAAATATTGTATAATAAGTTGCCAAAATGAAACTTTATAATATGGCCGTGAAAAAATAAAATTTTTTTATTTTAATGCAATTTTTTAAATATAATTTCAATATATTACCATTATTTTAATGAAATTTATCAATGTTACGATGTTTTAAAAAAATCGTTGAAAAAGAATCATTCTCAGATCTCGGAGGAATTAAGAATTTTCTACAGAAACTGATCTTAAAATCGCCAAAATGTTTACAAGTTGCAAAATTTAGAACTGAATAAAATTCGAAAAATAAAAGAATTCACATCTCCGAAAGCAAAAAGTTGTTTAAGAGCTCTTTATTAAAAAAATAATAATAATAATATTGAAATGCTTATGTTTCACTTCTTGCTTAAAAACTTGAGTATCCCATCATTTATATTAGAAATAGAAACAAATTATAACCCATGAACCCATTCAAAAGATAACCATATATGTCAGTGAATGGCCAAAACATTCCTCCAAAATGCTAATTCACACTCAAAATGGCAGTCATAAAAACAGACAGAAATTTCAGATGATTAAAATTAAGGATCTTCTGCTGATTTTGACCAAAATGCAGGACTTTTAAGCACCAAAAATTGAGGAGGGACTTTTAAGGACTCTTAAGTACTGTACAAACCCTGCATAACTGCTCATGCATTGTAACACATCGTTTAAATCAAAAAAGCTAATCATCTGCTCAAATGAATAAATCTGTTGAAAACTATTAAAACAAAATTGATTCAAATTACCTATCCATCTATAATCTTAGATACAAATATCTGGTTACTTTTGGAATGAAAATATATTTTGTTGTATTATGTCTTATCTGATTTTTATTTTTAAGCATTCATCTCAGAATATTAGTATATATAAACGCATATATCTTGTTATAAAATATTTTCTGCACATCTTCCAAACTAAACAAATACAATTTCATATTCAATTCTGAAATAATGAATTGATGCATAAAAATTTGCAAATGCAAACAACTTCCTTTAATAATACAGTGAAACTTCAAGATACGAGTTTAATTCGTTCCATCCAGCATTGAGCTCATATAGCGAATTCTAGAAACAAACTTCCCCATTGAAAATAATGGAAATCCAGTTAATCCGTTCCACATCCCCAAAAATATCAACATAAAAATCAATTTTTCTAATAAATAACACTGGTAAATAATATAGCCATAGTTTACCTTTATGATAGCTTTTGACACCGACTTTTTAACTGCTTCTTGTTAAAACATGCAAACAAAAGTTTCTCAACATCTTCTCTAGGAGTTTTGGACGATGCTTGGAAGTAACAGTAATTCCTTTGGCTACATCAAGTTTCTTAATTTCTTCCTGCTTCTTCAAAATAGTGCAAATCGTCGATGTCAAAAGGCCGTAAGTCTTCTGTCACTCTTATACCATGCTCATGTTTATCTATCATTTCTTTCTTAATTTCAATGGCCATGGCTTTCTTATTTTTCTTTGCAGCACTATCTGAGGCAACAATCTTCTTGGGAGCATCGTGAAATAATTATTTTCACGTTAAATGTAATAAAAAATTGACTCACAAGCGAACAAATGCGTAAATCACAGAACACTGAGTAATCTGGCAAGGGAATTCCCCGAGTCGAGCCGGATAAGGAAATAGCACCACACATGCCAACAGCCTGGCTCAATGCTTGTATTTAGAGACAAATTTTTCGCTCATACTTTCCTTGCATCTCGAATTTCTCGTATACAGATGTGCTTGTATCTCAAGGTTCCACTGTAGTTTTTTAAATTTGCAAATTTTTTATGTGCCATTATTACATAACTCAATATGATATTTCAATTGGCTTAGATTACATTTTGGAATTTAACAAATATTGCCACTGAATTAATGCAGATTACAACACATAATTTTCATTTTGGTTTTGAACTTAATTTGCTCTTCATTTAAATCATTCAAACTTTATTTTTATATCCCCTGTGACATCGCAATGAGGTTGACCATTCAGCGTGTTTTCCCTGTTATTAGTGTTTACCCTGTGAATGGTTTGAAGAACTTATGATATTGTTTCATGCTTAGGAGGAATTGCTTAATATCCACATTTTCCTTGAGCTATTTTCAGCCATTTATTATTCTTATTTTTATAATAATTAAAGAAATATCAATGATTAATTTAGAAGTCAAACAAAAAAAATCAGCGTTATGTTTTCAAATTTGCACAGGACTAGTTTCGATGGTTTTAACGAATGATCATCCTCAGCTGCAAAAACGCGAATGAAATCAAGTCATCCAACTAAACAAAAGTTAGCTTCGTTTTATTCCTATGTTTTCCATGCACTTCAAGTTTGCTCTTCCAAACTATCTCTTAATGAATAACTGAATTATTTAAAAGCAATAGCTATTGAGTTGGGCTTTTCACCCAACATTATTAATCAAGCAGTTAAAAAATTCTCATCTCAACACACCAAAACCTGATACTCTTGTATCAGGAGCTCATAAGAATTCTGTTGTCCCTTCTTTCCATCAATTAGCTATAAAACTACACGTATTTCACAGAAATTTAACTTTCGTGTCGTTTATTCTCCCATCAATAAAATTCCGAGTTCCATACTAAAGGACCCCATTCCTGATATTAATTTCTGATGTATTTACAGGATTCCTTGCCATTGTGGTTTGATTTACATTGGTCAAACTAAAAGAGCCTTAAAATTTCGCGTTAAGGAACATGACGCGTTAGTTAGAAAAAAGGAAATACAGAAGTCTTCTGTTGCCCAGCATTGTTGGTCTGAAAATCATACTTTCAATTTTTCTGCAACCAAAATTATTCAAAAAACATCTTCCATTAGAGAATTTGATTTTCTAGAGGCATTTCACATTAATAAAAATCTTTTTGTTCTAGTTAAAGACCATAATTCCAATCCATTTTTGCTTCAGCCTTAAAGGAAATTATGTTTTAGTTCTCATTTTATCAACAGATGGTGACAGTAGCTTAACTCCTGCCTAGTCTTTATCTTATCTAATCACTATACCTTATCTTGTTCATTTGCGTTTTTGCAGCTGAGGATGATGGTTTGGTAAAACCATCGAAATTAGTTCTGTGAAAATTTGAAAACATAACACTGATTTTTGTTGTTTGACTTCTAAATTAATATTTGTTTGGGGTGTTATTGCATCTCAAATATCAATGAACCTGTAGTCTTCAAAAGTATTTTTGGTTATATGTAATATTGTTAATATCAGGAAATTATGGAACTTAAAACCTCTTAAAAGATTTGCAGCTGACAGCTGAGGGACCAGTTATATTATATATATGTTAATAAATGTAAAAGGAATAATGCTTCAAAATATTAATTCTTTTTGTTCTTTTTCATACTTTAATAGTAATGGCTCCAACTTATTAGTAAAAATCTTAATAAAATTTCTCATTGCATAAAATAAAAATCCATTCCTGAGGTATAAGTATTTAAGTGTAATCTGCACTGAAACATTTTTCTAATTTTATAGTTTTTTAAATGTCCAAATTAATGGGCATCTTGTACTCTTAATACTCCAATTTGTAAATATTTAGTTGCTTTAAGTTTCAGCTTTTTTAAACCTGATATATGTTTTCATAGCAGATAAAAAAAGTAATCACATACTTAATAAGAAGTATAGAATTAAAACAATAACTAACTAATCCACATTTTAAGATAAGAGTTTTTAATGCTTTTAATAACACCACACAAACATACACATGAGAATATTTCAACCAGTATTATATCATTAAGAAAATTAAACATAATTTTCATGGAATCCAACATAAACATAGTATTCGAGTAAGTAGAAAATAATCATGCTTCACAATACCTGAAATTATAGCTACAATACTCAAAATCAATGAAAACTATTTTATCTTCACTAACTGCAGTTCGTTCTGGAAGAAGAATATTTCCTGAAAAATACAATGAAATTTACCCAGTTAGCAAGAAAAGCGAATCTCTCATTATCACAAACACAATCCAATCCCAGTTTAGTGATAAACCAATTCAACAAAATTCATTTTGAATGGTCCTTGCCAAAGTATATAAAATTTATGTATTCCCAATTTAATATATTACTCTATTTAGCAATAATATTTTGTAAAAATTAAAAATTCTTAAAATCATCTGCAGATGTTGAATAATGCTAAAACATGTTATTTTCCATGAGTTTTTATTATTTTTAAATATTCCTTAGTAAACCGTTTCAAGCTTTTTAAATAAATAGGAACGACAGGAATAGCAATTACTACAAGGTTGTTCAATAAGTTCTCGGAGCGCAATCTATTCGTCAATATTAGACCTAAAACTTCGACGCCATTTTCATATTTGTTCTTTCTTAGGAACACATCAAAAGTTTCATTTTGATCTGTTAATTTATTCATTATTTAACCGCCCTTTATATCTAACATGTTGTGGCTTTTTTCAGGTATGGATAAAATTGAGCAACGTGCAGTTATCAAATTCTTTGTAAAGAAAGGTTTAAAGGCAATGGAAATTCATACCGAAATGGTGAATGTGTTAGGTAATTCCGCTCCTTCAAAAACAATGGTTTGCAAGTGGGCTAGTTTATTCAAAAGTTGTCGTACCAGCCTTGAAAACGATCCGCGAGAGTGACGTTCAAAAACTGCATCAACACCGGAAATCATCGGAAAAATACAAGATATGTTATTGGAAGACCGTCGATTGACAGAAAGAGATTTAACAGAGGCTTTAGGCATTTCATTGGGCACAGTGAGCAATATTTTCAGTGTTAATTTGGGTTTCAAAAAACTCTGTGCAAAATGGGTGCCGCATTCCCTAACGATGGAGCAAAAACACATTCGGATGCGACTTTGCCAGCAACATTTGGAGCATTTTAAGAAGAATAAAAGCGACTTTATCTGTCGATTTATCCCAATGTATGAGACTTGGGTCTACCATCATGATCCTGAATCAAAACAGGAGGCTAAGGAGTGGTGCAAACCCAGCTCTTCGGGGCCGAAGCGAGTTCGTGTGCAAAAATCAGTCAAGGTGGTGTTAGCATCAGTTTTTTGGGATGCAAAAGGAATTTTGTTTATAGATTACCTTCAAACTGACAAAACAATTAATTTGTATTATTATTGTAACCTTTTGAATCAATTAGACGAAAAACTTCGTGAAAGAAGACCCGGATTACAGAAGAAGAAAATCATTTTCCACCATGATAATGCACCTCCGCACACAGCTGTGGTGGTGTATTTAATTATGGCAAAGCACACTAGGGCTATCTGCCTAAGGGGAGGGATGCCTTTCGTGGAGGACTTTCTAAGGGAAACTGGCTCGTATACACGTTACACATGGGGAAAACCATGAAAACGCCCATGCAGCCAGCCCGTTCGCGGGATTCGAACCTCGGACCGAACTACCAGTGTTCAGCGACTTTACCGCTCGGCCGCTGGTGGGCCCTTGCGCACACAGCTCAAAAAAGCATTGCTAAAATAACTGAATTGAAGTACGAATTGTTGCAACATCCAGCCTATTCGCCAGATTTAGCTCCCTCCGACTTCTGGCTCTTCCCACATCTCAAACAACACCTCCGTAGAAAATGATTTTCTTCAAACGAAGAGGTAATAGCTGCCGTGGAGGGATATTTTGCAGAGCTGCCGAAAAACTAATACAGTCAAGGGATCCATAAATTAGAAGACCGTTGGAATAAGTGTATTGAAGTTGAGGGAAACTACGTTGAAAAATACAGTCACTTTTACAAATAAAATTGGTTTCTTAATTTCCGTTCCGTGAACTTATTGAACAACCTGGTATATTTCTTGGTTAAGACATTTTTTTAGGGGTAGGTGTAGAGCATATCAATATATAACACATCTATTTACATGATATATCTCGTAAGATCAATGGTCTTCAAACTGTGTTCTGCAGAACCCTGGGATGAGTTAATTCCAAGGGTATCATTAGTCAAAAATTCAAAAAGAAAATTATAAAGCACTCACACTGGCTGACTAGTGTTTACTTACTAAAAAATATAAAGACACATTTAGTTATAGATTAGTTTTAAAACAACATATGGCCATCATATGTGAAAGAGGATGAAGTGCAATGCTTTGCAAAAGTAAACAATTTGTTAATGGAAAATGCATTGAATTTGGATGACAGTGTTAAAAATTGTATAATGAAGTATCTTTTTCAATTGAAGAAAACTATAAAAGAATATTTTCCAGCAAAAAACTTTGTAGATTCATGAAGAATACTTAGAAGTTCCTCACAAAGTGTAAACATTTTAATGCTTTTTAAAACACCATATTTAAGTGAAAAATATTTCTCAACACATATGTGTTACCAAAAAAATACAAAAGAAATTAAGTGTGACTATAGTGAACATTAACAAAGCTAGACAGTTTGTAAAAAAAAAATTGCAAGCACAGCAATGTCACTAAATATAATGCAAGGTTAGGTGACACTTGGTGTAGGTTTTAATACTATTAATAAGTAAATTATATTAATTTTATGTTAAAATATTTTAATAAAAACATATTTTTACATTTTTTAATAAAAACTGCACTTTCTTTAAGTATCCTTACATAAAGTTGATGCATGTAAACATATTGATCTACTTTAAATATTATTTTATGATCTATTCTTTAAATGGTAAGATGGGGTTTTCCCCCAAAAAACTTAATAGTTCTAAGGATTCTGTAATTCATTCCGAAAGTTTGAAGACCACTGCTCTAGACCATAACATGCACCCATATTTTATTTTGATTTTTCAAAGTTAAAAAGGTATGTCTACAGTATGAGAAACAGATAAAGATTAATAAAGAATTATATTTTTAAAGTTATATATTCTAAATTTATGATATAAATTTTTTGTTAAAACTGGTATCACATGATAATGATCTCCGTAAGATAAAATAAAAGTTTGAAGCTTCAGTGCTGCTCCAAAAACTGACAGTATTCTAATTAGTTACACAGCATGATACTCTTTGAAAAGACTAAGAGGAACATATAGAAGTCACCACTGTTGAAGCAAATGAGGCTCCATAGCAAATAACTGATGATGTTTAACAAGGATCACACCATTTTAATGCATTTATTATAACTGATAAGGCAATTTTCAATATGTGAAAGATTTTTTTAAAAATATTTTTCATTTGTACTCAATAGAAAACAGTAAGGTAACTGATAAGTACAAAATAACATTCTACACACACTGGCCAATGAATTAGAAAACCTTTCAGATTTTCACATGAATGCGTGCTAGGGATGAAGTATGCAACTTTCTTTTATGACGTGTGTTACTAGAATGCTAGTATAGGTAAGGTGTAAGAGTGCTTTTCACAATGAACAAAGTAAAATGGGAAAAACGACAGATCTTTCGATTTTTCACCATTTGAAAAAGGAATTATTGTTGGAGCTCGTTTAGCAGGGACCTGGACTTCACGGACAGCAAATTTAACTGGGTTCTCAAAAGCAGCCATATCAAAGGTTTTCAAAACTTGGAATCAGAACCTAGTCCTTCTTTACAAGATGTAACTGTGGTTCGAGCATGGTTTTCCAAGACAGTGATCAGCGGTGTCTCCGGCAAATTGTATGGTAAAATAGAGACTTCACCGTGCTTCAATGGACACAAATCATCTAGAAAGGCTCTTCCAAACATATTTCAGCTCGACACATGCACAGAGAATTGCAGAGGATAGGAATGCATAGTCGGATGCCTGTGAGAAAAACACTCATTTCTGCCCAACATGCAAGAATTCGTTTGCAGGGGTCTCAGGAAAGATGACATTGGACATCTGAGAATTGGAAACAGGTAGTGTGATCAAATGAATCCCACTACACCTTATTTTGCACTGATGAAAGATGCCGAATTGGGCAAGTTCACAACGAATCCATCTTGCCTTACTCCCACTGTACAAGAGTCTGATGGGAGTATCATGATATGGGGCATGTTCTGCTGGCATTGAAGAAGTGCCCTGGTGTTCCTTAAGGGTAAACAAACAGCCATGGATATTTCTATATACTAGCAAGATCAAGTGCGCCCTGAACTGCTGCATTTTTTTTCCTGATGGTGATGAACGATAATGCACCTATAAATCATGCCAGAAGTGTTCAAAATTCATTTGCTGAACATCAGTCTGACTTCCAACACCTTCCCTGGCCATCACATAGCCCAGAACATAACCCTACAGTAAATGTGTGGGATATGGTGGTAAGACACATTCGGCAGTACTTTCCTCTTCCATCTAATTTACAAGATCGAAAAAGCTGCATAGCCAATGCATTGTACTCCCTGGGTGTAAATGCACTCCAAAAGCATGTAAACTTGATGCCCAAACGAATCAGAGCAGTTATCTGTGCAAAAGGTGGTCCAATAAAATATTGATCTTGGGGTTTTAACTCACTAGCTAGTGTGTGTAGCATTTTGCAATATACATCATGCTTAAAATTATATTAAGTTGCATAACTGATTTATTTAGCAATAATCTTTAAGAGTCACAAGACAATCATTAAATCAGAGTTGTACTGTGAAAGAAATAACTCAAAGAAATATTTAAAATGTACATTATCGTGACATATAACATTACTTACCTTCTTGTAAATCATTATGACAGAAAAGAACTGGTGATGCAACTTTAGTTAATAATGACCTAAAGGAAACGAAAGAAATTGGAAATTGTTTTAAAAGTTATTATTTTTATATCCAAGCCATTCTTTACTATTAAAAATTAAACAAAAAGAGAAGCCATAGTTTTTTTTTTTTTTTTCCCTCCACTTAATGAAAGATAAGTGTCACAAATTTTCAACTATCCCAAACTTAAACAGCATTTTTAATCTTATTCTTAACAATTTTAACTTATAGCTACTATAAGATTTCAAAAACCAAATTAAACGGAAGTTTTTATTTAAAATTTCTTTAATTTTAGATGTAAATTTACAAGTAAAAAAACAAAATTTCCATACCACTATCCATAAAATCTAAACTTGCTTTCATTTAGTTCAAAAACAAAATCACGACATAGAAATAATAAGCTGCTGACTCATTTTGCTACTGCAATTTTCATAACTAATATGTTTTATCTAATAAAAATGACTGAATAACATTTAAATTTTTTTATAATCAAACCAGCTAATAGCTCAGTTTCAAAAAAGAGAAAAATAAATAAAAAAGAGAAAAATAAATAAAATACATAAAAAATAAAATACACTCTTTTGCAAAAAAAATCGAAGTACCATGAAGGAAGGGGTTGTTTTTGATGAAACTGAATGTGTATAGCTGATACACAGATAATAAAACGATTAAAAAATCAAGGTCATAATACCTGTTCACTTCTCACAATCACCAATTGAGTGTTCAAATTAGTAGTTGGTCAAACCGCCCTTGGCGGCAATGCATGTTTGAATTTGTCGAGGCAAGGAGTGGTAGAGGTTCTTAATGTCATCCTGCAACACATTCTGCCAGGCCATTCATCAGTTATCGCTCCAGATCTGCGATATTTTGTGGTGCCCGAATCTGGCGGCCTACTATGCCCCAGATATGCTTGATTGGTGAAAGGTCTGATGACCTTGCAGGAAAAGGAAGAGTATCAACTGCACAGAGACAGTCCAGAGACATGCGAGCAGTAGGTGGCCTGGCATTATCTTGTTGGATAATGGCCCCAGGTGTCGTGCCATGAAGGATAATACAACCGACCACAGGATGGTATCAACATATCGCTGAGCTGTTAAAGATGTACGGAGGATGATTAAAGATGACCTGCTGTCATAAAAAATAGTGCCCTACACCATCACACAAGAGGTTATGGCTGTATGGCTTTGTAAAACAAAAGCTGATTAGGACCGCTAGCCCCATCCTCTAGACATGAACCAGACGGTCATCTGCTTCAAGAGTGAAGCAGGATTCATTGCTAAACACTATACGATGCCAGTCCGATGGCAGTCATGTTGATCTGCTGTGATACCACTCCAGATGACTCCACCGATGTTGTGGGGTCAAAGGCAAGCGTCTTAAAGGCCCCTGTGAGAGTAACCCTGCCTCAAACAAGCGCCGTGAGATGGTGGACGGTGCCAGGGAAGATATAGACGTGGCTGCAGTGCGTTGAATAGTCGACAATGATACCGTTGGGGAGATTCGGGCCTGGCGAACAATCATCCTATCTTGCCTCGCATTTGCACTCCTAGGCTTTCCAGAACCTTCATTTCATCGGCAAATTCCTTGTAGCAACCACTGCTGCCAACATCTTTGCACACCAGTGTCTGTACGCTGCAGGTTGCAGCCTATTGCTTGGTATGACCTACCAGCTTCATGCAACTCTACAATGTGAACATGTTCAAAGTTGTTTAGTTGTCTGTAAGGTCTTCGATATCACCACAATGGCATCTTTAGTTGCTTCTTTATGGAATTACAATGGCAGCAACCAAAAAAAGAGATAAATTTTCTGCCTCTGTTACTGGTTTTATACTTTGCGAATTGCACAAGAGAAATGTGCGATATGATCACAATTCCTGTTCATTCGCCATGAAACTTTGATCATTTGCATGGTCGATCAATACGTTTTTGCATACCAAATTTCGTCACGATCGCAAAATTCCTTCTTGGTGCTTCGATTTTTGCAAAATAGCATAAATTTTTCAGATCTGGATTCGTATGTATTATTTTTTTTAAACATTGATTTTCACAACAGCTAAGCTATTATTCAGTATTCCAGTTTGAAGCAGCAAAAAAAAAAAAAAAAAAAAAAAAAAAAAAAAAAAAAAAGAAATCTATTCTCAGGCTTCTTCAAATTTTAGTTAATTTTCCCTTTTCTTCCTTATATTATTCAAAAGATTTCTAACTAATTTATACCATCAGGAATGGCAAAAAATTATACCATACACAAAGGTGTGCGCCTTTTCCGAAATGTTATTTGCATTTATAAAAAGATTACTGAGTATCAATCAGCTGACACAGGATTGCTACTCAGTTTTGCCATCTGCATCGAAGATAACAATTTTTTTTTAGGTAAAACGTTCGAAACTTGTCCTTTACGAATTTAATTAATGCTACCAATCTCAACCCCTTCGCGCCGACTGTCACGTCTACGTGCCAGCAACGAACACACTCACTTCCCGGCCGACACGCAGGCGTGCCAGAGCATTTTCCCATTCAGCCCCGACTGTCACCTATTTGTGCCAGTGTCCTGGAACGTTTTGAAAACTATAATTTCTGCCACAAGATGGCACTGTATGTCCATATGGTTTCAGATACATATACATTAGACCTTTTACTCAAAATGAGAGAAGCATGACTCACATACACATGTTTTTGATTATATAAACAAAAGGGAAAATAAATGTTTCCGAATGGCGTAATTTATGACGTCTCTTTAAATTCGCACACAGTTGCTTATTGTAAGTAGAGAAGATTTATTTTCGCTAAAGCGTTGGGTATTTCGGTTTGCAGTTCAGTTTTTAGAAAATAATTAGATCTTGTTAGACGTGAATTCTTTCTGTTTTTACCGTTGCAATGTCGAAGCGTCGAAAATGTTTAACAGAGCATGAAATAGCAGAAATGATGCAAAATATTTCAGATATTGATTCTGAAATTCTGATATTCTGATATTGATTCTGAAAGATTAACTGAAAGACATTTTCCAAAACTTTGTTCAGAAGAGACTGATAAGAAAATGAGATGACGATGCTTCGTTTGTTCACATTCCTGGAAAAATCCTCCAAAACGGCAAATGAGTTATTATGAGTGCAAGGAATGTAATGTAGGACTGTGTGTAGATCCCCGTTTTCAAATTTTTCATACGAAAAGAGAATTTTAAGTAATATATTTAGTTTTCAGATGTATAATGTTAAAAGTCATAAAATGGTGAGTGCATCGTATTGTTATAACCGAATATATATTGGGAGACATTTATTTCGGCTTCATCTCTTTGTCAAACCAGACTGTATCTCGGGAAAAGTTAATGTGCACTCAGTTCAATAGATGACACCCCTATACTGAAGATGTCAAAGGTTAGAGGTTATAAGTTCTTTGGTTCAAAGTGCATGGGATCTTTTTGTTGTAAAATGGCGTCCACTTCTTTGAAACGTTATATAGATGATTTAGATTCTTCAACCGAAGATGAAGGATGTGTGTTTGATGAACGGTATTCATGATACTTCCATGGTCAGCCTCAAAAATAAAAAAAATGGAGATATACTCAAGCCGAAGATTGTTTCTAATTACAGTCTAACTATGGGTGGTGTAGATCGCTGTGCTCAAGAAATATCCTTTCATCCAACAATCCGAAAACGTCAGAAAAAATATTATAAAAAGATATTTTTACATTTACTAGACAAGGTACTCTGGAACTCATATTTGCTCTATAAAAATGTAGTTGAGAAATGTATTACATTTTTAGAATTTCGAATCCAAGTTGTAGAAGAGCTTTTACATAAATATGATGATGCAGCTTCTGGACAAAAGAATGTTGGCAGACCACCTACAATAGATAACCCTGCCCGTCTTACTGAACGACATTTTATGTCCCATATTCCTCCTACTCCTGCGAAACGTGAGCATACAAGACAGTGCAAAGTGTGTTGTTCGAAAAAGGATAAAAATGGGGAAAAGATAAGGAAGGAATTACGATTCTGGTGTAGTGATTGTGGAGTTGGTTTGTGCTTGGAAAAGTGTTTCCAGTTGTGCCACACAAGACTAAATTACTGAACTACTAATAGGTATTCACTTATATTTATTTATTTTTTAGAAAATAATAAATTTTTTTTCATTTTTAGAAAATATTGCTCTACTAGAAGCGAACTTTACAACTGTCATGTTGAGTGGCAGCCGCCTCAAGCAAATATGCAGTGGCTACAAAAATTTAAAAATTTTAGCCATGTACGTCAAAATATCAATTTTTAACTACTTAAGTATATTTTATTTTGTACTAAACATTTGATTTTTGTAATAAAAAAATTTGACAATTTGTATACCCAGATCATCAAAATAACTTGACAGTTAAAGGGTTAAAGTATATATAAAAACATCTATAAAGCATAAGCTGTTTAAATACTTAATAGAGCATTATTAAACAATGCGTTGATACTTCGGAAATTTCATGGATTTAGGCTTAATAGCAAAAAAGCCCCCGGCCCTGGACAGACACTCGCGTAAGATACTGCCGGCCTCCGCGATAAGTGCGCGTACGCGCTACCCGGCGCGAAGGGGTTAATGCATATTTAGTAAAAAGAAGCTTAGATGCTCAGATATTATTAAAAAATAATACATAGCTTTTTATATTAGTAAATATTTCATTTTCAAATATAAACTTTAAGAATTTTGATTTACAATAAATAACTTTGGAAACTTTAAACGTTTATTGCTGCATTCTATATTTCAAAAATGAACTATTTTACTTTAAGTGACTTATGTGAAATAAATAATACAAACTTAAGCCACAAAAATTCTTTCTGGAAGTCTTGAGACAACAAGCCCATGGCAATTCCCTTTGTTTCATCATTCAAATTGTCTAGCTGCACTTCATTTTTTGCAAAATTTATCCAGCTGCAAATGAATAAATGAAATATTTTGAGAGTACGAAAATATTTCTTAAAAATAATATAAAATATTTTTTAATTTAAAATGAAAATTCAATATAAAAACTAATAAAGTAAGTAAAAAGCATATTAATATAATTATTTTTCTTAAGACAATATTTTAAAAGTTTTCCATAAAACTGACATTATTTTAAGTCTATCATATGAATATAAATTAAGATCTTAGGAAAATAAAGCATATAAAATATAATGAATGTTTCAAATAAAATGGGAAAGGGACCATCAGGTTAGGTGATTATAAACACATGCAATTCCAGTGGAGTTTCAATTCAATGAATAACAAACAACCCACAATAAAAAGATGCAGAAGTATGTGTATTTAATATCACTTATACAAAATGCTACAGAATCAAAGATTTCAAGCTATGAGAATTGCATATATATGTATATTTTCATTCAAAAACTTTACCACAGATAAAAACATTTCTGTAATAATTTTAATGCTGAATCAAGCAAAAGAAATGAACAAAATTTTTCATAGTTTTTCCTCATAATGTAATATAAATATGATGTTAGATCTGCCAGGGTAGTCCTTGAGAAAGTAACCTGTAACTTCCCATACATTTTCCTTATATTTCAAATAATTCAACTCTGCCATCCAACTATCTTTGTCCAAACTGCCACTACAATTTTCCTTTTCCTTTATTTTATTAGACATATGACACCAAAAACATGCAATAATTTTTAAACATGTTTATTATGATAAAGAGGGGAAAAGAGCATACAGAATTTCCTCACATAAGCCAAAAGTAACATCCATTGAAATCCAATGATTATTTTGAATAATGAAGAGTTCAAATAAGATCTTCCAGATAGACACTTGCCTATTGGATTACTTTAGAAAGATAGTCTTCTAAACAGAAAAACATAGAATGTTTTTATCTGCTATAAAAATCTTTTAAACAGAAAAACATAGAATGTTTTTATCTGCTATAAAAATCTTTTAAACAGAAAAACATAGAATGTTTTTATCTGCTATAAAAATCGAGAAAAAGTGCAAATCAGAACAAGAATTCCACAAGGAATTATATTAATTTTTTTATTTAGAAACTGATATCACAATAAAGGCATATTTTAATCTAACAACATTTTCTAACACATAACCTTAAAAAAAAATCTTAGCATACTGTATCACTTTTGAACGTATTTTATGTCAGCATGCCAGTAAAGAATGTGGATGAGATTACTGAACGCTGATGATTCATCCTGCAATTTAATCCTAAGAAACACACAGGCTGGTTGCATGAAATTTTTGGACTTTTTCCCCTTTACTATATGAACGTGAGTCAGTTTATCTTAAAATGTACTTCAAGAATACATCCCTCTTAAGGCTGATGGCCCCTGAATGCTTTGTTATTATAAGCAACTTCTTGGATATTATACAAAGTATTCTTTACAGCGTTTAATTCTACCAAACATATTTAAAAAAATCTCTTTAGCATACTTAATCTGATAATCAAGCATACAAAGCAAAAAAAAAAAAAAAAAAAAAAAAAAAAAAAAACCTGTTCAGATTAAGTTTCTTTAAATAATTAAAAAAAAAAAAAAAAAAAAAAAAAAAAAGCAGCAGAGGCAAGCAACTCTTACAACTTTGTCCATAGCCATATTCATCCTCAAATAAATTAACCTGAAGTTATTTGAATTCGTAACTATGAGTCAAAATGTTTGTAATAAAAATTTAACTAACATATAAATTTTCCTCTCACAGGATCGTAAAATTCATATATTTAAAATAAAATTATAAAAAAATTATAATTGGAAAACCAACAAAAATCACTAAATACTAATAATTTCATAGAAAATATGACAGAACTGGTTAAGCATCATAGTTCAGATGCATCAAACATTTTTATGCTTTTAAAAAATTGCAGTTTTAATATAACAAAATACAGAAAATTTTAGTTTTTACTTTAAAAAACTTATTAATTTACTTTCTTAAACTTAAAAAAACTTATTAATTGGGATTCATGAAATGTTTTAAATAAAGAATATATATATTTCCAGTTTTCAAATGAGTGATTCACATTTCAAAATCCTAACAATGCCTAATTTAGAAGAAGTAACAATCTACTGAAAAAAATTAAAAGTTCATAAAACAATTTTACATGAAACATTAATAAAAATAGAAAAATGATGTAGTAAATACAGCACTTTTTTTTCTTTAACTCAAACTAAATTTTAAAAAATCCATACTCAAACTTAAGGTTAATAATCCAAAAACATGAAGGTAAAATGAGAGTATTTCTATCATTTCAACAACAGAATGAAACAAAGAAATTATACTTTAAGAAATCGGTAGAAATTAGCATTGTTTAACTTAATAATACCAGTTTTGGTGAAGCTATAGAATTTTTACACAGATAAACAAAATAAACCAACTGATACTTTCGATGCTCAGCACCTAAGGTCCACTTTGTGTTTATTACAGTGGAGGAGCAATTCTTTTCCTGCAGGTCAGACATCTCATCTGCAATTAGCAGTTTTTACAGCAAAGCCACATATATATAAATATAAAAAAGTAAAACCACCAAAATATTTTTCTTTTTTTCAAAATGTTATAGAATTTTACAATTCAGTTTTAAAATGATACAGGTGTACGCATGTCTTAAAATTCTTCTTACTTTAACCAGCACACTTTTTTATTTTTAACTTTCGTAAATGTTAGAGACTGACATGTAATGACATTATTAATAGCCCATTTTTTATTACTCACAACAGATTGTACTAATTATTATATTAATTAAAAAGTTATATGAAAGACAAAATATGATTTAATTTTCAACAATTTCACATACTATTTATTTTTGTTTTATTGATATTAACAACTAGCCATTGCAGATGTGAAAACATTTTGAACTATGAATTCCTCACCACCATAACCAACAAACAGTTCTTTCAAACTGAAAAATTTTAAATATGTGTATAAGATCAGATAAGACACTTATAAAACATAAGACCATAAGATTATCGATGTCACAATTAACAAAGTATAAACTAGGAACTGTTGATTATTCCAAATAATGAATTTGGAGTAAATATAATATTAGAAGCAAATATCACAGTTGCCAACCTTGAAATCTGGAAAAACCAGGTATTTTTAACGTTGTGTGGCAATGCGATTTCAAGAAAACACAACATTGAACTCAAATTTGCTTCACAATACATTGAGGTTGTTGAACTACTTATACTGCGATTCTGATGCAATATATTAATATTTAATTAGATATTCTAAGTTTTATATCTTTGACTAATTTTATTTAATTTTGTTTTCTTATACTTTTATCCTGGCAAAATTCTGAGTAGGGGGAAAAGTTTTTATTTATGAAGGCACTTTTAAAAGTATGACCAAAAATAAAACTGATAACTAATGCCAAATAATTAAATCTGTTGACAACTAACTGCAAATTTAAAGCATTGTGACAGGTGTGGATGACTGTGGCAAAAAACAAAGCAATCTCTTCACTTCATATCGGTTAACATCCCTTCAACTCGAACAGATTAAAAATAAGAAATCTGCTTTTGCACACTTCTTCACCCAGTGTCTCACGTGTCATACTGGACATACTATTACAGTTCATTTCATAGATAGATAGGTGAAAAGATAAAAGCCTCACAGGTAGAGCCCAAATAAGAGATTAAAAACCAGCAGATTGGTTGATCTATTGATTTGGTAGTGGCAAAATATAACACTGAAAATGAAAAACCAGGAGTCTCCCAGTAAAACTGCGAGAACTGGCAGATATGAAATATGTTTAAAAATAATAAAATTAATTGTAAACTATTATCACAGAGTACTTTAAGTAATAATTTATTTAAATTAAAATATGCCTGAAAAACTGCTCAATATTTTAGTATTAAATCTCATAAATAATTAATAAAATAATGTATTTATTTTATCTCTGATTTATTCTATCATCATTTTTGAAGAAGAAAGAGTTTATATTTTATATGCAAAATATCATGTAAATGTATACTTATATGCATTTATAATGCAGTTTCTTACACATTTAGTTTCCCCCCAAATTTATGTAAATAAAAACACACAGAAAAATATATTGCTTACAGACAGCAATAACTTAAAAATATAATAAACCAAGGTAACCTTATTTTTTACATGTTTTAAAATGCTACATGTTAAAAACTGATACATGTACTGCAATTTTGAATTGAATGAAAATATGCTAGATGTTTCAGATTTATTTTATAGAAATCAAATTACCAATACTAATGGTATATATTACTCATTCATGAAATTATACTTGAAGACTGAAATTTTTCAATAGAGGTACAATTTAATTTACCTGAAGGAAGGGAAAAATTATTGTTATTGTATTGCTTTCCACCATAGTTAGAGATACATCAGCCTATCTATCAAAGTTAAAAACTTTTATTTATATATGATTACACAGGCCCATACAAATTGCAACTGTTGTTTAAATTATTCTTATTGACCCCACTCTAAATTACAATTTTTTTGATAAACTTAAAAATTAAGTCAAAATAATTTTTTGTGTTACTTAAGAATAACCAGAATTTTTGCAAGTCTCAATTATTACTGGTCATTTTGAACAAATGTGAATAAATTTGTTAGTCATGTAATTTATCAAGACAAATAAATTAATTGAATGTTGATAATTTGCATGAGTACACCTGTATGCTATTACCAGCAAACATTTAAATAATTTCAAAAATGATTAAATTTAGAAATTCTTGATAATTCCATACATTAATATTTTTTTAGTCTTTCATGCAGTCTTATTAGAAAAACAGAAATGGTGGTTTTATTGAAATTATTTTCATTTATTATAACAAAAATTTCTCACCTGCACATTTGAATATTGAATGATACTAAAAATTAAAATAAAGATGTTGGCATACTCGGCAAAAAGATATAAAACCTACCATTCTATTAAAATTAAAAGAGTAATCATTAAAACTTAATACCATAAAAAAATGGCGACAGTGTCAAAAAAATTCAGCTGTATTTCAATATAATTTCTTAATACTTGAACAAGATTAATTTTGTAAACCAATCCTCAAAAACATTTTCTAGCATTCAATATGTATTAGTATCATTTTATCAGTATGTTTTAGTATCATTTTATCAGTATGTTTTAGTATCATTTTATCAGTATGTTTTAGTATCATTTTATCAGTATGTATTAGTATCATTTTATCAGTATGTATTAGTATCATTTTATCAGTATGTTTTAGTATCATTTTATGCATATGTATTAGTATCATTTTAATAATAATGTTTCTTTATATGCACGTAATCATGTATACAAAAAAGAACATGAAAGATATGCATTAACAAACTACTTCATATTAAAAAGAATCAACTTTAAAAAATCAAATATATGTATAAACTATTTATTAGACCTTCAAATAGCTGCACACACATGTTTAAATAAAGTTTGGAGAAATATTATTAAACTCAAAGGTATAAATAAAATATTAGACATTTTTATATTTCTGACTAATAATTTTAATTATAGAAAATACATGAGTAAATTATTCAAAATTAAGAATTATATAACATTTAAAATTAAAGCAAAGTTTTGCATTTTAGAAAGCTAAAAGTTCTTGCAATAAAAATTTTTAATATAAATTGATAAGTCTGTATAAAGAGATGTTTGGCAAAGTGCAACACATGAATAGTAATATTTTTAAAATTCCAGAAAAGATAAACAGAAGTAATGACTGAAATATGTCAAGAATTCATTTAGATTGAATTTGCATGTACACTGTGCAAAAACGGGGGGCAGTTCTACATCTCCCGTTCGATTGGGCCGATTGATGAAATTCTCAACTTGTGTTTTTTTATGTCTTGAAAGCGTGACTTAGGATATGTATTAAATTTATATATAGCACTGTTCTAATATAGGTATTTTGATACAAAATCGGACTTTTTCTGAAATGACATGCCAATTTTTTTCCATATTTTGATTCTACGACTCAAATTATGCCTAAATATTTAATTTTCTAAAATTTGGTGTGAAATTTATGGAGAAATTCAAAAATTTATCTATTTGTATCAATTTGGCATATGTTTTTCAGTTTGCAGCAAGAATACCCTTAGCAAACTTCTTAATATATAGCAACCTATTTTCCTTTCCCTTTTTACATTGTGCATGAGCGGAAAAAAAGTCATTTTGTTCCTACTTTCAAATAATTTTAACAAAGTGCCTAAACTACATTTGATGTTATTATCACTTTCAACAAAATACCAAATTTCAAAATGTGCCAATATATAAATGCATGTATATCTTTGGAAATTTTGAATAAAAAACTCTTAATTTTTTTGCAGGTATGCTTAGAAATACATCTACTTTAAGATGATGGTAAAAATTTTACTGGTTATAATCCAAATTTTTTTCGAAAAATTTATAAAAATTATTTAAAAATACAAATTTAAAAAATAAAATATAAAAAAAGGGTGAATTTTATTTGGAATGAACCTAAATTTGAATTCTAGAAGAAAGAATTAAGTAAGTTTAATAAAAAAAAAGAGATTAATAAATACATATGAAATTCAATTAACTTAGAGGAACACAAGTTTGAGAGCTAATTTTTTAAAAGCTACTTGCGCAATTTTTACAAAACTTCGCAATTTGGCATAATTTGAGTCATAGAATCAAAATATGGAAGGAAAAAAAAGGCATGTCATTTAAAATTAAGTCCGATTTTGTGTCAAAATACCTGTATTAGAACAATGCTATACATAAATTTAATACATATCCTAAGTCACGCTTTCGAGACACGAAAAACACAAGTTGAACTCTGTCACTTGGTCCAGTAGAATGGGAGATATAGAACTGTCCTCTTCCCCCCCCCGCAGTTTCCATGGGTTCTTCATGGACAAAGCACATATATAATGAACTACGGCTTTTGTGTATTGCTATATCACTGCAATGACAACAACAGCCCTGTATTTTGATGACCACAGAAATCAATGTGCTTGTTCTTTTAATTCAAACACAACATACAAAAAAAAAAAAAAGATAGGAAATGCTAATCATTAAAAAGAAGGGGAAACTAACACTATGTTAGAAAAGGAAACTAACATAGTGTTTGTTGCCTTAATGTCTTATTTAAACAAAAAAGTACTTTTAAGGCAAAAAAACAAGCTAATGTTAATACCAAGATGATGATGATGAAGATTTTTTGCCACTAGGCATTTGTTTTCTTTAATGACGGAAGAAAATATAACTTCAGAAAAAGCACACTAATTTAGTGATTTAATTTAGCCTTCAGGATGCATCAATTGCCTGCAAAGAACTATACAAGAGAAAATCAATCAAGAGAAATAAAGTATCAATCATAGTGCTGAAATACTTAAAAATTGTGCTGAAGTAATTTTATTCCTTATCTTTAATAGGAAAAGTTAACTTTAGCTCTTAGTCCGTTTAATTACATTTCTTGGAGAACGTGGCATATCAAGTTTGCATAAAAGAAGTTGACTTTCATTTTCTTGCAAAAAAAAAAAAAAAAAAACTTAAGAAATGTTGGATCATTTTAAATGGGAGGTCATGGTTTATTCTAGTTAATGCATTATATGTAAGGCACTGTTTTAAATTTGGAATCTGATGTTAAATGTGCTAAGATTTAAAAAAAAAAGACGAGTTCTACTCATTAAATTAGAAAGCAGCATTTGGAATCAAAAGTGGGATAGGTATAGAAGGAAAGCATGCAGTTAAATACAGTGAAACCTAGATTCACATTTAAACCCACAGGAATTCATGTAAAAGAAATTAATTTGTTCCTGGACCACAGATGATCTCTTTTACAAATGTGGTCATAAGAATGAACCCAGACTGACAAAACTCAATAGAAACACTAAAACAGAAGTGAACAAAAAAACTAATTAATGGCATGAAGATGTGGCAATGAAACACTTAGACCTGTTGGGAGTTTTGGCATAAAGATGCTATGCCAATGAACCACTTACATTATATAGACACTATTTTATGAGTTATTAAGTTAATTACTTCATTAAAAATTATCTTAAAGGTGAATTTTGGAAGCCATTCATAAATGATGAACCTTGTTTGGGTCACTCATTACCTGTGAAATGTCTGTATTAATGATAACAGAATAGTAAAAAAGAGGGGATCTGTGCTAATTGTGACAAATGATCAGTAACTAAGGTTACTATGGGTTAAATTATCAAGAAATTCAAAAGCTATGTGTAAACGGTCACATAAATTAAGGATTAGCAGACAAAAGCTGACAAAAGTTAAGAAAAATATTATTAAATTTGGGCTAAAATATGAATCTTGCTTAATTTCCAGGTGATTTTTTTAAATTTATTTATTTATTTATTTTAAGAACGAAAATAATCGCTCTTATGAATAGGAAACTAAGTTAGAAAAATAAGCATTTTTTTCCAATAGCATCTTCTTCAGTTTAAAGGAGTTAAAATTCGAATACTTTTTTAAATGATAAGAAGCACTATAACTTTCCATTTACATATAAAAAATATAAGTGGATAGATATAGCAGAATAGCCTATGCAAGCCCTTCCATATATCAAAATTGTTCTATGCAATCAAATAAAGGTTTTAAGCAGTTCGATATTAAAGAAATGAAAAACAAAACATCAATACATGCATTTAAAAAAAAAAAAAAACCTTTCTTTTCAAAACAGCTAAAACATTCTTTTTTTTTTTATACGAAAAAATTCTTATTTTGTAAATAATGAGTAAATATAAACACATATTCTTCTGTATTAAACAACGTCTGAATTTTTATATTTTTATGGAAGAAATATTTTTGAAAAAATTTATTCTAAAACTGGAAAAAAATCTCAATAAAAGGAACTATCATATTATAAGTTATATAACCAGAACAACAAAATGTTCATATTAGAATAGATACTTACCCCTGCATCTTCTCAAATAACCATGTAGGCTCCTTATTGATTGGAACATCAAGAGTGTGTACTTTTGCTAATTTTCTAGCTATGGTAGCTGAAATTTCTGGATCCTTCAATTCATCACATGTCATAGCACGAGCCTAAAATAATTTTCACAGACAAATTTTTATTAAACATTATGACAATTTATTTAACAGCTACATTATTTCTAAAATTAGCCACTCCCCTCCCCAAAAAAAAGATAAGATTACTATGCATTTTAACTCTACTAACTTCGACACCAACTAACATAAATCCTTCTTCCTCTTAATTAAAAGATTTTTTTATAAATTTCCCACTTTCAAGGTAATTATTCCCACCCTCCTCAAGAAGATGGAATTACATCACTGGCATGAAAACCAGTAGTGTTTTGTTAAAAAACTATGTCAATCTAAGTTTCTTTTTTGGAAGAAAAGGGGTCTAACTTTGTATGTGCTCTTTCCCTTCCAAAAAGTAACAACCATATGTTTCATTTATAGTATATGATTTCGATATTCATTTTTCTAATACATTTTTAAATTTCTAATTTGAATGAATAATAATAATACCCTTCTTTTTGATTATAGGCTTCCATTAGTTTGCACAAAACTGCTGCATCCATCTATTTTAATGCCAGGATAAGATAACAAGGAATTGGCATGTACTTCTCTCAGGTAATTATTT
Source organism: Stegodyphus dumicola (assembly GCF_044657685.1). Lineage (NCBI taxonomy): Eukaryota > Metazoa > Arthropoda > Arachnida > Araneae > Eresidae > Stegodyphus > Stegodyphus dumicola. The sequence continues at coordinate 191,066,585 of NC_140772.1, read as the reverse complement.
CAATAAACTGTCATGTGGTGATTCATTTGAAGCAAGCTTTGATAACTCAAATAAATGTTTACTCCCGACACAATAAATAAATAAATATATGGCAGTAATAAGTGAAATGCATAGTCCAGCAAAGCACATCAGAGTTCAGAACATCTTTTTCTTCGTGATAGAGCACTGCATAACTGTTTCGACTTCTACTTGTAGCTTAATTGCATGGATTGGTTATTCATACACAATCTTTCTTTGTGAAGAATACCTTTATTGAAGAAACAGGCCAGTTAGCTACTTGTCCATTTTTGGCATACATATTGTTCACTGCCACGCCTATCGAATTAATTTCTACCTTTTCGTTGCCCTGCGTTGGCAATATGCTTTTGAGATTTGTCGTTCGTAGGATTCGGTCGCTAAAAGCGTAGCTGGCCTGTAACGGTTGTAATTATTATTTTATGCTTATCTGTACTTCTGAATTATTACTAAATGTTTACGTGTAAATGTTATATTATTAAATGTATTCAGTTTGGTTGAAATAGACCGAGAGTGACTGAATTTATTAAGTATAATCAAAGTCGAAACTGTGTCATCCATGTCGGCGCCATTCTAATACGAGGTACGTAAACACACATATATATATATATATGTAAAATATAAAAACATACGATGGCTTTGCTCTTTGCGAACCAGCAACCTTTAATTTTCTGCAATTCAGCATCTTCCCTTAGACCATTACCTTCTAGAACATTCACGCCTATTACATAACCTCCTCATATAAATGCTGCGCGCCTATTACATAACCCCCTCATATAAATGCTGTGTCATAAGTTTTTCTACATTTTTCTAGAAGCTACTCTGTTACATAACCTTTCATATAAATGCTGCATCATAAGTTCTCCTACACAGATGCCTTCTCGCCTTCGTCCTGCTAACACTTCCGCTATGCTCCTCTTTCTTTGTTAGAACGTTATGACGTATTAAAGTTTAAAGTCAATCGTATCTAATAGTTCAATTACTGAATCAGTTATTTGATTAACTCCATCTGGAAAAAGTCATCTGCTCTAAATTAAAATAAGGATATGCTTGCTGTTAAAAGTGAAAAGTCCTGAGTCGTCATTTTTCTCCGTACTTCAATCATCCCAGCTTCGTCAACCATCTGCCAGAATGTGTAATGGAATAGCCTCACCATTCGTCCACGATGTGTTGGAATAACTGAAAACATTACATATATATACCAAGGGCTGAAACCCATTGCAGTAAAAAGAGAGGGAATGATTAAATAAGAAATACGGTTGCATGAGTGATATATATAAAGGGAATTTTGACCGATAAAGAAGCCAAGTCAAGTTGGCAACACCTGGCAGCAAGAAAATACATCAGAACCCCCCCAAAAAAGTACCTATGGTATGGCTTTAACAGCACATTTCGAAGGATCTCTACCTAAGCAGCTGTAAATAAAAATGTATTACAAAGGAATTATATAAGAATTTAGTTTAATGTTGCAAAATGGTAAGTAAACAACTTTTCGGAACCTCTTCATACATATATTACAGTAACAAAAAGAGACAAACATGATAATTTGAAGGAAGAACAATGAGTCTGCATTTAAAGAGGTGGAAATATTCTAATTAAATCTAATAACTTTTTTTAAAAAAAGGAATTTTCCAGCTACCGAAGAGATAGTAAAAAGCCATAGAACAAAATGGTGCTTATGAGATTTAATGAAATTTTCTGATGTTTTGATAATGTTTCATTTGTATTTATAATCAAACTAGCACAGAAGTTTCTAGACAACTACATACAAATACACATATCATGTCTGCATAAATACTTCATTACCCTAATTTTATTTTCACAACTGTTGGTCGTAGACTTAAAACTTCTAACTACAATAATGTTTTAAATGGCCCAATTACTCATGTTACGGCATTTTTAAATTTAAAGAAATTAATTTTGTAAAAATTACAAAATATAACTCTTTAAATGTTCCATCACTTTAGGAAGATGCTTAGATGTCATTTTCAATTTCCCTTGAGGGGTCAGTTAATAAATGAATAAATTCAAGGTTGATTTTTCCACCTTAAATGCCATTTAATATTTTATGATTTACTTCTTTAATTTATAATTCTATTACATTTGTTATGATGACAGAACTTTCATATAAAGAGTTATAGATCTTCAAAGTCTAAACATACATTAGAAATACTGTCATGAAGTACTTTATAAATATACAAAAAATTAAACTGACAAATATTTTTCATTTTTAATCGCTGCAAAGAGTTGGTTACATGCCAGTACTGAAACCTACCAGTGTTTGGCAGAACATTAATTCTGTAAGATTCTGCAAATACAATCTCCATTTTGTCAAAATTTATTTGATTGCTATGTTTTACAATAATCTGCATTGAAACAGTCATTACTTAATCTTTGATATCAGAAACCTATTTCTGAATTGATTTTAAGTTACGTACAAATGCAAACATTTTACTTTTTCATTTCTGAATGCCCCCAGAATATGATCTCCAATTTTAATATCAAATATCTTGATCAATTTTTATTATATGGAAGGTCACAATTTTTGTTTTGTTTTTTGTAATGAGTAAAAAATTTTCCTAAGCATATACACTCATGTCCATAAATCAAGGATAATTCGGATTCACGCGGAAATCGAACTCTAAACTAAATACATCACCTGTAAGATCACTACACACATCTTCAAGAATCATATGCAAACTTCAGGAAGTAACCAGATGACACCGATGGTACGTCACAATGACGAGAGTGTAAGAGAGTGATACATAAGGAATACAGGCAAAGAAGTAAAATTGTTCATAGGCGTTTTATAAACATTTCAGTGCAATAACCGAATAGTCATGACACAAAGGACGCATTTGGATGATTTTTTACGTGGTAGAATTATCGGCCATCTGGAATGTGGGTGTACCCAACTGGAAGTATCAGACAAACTTGGAATTGCCCAGACTGTCTTCCCCAGGCTTTGGCAACGATTCCAAGATGATGGTAATGTGAGTAGATGTTACAGCACAGGTCGCCCCAGAGTTAAACGCCGAATGAGGACCAGTATTTGGCAGTTACTGCCAAAAGAAACAGGCGAAGCACAGCCTCAGATCTGTCTCATCAGCTCTCTTCAGCCACTGGTGTGACAATTTGAAGGCAGACCGTGTACAGACACTTAGGGCAGATTGGTCTATATGCTCGTAGACCTGTCAGATGCGTTCCACTTACTGCAACTCACTGTCGCCTGCGGTTAGCCTGGAGTAGAGAACATGCGTTGTGGACACCACAACAGTGGGCTTGTGTGATGTTTTCCGATGAGTCCAGGTTTAGCTTGCAGTCTGATTCTCGCCGGACTTTCATATAGAGAGCTCCAGGTACCTGTTACCACCAAGAAAACATCATGGAACGACACCGTTACGGTGGTGCAGGAGTGCTCGTTTGGAGTGGAATTATTCTGGGTTCCAGAAATGACCTGCATGTTAAAACTGGAAGCATGACAAGCTAAATCTATCGGGACGCCATTCTGGAACAACATGTACGTTTGTTTCGGAGCGCCATGGACGCACAATTTGTACTTATGGATGCCTCACCATGCAAACATCGTAAGCGAATGCCTTCAATCAGAGGATATCACCCGTATGGACTGGCCAGCATTTTCACCAGACTTGAATCCAGTAGAGCACGTGTGGGACATGCTTGGTCGACGAGTTGCAGCCCGTCAACCTCCTCCTACGTGTCTACCGGAACTTTGGAGAGCATTGCTTTTTGAGTGGTGTAATATTCCCCAAGATTAGATTGATAATTTGATATTCAGCATGCCTAGGCGTTGTACGAACTGCATTGCATCGTCTGGGAGACATACAATGTATTAACAATCATGTAATGTTGGTTTTTTTGTAAATAGTTTTTTTTTTTTTTTTTTTTTTTTTTTTTTTTAAATTTGCTCCAGGGAGGAAAAAATCGCTAATTTTTTTAATAATATCAACCATATAGTATCTTTTTTTTACTCTTTACCTTTTGTTTAATAAATAAGCTTTAGAAATAAGTCAAATCTGTTTTGCTTCTAACTCTTCCTTTGCCTGATTTTGCATTATCCTTAATTTATGGACATGAGTGTATATATTGGGATTAGAATATATAAAAAGCTAATTAATTACTGTCCATAAGCACATTTTATTGTACTTTTTGCTCACTTTGACAGAATGTTAAAAATTTTAATAGTCTTAATTTTTATATTTTATTTATTTCATGGTTTCACCATGCTTAAGTTATTAGAATTATTTTTCCTCTTTATACATAAGATCAAACATTTGTTGCTATGAACCACTCACTAATTTTGGCAATTTAGATCATAATTAATAATGAAAACACACAGATTTAATTTGCAATAATAAGTATGTAAGGTTTTACATAAATCTTATAAAAACAATTACAATTATGGAATTTTTCACTACATTCATTAAACAAAAATGTCTACTTGAAGTTCAAAATTTAACAGATGACACATCACATATTATCAAAATCTGAGATTTTGGATTGTTGGGACTTCAGAAATATAGAACTTCAGAAATTTCTGGATTTTATATCACCAATTTTAATCCTGTAAGATGAGAGGTAGAAATGATAAAAAGTTAAAAACATGCAGTTGTTTATGAAACAATGAAGTATTTATCACATAAAGGTATAAAAATTTACAAAGAAGCTCAGTATTTATTTGTTTGGTTTATGAAACATTTCTTTCAATGTTAGTTGATTAAGCTGCTTCCTTTTTTTTCACATTAATACTTTCCCTTTAATTTTAGAGACAGACATAATTTCTTGTTTAATTACAAAATTCAATCATCCAAGTTTTAGTACAGTGTCGAGAATTCTTACTAAATTCAAAGCTGGATTAACCATTAAGCAAAATAAAGCACACGTTTCAGTCATCAAGAAAATGGGACACCACAAAAATTTCTCATTGCTGGTTTTACTATAGAAGGTATGATGTAGCTAGATCAAAGACTGAGTGAGAAGAAATGGAAAAAAAGCACGGGTGTTATGCTGTAAATGTATGTGGAGGAACTAAAATCTTTTAAGAGTTTAGGAACTCTAAATATCTTAATCTGGCCTTGATTACACTATGAATTGAAATTTTTTCATTCTCAACAATCTCTTGTCAATTTTGTCACTACAGGTAGAAATATTTTCTTGGACATTCTCATCGCAATGGAAAATTTCTGTGATATGATTTTCATTTATTATAATTTCTTCACAAATTTCATTAATTGAAAAATTTTACCTTTTGCTTACAATATACAAAAACCTTTGATATCTTGGTCATCATCATCATCACTATGAAATATAATAGCTGACCATAAAATATGGCACATATTTTTTAAAATATATGCAGACACATTCTTGATTCCACATTCTCTCACCTTGCAATCCTCAGCATTTCTCAAACTCTGGTCTGGAACACACAAGCGGCTGAGCGGTAAAGTCGCTGAACACTAATAGTTCAATAAGGGACTGCATGGGAGTTTTCATGGTTTTTTCCCATATGTATCATGGATATAGCAACTTTCCCTTAATAAGTCCTCCACAAAGATTCATTTGCAATAGGCAGATATTCCTTTAGTTGCTCTGCCTTAATCAATTATTAACCAATCAAACTGTGGTCCGATTATATGGTCCTTAAAATCTTCCTCTGTAGTCATCCTAGATTTGCAAAAATGTCCTCTTATATTTGTAAACAAAACTAGCAAGATTTTACATCATTTCTTGCTAATGCCGTGTGGCTAAGTACATTGGATTACCTTTCAGATGGATTCTGAAAACTATCTACATGGTAATTCTTTGATTGTTCACAATACCCATGAGAAATTAAAGTGGTTTGAAAGGAAACTTGGTTTGTGAGTTAGTTGTGCAAAAAAGAGAAAATTTTCACTATTTCCAGCCTTAGAACCTCTTCTTTTTCTTATTCATTATCGGAAAGGAATTAAGCAAGAACATATATTCGCATCTCAAAACTTTGATCAAACAATTTAAAATTTACTAACTTGAAAACAAATTAAAATTTATTAACTTAAAAACAATTTAATTTTTTTTTTAATTTTAACTTTTATTATTTACTTAAAAACAATTTAAAACTAATTTTTAAAGAAGGAAATACAACAAATTTTATAGGTTCTTGATCCTTTCCAGTGCGATTCAAAAGTAACAAACTGTCGTTGAATGAAAGAGAAAAGTTAACTGAAATTTGTTATGACATTAAATTTCCAAGCACTTCTTTAAAATGAATTTCTAACACTAGTATATGTGAAAAATGTAGTGATGCTATGTGAAAAATGTACAATGGTGCTTTAAAAACTTGGGTCAGTTTTCTCTTACTTATCTATGAAAGAAAATTTTTTTATAACTCCCCCCCGGGTGAAAAAAAAGGGGGGGAAGGACCAGTGCCAAGCTCACACAAATTTACCAGCATGTATACATCCAAACACAGAACAGCCATGAAAAAATTGGCAGGCTCATTCATGTCTTTAATGTGTGTACCAACATTTATTTTATTTTTGGTCAATAAGAAAAAGATTATCCAAACTCTGATAGTCTTGAATTTTTTATAAATTAAACTGATTAACACCAATATAAAATGGAAATTTTAATTAACTGTATTTAAAAAATAAGTATTGTTGTTGTTGTGACTTATCTCACTCGTCTGACAATAGCATCATCAGAAACTCATGAGATTCATCATGGCAAGGACAGCAAGATTGTGCCTGTTGTTGACAAGAGCCTTGAGCACCATACAGGTCACAGTAAGACTGCTCAGTTCTGTCCCCAGTTTTTATGGAGAGCCCCATGAGTCTAAGGGTCTGACACCCCTCTTTCCCTAATCTCTCGAGAGGGCTTTTGGCTCGACATAGATTTAAAGTATTCCCATGCTGCAAAGATTCTATACATTTACAAACATCCATTCCTTCTCCGGGATTCGAACCCACGCCCTTTGGTACTGCAGTAAGCTCCCCTAAACACTGTCTGGCCAGCAATATAAGTATACTAACACAATATGTGCTAAAAAAAATTCTTTCAAAGGAACCAAAGTAAGCTGGTTCACAAAACATTCGAATTTATAAAAGTGATCCTAACTTAAAAAAAAGTTCGAGAAATGCTACTTTAAAACTGAAAGTGAGACATAGGAAACTCAGTCAGTCAAAAGAAAAATCACTTTTATGGCATATCTACTTTTCCTTCAGTAGTACATTCTCAATTCCAAGACAAGCAAGGGGGGGGGAGATGCTGGCAGTTCGGAGGTCCGAATATTAGATAACTTCAGATATAGAACATTTTGGGGTTCACATTTTTTTAATTTAAATTACTTCTAACGTAAATACATTAAAATAACCAAATTTACATATTACATCTTTTAAAACTTACTGGAATGTATTCTTCTAAGCGACCGCCAGGAAAAATGCCATACAACTTAGGGCCAAGTTTTCTTTCGGACAACATCATAAATATAACACTTTCTGTAACTTTTGCCTCTGCTCCTTCATGTATCTGCCCATACATTCTCATTAAAACTTGATGAGGTTCACCGACAAGTGGCGTATGAGTTTCAGGCAAAGAGCAGTAGTACAACAAATTGCTCATTCCACCACTAAAAAAAAAAAAAAAATAATAATAATAATAATAATCATTCTAAAAAAATAGTTATATTTTTTTAGAATATAACTAAACCAACACACATAAAAATTATACAAAGTAATAATACGTTTTTTCATGTAAAGGAAATAAAATTTTAATAGAAACATATTAACAGAATAGTTCATACTAATGCAATTTCAATATATACATTAAATCACTTCACAGGACATTATTCTATAAGTATATATACATATTAATTATATAATATATAAATATAAATTATTGAATATTATATGAATATAAATATAAATTATGAAGCTCAATACAGTCAAAAGTCTTTAATCCGGACGTCCATAATCCGAAATGATCTATAATCCGGACCTCAAAGCTACAAACTTTCTGCGCATGCATAAATGCATAATATGTTTACGCATCACGTTTAATGTATAACGGACGGTATAAGCTAAGCTAAAATTATCTAATTATCTATTTCAGTTAATGTTGCAGATTGCGTTGTTTCTTAATCTTCTAATTGGATCCGGCTTATTTTTTGCACACTGTTAGAGCAATTTTATAAAAGTAAGCTTGAACTTTCGATTATGTCAAAAAGAATTTCCTATTCCGGAGCTGCCAGAGGATCTACAAAGCGAAAGCATGTTTCGATGTCCATCAAAGAAAAAGTGGAATTGCTGCAAAAAATGGATAAAGGCATATCCTTTGTTTCTCTAACCATTCCGAAATCTGTTTATCAATTTCACGCTGCTCTGCGGGGGGGGGCAGAAGTCGCGGCGCGCAATGAACTGGAAGTTGATCCGTCAGCACTATCCTTATCTTCAGGGCAGATGTTTTTATTTAATCCGACTTATAATTCACTAAATGTAGTATTTCATCTCGATGTACTCAGTCTTTGATATGATTTAAATCAAATTCCTCGTCATTATAAATATCACGAATACACATCAAATAGTTTTCTGGTTGCAATTTTCTAATTTCGACTATGCGTAATGTATGCTTTACGCATGCGCGCGTTGAAAGAAATGTTTAATAAAGTAAACAAATAAATGTTAAGCTTTTTTTTTTTTTTTTTTTTTTTTTTTGTAAATTTTGATACCCTTTAGATCATAATTGCTCTTTATAAATTACGGTTTCATATTTTTAATTTTATAATTTTTGCATGCCATCTTACCAGATTTAAACTGATGATCTATAATCCGGAAAAACCGATAATTCGGAATCACCGAAGTCCCGACGAGTCCGGATTAAAGACTTTTGACTGTATATACATTTAATATATAAATTAAATTAATTTAAATCCAATTACATCATTTAAATATGTAAATTAAATCAAGTCAAACCAATTCAGAAAAAGTTCACAAAGTAGCTCATTTAATTCGATAAACCACGCACGCATTAAGAGGGAGAGAAATCAATCTCGAATTTTCCTCATTTATATTTATAAATTGACCCCTCAAAGCAAATTAAAAATAACATCAAAAAACGGCACATTTTAAAAATAATATCTCTGACAATTTTTATCGTGTGGTAGTCATTTTGTGTTTCCTTTTTGTAATGAGTAACTGATTAAAAAAAGTACGAAAATAACATGAAAACGAAGTGAAGAAGTAAAAGGAGATACTTTCAAAGATTATTAAATATCACCAGATTTTTAGCAAAACTAATTTATGGCATCAACCAAGGAACAATTTATTACAAGAACAACGGCGAACCTAAATCAAATAGAATGCTGTTCGCATCAGTCGAAACCCAGTGACTTACACGAATTTGCAATAAATGGGTCCAGGAAGGTGCAGACAAAGTAATGAGCTCGATCTCAACAGCCACTTACCCAATACTTGAGTTGACAAACAGTCTGCATCGGGATCGTACAGCCACATCACGTATCCTGAGTTAGGAAAGTGGATGTGTTTCACAGCATCAAACTTCGGCACAAACAGCATAATTATGTCTGCAACGCCATGGATTATCAGCAGCGCAATATTTTTTCAGCTCCCCTTGACACTACAGCACAGGAATGACCGTCTATAATGGTACGTTTAACGAAGCGCATGGATGCATCTATGACATGAAGCATTTTTTTTCTGACGAATCCCGTTTTTGCTTGTAGCATAACGGCAATTGTGTTGTTATGTGGAAGCCACAGACCTTATAAGAGATAGACTAACCCAGTAGGCGGGGCGCGCGTCACCGACATGTCGGCAAGAAAGAGTAGGGACGATCTGGTTTACTTTAACACAGAAACCTACGGCGTTTGTATCACATAACTCTTTTTAATTATTAAATGTGATACGTTGTGTAGTGATAGAGTATGAAAGCCACAGTTTTTTCCAAATAGGATTTAATATATTTTATTAAAGCACTTTTTACTGCATTTCGCCCATTTTTTTTCACGCGTAACTCTCGTACAAACATCTTTACTTTGGTAAAACGGTAAAAATTCCAAGCACAAAATCTATGAGCTTAATTTTGCGTAAAAATAAAGTAAAATTAAATAAGATTGATAGTACGCGATGCTTTGAAATAAATAAGATAAAATTAAACAAGATCTGATAATTTTTTTAAAATTTAATGAACATTTTCAGGCAGTGAATTTCCAAACTATAATAACATTTCAAAACGATCATATTTATTTGATTATATGATCATTAAATTATTAACAAGTATATTAGTTATTTTAATAATTCATAAAATTCGGAGCATAAAATTTTCAGAGTGTAATGAAGGGGGGGGGAAAGATAAAATAAAATCTAAAAGCACTCAGATTTTATATTACGCCCCAAAGGAAGGTTTTTTTTTTAACGTTTTGTGCGTTACCTACATTTATTGAAGATCACGTTCTTCGCCCGTAAACCAAATACATTTGGAAACAGCATATCTTTAGAATTTCCGCATTGGAGATAAAAATGTTATTTTCCGTACAGTGTTATCATTGCTCGCTTTGAACTCGTTGAGTTTGTTAATCAAAAATTCGTTAAAGTTTTACAAAATATGAAATAGATTAAAACAAATTCGAAATTCAGAAGTCCAGATGCTCATGTTCGGGTGGAGGATTTCATTATTCAAAATTTCATGGCTCTAGATAACGTCGTTTTTGTCACAGTGCGAGAAACATACATGTATTCTTCATTATTTAATTTGCAGATTCTTCATTATTTAATTTCTTTAAATATAATAGAGGGCGATAATATTTCGTAACAACAGTCTGCAAGGAGACACAGACATTTATAGTGAAACAGCGATGCCGCTTCGAAACTAACAGCCTTTCTAGGCTACCGCCCCTTTGGGCTAATAAATTAAATTAACAGTAAATTAAAAAAAATCTTATGCAGAACTAAATAAATTTAAAAAAATAATCACTATGAAATACAAGCACAATTAATTATTACGGTTAAATACAATTTTAATATTAGAACTAAATGTATAAAAATTTTTAAGGAGTCAAAAGTGTTTGTCACTATGATGTATTATGAAATACAATTGAAATAGAATTGAAATAAAATTCCTTTATAGAAATTATGTTATAATACTCATCTATAACTTTAAAAAAAGCAGCACAATTTAGAATTTTAAAGAAAACTTTCAAAAACTCGTTTTTAAATATTTTAGTATTTTTTACTTATTTACACCAATAAAAAGCATAAAAATTGCAAGAGAAAATTGCTTGTTTGAAAATTTCTATTAGTTCAGATTTAAAATATTATTTTCTAAAAGCATAGGAAAAGCTAAAAAAATATCCAGCCCTGAAAGCATGCGAAGCATGCGATAGATAATTATTTGGAATGTTAATTATGCTTGATAAATATCCTAAATTTTTAAAAATCAATCTCAATTTCAAAAATAAAAATATGGAAAAATTCTAATTTGGGAAATGAGGCGCTACAACTAGCTTTTTCTTGACAATTGTACACGCTGCAATAGGCAACTACTGTTAAATTTCTGCAAGTCGTCCCTACGCCTCCGGATGTGATCAAAGTGACAGCCGGGAACGCCTCAGACGAGGGAGAAAACCCATTTGGGTTAGTCTATTTCTTATAAGGTCCATGGTGGAAGCACCAAAGAGTACGAACACTTTTTTTTTGGAAGCTTTATTTAATAGCCATTAGCTTTGCGCCACTACAAAGGCCGGAAGTGGTGGATATTTCATTGCGGAAGCACCTAATAGATGGCCAGAGTGACCTCCTATGAAGGGACGGACAATTGCAACCATGACTTATCCGGGATTCGAACCTGGGACTATCACTACTGCAGTCAGGATCACTAACCACTATACAGGCCGAGCGGCAGACAATAAAGATTAGAAGGCTGCATTCATTATAATCATGCTGGCTCATCAACTAGACTGACGGTATGGAATTCTAATAGGGTCGCAATTTGGTCCGCCAATTAACATAAATTCACTTTATGGTAAAAAATGAGTTGCACTGAGTGCCCTTGGTTAAGTATCCTGTTCATCTCTAATCGGCACATATGATACTTTGACCAGCTATCATATATTACTGAGATTTTGAGTTTTAATGCCGGCGGTTGTGCCGTATGTTCGGCACAGTCGTTGTTCCACCATTCAACAGGATAATACGAGACAGTATGTAGTCCTATGCTTCTTCAATACGCATAGTGTTCAAATCCTGTTACAGCTGCCATGTTCTCCCGATCTCTCACCAACTGTATACGTCTGATCAATGTTTGCACAAAGAATGGCACAACAGCACTGCGCAACAATTATAATAGAAGAACTCGGCAAAGAATTGAATATACACGGCAACACTTGTTAACTATCATTCAAACCATGTTTGATATCTGTGCCTTGCCGAGTTGCTATTGCTATTGTTGCTAAAAGCAGATGCTTGATGTGATAATTCCTGCATGTTCCTGCTGTTGTAAGGAGGTGTTGAATGACCTTGCTTGTCAAGAGTTTGTTTCAAACAGGCAAAGTGTTTGTATTCACATCGGATGATGTTTTCCCTACGATTCCAGCATTTTTGAAATTGAAGCAACATTTGAAATTTTTCCTCCAATATCTTTATCCTTAACTTGAAGCTGAAAGTTAAGGATATTTAAATTTTCGGTGATGTTTGCGAGAAAAGTAAAATTCTGCAGCCAAACCGGACTTTCTAATTCACGGAAAGACTCACCTCGTTCTTTCAAAAATTCTACTAAGGCAAGTTTGGTTTGGTTTGATTTAATTAATTACGTTAAAGTCTCGACGGCTATCTGCCTAATGGGAGGGATGCCTTCGTGGAGGACTCTCTAAGGGAAACTGGCTCGTATACACGTTACACATGGAGAAACCCACAAAAACAGATGAGTCAGACAAACAACTAAGCCCCGATCACTAGCAAAAGATGGCAGATAAAAAGGGGGAGGTGAAACTAAGAATAAAAATGTTTAAAATGGGCAAAAAATGTGAAAAGAATAGTTACAGAATAATTCATTATAACTATGAGTGCGTGTTGCTCAGATTTAAACAGTTAGCAGGCCAGATTTGATGATATTTGGAAAAGTCGTGGCGGGCTGCAGGTTGTGTGTTGCACATGCCTATTACAGATAATCAGATGTTCAGTTTTGAACCTAAAACCTTGTTTTCCAATAAATGCAATCTTAGGTACCCAGGCAAGCAGCTTATCTTGAAAAAATGTTAATGCAAGTCATCACTTCGTCTGCGTTAAAATTTTAGTTGCAATCTACCAGGAGTGTTCAAATAAATTTTTAATTTGATTTAAATTTTATGGTGACATTTAGATAGTTTTTAAAGCCGAAAACTACAAGTTAAGTTAGATCTGTGTGTCTGAATATCCTTCAACTTAGGTGTTTAGTTAAGTTATATCACATCAGAGAAGTTGTAAAAAATGTATCATGATACAATTCGATTTTATTTTAGAGTACATGACACAGTGAAAAAGAAGTAAAATTAGAAACTTTCTAATCGATATATTATAGGGTGCTTAGAAAAGCATCTGATTTATTACACTTAAGAGCTATCACAGATGTTGCTGCTAAATGCTAGTAAATATCGATAAAATAATTTCTGTGATAATTCTCTCTGTTACGCCGATAAGTTATGCACAATTTATATATAAAACATTTCAAAAGGGAGAGAAGAAAAAAAAATTGTTGATTTATAACAAAGTACTTTCAATTTATAATGACAGTAATGAATATTATTATTAATATTATTAATAATAAATATTATTATTAATTTATAATGAATATTATTAAGTAAAAATAACACTTTTTCCGAGGTGTTAAAAAGAAAAACGGGGGGGGGAAGAAAACGTTAACTAAATTTGCGTCTCATCATTTTAAAAAACTGTTCTGCGCATACTATTTGAAACGCTCCAAACAAGTGTGTAATCAGCAACATATCGGGAATGAGAAAGCTCTGTGATTTAGAAGTATCGTAGAATACTCGCCGTGATTTTGCTGATAATTCATTTGTGATTTAAAGAGGTGACAAATGTCATGGAAATCTTCAACAACAATACGTGCTGATGAATTTGTTGCACATAATGAATCAAATGAGTACGAGACAAGGTGATAAAGTATGTCCATAATTTCTTCTCGTTGTCTCGCAGAGCCTGAATACGCAGCAGAAATGACAGGAAAATTGGTCATGAGGGATTCAGAAGACAGGTGGTTAGAAAGGTGACGCAACAATTTTGAATTTATCACCGATACATATGAAATTGCTACTGAAAAAGTTCGATCAAACAAAATGAAAACAACCGACTTTTCATCATGATCTACTATTTTAAATAAATGGTCTTGAAGAAATTTAGAAAGCAAAGAGTGATGTCTATTAATTTTTTGATTGCTTCAATAAAGTGTTTATTTAAATTTTTTGAACATTTAGGCATGTGAAATAAAGTCTAGAAATTTTAAATAAAATAAATCAGAAGAAACAATTCAAGTGTATTATACACCCTGTTTTCCAGTAAATAGATTCAGCACTTTTTGGGGCATAAATTCTTGCAGGCACTTTCCTCTTTATATCTGAAACTTGGATAACACTGAATGACATCAATGGACAAATTTTTACCAATCGTAACGATGAAGTGGTAATAATTAAACTAACTCCTCCTTTTTTTTCTCATCCCCCTCCAAAAAAAGTTTCTGATTTTATATTACGCGCAAAAGTGCTTTTTTTTTTTAACGTTTGTGCGTTACCTTTATTTATTAAATATCATGTTCTTCGCGCTTAAACCACATAAAATTCAATTCAACAGTAATATCACAAAATATTTAAAAACAGCATATCTTTAAAATTTCCGATACACAATCTCGCGCGCTGGAGATAGAAATGTTTTCTCCCGTACAGTGTTTGCCATTGCTCGCTTTGAAATCGAGCTTTTCAAAGCTTTTGTTAATTAAAAATTCGTTGAAGTTTTACAAAATTTAAAATAGATAAATAAAACAAATTCAAAATTCGGGCTTCCAAGTGCCCATGTTCGGTTGGAGGACTACGTTATTCAAAATTTTGCTCTAGGTATTGTTTTTTATTCATGCAGATTTTCATTATTAAGTTTCTTTAAATATAATACATGCGATAATATTTGGTGGCAACTGTTTGAAAAGTGAACCAATGCAGAAAATGAACCGACGTAAAATGCCGTTGTTCCGGTTTGATTAGAAACTTTTCTCTGCCTTGGAATGGCAACGCTCAGAACTTGACTTTCGATTCGTTTGATGCAGCTCGAACGCTGCTGATGAGATGTAACATTACATCAGATTCTATATTAGATTAATTTGTTTGGTATTTTAATAAATTCTTTTTAAAACTAGATTGAGTATTTGAACATAGAATTATAACTGAATAACAACTTGTAGAAATTTAGATGTGGCATTTAGATTCATCATAGAATGTAGTTAGACGAGCAGTTAGCTGCGTAGTTAGCGCCATTCGTCTACTAGATTAGTGTACATTAGTGCGTACAGCCGTTTTGAAACTAAAGTTCAACAACAATTTCAGTATCATTTGAGAAAAATTTCATTTTCTTCATTCACGAACTACCAACTGAGTTTCTCAAATATAAGAAAAAAACAGTTATAAACAAAATTCAAGCTTTTCATAAAAAGCTTAATTTATCGCCAAAAGCTGAATACAATAGATTAGCTAACTTATATGCACTTCAAAAATTTTATAAATGTTCAATAAAATTCAGCTTTATAAACAAGGAAGCTATAAGAAGAATCTTGACTAAATTTTTTCTCTATAATACAAGCTGGACCATTAACAACACCTTACCAATTATTAAGACGATTAAAGAGCTATCTTACAAATTATTTATTTCAATTGCTATGACTTCCAAAATCTTTATACTACACTACCGTTTGAAGTTTGCCCTACCAAAGTTTTTTTCCTCACTTGCTTTCTATCTTAGATTTTAATAGTTGGATATTATACCTCAATTTCCTATTATATCATAATGATATCATGTTCCAAAAAAAAAGGTCTTTGTTTACAAATAACAGGCATCCCCATGGATACGAATTACTCGTCGCAGATCTGCAACTTCTATTTTTTTAACCCTTTAACTGTCATGCCCGAGATAATCTCGGGCACAGCACTGGTGTTCGAAAATGTCACGCCCGAGCATTACTCGGGGTATTTTTTTTTTTTTTTTTTTTTTTTGAGTGCATCGTACTGTTATACCCGAATATATATCGGGAGACGTTTATTTCGGCTTCATCTCTTTGTCAAACCCGACTGTATCTCGGTAAAAGTTAATGTGCGCTCAGTTCAATACTATACTGAAGATTTCAAAGGTTAGAGGTTATAAGTTCTTTGGGTCAAAGTGCATGGGATGTTTTTGTTGTAAAATGGCGTCCATTTCTTTGAAACGTTATACAGATGATTTAGATTCTTCAACCGAAGATGAAGGATGTGTGTTTGATGAACGGTATTCATGATACTTCCATGGTCAGCCTCAAAAATAAAAAAAATGGAGATATACTCAAGCCGAAGATTGTTTCTAATTACAGTCTAACTATGGGTGGTGTAGATCGCTGTGCTCAAGAAATATCCTTTCATCCAACAATCCGAAAACGTCAGAAAAAATATTATAAAAAGATATTTTTACATTTACTAGACAAGGTACTCTGGAACTCACATTTGCTCTATAAAAATGTAGTTGAGAAACGTATTACATTTTTAGAATTTCGAATCCAAGTTGTAGAAGAGCTTTTACATAAATATGATGATGCAGCTTCTGGACAAAGGAATGTTGGCAGACGACCTACAATAGATAACCCTGCTCGTCTTACCGAACGACATTTTATATCCCATATTCCTCCTACTCCTGCGAAACGTGAGCCTACAAGACAGTGCAAAGTGTGTTGTTCGAAAAAGGATAAAAATGGGGAAAAGATAAGAAAGGAATCACGATTCTGGTGTAGTGATTTTGGAGTTGGTTTGTGCTTGGAAAAGTGTTTCCAGTTGTACCACACAAGACTGAATTACTGAACTACTAATAGGTATTCACTTATATTTATTTATTTTTTAGAAAATAATTAAATTTTTTCTTTTTTAGAAAATAATGCTCCACTAGAAGCGAACTTTACAACTGCCATGTTGAGTGGCAGCCGCTTCAAGCAAATATACATTTTCTACAAAACTTTAAAAATTTTACTTATGTATTTCAAAATATCAATTTTTAACTACTTAAGTATATTTTATTTTGTACTAAACATTTGATTTTTGCAATAAAAAAATTTGACATTTTGTGTACCCAAATCATCAAAATAACTTGACAGTTAAAGAGTTAAAGAATTTCAGTTTCTTCATGCATTCCATATATTGATTTTCAAAAATTTGCCTTCACCTACAGATATGTTGATAATATTATATTGTTACGAAATGTCCAGCCGCGGTACGATAGCTTCCCTGCAAGACGGATTTAGGATTGCCAGAAAATTGAAAGGGAAGGCAGAGTTGTCATATTTAGCGCGAAACTGCCCATTTGACTACAAAATTGGCAATATGCTATGGACGGAGAGAGAACAATCTGGAACGAATTCTTAGCGGTTTGGCTCAGAATATTCTCGAAACTAACCCAGAAGCTATATAAACCCTGCATGTACGCGGAGCAGCAGTGTTTCTCGTAATCGATCGAGTTGATCGTCAGTCTAGTGCCGAGTATATATATATCGTAGTGCGTCGTCGAGTGTGATGAGCTCCAAGAGCGATCGATCAGGTCGGGAGCTGTACTCTAGTACTTTGCCGTGAAGTTGTCTTCACCGTTATAGCCTGAAGGCTATGTTGCTGATTGTTTCAGCGTGTTTGTCGTAGTTTATCGACGACTGTAAACGTGTTTCTGGAGCTGTCCTGAGTAATACTGGCCAAATAAAGTGTATTTTGATACTTCATCAGGTGTTGTCGTTAATCACTCCAAATCCACGTACCCGTCGCAACAGTATCTTTCAACAATTTTAATTTCAATGAGAGCAGCGACACCTACCCAGGATGTCTCAAATTAAAAAAGTCCACGAAGATCAGCTTACATTGGATATCTGTATCTTAGCATTTGCAATCTCCAAGAAATTGGTTCTATAGCAAACAAAAGAAGCGAATTCAATTTTCCTGCCGCTATGAATCAAACGGATTAAAAATATTTTTACCACGATAACAACAGCAGAAAGAAGTATTTGTTCTAGTTCATTCATTTAAAAGTATATAAAATTCATTCAAGGACTATTATCAAAAGCTAGAATAGTCTGCAACCTATGGAATTATTCAGGTGATACGAAGTTTCTTCTTAACCCTTTTAGGAGGAGCTATGCGGATGTGTTAGAGATCTTTCCATAATGCATAAATGTAAAAATATTTTTTAGTTCAATATATAATTTGTATATTATTCCTACTATTTTTTGACTTACAAAAAGAGAGAGAGATTTTCGTTTCAGAAGTAGCTATTATATGTCGATTAACGTGAAAATGTCTCATTTCCTAATATTGATATTTTCATTCTTCATCTTAAATTTTACTTAATTTATTCATTTGACATGAAATCCATTCGCCATGGCGAGATTAATACGAGCTTACGGCATGCACATGAATGGCGAGATTAATACCAGCATACGGCAATTTGTAATTATTTTTTCCACTGTATTTATTAACAGTATTTTCCACTAACACTGTATTTTCCACTGTATTTATTAACGCAAATATAAATTTATTAATCTTGATTTATTATTTCCAGACTGTTTATAGCTGGTAATTTTTGTGTAGGTTTATAAAAAAATTTCTTATTGCATTTTCTTGAAAAATAACTTGCAGAGACTTTTTTTGTAAAGAACGCACTTTTAAATGTCGAAACAGCCTACAAAATGCTTATTTATTTATTTGGTATCTTGTTTAATTTTGAGTATACAGAAACAAAAAAAGATTCTGCTGGGGAAGAGGGGTTGTCACTTAATGGCTAACCTCCTTTGACAAAGTAAAAGAGTGATAATACAGCATTTCTGATTTGTATTTTTATTTCCATTTCATGTGTTTATTGATTAAAAATTTCGTTTTGCAATTTTGATTTTTATAAATGTTCTAATTTTAATTTTGATGAAAGCAAAATGTTTTTATAAATATTTTTTACTTTACCAATTGTAATATTGTTATTTTTTTGGCTAAATTTCTTTTGCCTGTTTAGTTATAATTATTTTTACTATATGTATATTCATATAGTTTTATACATTGGAGTTTTGGAGGGCAATGGAACTTGTAGATGACGAAATCAACAATCAAAGTTAACACATGCAAGGCCAATGGCGTTGAACTACTTTTATTCCTAGCTAACAAAAAAAAAAAAAAAAAAAAAGAGTCAAATTTCAGGTAAAATTTAGAGTAAATGACAAGTGAACTTTGACTTGCAGGGTATTTATAAATGAATGATGCGGTTTAAAAATTAATAATAAATTTATATATTACCTTACTCATGGTAAAACCTACACCGTAAGCATTGGCAATTGTCCAAGTTTCTCATGCGCTACCTGCTATTTGCTTGTCATGCTTACTGCGCAAATGCAGCTTCAGTTTCCAAGATGGCGCCGCAACAGAAAAAGGCTTTCTGTGTGCTCCGTTTTGATGTGTCCAGATCCGTGGTTTGGTGCACGTTTTCTGTACTGTGTCTCGCAAGAAAGTGCGCGGCACATTTTTCTTCGAACGAGAAACTGTGATCGGTGACTCATGAGGTTTCCCTCGCTGAACACTAATTATGATGATTACATTTTAAAACTGGACGACGCTCCGCTCCATTTTCACATGAATGTATGAGAGCTTCTTAATCATATTCTTCACCAACGCTGGATTGAGCTTGCTGCAAGAGCAGACATCAGTCTTCTCCCCTAGGCACTGCCACCCCGTTCGCCGGATTTAACACCGTACGATTTCTTTCTTAGGGGGTTTGTTAAGACCCAATTTATGTACCGCCAATGCCCGTGTCCCTTGAAGAAGTTTGTAATCGGATAAAGCACGTACTGCAGACCATCACGGCGGACCAAGTATGGGAAGAATTTGATTACCCTGTAGAAGTGTGTCGTGTGACCAAGGATGCACACAGTGAAGGATTGTGATTAATGCATCAAAAACTAGGACAGTTTCCACTGCTTTTGCTGTAAGGTTAAATTTCTTCCAAGAATTGTTTTTAATGGTTTTATATACGTATAAGCAGACAATTTTTCGTTGCCAATTTCATAAATTTTCGCGAAACACTTAGCCACTGTTTGTGGAACACCAGTGTTCAGCGGAACAACATTATGGAAAACGCTGCTGTAAATACCGAATTCAGAAATATGTTAAAGCAAGGAGTGCTATTATTTTTTAACTAGAACTATAATACAGACGAAAATTTAGATGTTATTTTCGCTGAAATATAAAAATTTAAAATACTTTTGAAGAAAAATGTATTTCTCAGCGAACCCTGACGTCTCTACTCTGGTATAATTCACTGTCCTTGAGAGTACCATTACTTTGGCGACACTTTCATTTTACAACACAACAAGCTGACTCTGCCGATGATATGGTGTAATATATAGCTTCACTTTCTCGCCATAGTTTCCATATGAATAAACAAATAAGATTTTCCCTTCATTAACTTCTTCCACAAACTGGCGGGGGGGAGGAGACACAAGAACACATAAATCGATCATTCGTTGTTAACAGACTGAAAAATGAATAGCCAACGGCAATTTAGAGAATTATACGACAAAAGCGCAAGTGATAAAACCCTATATAACAAATTCTCACAAAATAATGTTACGATTTCTGAACTCTGCACAAAAAATTGTTATAACAATTAAATGTGAGGTTTCAAAGTTGCACCGATATTATGAAAGTATTACAGTTAAAAATTAACTGAATTATATGAAACCTCGCTTTTAATCCACTATCATAACAGTATTTCAGTTTGTGCAAACAAAATATTTCATAATACAGTCGGATACTCTCTCTGATGCTGAAATAAGAATTCAATTTTAATTCTTCTTTTGACATATTCAATTCAACATACAGACAATTTTCTAGAGATGTTACAGAAATTAATAATTGATATTATTCATAGTGCTTCTCAAAAAGAGTTTTAAAAATGTTAAATCGGCAAGACTGCTATCCTTGACGCTTCTACTTCTTTACGCGTCTCCACATCAACAATTTCTTATGTACATAAAGTTTAAACAAATTGAAGTAAAACGCGTTATTTAAGAAGTTATAAGTAATACAATGTGAAATGCATGCAATGTGACGAAATTTCGAACAGCTTTCCTTCAATTATGTCGGATTTAGGTATGTGCCATTTCCCACCAGGCAGAACAAATTCACGTGTATTTTAAAATCTGATCTGTAAGGGATCTTCTGTACTAGGAATCAAGAGGAAATCATTACTACCATTCCATCAATAAAATAAAAGACACTTTTAAAATATTAAGCTTTTTACAGATGTAAACTTTTAAACCAGTATCACATCTACAGCTACCCTCAACACGGCATGAAAAGAAATTTTTCTGGAAAACTTAGATTTCAGATTATCGGACCGGTTTCTTTGGGAAAAAGCTGCGAGAGACAAATTCCAGCGACACATTTTCATCTCGATTGGAAAATGTCCCATGTAGCTAACCAAGACATAGGTTCTGGCGAGATATGTTTCGCCTAGGAACTCACTAATAGTAGAAGAAGAAAAGAAAAGTTAAGATTGGAGTTGTTTTTCACAAACTAGACAGCAAGTCCATGTAACTACTAAACTATTTGTCTTTTTACCACTACCAAAAAGGTCTACGTAATGATTCTTATCACAAGACAAAAAATGATTTTGAAAACGCATTTTAAATATTCACTTTAGATTCCGGAAATACCAAGTTAGAGTGCATCAGTTTCACAGAGCTGTCAGATCGCCTGGTCCATCTTGTATGCGACTATTTCACTGGTTCAAAGTTTATGGCAAGATTTGGAAGTGCGCAATCTAATCATAAAAATAACTATAGGAATGTGCCTACAAACTAATTTAAGATACACACTACTTAAATTTTTTTATTGTAACAAATCAGAACTACACGGTTGCATTTAGCAAATCACGGATGACACAGCTTTGTTTCAGAAAATTTGAATTTCTTTGAAGAGACTTTAAAAGTCGTTTAAGATCTCCCACTGTTGCAGTTATTGAAGAATAAAAAATAATATTTTCCTTCCTAAAAATTGTCTATATTTTCTTTAGAAGAAATAAATTTGATTGTTCAAATAATTCAACGCTCAGTTATAAACCTGCCACATTCATCTCAAAATAATCATTCTTTATGTTCCCTTCCCTGAGTTGACGTATCTCGTATTTGTCTTCAAGTGGGCCAGAATAAAATTATATGTATTTTAATACCTGATGTTTTTTGAATAGATATATGCCTAACATAACAGTTCTATTCAAAAATGTGTCCAGATCTTATGATGACGGAATACTTGTTTGCCTTGACCTATGCTCTTACAGATGAACATCCATTTAAGACATCTCGAAAAATATTTCTCAACAAGGAACGGTAAAAAGTTTGTTCAGCATTCCTACGATAAGTTTCATCATCTTTATTTGCTTAGCCTTAGGATATTCAAGATATAAGTAATACATAATCTTCGTAATCGAGAACGAACTAAAACAAGATGAGAAAAAGGGCTAGATAAGAATACCAAAGTGCGAATTTAAAGAATCATGATCATAGCCACTACTCCCTAAACTACATTTAGCTGTGGCTAAAAGAGACAATAATATCCACAGTAAAATAACAATAACGTGAACTTTTATATTCGGTTCCTTAAACAAATCATTGCATTTTTGTTTTTAAGAACGAACTAACGAATATTTGCGCACATTTAAACTAAAAAGTTCTATTAACTACAAATTTAATTTAAAGATGTCTACTTATCCGGACAGTATGTTGTCTTTTCCAGTCCATAAAATCAATTTAATTTTTATGCATTTTCAATTTTTTAGCTCATTTACATAACACCAAAAAATACAGTTCACTATATAATTATTAGGAAGTTATAAATACATTCAGATGAATAGGTATGAAATATAGATTTGCTTACAGTCTTCTAGCATTACCACAACGAAAAGACCTCTTTCTCACTTTCTTCATTCAATTAAGTTACATAAAATTAATAACATACCTTATAGTATTACTTTTATGACAAAAATATCAAGCTTCAGTTTTAATTTTAGTTGAATAGAAACAAGGTCAAGCAAACATCATAATTTATTACATTTTGTTTACGTAAATAAAAAATAATTATTAATTTTGTTACAGTAAATATTAAAATAAAATTATGTTTTTCATTATAAGGTCTACGCATGCAAATATACTGCATTATTTTATATTACTATAGAAAGGAATATGGGTTATGTGATTAGAATAGTCAAATGATTTCAATGCTCAGTTTTCTTAAAAAAGAGAGTGCTCCGCATTTTGTTTTTCAGAAAAAAAATTTATTTTTTAATTGCATAATCTTTGTTAAATGATAAACGAAAAATAAAAATTTTTACTCTCATTACAGTTAATATGCATCTGGCCTAT
The DNA here is from genome assembly GCF_044657685.1 of Stegodyphus dumicola. NCBI lineage: Eukaryota > Metazoa > Arthropoda > Arachnida > Araneae > Eresidae > Stegodyphus > Stegodyphus dumicola. Next base: position 191,042,903 of record NC_140772.1, on the reverse strand, counting down.
TAAAAAGATAACGTCGTTTCCCGGATTTTATGGATATCCGAATAGGTTTTAATCCCAGTGAGTCCGGATATTACAAGTTTTATTCTATTTGACGTTTTAAGAAGATATTGCCTACACAATTGGAAAACTACACTTATTAAAGTGCGCGGGAAACCTTTCAAACGTTTCATTACATTTATTATGTAATTAACTTTACTCGCGCAAAAAAATAAGTAGAAAACTTTCAAGTGCAATCATCTTCCTCCTATGGAAAAAAAAAAAAATTTAGAAATATCACCTAAGAACTGTACAAAAACGCCAACAGCAACATAGAAAAGTGCTCTGGTAAAAAATACTTCCTCACGCCACCCAGACAAAAATATCTCGCCTCACGGAAGTACAACACGATATATTTATCGAGGACCTCGTGCATTCTCTTTTGCTAAGTTCTAGAAGACAACGTAGGAGACAGCATTCATAGGTAAACAATCCTGATAATAGACGAAAAGCGCGTGTTTCTGAAATGGCAAAATCACTTTAATGATTACAAATTCTTTACAATTGTAAATATCTTAAATCATTCAGTTAACATTTCAATTTTTAATGCACCCAGGACAAAAATAATAAACTGTAATCTGAAAATTTCAGATCACAGTTTAATACTTCACAGACGTTACTAATAAAATTTAAAAAGCTATTTTTTTTAATCACAAATTTTATAAGAAACTAGACTTTTAATTTAGTTTTCAGGGTTATCAACTGCACAAATACTTTACATTTAAGTCTACGCAAGAAAAAAGAATTAGATCTGGAAAGAAAAGGTATTAAATTTAAATATGCTTTCTTCTGGTTCACTCTTTTTAGACCATCTTACGATACTGTCTTCTTATTTGTCCAAAGGGAATTTGTCCCTGAAGGACTATTGTTTTCGTTTTGCGATTTTGCGTTGGTTCACTATAAATGTCCGTTTCACTTTTCAAACTGTTGCCACCTAATGTTAGAGTCCTGCATTATACTTGAAGAAATTAAATCTACATAAATGTATATATATTTCTCGCATTGTGATAAAACAACGGTACACAGAGCCATCGAATTTTGAATGACGTAATCCTACTGCGAATATGGGCATGTGGAAGCCCAAATTTGAAATTTGGAATTTGTTTTATTATTGATTTCATATTTTGTAAAACTTTAACGAATTTTTGATTAAAAATCTCAAAGATTTCAAAGCGAGGAATGCCAATGCTGTAAAGAAAAAACATTTTTATCTCCTGCGCGCGAGACTCTGTATCGGAAATTCTAAAGATATGCTCAATTTAAAACTTTTTGCGATATTGCTCTTGAACTGAATTTTATGGTTTAAAAGCAAAGAACATGTTATTTAATAAATAAAGGTAACACACAAAACGTAAAAAAAACTGAACCATTTCAGATTTTTTATTTATTTATTATGGATAAAATGAATGTTAAACTATTAAATTAACAGACGTCAAACATGGAAAGCAAGTATCAAGACTTACCTAACAGTAGTCATTTATCAACTTTACAATTTTTAGTTATTTATTTTTTCTATTTACACACATACATTTTAACTATTCCATATGCTATTTGAGTACAGATATTTCATTTACTAAATATGCTAATACCATAAATTATTCTACAAGGGAAAAATGGAAATATTTATTAAATGCTTTAGCAGATTTTGTTAAATTCAATAAACTCTAACAATTATAAAATTTGTAGCTGATAATTTCTTTAATCCTCAAGGAAGTTTATTGCTGATTTCTTACTTTAATCTTATTCATTTTTACTGCTGGGGACATTGCAGCTATCGCTGATGAATACACAATACAACTTTTATTAATATTGTTAAATTACGCCATTTGTTCTACAACATTTTTGGTTTAAAAACATTACTCCTAAAAACAAGGAATTTTTTCACTTTTATCAATGTTTCTCTAGTCCTCAAGAAATGCCATTATCTATCAAAAGCTTTCTATCAAATATTTTCTTCATTAATATTTAAAAAACCAATGGCGTCATTATCTACATGAAAACATTTTTAAAAATGCTTTATTAAATCAGCTTTTTTAAACTCATAAAATAATAAACGAACTAAAGAAATAGAACTTCAAAATTTATTCGTTTTACGACTCGGTGAGGAACGCCCCATAGAGAGATGAGTACCGTATTTCCCAATCTATAAGACATACTTAAAAAAAAAAAAAAGAAAAGAAAAGAAAAGAAAAAGAAAAAGAAAAGAAAAATCGTGTCTAAAACCTGGGTGCGTCTTATACAACAGCTATGCCGTAGTAAATGGAAAAGGGAACGGCCAAATATTAAAAACTACAAACACAGGGCGTGCATGTTAACCCTTAGAATGCGAAGAAGGCCTACGTTCACGTGTTTCTTTAAAAATCCAAAACGTCTGAAATTCCGTTTCAGATTCATAACAATTTATCCCCCCCCCTCCATTCATTAACGAACAAACTGATGTGACTGTTCTAAATGATATTGTTTCTAGTTTTTAACAAAAGAGTTTTCTCGCTAAGAGTATAGTAAAATTACTCTTAACCTAAGGACAATGAATTACAAAAGAATCCTGTTTGAACAAGAATGTCTATAATAAAGATGAACTGATACAAAGCAATTGAAAAATTGCACTTTAGGGATACACAAATGAGGTCCAGCTAATGGATGGAAGTTCCGACAGTGATAATGAGTTGTATACTGAATAAACTGATTGATTTCAATAACTTTATGCAATAGTTTTCTCGTATTAAATTGTAATCCAACAGGCTAATAAAAATCAGTCCGTCAACCATGTAATTCTTTAATTTTCAATTTTCGGGTCCTAAAATTAAAGTGCGTTTTATACAAATGGAAATGCAGTATTTCCCCTTAAAGTATCCTATGTCTCTATCTGAACGTCTATCGCTCCCAAGTACATATTTCTTGTGTCTAAAAACTGATTATTGTCGACTGGATTTGACTTTTCAGCTGTTGTTATCTATAAAAAATTTCAGAAAATTTATTCATGATCATTTTCATTTAATTTTTTACTGATGAAATTTGAAGACGATGGCGATATTCGTAATCTAAATTTAAATTTTGTACTTTTTAAAGAGCGAATGTTATGAAAAGAAAATGTGCCTTGATTAAGAGTTTCTGTAGTGCTGCTAAAACATTGATTTGAAACATTTGACCTTCTACTGCAATCGAGGTGAAGTATATATTCACACGTCTATCCTTACGTTAATTTTACTGTTACTATAAGGATGGATGGGAAAAAACTAGATATGGGGGGGGGACTGTTTTTGTGTGCTGTTACAAATATACAACACTAAAATTTTATACGAAGTACCAGACTTAGCATGAGCACTGGCTCGATATGCAAATCTTATATATATATATATATATATATATATATGTATAAGCGGCTAAATTGTGTGTCGCCGATAGTTTATTGTTGCCACTCGGAAAAATGAGCGCGGAAATTAATGTTTCCGCAGTTTTTAAATAATGTCTCAACCGATTATAGTCGTACAAAGATGAGAACGGTATCGATGCGAAAAATGATGCGAAAATTCGAAACGACAGGTTCGTTTGATGAGGGAGAAAACGAGTGCATTCTACGGTAGTTGAAAAAGTGGCCACAGCATTACAGGAGGGGTCGGCCGGTGGTGTGCAACCGTGCAGTGCACGAGGAATTGCCCGAACATTGGACAGGCCTACGAGCACGGTGCTGAAAATTGTACGAAACATCCTGCAATGCTATCCGTACAAAATTGGCCATGTTTAGGAGTTGCTTCCGTCTGACCTGACAGCTAGGGAGACGTTTGCGTTAGAATTCCTGGCTCACATGGAAGTGGATAATGAATAGCCGTGGAAAATTTTGTGGACAGATGAAGCCCATTTCCATCTGACAGGATACGTGAATACCCAGAATTGTCGAACATGGGCAAAAGAAAATCCACTGGCAAAGCACCCCGTACCACTTCATCCTGAAAAGGTCACGGTATGGTGTGTCTTTACGACATCATTCATTACTACAACCACATTTTTTCGAGCAGACGGGTGCTTCCGGTCCTGTTACCGCAACCGTCACTGGTCAGAGGTATGCGTCTCTTTTGCGCAACCACGTGATTCCAGCTCTGCAACAGCGTGGATGTGTGGATGAAATCATTTTTATGCAAGATGGCGCTCCTCCGCACATTGCACATCCTGTGAAGCAGCTGCTGAGGCGCCATTTCGGAAATGCTCGAATTATCAGCCGTCATTTCCCTACAGCCTGGCCGTCCCGATCGCCTGATCTTACTCCGTGTGATTTCTGGCTTTGGGGATATCTGAAGGATGTTGTGTTCCGTGCTCCAATTGCAAATTTAGCGGAATTAAAGGAACGCATTTCGCAACACATTCTGAACATCACCCCGGAGACACTGCGATCCGTTGTGGAGCATGCTGTTTGTCGTTTTCAACTTGTTGCACACAACGGTGGACACCATATTGAACATGTTTTGCGCCAATCTCGCGACAGTTCCGAACTTCTTTGATGAATGGTTCTTATGCGGTATGTCGCCGCAAATCTCTTGAAACCGATTTGTCCCTTTCGATGTGATATGTACAGTCATGCAAATAAAATTATTCAACAATTCTAATTTGTCAATGCGTTTTAATGTGTAACTTTCACTTTAGCCGTTGTTTTACGAATCATTTCTCGTTTCTCGTCGTGATTCAGCCGCTTACAGCGCCATCTGTTGCTAACTTTTGAAACTAAATTTTTTCTTCTGTAATACGCTTTCCGCCTTCTTCAATAACATTTCTTTCAAATTTCACATCATTTTCATCAGTGGTTCTTTTTTCATAGCGTTTTGAAACTTAAACTTTAATTATAATCACCCTGTACATATTTTTAAAGCAGCTCGTGTTACTGTACTAATAAACAGTGCATTATGACGTATGGAAAGATCTTCCCAATATACAGTTTTTATTGCTCAAAAATAAAGCACTGACTATTTGAAAACAAACTCTCGGAAGCTGAAAGTTAATGCTAATTAAATAGTTTATAAAATGGTGCATATACTTAGAGAGAGCTTTGCAGCAACGCAAGTTACTATGGTTCGTTTACTTTAATTTTGATAAAAATTCTTAAAATAATTTTTTAAAATCTTGGCAATAATATTATTTATGTAGTAATAAATATTTCTTACAATACATATTTCATATCAATACCTTAATTAGGAACATACCTTCAAAATCTAAATGTTTAAATCACACTACAACTTCAGACAATCAATTCTCTAATGTAAAAATATTGTTACGAAATGTACAGGCGCCGTGAGACAGCTTCCCCGCAAAGCAGGTTTAGGGTTGCCATAATATAGCAAAGGAAGGCGGGGTTGCCACATTTGGCCACAAAATTGGCAATATGTCATGAACGGATGGAGAACCTTCTGATCGAATTCTTACCGGTTTAGTCCAGAATGTTCTCGAACACAAGCCGAAAGCTATATAAACCCTGCTGGTCCGCAGTCAGGTTGTGTGCCTCGTCTAGAGGGCGAGTGCGAGATAGATAGTATCCAGTTGGTGTCTCGTCTAGCGAGATAATCCTTGCGGAGGCGATATTACTACACCAATATGTACAAACATGACGAATAAATTCACAAATTAGTCTGATTTCTGCTTGCAATGAGATGGCCTCATTTATATATAAATATATGAATTTGTTATGTGAAAACATTTTACAACAAGAAAAATTAAGTGATCCACTTTTAAGGGAAATTGACGTAAATAGTTTTAACCAATAGAAAAACTTGGCGACAAATTATCATAACACATTGCGTAAATGAGTATAAGATGGACACAGTTTTCAGAAGACAGTTAAGTGGGGGAAAAAACGCTTTGCATTTGCAACAGTATTTTAAGTCATACAGGATGATCTTACGACATTAGTGTTTCATTAAACCTTTAGAGGTCTGATAACTGAGACATGTAATAAATTATCAAAACGTTGATTGCATGAAGATTCTACCATGCTTTCTACAAAAAAAGTTTAGATTATACATAACAAAAATCCATAACAAACCGTATATGTTTCATGCTTATGCCAGTGACCCATATGACGAAAAGTGGCATAAATTAAAAGAAGAGCCAAAACGGCGGAGACAAAACTATGAAAACCGGTTCAGACACGTGCTGTGCCATGTGCGCTTCAAGAGGATAGGTAATGTCACTGCACAGACAAGCTGGGTCACTGACTTCAGATACCGGGTCACAAAAATGCACTAACTAGTTACACCTTCGCGCCTGCCTGTCGGTCTGGCAACAAGGAAACGGATGACGAACTTCCATGGCATTTTTTCTAAAACAAAAGGATCAGGTTTAATTTAACAAAGAAACACAAATTTCTAATTACTTACGCGACGCACGAGAAGAAAACCCTGAACTTCGAGGATGAGACTAAGAATAAATTTGGAGTATGTCCCACTAGGCCAGTGTCAAGCATACGACAAATGTTTTTACAATCAAGCACTCTGGCACCAGACATGTTTGTGGAGAATTCCTTCTACAAAGAGCGGGGAAAATCGTTACTATACTATTCCAAGAATTATAGCTCTATTTCTAAGGGACTTGCTAAAAAATATCACTATGAATACAAGGCCATTCCGGTGTCAATAAAAATTATAAATAACACACCACTTGCAGGAATTTCTAATCTTTATTGCACTTTTGAAAACTACAAAAATTTTAGTGTAGATAACATATGTGCTATATACCGAAATCAGAATGAAACAGCTAATTAATAAATACTTTTACTTTTTATATTTTAAGTAATTTGTTTTTCCCCTTAGGCAGATTTTGAATTACCGCTAAAAACTGGTGGAAAGGATGAATGTCATAGTCTGACATTTATTCAACATCTAAACTATATTTCCTACCTTATTCTTAAAAATACTTCGTTAAATCTCAGCATAACAATATTGTGTATTAAAAAATTGCGAATGTTCGTTTTCAAAGAAAACAGTTCAAATTCAGTTAATTTTTAGAAGATAGAAGTATGCTTTGCATATAGAAAAAACACTGAAATAGAAGATGTTTTAAAAGATCTATTATTAAAGCAGAATATGTTGCTGAATAATAAAATAACCTGCAAGCTTTTAAGAAATTTTTAATACTTACGCTCATTATTTTAACAGATAATGGCACATAAAATTTTCGAATTTGCAAGTGAAAATTAATTACACCATTCCAGATGATTTTATTGTAAAATGAATATTTATTGTAAGTCATATGAATCCTCATAATGATAAATATGAATAGTGTGTGTGTGTGTGTATTATGGCAAAGCCTCGAGGGCTATCTGCCTAAGGTAAGGAATGCCTTCGTGGAGGACTTTCTAAGGGAAACCGGCTCGTATACACGTTACACATAGAGAAAACCATAAATATGAATAGAATTTAAGAAAATCGCAATGTTTTTTAAAGATTTAGATGACATTTATTTTAAAAAAATCCTAAGATAACCTTAAAAAAAATCTGATGTGCACATGATTTCCTTGTATGCCCTATTAAATTAAACACATTTTTGGCTGCACTTCATTTAAACTTATTTTCACGAATAAGTTAGAATAATTCCCTCAATTAAACGATCCGTCAAGGCAAGTAGAAATAATATCGTAAACTGCAAATTTTGAAATTAAATATCCCGGTTGATTTTTGTCGTACGGAAACCAAAATTTGTGTACTTTTATTTTTTTATAACGAATATAAAAATTTCCCTATAAAAATAATCTCTAATATAAACTAAAAATTAAAAGTATTCGAAATAAGAGAAGGGCTTTAAAAGTAAGATTTCGTTATTTGTCCTTTATTATTACCAAAACATGAATATTTTCGGCATCTAAAAAACTTCCGTAATTGGAAGTACACGACTACGCACACCAAGTGCGAAAATAAAGGCCAGGTAATTACTTTAAAGCCGCGTTACGATGATGACGAAGGAAAATCACAACTGGCTTGACGGTTAAAATGTTATTTATTAGCGGTGCTAAACGCCTCTCACAATTTTTATATACGCAACTTGCTTTTTAAGTAGTAGAAAAATACAACCAAGCGAGAGACGTGACTTACGCATAAGCAAGCGGCAAAAGAGGATGCGTATTAGTTGTAGTAGTATTTATAAGCTCGGAAAGCCTTTGTTTCAGTTCTTCAAAGCAAATAGGCAAACGTTTACAGCAATAGAGAAAAGGTGTGGGGAAAGAGTGATGCCAATAGCACAGTAGATATGTGCTAAAGGGAGGTTGTATTAAGATTACAATTAGGACTGTTGCCAATTTCTTCCAATTAAATTTAATTTGTTAATAAATTTCAGTAATATTTTTATACCTTTACATAGTATTATATACTTTCGGTTCTACTAATTGCAATTAAAAGATGAGATGCACAGCTAAATGTTACAGCAATCCCTCTGACGAATTTCAACGTTCTACGGCTCATCGTTTTTGAGTTATGCGAAATACATATACATACAGACGTCACGAAAGAATCCATTTTACAATCCGTTTTGGAGAAAAGAATCTTTTATTCTGTCCGTACGTACAGACATCCCGCAAAAAATAAATAGTTAAAATGGAATCGGGAGCGGTCCAAATGTACATTTCCATTGAAGTATGATAACGGAAATTCTTCACGATTATAATACTTTCTTTACTTGGCACAAGGAAATAAAAACAGTCAAAGGATAGCCGAGATGAATCAACTTTTATTAATTTTGCTCCTTTGAACATGAACAGGACAACTAATATTTATAACTTCGTTTTAATAATTTACGGAAGTAGACTTATTGAAGCTATTGGATATGTTCATCCAATATTGGAAACGTATTTGTCATAAATACTTATTTTATAGTACTGTAATTCATTTTATAGAAGTACATATTTATATCACTTCTCAAATGTATAGTTTTTGCAGAAGTGTTGGCTAAATCAATGTGGCCGCCAAATGTTTTATAAGGTATTTCTTCCGCCTTCCTAGCGTGCCTTCGTGGTGTAGTGGTTCTGCACGCTGGGCCGGTATTCCAGAGGTCCGTGGTTCGATTCCCGGCGAAGGCGTTTGCTCATTTTTCATCTCTCTTGTTTCAAAAATAACCTAATGTCTCTACAGTGGCGCACGAACTAAAAGGGTGTTGGATGATGATTCTCCTCACCCAGGATTTGGCGATTGGGTCCCCCTAAAAACCCTAGTAGCCCTTTAAAAGGAGGAGTATATAAGGTATTTCTCCCGCCTTCGTAGTGTAGTGGTTCTGCACGCTGGGACGGTATTCCAGAGGTCCGGCGATTGCTAATTTTTAATACCTACTGTAAATTAACAAACTACTACAAAAAATACTAAACTACTACTACTACTACAAAAAAAAAGTTAAAACTACTACAAAAAATACCTACTGTCTCTACAGTTTACTTAAAATTAAATCCAAATAATTAAATTTTTAGGTTACTTAAATTTTAGTTAATCGAAGAATCTTCCTAATGTAATTTCCATCCTGAAACTAAAAATTTCATACAGAAATTAATTTATAGCATTAAAGATTAATACTTTCTTTACTTGGCACAAGGAAATAAAAACAGTCAAAGGATAGCCGAGATGAATCAACTTTTATTAATTTTGCTCCTTTGAACATGAACAGGACAACTAATATTTATAACTTCGTTTTAATAATTTACGGAAGTAGACTTATTGAAGCTATTGGATATGTTCATCCAATATTGGAAACGTATTTGTCATAAATACTTATTTTATAGTACTGTAATTCATTTTATAGAAGTACATATTTATATCACTTCTCAAATGTATAGTTTTTGCAGAAGTGTTGGCTAAATCAATGTGGCCGCCAAATGTTCAAATTATTATTCAATAATTCAATAATTTGAACATTCGCCAAATAAATTCAAATTTATTATTCAATACGAATAGAGGCTTGCTGCCACTCTGTGATCAATATTCGTACGTAATTATAAAGTATCAGATGGAACGAATTATCACTAATTCTCAGCAATGTTTGTAAGATATATTTGCTACAGATAATAACTATGTCCTAGAAACAATGAAAACCAGAACAGCAAAAGAAACAGAATCGCTTCTTGTACGTGACAGAAGAAAAATTACATAATCTAGGGAAGGAAAGCAGACAAGAATAAATGAGTTAATTTTCTCCATGCAGGAATTGTTGTTGCGAATAGTTACGAAATATCAATTTCAAAACATTATCGTCTCTCTTGCTTCATTCACATTCTGGAAAGCAAAAGCAGTCAAGAACCATATTTGCCACTTTCATAACATATGTATGTATGTTGCCACTTTCTAAATGCAAAAATTTTGACTGGAATAATTAAATGCAACAGAGCAATGTTAGGAAGGATTTTTGGATGAGAAAAGCAATAATTTCTGAAATTAAGTAAAATCTGAATAATATGGAATACTGCAAAGAATACTCAGACGGCGAAAAATACAACTGACCACCACGTGTGCTCGCTGGTTTGTGGAATACATTTAACGGCACTTCGATAAAATAGAATGCTCCTCTTAAATTGTGATTCACTTTCATTTCATAAGTAGCTGTCATCAAGGTCACGGCCTTTAATTTAGACAAGGTTTCAAATTTTTAGTTTCTTTATTTGTTAAATAAATACTTTAAATATCATTCTGAGGACCATATTTACCCTACGCGCATCTGCGTGTATGTTCAAATTTCTGAATTCACGCGCAGAATGTTTTATTGGATTTTCTTGCCTTGTAGCGACATTAGGTTAATTTGAGGCAGGAAAGATGAAAAATGAGCAACACCCTCGCCGGGAATCGAACCACGGACCTCAGGAACACGCGCACAGCTTGCTGACCACTACACTACGAAGGCATGCTAAGCACCTTATATATTACCCCTTTTAAAGGGCGACTGGGGTTAGGGGTCGCCAAATCCTGGGTGTGGAGAATCATCATCCAGCACCCTTTTAGTTCGAGCGCCACTGTAGAGACATTGAGTATTTTTTGAAGCAGGAAGAAGTGAAAAATGAACGACGCCCTCGCCGGGAATCGAACCACGGACCGCTAGAATATGCTCCCAGCGTGCTTACCACTACACTACGAAGGCATGCTCAGAAGGCGGGAGAAATACCTTATAACATTGTCATTAAATTTCATCAATGTAGGGGAAAAGAGGGGGGGATCTAATTATCTTAATCTTGAAATAAAGTGAATCTTCTCGTGGCGACCACTTACGGAAATAACATATTTTTGACAACATAAATAAGCATCCGTATTGAACATCATCTCCAAGACGGGTAGATTCACAAATGAACAAAATTATATGGTCACCGTCTTAAAAAGGATTATGTAATTAAGATCTCACAGATAAAGATCACTTCAAAGCATACGAGAGCTATCTGCCTAACACTGCCTAAGAGGATAGATGCCGTAATAGAGGGCTTTCTCAGAGACGACTCGTATTCAAGTTGCACAAGACGAAAAACACAGAAATCAGCCATGCAGCTAGCCGTTCGTCTAGGCTCGAGCCCAGATCAAACTTACTAGCATTCAACGGTGAGGCAAAAAGAACTCCCGGAATTCCAGCTAAAAAATTTAACGTAATAACGCAACTTTCATGCATTATATTGCATAAAAAATATTAGCAAAATTCAGATGTAATAATCTAATAACATAAACGTCATCAGCATGTTAGAGATAAAATACTTAGTATCTGTAAATTCCCCCTTCTCAACTTCTTAGTCTATTCTACTTTTTTGTTGTCTTTGCTGCAGATTATATAAACTCCTAATATGGGCAACAATAAATGCGGAAAAAGTTACTTTAATTTCCTATTTCAGTTCCCTATCCGCAGTGGCGTAGCGAGGGGGGGGAAGGGGTGTATGATGCCTCGGGGGCCCACTCACAAAGGGGCACCAAATGGTCTCCAAACAAGATTTTCCAGAAAATTTCAGATTTTATTTTTATCAATTTTCTGGAACATATATTTTAAATTAATAACTATTGTAATATAATTTACATATTTATTTTTTTGGTTTGTCTGATAAAATGTGTAAATAATAAAAAATGTTGAAAAAATGAACTTATTTTAAAAATATAATATTTAAAAAATATTTTTTAATAAAAAGAAAATCTGATAAATGTGTCTGATAATGTAATAAAATGTTTGCAGTACACATCAACCAAATATCTCCGCATACAAAACGTTCTTTCTGACCACTTTATTTCACTAAAATAGAGATTTTTTTTTTTAAAAAAAAAACGAAATGCACATATAACTCCCCCTTATGCACATATAGCTCCCCATTGCATTTGACTCTCCTGTAAACGACTGATGGCCTTCCTTGCTACCGATTCAATAAGCCATCTTGCTGAGACATCGTATATTCGCTGCTACAAAGCATATTTAATCTCTTACTACAAAAGGAATGTTGCAGGTCGCTTCTTACTCCTAATCTAAAACGCATAGTTTTCGACGTCACAGACTAAATTCGCATATTCCCAACTTTGTAAACGTTATAATTTTCCTTTATAACATCTTCTATTTCCTCTTGTTAAAAAGGTTGTCGATTATATGGTTATTTCACACAAAACTGACAATATCTCCTAACTGTTTTGAGCAGTGAATGTGACTGCAAGATGCTATTCCGTAGTAGGAAAGAAACTGATCCTAAAACTCCATTACAGATCTATGGAGAAAATGTTTTTCCAAACCTAAGAACGTCAGATTCAGCATTTTATTATTATTATTTGCATTATTTTCTTATTACGAATATATTCTATACATTATATTACTGTAAGTGTTTTTTTGGGGGGGCGCCAAAAAGGTATTTTGCACCAGGCGCCAGTTATGCTCACTACGCCATTGCCTATCCGCCTTCATTTAAGCTGATCCAAATTTCTATTAAAAGATACTAATGAAGGAAAGAAACTATGAACAATAGATTCAGCGAAAAAAAAAGAATATTATTTAACATAAAAGGCTACATAAAAGGATATGATATTGGATTCTGGCATCTATTACCGGACAAAGATAGCAATGATGAGCCATAACAATGTATGGGGGTATATCATAAAAGTCTAGTGTCTTTTGATGCAGCTCTTCTTTAGGAGTAATTATTCTATCAAACAAAATTCAATGTCAAGAAGGCAAAATATCTCCTTAATTTTTGTCTTTAAATGTAGTGAGTCTTTTAAATTAATTCTCATTTTAAATTAATTCTCAACGTAAATTTGAATTTAAAAATATACGATTACTCAAAACTCTTGCATCTACCACATAACTTGCTGTTCATTAACAATGCTGATTTGTCTTTTAGCATATTTTTAACTATTTAATATAAGGCAGCCACGTAACTCAACTCCGGTGTATGTACCAAATAATCAAAATCCATTGCAAATACAAAATTGAGCTGCTATTTTTATGATTCTTACTGATTTCACTCAGATCACATTTTTATAAATTTATTTCATCACAAAATTTATATAATTTAAGGAAAACAGTTAACAATGAAACATATAACTTTAAAAAAATAAAGATTTTAAAAAACAGATTACATATCTTCTATACAGTATAAAAATTAAATCATCACTCTAACGATCCCAGAATACAACCGTTTAGTTACATTAAGTCAATAGATACTTATTTCTTGAGGGACGCTTTGGTTGAGAACTCTACGGAAAATAAGTTTATATTCACGTTACATAAAGGGAAAACCCCATATAGTCACCCATTCTTTCATTTTATTGTTTAATTGAAAACGAGAAAGGACTTAAGATCTCCCTGCTTAACAGAAAGGCAGATTTCGTGGAGAATCTTCTAAGAGAAATTGACTCGTTTTTACGTTGCATATGAGGAAATTTAGCCAGCCCAAGAAATGGACTTCACTACTAGAAATAACATTTTCTCTTAAATGCGTTTGTGTGCTGCGAGGTTTGATGCCAGGATGTCCAGGTACCCATCAGTACGCAATATAATAACCAAAGGCTAAAGGGTGGCTGGTATTTGTATAATTGATTCAAGAGCAATCAGAGAGTCAGAGTAGATGATGAACTTTCTGCTATTCTGCCTAGAGAAGAATTAGGTTAAGAAAAGAGAAGATTAAGAAATTCAAAATGGCAAAAGTTTCCGCAGTAAAGACAGATGCATCCTTATGAAGTTTACTATTATTTCTTTATCACAAACAAAAGCTGCCCCGACATGATCATGATTCTTTGACCCATCAGTAAAAATTGCTTTGTAGACTGCTATGTTCTAGGAAAATTTGTTGATATTGGACATCATTGGTACTGCTCTTCTTTAGTTCTCCAAAAATGTTACTTAGGTGAATATTCACTTCTTGCCAGGGAGCAATACCGAAAAAGTCAAAGCTTTTGGGATGCAGATCATTTAAGTTGAATTCTTCAATCAGTGAGTGAATGCGAAGATCAAAAGGAGGGATACATGAAGGGCGTGCTTGGTAAAGACGCCAGTACTGATCAGATGTCATGAGTCGGACAGGATGTTCGGCTTGTGACATTACTTTATAATGAAGTTCGATGGGCAATTGCTTGCGTGTGAATTCCAGAGATGGTTCAAAACAGATTGCATATAAACTTTGGACTGGAGATGTTCTCAAACCCCACAGAAATACGTAGCACTTGATGGTGGACTGGATCCAATTTCAGTAGCACAGGTCTTGCTAATCCATAGATAACACAGCCACAGTCAAGTTTGGAACGGATTACAGCTTTATAAATGCGAAGCATAGAAAAATGTTCTGCTTCCCATGAAGTATTGGCAAGGACTTTCAGTATGTTGAGAGTTTTAGCGCATTTTTTCTTTAAATTTAAGATATGCAGAAGGAAAGTGAGCTTTCTGTCAAAAATAACTCCTAGGAATTTTGCTTCTGGCTCAACGCGGATCAAACAGCCGTCAAGATGCAGCTCTGAATCAGGATGTAGGTTTCTTTTGCAACAGAAATGCACGCAGACGGTCTTCTGGGTAGAAAATTTAGAAGAAGAAGCCATTGTTATTGGCCATTGTTACAGAAGCCATTGTTATTGGACCACTTTATGATTTTGTTTAGAGCAATTTGCAGCTGTCTCTCAATGTATCTCATATCTTGACTGTGACAATACATCCTCAAATCATCAACATACAGGGAACCATGCACTGTAGGAGGAAGTGGAAAAAATGGAATTACTTTTTACTTAAAATAGAATTACTTTTCAGGCTGAAAAGTGTGACGCTGAGCACCGAACCTGGGGGGTACACCTTCTTGTTGTACAAATACTTGGGAGAGCAACGAACCAATCTTAACTTGGAAAGTGCGGTCCTTCAGAAAGTTTTGAATGAAAATGAGAAAATTATATCGCAGCCCAGTGCTGTAAAGGTTATGAAGAGTTCCATTCCGTCAAGTTCTATCGTACGCCTTTTCCATGTCAAAGAAGATTGAAACCACATTATTTCTTTTCACAAATGCATTGCGTACTGCGGCTTCTAAAAACAGGGCATTGTTGAGTGAAGATCTTGCTTTGCGAAAACCACTTAGGTAAGGCGATAGCCAACGGTTATTCTCCACATAGTAGGTGAGAGGGTGATTTACCATGGATCTCGCAAAGGCAGCTAGTGAGCGCAATGGGGCGATAATTTCAAGGATTTTTCTATAGATATTACAAAGGCCCTGCACCAGGCAGTAGGAAAAATTTGTTCCTTCCATATCTTATTATAAAGAGCGAGATGGACCACTAGAGATTCATAGGACAGATGCTTTATCATTAAATAACTTATGCCATCAGGACCAGGGCAGGTCCTATCAGTGCGAGAAATTACACTTGTTAATTCAAACATGGTAAGATCTTTATTATAAGAATCTGCATTAGGATGGGAAAAGTCGATTTGAATCCTTTCAAAGCGCAACTTTGTGGACTGCAACTCTTCTCAGTAATTGCTACTGCCAGATACAGCAGCAAACGTACCACCTAAAACATTGGCTATTTCTTCTCTACTGCTTATCACCTTTCCATCTTTTTCTAGAATAAAGAAAGGATGATCATTATATAGTTCAGAGGCTTTACGGACTCTTTCCCAAACCTGTTTGCTAGACATTGAGGAGGTAATAGTGGACACGTAGGCTGCTTATGATTTTCTCTGACTTTGCCGTCTCACTTTTCTTGCAGTCGCCTTAGCTTTTTTAAAGGCCAGAAGATTTGCCAGTGTTGGATATCGGCGAAAGATACGCCATGCTTTCTTTTGCTCTCTCGGGCGCACTGTAATCATCTTTGGTTTTACGCCATAATCTCTCACTCACTCACTCTTTTGCTCTCTCGAAGTTTCATGACAATCATTGTTCCACCAGGGTTTAGAGAGCTTTGGGAACTTTGTCGAGGACTTCGGAATACAGAGATTAGCTGCTTGTATAATGGCATCAGAGATCATTTTTACCGCTACAATAATCTCTACATCGTTTACCATCCCTTCAGTCAGCACAGCACAAGATGCAAAAAGATCCCTATCAGCTTTATCATAAAGTAAGCGTGGTTGTCTTGAGATCACCGCCTTTCCTGTAATATTTACAATCACTGGGAAATGGTCACTATCGTAGAGATTCTCCCCTACACTGAAAGAGCAAAAGGTAAGTAAAGATGGAGAACAGAAGGGCAGATCAATTGCATGAAATGTTCTAGTTTGCGGATGAAAGTAGGTGTATTCTCCATTATTAAGGAGACAAATAGAATGATCTTCCATTAGATCTTCCATGATAAGTGTTCGATCTGTCGACCCCATGAATTAGTGTCCCTGCTTTCCCATAAGGTATTATGTGCATTGAAGTCGCCTAAAAGCAGAAAAGGTTCTGGGAGCTGCTCTATTAATCTGCCCAACTCTCGCTGATCTACAAGCTTATGTGGGTGTAAATAAATAGTGTATTCTGAGATTGAGATGCGTAAATTAATCTGAACCGCCACAGCTTGAAGGGAGGTCGTCAAAGAGAGAGTAGTGTATGGGTGATTGTGGGAGGCGATAAGGCACACACCACCACATGCACGATCCCCAGACAGCTTGTCCTTCTTACTGAGGTATATCTCCGTACCTTAGCATGTCTGCTTGGTGTTAACAAGATCTCCTGAAGTGCAAAGCAGGCAGGTTGATAGATGTTGATTAAATCCTTGATATTATCCAGGTTTTGACGGAAACCCCGGCAGTTCCACGAAATTAAGGTACTCATTATGGATCCTTGTTTTGTCGGTGTTGTTTTTTTTTACTTTCAAGGCAAAAGGTTTTTCGGAAGGGATAACCCTTGCTTAACCTCCATTTCGTCTGAGTAGTCTAAGCGTCCTGATCTCATGCTTGCGATAGAACTTTGACTGGTGGTCCTCGGTTTTTGCTTATTTTTCTCTTTGATAACATCTTTATGTTTGTTCGGTTGGACATCCTGTTTTCCTTTGGACGCAGTCACCGGTGTACTACTTTCAACATCAGGTTTTTTCCCTGATTTTTGGTTTCTACGATCTTCTGTCATTGCTAGCTCCCCCCCCTTTTTTTTTTTTTTTTTTAGGTCTTGGCTGATTAGGGAGAACAAGTCTTTTAGGTTCTGTCTTTTTAGGTTCTTCTAAATATCTTTTGTGTAACTTGGATGCTTTGAATTTGTTTTTCGGTCTGCCATTTCGGACATCCTTGAAAAAGCTGGGTGCTCGCCATTCCAATTTATACATAAGGGGGCAGCAGAGCTGCCTTCACGGGCATGGCCTACAATAGAACATCGAGCGCACGTGAGGCTACCGGGACAAGAGGTCTTTCCATGTCCAAAGCGCCGATATTGAAAGCAACGCATTGGATTCGGTATATACGGCCTGACTGAACAGTTTAGGTATCCAGCTTTGATGTTTTTAGGCAGGTTAGGAGACTTGAAAGTAAGTATGAGATGTTTAGTGGAAATGAGTTGACCTTTTCGTATTTTGATGCTACGAGCACCACACACATTTTGATCTGCCAACTCTTTAACAAATTCCTCTTCAGTTACTGACAGTAAATCTATTCCAGAGATTACTCCTCGGGACGAATTTAAAGTGTTATGTGGCTTAACTGCAATGTTTGCTTGTCCTAATTTAGTTAGTTTCAAAAGACTATTAGACTGCTTTCCGGACACAGTTTCTATCAAAAGGTCTCCAGATCAAAAGTCTCTTAATAGTTTTCAGTTCTCCTACAGAAGACAAAAGATGTTTGTTTATTAGGAAGGGTGACATTTTTTCAATTCTTCAGAGCTGGTTATAATTTAGAAACGTAGACAAAATACATCTGATACAGTGCTTTCTATATCACTTCTTAGTCTTTTGGTTACAATCGGAGTATCGGGAACATTGTTGGAGCGGGAAAGTATCATAGCATTCATATTCAACTGGAGAAAGATTCGGGTCCGACCGCACCACCCACCGTAGAGCCCAACAAGGGGACGCAGATTCCTACGCCAGGGCTAGCCGAACCTATACACAAACTGAAGTCCCACAGTCGGCTTTCCCAAAAAGCAGGTACTCCCGAGAGCTTGTCCCCAAGCCACTGACACAAGGACCAGCCGATAGATACCCGTGAGGACAAGTCCGTCTAACTGAAGCAGAGGCCAAAGCAATGTGTTGGGGACAGTACCTCGCCCCTCAACTACCAGGACCCTCCTTTCCAGTGACACGGGTCTTCAGGCACGGCAAACACGTGGGCAGTTTTCTCGCCACTCGAAGAACTAGGGACAAGGTTGTTTCAATTTCTTATGACGAGCCCGAACATCAGAAGAGGAAACCATACGGGAGAAGGAAAAAGAGAAAAGTTGCAGTTAAGAGGAGAGGAGGCAGAAAGGAAGACAGATCACTGGGGCTCCAGGATTATAACACCGATCATCAAGACAGTAATCCCTGAAGGATCTTCACCTGCTATGCTTTAGCTGGGCATGTTGGAACGGTTTTCACGTCTAGGGTGGCCGTACCAAGAGCTATGCTCCCGACGTTCTTCGCCCGTTCCGCCCAATGACTCCCCACCACCACGTTGAGGCAGCATAGCAGGACTTGGGGGGGGGCTGAAGACATAATGATGGAAGCATTAGTAGATGTATAATTCGTACGCAGAACCAAGAATACGAAGATGCAGAACTAGAGGTTAAGTTTCAAATGAAGGGACGGCATGGAGACAACTGAATGGTGTCAGTGGATCTGACACTTTCAAAATAATAATGAGAAACCAGAGAGTGAATAAGCAGAGGACACGAAAGACTGTCAGAGAATTCTTTAAAAGGACGCAACCCAACTGCTTCAGATATGGACACATGAAGCGTAACTGCAAAGAAGATACAAAGTGCTCTCTTTCGGAGAGACACTTAAAGCTGATTGTAAAGCCCAAGAAGCTGCATGTATCAACTTCAAGAAGACCAATCAATTATCGGTTTGAACTTGGATTAAAAGTTAGTAACGAGGCAAAGTCGAAATCATACAACTGTCTTAAACGAGAAATGGAAGTATTCAAAAGGATGATCAACTAATTACTCAGTTGCATTGTCAAAGTACAAATATTCAGCTAAGTATAGACATTGCAAACAATGAAACGATTTGGGATTGTATCCAAGAACCGTATGAATATAAAGGGAAGATCACGAGCTTCCATATAAGATATAGAAGATACGCGGCAAATACAATCTAAAAGCAGCAATTATACTATACCGAGAAGTCCAAGTCAGAACTGCAGTAATGTAATCTGTACTAAGTCACTCTCTGGAGTGACTTAGTCACTCTACTAAGTCACTTTACTAAGTCACTCTCTGGAGTGACTTAGTACAGAATACAACTGTCTTAAAAAGTTGATTTCGGGAAGTACACCATTCATTATGGGTTCGGGGTACCCTCGCTATCGCTCGATAGTATCTTGAATGATATGGACCAAAATACTCGAAAGTATGAAGATACAACGGTTATCCTCTCTGGTGATTTTAATGCTAAGCATCCACTATGGGCCTTTACACAGGTGGACCCTAGGGGAATAAAGATTTGTGATTTCATAGCTGCAACAAGTTTTACTGCCTATAACGATCCTTTGAGTCTTGCTACGTGTACCGCCAACAGAGGAGAGTCATGGGCAAACCTCACCCTCATTCAAGTGCTGTGAAAGCTTAAGTATTGAAAATTGGACGGTTAATGAAAGAGCGACCATCGGAAATTACATAAACGATATTTCAGAGGCAACCTTGATGGACACAGTAAATACAAGATTGAATTTAGTATGGAATAATTGGATCGTCTTTTGGAAAACTACGTAGGTTGGGGCATGGCAACTATTTTTTTTCAACTCTGCTACGTAAGTCATGGCAACTATTTTTTTTCTTGAAGATACCAGTCTGGTTGAAAAATGTGACATATACAGACGAAAGGACAAGGTCTTAGGTACATGTGTGGACAATGAATAGCACTGAAATATCGTAACACACGAATTTATTACGGTAGTATACAGGGCAATATAGCCTTCACCGTGCAAAAGAATGATAACACAATACACATAAAGTTGACATGACAAACCTGGGCCTAAAGACCTTCAATGTAGTCCCCTGCTACTGTCATCACACGCTGCCAACAATGTGGGAGGCGCTGAATACCATCAGCCTCAGCATTTGCCGCACCATGTGTGAATCGGGTCACCTGCTGGCGCACAGCATTAGCAATGTCCTCTCGTGTTGCAAACGCCTACCACGTTCTGGTTCCTTAATCTTGGGAATGAGATCAAAGTCACAAGGCGAATGGTCAGGAGAGTACGGTGGGTGCTCCAATTCTTCCCATTCCCAACGTCGGAGTAGCTGCCGTACACACTCTGCTTTATGTGGTCTTGCATTGGCATGCAGAATTATTGCACTGTCCACAAGATCCGGACGTTTATCCCGAACGCCACGTCGTACCTGTCGCACCAGGAAGTCCCTGTACTGTGCGGTCACTGTTCTGCCATAAGAAACAAAGTGGCAAACAAAGCCACCACTGAGGTCATAAGCGACGATCACCATTAATTTGACTGGGGAAGGATTCTGACGCTAGCTCATTACGCAATATCCTGTGGACGGTTCGTTTCTCGATGCCACTTGCTCTCTCTAACTCCAGTAATGTCCATCGTCTGTCTTCATCCATGAGGTGCTCGATGACGGCACGTGCCAAGTCAGTCCGCACACTCACCGGTCGTCCCGAACATTGCTCATCACTGGTTGACACACGTCCTTGCTGAAACTTTCCTACCCACCGTGCTCTGTGCGATATGGTAGGGTATTATTCCCAACGGCTTCTACTAATTCATTGTGACATTCCATCGCATTCCTCCCTCGGAGAACGGCTGTTTTGATCTAAGCGCGCTGCTCAACACGGGTTACTTGCATCTCGCACGGCACTCACCAACTGACTGATTTCAGAGCTCTCGCTACCACAGAGCCAGCTATCACAGGGCCATGTGTTGTTCTGAATACACACTATGCCTTCAGAACACACGAAACATATACGTTTTGTGATCCGTTCACATATCTACAAGAAAAAAATAGCTGCCATGACTTTTGCCCCAACCCTCGTATTCAAAGGAATCCAATTCCAAAGCAGCAGTCTAGATTCGGCAGCCAATATTAGCAGAACTATTGACAATGCAACAAATGTCTTATAAAAAGCGTTTAAAGATATGGAAAAGTAACAGCACTTATCCAAATCCTACCTATGGTGGAGCATGGAACACTCTACTCAGAGGGAAAAAGTAAGAGGGTGTATCAGAAGGTACGAAACCTATACATGAAATGAAAAGAAAACAGAGAGGCTCAGACAAATATATAAGAGAGAAGACGCGTTATACAAGCGCAATATTTATAATGCAAAACTAAGGACTGAAATTCCAACTGGGAAAATCTCTCACCTGCTTCTCCCTTCGGCATATACTACACAATTTCCAAAGGGAGAAAAGCTTAGCCCCGCTCCAACTCTGTCAAATGAAGAAAAATGATGGCACATATACAAATAGTGTTCAAGAAACTATCCTATATATTAAGGAACATCACTTCCCAAATGACGACCTCTCAACGAATGACAAAGGTCGTAAGCTAATGAAAGAAAAGGCAGCTCTCTTCACGAATACCCCAATGATTTCAATTTTACCTACGAAGAGATCAGGGCGGTCATCGCAACAGACGAGAAAAGGCGTGCACCGGGTCTTAATAACAATATCGTGTTGAAGAACTGTATATGGCAAACGGTGATCTTTTCTAAATATCGTGAATGCATGTCTTGATTTGAGTTACTTCCCAGACTGGGAAAATACAAATCGTGTTCTATTCCTAAAAGAAGGGAAAGACAGAAGAGATTCGTGTGCCTACCGCTTTCGGAAATATACTGGATAAACTTCTGTCTCCAAAGGCTCATGTATCACCTAATCAGCAACGAATTTTTTAATACACTGCAGTACGGATTCATCCTTGGTAAAAGTACAATAATTTTTTGGACAATCTAATAAAAATTATTAAAGAGAATCACAGACTGATTTGGCACAGCTGTATGATCTCGTTAGATGTCAGCTTTTAATAATCTATGATGGCCAGGTCTCCTATCACCACTTCATACACCTGAAGTGTGCAAAGGACGTATTCCTTCTCTTGAAAGATTACTTACACAACAGAGAAGTTACATAAACCCGTCAGGGTGTTAATATTAGCAAAGCCTATTACAAAGAAGCCCCTCAAGGGTCAAACTTGGGTTCCATCTTATGGATCATAATAGCGACCACGGCGCTCAATCTGGACATGGGAGAAGATGCAAACCTGCAGGCTTACGCGGACAACTTTGTGTTATAAGTAGCAACAGAACCGCGATCGAAAAGAAAGCAAAAGATGCTTTGGACACTCTAGAAAACTGGAGCAAAAGTTCAAATTAACGACACAAATGATCATGGTCCCGAAGGGAGCAAAGTTAATCCGCGATCCACCAAGGTGTGTGTGTGTGTATTTAATTATGGCAAAGCACACGAGGGCTATCTGCCTAAAGGGAGGGATGCCTTTCGTGGAGGACTTTCTAAGGGAAACTGGCTCGTATACACGTTACACATGGGGAAAACCACGAAAACGCCCATGCAGCCAGCCCGTTCGCGGGATTCGAACCTCAGACCGAACTACCAGTGTTCAGCGTCTTTACCGCTCGGCCGCTGGTGGGCTGCGATCCACCAAGATTTCAGTGGATGAACAATCCTAGCCGGATAAAAGATACGTTGAAATATCTAGGTTTTATTCTGGACAAGAAACTGATATGCATACCACATCTGACAAAGATAAGGAATGGCACCTATGCTCTCGTTAATAGTCTCAATCGTTCCATGACTCACAGATCAAGACTGAAAGGTAAAATGACGAAAACGCTGTTTACTAATGTTATATTCTCTATGGCAGCCAAATCTAGTAGAACTATACTGTGATAGTGCGAGTTACAAATAAGCTGCTACAGTTTCAAATTCTTGCTTAGCACACGAAAACGTTTGACACAACGCCGACTACAGTACTATACGTACTTGTAGGTGCCCTTCCGTTAAATCTCAAAACAGACAACGAATTAAAATTATTCAGACTAGTTCACTATCAAAAATCTGTGACGCTAAGAGCGAATTATTAGGAATTAGCGAAATACTTACTTAAAGTATTTCGCTAATTCCTAATAATTCTCTAATTTAAAATGAACCGAATAGAGCATTAATTATAAATTGACTTACATTTTTCGATTTAAAAGAAGCCAAAAAATCATGTCATATTTAAGAAAGTATTTTAGGAAGAAGCTCTATA
The DNA here is from genome assembly GCF_044657685.1 of Stegodyphus dumicola. Lineage (NCBI taxonomy): Eukaryota > Metazoa > Arthropoda > Arachnida > Araneae > Eresidae > Stegodyphus > Stegodyphus dumicola. Next base: position 191,019,094 of record NC_140772.1, on the reverse strand, counting down.
AATAGAAAAGAAATAATGCATAATTTTAATATTAATAATACAATAAACTTTGATCTTAATTTTTGTTCGAATAAAATCGAATTACCTTAATTTTTTTTTCTAATGTAATTAACGAAAACTTGTGAAAATATTTCATTCAAATTAAACCATTCTGAGAAAACTGTCCTATGAAAAGTATAGCATTTAATTCCGTTCAGAATGAAATGTTGTTTAAAAATATGTTGTTTTCACATACTTAGGACTCTGAAGTGTTGTAGAAAAAGAAAATATATACATTTATATGTATATTTGCGACGTAATTACAAAATATTTACACCCGAACGCGTCAAATCCCATAGAACTCAATGGTAAATGACCCAATGTTTTGGTCACCACGTAGGGATCGCCGGTGCTTCAGAGCAGGGTACGGAGAAACTTGTTTAGGGCGACTCCATCTTACTTCCTACCTCCATGCTTGGAGCCACGTTGGGGTTGTAGGGGGGGCTGTAGGGTGGCTGCGGCAGTGTTGTCACACGTTGAACTTGACCACAACTTCGGCGGCGCCGCGCGACGTGTGAGCGGGCATGTTGTCGTGGTGGAGAATCCAATCACCTTGATCGACGGGCGGACGCCGAAGTTTTGGTCAAGTTCAACGTGATAAAACTGCTGCAGCCACCCTACAGCCCTGACGTGGCTCCAAGTGACTTTTTCCTCTTCCCCCGAATCAAGACAGGCCTAAAAGGGAAGCGATTCGACTCCATGAACGCCATCCAGCAGGCTTCGACGAGAGCCCTTGACAGCATGACGCCCGAGGCCTTCCAGAAGGGCTACGAACAGTGGAAGACGCGCTGGCAGCGCCGTGTTGATGCTGAAGGATCATATTTTGAAGAATTTTAGTCCGCTGTACCTAAATGTCCAATAAATTTCTAGTTCTGATGTAAGTCTTGAAACTTCTGAATCACACCCTGTATCTTACGCTTTGACTAACCATCATTACATACTGAGGTTTTAATTTAACTAACGTAGTTATGGCTTATGTTAAGGCTTTCGCTGCCCAGCTTTCCAACAAAATAGAGCGTTTGTTGTCCATGCAGTCAAATGTTTTCTCAGCGCCCAGGATGCCCAATTCTCGCACTAGCAGATCTTTCTCCAGACCTCCAGCGAAATGAAAACATCTGGTCAATGGCTTCAGCAAGAATAGCACGACAATCCGCCAACCAGTATAACAAATGAACTCTGTCATAGAACTGTAATACCCGTAATCGCAAAACTCTATTCGATTCCATGCCCAACCGTATCATAGCGCTATTGCTGCCAAACGTGGATGCTCAGGTATTGATTTCTGTATGTTCAATGCTTAAAAACTACCTGAAATCTTAACCATTCCATTCTTATACTATAATTTATTTGTAAATTAGATATTTGGGGCGGTGTCCTAGTGGAACGTTCTTAACAGCCGCTCTAAAAACAAATTTAACGCAATTGTTCCCTTCAGTGATTTTGCAGAGGAAAAAATATATTCCTGCAGAAATTTTACCGAAATTTCTATCACTGCAAGCAAATCCCTCAAGTATACTATAAATTTAAGATAAAAAAAAATAGCCCGATTAGTCCATAAAAACGTTAAACATGGAACGCAAAAATTATATATAGGAAACAGGTGAGGCTAGTTTTAAAACAGAATTGTTATGCACCGTGTAGCCAAAGTTTGGCACACTACAGTAATCTAGTGAATTCTACTAAAGTGTTTGCTCTAATATGTTAATACCAAATAAATATTATATAGTAAAAATGAAATAAAATGCAAAGAGATAAGTAAAAATAATAAGCTATGTAAATAATAATAAACAGGTAAAAATTAAATTATCATAAAATATTAAAATATATGAAAGTGAGTAAATAATATAATTTAAAAAGGAAAGTGAAAATCAAATGAAATTCAACATTATAAGGTTAATTAATTAATTAAAGTAAAACAGTGTACCCAGGTTAAAAAGAAGATAACTATTTTTAAACAGTATTCTTCGCGGCTAGATAAAATTATTTCGGCTTCTAATCCATTTAAAGACTTCTTCACAAATGAGTACCACCCAAACTTCCTTGACCGTAAGGAAAGGCGGGGAAGTAACTAATAAAAATTTCTCTTTTTGGTCGAATTTCGATATGTGCCCCCCGTCTCGGCTGTTCACATGTACACTGCTCAAAACAATTACGGCATAGTGTGAGTTCGGTGTTAAATAATCATATAGTCGACAACTTTTTTAATAAAAATGAAAACAGAAGAGGTTAAAAAGGAAAATTATAAGAAAACGCACTATGAACGTAACTTTTTTGCAACAGCACCTTCAGAGTGCTACGGTACCAGAATTTGGATTCGAACTGTTCGAAACCGACTGCATCATCTCGGTTTGTATGCTTGCAGGTCTACGTTTTGTGTTTAGTTCACACAGGGCCATCGTGCTGCCCGCAGTAGGTGCGCACAGAAGCATCTCAGATGGGGACGAGATGAGTGGAGCAACGTGCTCTTCAGGGATGAGTTCCGAAGTGACAATAGGCGGATTCTCATCTGAAGTTAATTTTGTACAAGGAATATTCCTGCATTTGTGCATGAAGGAGTCCGATTTGGCGGAGGCGGAGCGACGGTTATTCTCGCACTACCCGCACGTTATCAGGAATGAAGCATTAACGGCTCAGCGATAAAGGGGTGAGATCCTCAGATCTGCTATAGTCCTTCACGCTGCAACAATCGGGAATGAATTCAATTCATTCATCAAAGCCAGGTCACATCCTGCTCAGCTGGTGAACAACTTCCTTTTCGGTGAAGGTATCCTTCGAATGGATTGGCCAACATGTTCCCCAGATATGGACCCAACAGAGCGTGTTTGGGACATCCTAGGGAAAAGAGTTGCTAGTCTTATTATCCCAGAAAAAATTCAGCAGTTGGACAGCTGTCCTCTACCGAAGTGCGAGAGAAAACCCCAGTCACCCATTGATTCCATGCCTCGCAAGTGTGAGACATTGCTTTCGGTCAGGAAAAACCACATCCCTTATTGAAACTTATTTGTATTTGAGAGAGAAATTACATTTTTTGTCTGTATAATAAGCACAAATTATGCATTTTTCCCTTTTACCGACAAATATCTTCAATAAAATCCAATTATTCCTTGTTCGTTAGTCGTTTTTCTTTTCTCATATCTTGCAACACTTATACATCATATATCAGTCACCCAAACATTTCCTCTTCGGCACTTTATATCCAGTACATATCCTATATATATAGAATATCTCTTTTGAGCAGTGCAGTTTGCTCTTCCAGGGTAGAGTTAAAAATGTATTCAATATTTATTATTAAATTGCTAAATTACAATAATAGCATGATTTTATGTTAATAACGAGATTCATTTACATAAGAAAGTTACCAGATCTGCCATACGCTCAGGCTAGAATTATGATAACTTAAAAAAATGACAAGTCGGTGCGGGACTCTTGCTAAATTTAAACCCAACGCAACACCTCATGTTACAGAGATTAAAACAGGCTAATTAATATATATGGATGAATAGGAAGGCTTCAAAACTATTAATCAACTGAAGGTCTGGTTAATCTTAGAAGGTATAATTATAACATATATTTACAATTCACGGAACAAACTCTCAGAATCGAATCCTTTCTTAAGCTATGTGAGATTAGATTACGTAGATTATTTGAATATGGCAAAACACTAAGTGTATTACACTAAAAGGAAGGATGCCTTCATGGAGGGCTTTCTAAGGGCAACTGACTCGTATTTATGTTATACGTATGGGAAAAACTGAAAAAGTTCATACAGCTAACCCATTCGGCTGGGATCAAACCTGAATCAAACTGCCAGTACTCAGCGATCTTAATCACTCGACCACTGATAAGACAAATTGCGTAAGAAGTAATTTTAAAATATGTAACACAGTTTCCAGAAAACTTCATACTTTCATATAAAATTTATCCATTTCAGTACAAGAAATCTTACTATAGATTATATATGGTCATTATAAACCTCCTATGAAAATTAGATCTTGTTTGCCCTCACTTAAATAAATACGCAGTAGTAAATGCAAGAACGCATTTAGAAGGAAAATACATTCAGGCATTTGTGGGCAGAAGAAGACAAGAAACAGACTTACAAGGTCACTTCTTCAAAAAAATGGACCCCTGCTGACACATTCTTCCTCTCAGGCTTAGACACTTACGTATTTATAAGAAAAAAAAAAAAATTAAATTCAAGCGGATCTACGTCTTAACCTAAAAACACTTTAGGCAATATTTTTGCGAATACAAAGAAATGCGTCATATTTCGGGTATCCACCAAATACAAATAAAAAATCCTGTTTAAAAATGACGGCGTTACATAACAGCGAGTATTGAAAAAAACTTTGGAAATGGTGGTGGTTGCGGGGGGGTGAAACCTAAAAGTTTTTTATGCGTAGTAGAAGAGCTTTATTTTACAGTACTCCAGTAATACGATCTTTTGCGAGCTACGATTGTGAACTCTTCAGTTTTAATTAAATGAACTTTGTTACCGGATCATTATTTAGAACTATTGGCCAAACCGCAGCCTTCAAACCCCTTTGTTGATTCCTGTAGATGTTTTCTACGCGGTATCATCGAAAAATTTATAAAAAGCTCAAGTGAATGAAAACGATAAATATGAGAATATGAAATGGTTAATTAATCTTTAAATGATATTGACAGTCACTTGAAAAAAATAAATAGGCTTAAAAAATCTAAACAAACTATTAAATTATACTTAAAAGAATGGCATCATTTGAAATTAAACTGAAATTACAACAATCTTAATTTAAGACCAATAGCTTAATTTAGCTAGAACTGAGTCTGAACAATGTCATAAACAGCAAACATTATACTGCATTGATTGCCATTTTATCAGATGATTTTGAACTACAGCACTCTCTACAACAGCGGTTGTCAACCTTTAGAACTTCACAGACCACTACATATATAATTTTATATTTGGCGGACCACTAATATGAATTAAAAAAAATACACTTAAATCAGATCTTAAAAAAAACATTAATACGAAAAAACAATATTCCAATATTCAACTTTCCAATACATGGAATTCTAATTTTCATTTGTTAATATAGTTTTCGAAACATTTGGTGTTCAGCAGCATGCTTTTATGGAAATTCAGGCTACGCGCTTGATTAAGAGTAACAATTAAAACACTATTAACATCTCACTGATACACATATTTTTCGTTCACACTGAAAAATTATACGAAAAGTACAAAAATCTTACCTTTTTGTACAGAATGCTTCACATTTCCATATCAATGAAAACAAACAAAGGAACTTCACGAAAAGCAAGAACAAACCGGCAAACACAAAGCAATATCAATAAACTGAAAGTGTTATGCCGTCAATTTTTAATTATTGTAAACATAATAATAATCGCTTACTCAGCAATGGTGCCATCGATAAACAGTCGGACAAAACTAAAACGGAAACTTCCAGTGAAGCAATTATAAGCAAGAATGCAGATGGTTCTCATAAAAATCAAGTTGCCTATTAACGGAGAAAAATTGTGTTATTAACGAGTACAATAGCATATGTTTGTAATTCAAAAGGAAAGAGAGTTCCAGTTCGCGCTATAATTGATAACAGCAGCATATCCAAGGACGCCAATTCTCACTTTCAAATGTCACTAGATCATCTGCAAAAGTCGCTAAATTCAGAAGAAATTGTGCTAAAAGTAGTAGCTAAAATTTAAAAAATATATATAATCCATATTCCATAATAGGTTTTGTTACTCGTCATTTTTTAAACTGAATCTTCATAAAAATATAAATAATGTCTCAATTTTTCTGCGGACCATCAAAAAGTTTTCGAAGCAGCGGTCGCCAACCGGTGGGTCCGTGGACCACCGATTGGCGACCGCTGCTCTAGAACATGTGCAACAACACTTTAAGGTTCCGTCGACTTACCTGCGAATTTACAAATGGAATGACGGGAATTATAATCACAGAAATTTTATTCTTTCAGTTCCTATCAATTCAAATAACATCTACTCTGCTGTCCGTTCATGACATTTCCATAGCATATAACTGAGGCCAACTCTTCAAATGTATGACAATATCAACGAATCTTTCAAACGAATATTTTGAACATACTGTTCGCAACAGTTACTATGTTTTTCAGACTAGATATAGAAGCACTAATATTCAGAAATTAATTGTAGAACTGTTCACAAGGTCATAAGGCGGTAATGCTCACCAGCGGCCCAGCAATAAAATCGTTGAACTCTGGTAGTTCAACCCGAGTTCAAATAATGTAAACGGCTTAGCTGCATTTCGGAGTATTACTGAACTAACATGGTTTACTGAAAAGGTCCTCTACAAAGGTATCGCCCCTCTTTGGCAAATAGACCTCATATGCTTTGCCGCAATCTGAGTAATCCTCAATATTGCGGTCGTTAATAAATAATTACTTATGTTTGCGACCCCTTCGCATATCTCTGTCGGACAGTACGAGCGTCGTACATATTTTTATTGGCTCATGCGATTTAAAAGCTCTCCAAAAAAAAGTTAGCCATACCTGATTTCAAAAAGAAACCTATTTTCGGTTTTGATCACCAGTAATCGCGCGAAAAAAATAAAAATAAAATATGGACAGTAAAATCTGTGTCTCCAAGGTTTTTAATTTAGTACCGTCTACAGATAAATTATGTTCATTAAAATGTGCTATGCACTAAATCAGTTCTATGAGAAAGTGACTGAACTACCAAAAATGGAAGCACCAAGTATTAAAATGAATTACATTAAAAAACTCCACTACATTCAAACTGAATTTTTGCTATTCTAGAAGAAATTTGCCACTGAGATTGATAATATTTCAGAAGCAGATTTCTGAAAGTAGATATTTACAGTTACTTATACTTAGACGTTTCTTTAGTTTATGTTTGCTAACACTGCATATTTTTCAAATCATCGTATTAAATTAAAGTACGCCTAATTAGCGGTTTTCTAACTTTGTCTATTAGAAGGAGGTATAACAGTTCAAAAATGATAAGAGTAAAAGCGAAAAATTTTTAATATTTTTAATTACATATGCATGTAACTTCTTTTAATTTAACTAAAAAGTTTAGAAAGATAACTTATAAGTTATTTTATGCAAATATACATTAAAAAATAACTGTTATCTAAAACAAATGCAGAATCATACACTTAAAGAAAAAATCTGATGTGTACACTACATGACTTCCTTGTACGGAATATTAAATTACATGCACTCTTTCTTGCATTCCATTTAAATTTATTGGATTGAATTAAATCTACTTCGCCGACAGGGCATAAACCACAATAGAATAAATGCATTCTTTAAAATTCACTCCATTTGTTTACCATAGCGACACTCTGGCGCTAGGTTCACTTAACAGTATTACATTTCGTTCACATTATAACTATGTCTATGTCTTATCGCTTAGTAAGAGGCAGTCGACCATTAACGGCCTTTACCAATATATAATACTTGACTTTTAAATGCTTGAGGAATCGAGTAAATTGTATCCAATAATATGGAAGTACTTGTGCATATGCTGTGCTAGAACTCAGTGATTACTAGCGACGGAGGCTCCTGTGCCGCCGACCGTAGAATAAGTAAACTTTGAACAAATGAGGCGTCGTGTGGCGCCATCTATTACTAGGGATGAAAAGCATCTTAGCTGACTGAAGCTCTGATTGGGCCATCTCTTACAGGATGTATTGTAAGGCATTTTTAAAATTTCATAAAAATTATTCTTCTGATAAGCAATAATCAGAAAGTGAAATGATGAAGAACACAATTTGCTGTACAAGCGTAAAAACTATTTACATACACAGTTCACCAGCTTTGGCAGGAACATCATATTATAACTCAGAATGCACAAAATTTATATCATTTAAGGAATTATCTAATCGTTGCCACATTATCTATTCAAATACTACAATAAAGCTTGAACGATGTAAAAGAAATTAAGAAAACAAAACAAAAAAGAAACAGTTTTTCACAGACGATTGAGTACTTCTCATTCAATTAATTCAGTTCTCACTTCGCGACAAGGCAAAAATACATAAAAAATCAAAATATTTCTATTAAAAATTACGAAGTAAATCTTAAACATTTATTTCCTCGAAAAAAATCCAGAAAGGATTAAGCATGATTTAATTCGCAATAATAAATGAAGGCGTTATCTTTGTTGTTGCCAAGCGAAGTTTCTCTAGATTGGCAACAAATCCACTATTCTGCTGTTTCAAATGTAAACAAGCGATGGCCACCATCAAAAACATTATTAGGCTTAACGGCACTTAAACAACTTTAAAATTGTTGATAATTCTAAAAATATTGCATATAGATTTACTAAAGGCATAAAAACCTTAAACGGAAGATAAGAACAACATAATTCAATCATTTTTAAAGCAAAAAATGTACAATTTACAAACATATAAGAGTACAGAAACTGAGATCATTGAGCCGGGTAACAAAGTGGATATATATATAAATATATTTATATACGTTTGGTGCGGCCGATTGCAACCAAAATACGAGGTGCACATCTACATGTTATAGCAGTCCTATATACAAAATTTCAGCGTTCTGAGGCTACTCGTTTTTGAGTTATGCGAGATACGTACGTACATACGTTCGTACAGACGCCACGAAAAATTCTCTTCAGAATTTATTTTAGAAGGAAAAGAGTATTTTATTCTGTCCTTACGTACAGATATCACGCAAAAACATCGTTAAATTGCATTCGATAGCGGTCAAAATGGATATTTTCGTTGAAATATGCTGCGTGAAACTTTTCGCGATTACAATACTTCCTTTTTACTTCGTACAAGGAAGTAAAAAGCTTGCCCACTTGAAGCAAAGTATCCGACATGGTTTGCTTCAGATAAACTGGTTCCTACTGTAACTTTAACCGACAGTTTTTCAAAAGTAAAGAAATCACTTAAAATTATAAAGAAAATTTCTTAAAGTATACATACGGAGCTTTTTCATTACAACTTCCTTCCCCTCTAAGATTTCTAAATCTAAATTATTCATGTTCAAAACGTCAATCCCCGGTCCTCTGATTATTGCAACATGGATTTTTTATGCTCATTCCTCCACAGCAAAGGTGTAGGATTAAAATTTTGATTCTCGCCTAAATTGCAAAAAGGCATAGCCAAATAACTTCAGATATATTTATTATGCTGCCATTATTTTAAAAGCTGAGGAAATCTGGATAATTAATACCATTCCTACTAACAGAATGGAATTTGTGGCAATAAATGCTGTCAGATAATAAGGTTTTTATCACTTCTAAAGATATAAATCTTTGCACTTTTACAGCCTCGGACAGCTGCAATTTTTTCTCGAATTCTTATGATATCAGCAGGATGACTTAAGATAATTATATTCTTCTTTCCGTTTTAACTAAGAATGGAAAATATCACATTATCTCGACAAGGCACTATCACCAAAGGTTATCGAGCAAACAAAGAAAGATGTGATGAAAACTATATTTCATCGCCAATTTGTAAAATTATAAATCGCACACAGATTCTTCGGAGATTATAGACTAACTAGATTTTGAATTTTGATTTTGCTGCATTGTTGCAATAAAAATTATGCATTTTTTGGATGCTGAAATGTAAACAAAATTACGTATGCTTCATTAAGCAGAAAAATATACTTCAAGAATAAAAATGCACATTGTTTTTATAAATATATTGTTTTTATAAATTTCCTTTCAAAAAGAAAGGAAATTTATAAAAACAATATACAAACTGTACACAATTTTAACTTATATAACTTTTATCTCTACTATTAAATAATGAAGAATCTGTAATGATATATGAATGTCTGCACGTTTGGTAGTGGATTATTCAGTTATGGCAAAGCACACGAGGGCTATCTGCCTAAAGGGAGTGTTGCCTTCGTGGAGGACTTTCTAAGGGACACTGGCTCGTATACACGTTGGCTCGTTACATGGGGAAAACCACGGAAACACCCATGCAGCCAGCCCGTTCGCGGGATTCGAACCTCGGACCTAACTACCAGTGTTCAGCGCCTTTACCGCTCGGCAGCTGGTGGGCCGCACGTTTGGTAGTACTTATGCATTAGCGCAACGATCTAAGCAGAAGTCACCACATTTTCAGCATGTTCCAAATTCTGGTAACCATGCGCATAACAGCTGTTGTGTTTTAACAAGCAATGTCGCCATTCGTGGAGCCTTCGTGGAGAATTTTCTAAGGGATGCCACATAGGACTTAGTGTGCAATTCCTCTGTGGCTCCTTCTAAATAAAAACACTTTCTCAAGCAATTTCTGTGTTTTGTAAGACTGCTTCCCATGCGCTAACTATAATATACATAACCTCTATCAAAGATATCGACTAGCTTCCCTCGAAGTGCTTACATTTTCACAAGATTCAATTTTGTTCATCTTTTTTTTTTAATACATTTTCTGCGATGTGAAAGCTTTTATAATACCTCGGTCTAATGGCTAAATGACAGAAGTTGTATTTGCAAGGAAAAAAAGAGTACTTTAACGTTTTCCAGAACGATATCAGAGGGCTGCGCAACACAATTATCTAACAGTAAAGCCGTTTTTTCGTTTTCCAGTTCTCTGTCCCTAAAAGATACTATTTCTCAATTAAAGGTTTTGTTATTATGATAAGTTAAAGGTTAATTCTTGACGCTTTCTAAACATCGAGGTTTTATACTTTTTCCAATAACTAATGGCATCCTCTTAATTGTTGGGTCCACCAGCAGCCGAGCGGTAATGTCGCTGAACACTGGTAGTTCGGTCCGAGGTTCGAATCCCGCGAACGGGCTGGCTGCATGGGTGTTTCCGTGGTTTTCCCCATGTAACGAGCCAACGTGTATACGAGCCAGTTTCCCTTAAAAAGTCCTCCACGAAGGCATCCCTCCCTTAAGGCAGATAGCCCTCTAGTGCTTTGCCGTAATCCAATAAACCAAACCAAACCAAACCTCTTAATTGTTGTACCCATTTTGCACGTTAATAACACAGTAACTTGATCTTTTAATTTCTTAAAACCAGCTTCGGTTTCGCATTTAAACTTTAATATGTGTTCCGTTAATGCTCTGTAAAACAGACCAGTTACATCTGTGTTATAAATTTCGTGTGGCTTACATGGTTATACAAGCCACACGAAATATTCTTTCAGAAATCCGGGTAAAGCGTCTTTTATCCATTTCTCAGCCGAATGATGATCTGCCCCTTACTTCTGACCAAAACGTTCCGATAAAGAACATTATTTCTCTCCTTCCATCTTGTGAGCCACCCATCAAATAAGCACAAAGTTTTCTCCTAGGGTTTCTGCGAATTCTACAGCTTTTGTGATCAAAAGAATTCCAATTCTAGAAAATTGGAACATATTTTACTCTTATAGTTTGAAACTATTCTAAAAGAGCGGTTTCAACGGCTCTCGATTTTCCATCCCTTTTGAGGTTCTTTGAGACATTTGCATTGTTTACTAGTTCTTTATCAATTTTATTTCTTTGTTTAAGTACACTGCGCAATGCTTTTTGAGAAATCCACATTTTAAATGCTGCTTCTTTTGGCTGCATTTACCAAACATATCATAATTTTTCAGTAATTTATCCTTTTCTTTCAACAAGTCACGCACACAACAAATAAAAAATGTTTCTTCCAGAGATTTGTTCAAATCCAAAATTCCCGTTTCTTGACAGCAGGAAACACTGCACCTTTGTCTGCCATGTCGACATGTCACTTCATGCTTTTATAGGGGATTTCAATGCTTTCTTTTCGTTTTTCTTCACCCTACAACGACCATACCCCTTTTCCAATCACAGACGATAACATAAGGAAGTATTTCATGATGTTTTCGGAGAACATCCTGAAAACTTAATGTATGAATGCACATAATACAATGACAATGTTACAATGATCATTTTACTTGAAGCTGAAAATGAATAAACAAATACCGCCAATTCGCCATTAATAACGTCAAGATAGCAAATCAAAAGCAATTTTTCCGCGAGAAACGGCTTTTCTCTCGTCCGCTTCAGACTGCAACACATTGTTTAAAAAAACGTAGAAAATCTTCTTTTTACTTCCTTGTACGAAGTAAAAAGGAAGTATTGTAATCGCGAAAAGTTTCAGGCAGCATATTTCAACGAAAATATCCATTTTGACCACTATCGAATGCAATTTAATGATGTTTTTGCGTCATATCTGTAAGTAAGGACAGAATAAAATACTCTTTTCCTTCAAAAAAATTATAAAACTGCTTTAAAATTAATTCTGAAGAGAATTTTTCGTGGCGTCTGTACGAACGTATGTGCGTACGTGTACGTGCGTATCTCGCATAACTCAAAAACGAGTAGCCTCAGAACGTTGAAATTTTGTATATAGGACTGCTACAACATGTAGATGTGCACCTCGTATTTTGGTTGCAATTGGCCGCACCAAACGTATATAAATATATTTATATATATATATCCACTCTACTACCCGGCTCAGTGATCTCAGTTTCTTTACTCTTATATGTTTGTAAATTGTACATTTTTTGCTTTAGAAATGATTGAATTATGTTGTTTCTATCTTCCGGTTAAGGATTTCATGCCTTTAGTAAATCTGTGTGCAATATTTTTAGAATTATCAGCAATTTTAAAGTTGTTTAATTGCCGCTAAGCCTGTTTTTAATGGCGGCCATTGATGTTTACATTTGAAACAGGAGACTAGTGGATTTGTTGCCAATCTAGAGAAACTTAGCTTCCCAACAACAAAGATAACGCATTCATTTATTGTTGCCAATTAAATCATGCTTAATCCTTTCTGGAATTTTTTCGAGGAAATAAGCGTTTAAGATTTACTTCGTAATTTTTAATACAGATATGTTGAGTTTTTATGTATTTTTGCCTTGTCGCGAAGTGAGAACTGAATTAATTGAATGAGAAATACTCAATCGTCTGTGAAAAATGTTTCTTTTTTGTTTTGTTTGCTTAATTTCTTTTATACATAGTTCTAGCTTTATTATAATATTTGAATAGAACATGTGGCAACGATTAGATAATTCTTTAAATGATATAAATTTTGTGCATTCAGAGTTATAATATGAACGAAATATAATACTGTTAAGTAAACCTAGCGCCAGAGTGTCGCTATGGTAAACAAAGTGAATTTTAAAGAATGCATTTATTCTGTTGTGGTTTATGCGCTGTCGGCGAAGTAGATTTAATTCAATCGAATAAGTTTAAATGAAATGCAAGAAAAAATGCATATAATTTAATATTCCAATACAAGGAAATCATGTGGTGTACACATCAGAATTTTTTTTTAATCATTCTTGTTTTAAAAGAAGGCGAAAAGTTTACTTATAATCCATGAAAATTTCAAAACTTTATATCCAATGCATTTTTATATGTTGAAATTTTAAAATCATCAAATAGTCTAAAAAAATCAAGCGATCTTTAAAAACTCAGAAATCAAATTAGAGTTTTCATACAAATTTTATTGAAAAAAAAATTTTCCTCTCCATTCGATGGCGCAAACATTAAGATCCTGATAAATGATAGTTTGTTCGTTAAACGAAGATATGTATGAAAAATCGTTTAAACATTAAATTTTAAAAACATTAACTTTGAAAAAAAAATCGCTTCACTACATTGCACTGCTTTCGAAAAATTGCGTGCGTAAGAAAATTTGAACTCCATAGCATATCAGGATGTATGTTAAAAATATCAATGATAAGCTTCCACTCGCAAAGAAATATTAGAGTGATCTAAATAAAAGCTTTTAATAAAGGTTTTATATCTTGCATATATATATATATATATGTAAGTTTCCAAAATTACCACATTATCAACATAGAATTAATACTCATTCAGGAAACTTTACCAGAGAGATAACTTGGGAACCTATTGGACGAGTACACCTGCTACATTCCTAAGCTGCGTTTATCTTTCCCAATAAGGCAGGCAGTCAGCATCAGCATGTCCCCCCCCCATCCCAAATGACCACATTCTTGTTTGAAAGCTGTCTCAGAATTTATTATTGATATTCAACTAGCAAACTTAGCGTTTTATGCCATGTAACGTATTTATTCACATTTTTCTCCCGCTCACGTACTTTTCTTAGTTCTTTCATAGTATGATTTAGAAACTTAAGATTTGTAACATGTAAAAATTTATGCACATAAAGGAAATTAAGTTATTACTGAAAGTGAAAGTCCTAATACTATTAGTAAATTTTTAAGTGTACTTTTTAATGTGGTATGCTTATCATTTAACCTGTCTCTTCAGAAGTAATGTACACTACATATTTTTCTTCTCCTTCCGGTTTTCAAGCGGGAAAATTAGCAGAAAAAAGGGGAGAATATATGCGAGTAAATACAGCATTCGTAGAAAATTTATGGCTTATCTTTGGTCGTAGAATGTACTTTTGGCAACTGGCGACTTTATTCTAGAACACAACTGTGTAGGTAAATAATCACAGTCTGCAGTCACTTCACGGTTGCATTACAGCAGTGGTCTCGCACTCAAATTGCATACGGGCCGATGCGCTATCTGGAAACAGCTGACGGGCCATCATTTGTTTTTAACACAAAATGAAATTTTTTAAAAAGATCAAAACTGCTTTACAAACTTTTCAATTTCGCTTGCTAAAATATTTATAAGAACATATCTAAACAAATAATAATATAATTACTGCAAAGAAAAACAGTTCAAATTTGCATTAATTTTCTATCTGAAATCTAAAGTTCGGTACCTGCAAGACGGTTTTGTTAATTATAATTTGTTATTCAATTACACTGATAGCTAAATAATGCTAACATATTTAATTAATAATGAAATAAATTAAGCCAAAATTAAAAATAACCATGCGAAATTTTTCTTATTTTACTTTTTTTATATAAGGAAAACATGTTATTCCCAAACCTACACATACTTTCACAAACAAGTCTTCGAATGGAATTGCTCTCCGTTTTCTTAAAACATACAGAACATAAAAAGCACAGTACAAATTCTGTAATTGACTTAATAAGCCGAAACAAATTAACTCTGAAACTAGTATTATAAAAGTTTTATCTGGTAATAGCGAAAAATCTTCCGGCTACAAAATCGCAGCAGTGTTAATCAAAATGGCACCATTTATGCAGGAAAAAGAGTACTTGCATCGTCATTCAAAAGACATTTTCGCACGAAATTTGGTTAAGAATCACCGCATCAACGGTGGGTGAAGCCATTTCAGGACATGAGCTGCTTATGTAAAAAAAAAACCGGCCCAGGATGAACAGCAACCAAAATCGAGGTGGTTGAAAAAATTAGTGAAACGGTTTTACTAAATCCCAAAAAATAAAGGCGTATTGAGAGTTCTGAACTCAATCAATGCGTTTCATGTAACAGTATGTCGTGTGTTACGGAAATGTCTACAATTCTGGCCATTTCACCTTTCAAGATGGTGCAGGCGTTGAAATTTTCTAACAAACCGTTACGTAAAACTTTGCGAGAATTTGCAAGATAAGCTGTAGGTAGATGGTTCCGCGAACAGACTTGTGTAAAGGGATGAAGCCATTTTTCATGTTTCTGACAAAGTTAATTGCCATAATTTACAATTCTGAGGCGTGAAAAATCCACACGGTGTAATGGAATATGAGCGTGATTCTCCAAATGGTGAATGTTTCGGCACCATTTCCAACAGTTGTCTCTTCAGCCCTTCTTTTTTTCTTCATGGAAAAATCGATTAACGGGTGCATGTACCAAGATATGCTATTAGAGTGGTTCTTCCTTTAGCTGGAGGAAGCGGTTCAGTAGCAAGTTCGGTTTGCAGTTCGGTTTTGCAGCGGTTCAGTAGCAAGTTCGGTTTTCGGTTTTGCAGCAAGACTACACTACATTGGCATGAAAACGTACGCCAGTGCCTGAGCGACAGTCGCTGGATTGTTTGTGCTGGATCAAACAATATGTCTTTGCTTTTTGGGCCACCGAGATCCCCCAGATCTAACCACTTGTGTTTTTTTCCTATAGGGTTTTGTTAAAGACAAAACTCTGGTGCCTTGCGCAGGACTTAACAGTAACTAAAGCAGCAGATAACTGAAGTGCTCGAATCATTAACAAAGTATACTCTATCACTAGTATGGCAGGAACCGGAATACGGCATAGATATTTGCTATGTCACCGGAGGGGCACACATAGAACATGTATAGAAACTTGGTTAACTTAGTTTCACCGCAAAATTGATTTAGCAAAATTAATTATTTACAGCATTCACAGGTATACTTTTTTTTTTTTTTTTTTTTTTTTTTTGTCCCATTCAATATGAAACATGCTCATAAAATGGCAATCAACGTCCCATATTTTTCGTTATTCCGTTCTCGAGTGATACAGGCTGTTGCTTACTGCAGTATCTAATTTCAAACGATTTTATTATTTGAAACATCTTTAATTAATTAATTACTTATAAAATGTAAGTTCAATTTAAAAAAGCGGTCATAACCATTAAAAATTCAGCGTTACAAGCAAACATGTGTGTGTTCCCCTACCCTTATTTAAAGGACGCGTATCAGACCAACAGCGAAGGTTGTATGTATTTGGACTGACATCAGCAGATTGGATACTCCAGAAATAAACGAAAATATTTAAATGGTACTGGAAAATAACACTTCAGCTGGAACAAACAAACTGGAAAATAACACTTCACGATTTCTCTAATTGCAGTATATAAAAATAAATTTTTAAAGAAAAAAAATAAAATAAACTATTTTCGAATATTAATTTAATGGCTGTTGATATTGCCTTATTTTACTACCATAAATTGCGGTGCGCGAGAAAATACATTTCTTATTAAAAACTCATATTTATTAATTTGCTATACAAAATTAATTTTGCTACCTCTCTCTTGTGTTCTTTCATATATATATAAGAACATATGAGAAATTTGAATTTAACAGTGGTAAGGCGACCTAACAAAAGCGTTTATGTAATATTAAAAACTTATATCACTAACATTAAATACGTATGTATAGAAAGAGAATAAAACTTTTTTCCATAAAATCAAATACAAATTATTATAAATACAAATTCTCAATGCGTAAAACATATTAATAAAATTTTGTGAAAAACACGGTTCAGGCGCAATTACATTTCAAGCGCAACACGCAAAAATTGCGGCCTTTTGGATAAAGAACCTGTAGCCTTGGCTACTAATGTTTAAAATTAATTTATGACTAGGAACAGCATGAATTATAAACAAATAGCTAAGTTATTGCATTTTATTTTCCAGCTATCGAAATGCGACGCCAGGAGCAACGTTTTGAAACCAAAAACTAGCAATCATGAATCAGAACTAGAACTAGTTGCCATTCAGCATAAAGAAATTTAAATATAAATATGAACTACTTATTGCCATTCAGCATAAAAGAAATATAAATATGAATATTAACAAAATATTAAAGTTAATTTTATAAAATAATTAAACACATGAACAAATATATGAAATAAAAAATAATTATTTCTCATGCAATAACTGGGCCACTACAAACCCAATATTGGAAACTACGAAGTGAAAACAATTCCTCCAAAAGCTGAGAAAATGACGATGAACCAAACAGAGCAAAACGCTTTAACTACCTAAATGAAAGAAGTCGATACTATGTATTTCCGATGTTACTGTTCGCTTCTAAAAATTCACTGCTTGTTAAAAAACACGGAAACTTGTTTTTACTTATTACCTAGAAAAACGTGTTCCTAAGCTAACATCTTTCAGTCGGAATTCTTGGAATTCATCCAATTCCTACTCTTAATACATAATGCTAAGAATTTAATGTTCACAATTTACTGCTGTTGTGTTTAATTTGCATTTCACATCAAAACTGACGTGAAATCTTTATAATTGACAGGTAAATTAAATAATTTTTGACAAGCTGTTTTAAAATTTAGAAAGCGAAATGCTTTTCATGCATCTGTGCTTCTGAGAACGTGTTCGGTTCCCCCCCCCCTTCCTCTTTACTTTCACTTATACATGTATTCGATTGCTATAGCTTTACAGGGAAAATTTAACTACTATGAGTAGAAAAAAAATTATATATTTATTTTTGTAAAGTCCTCATTTAGGAAGTTTTTTATCAATGAATCGTATTAGACATTTGTAAATACAATTATTAGAAACGCCTAGTAATTACATATATTATCCTAAATTTTTAATTCGCATAATTTTCATATAAAAAAATCAAAACCACGGCACAATAACTTTTTATTGAGTAAAAGTAATATTTATTGAAACAGATTACTTCATTACAAATTATAATTGAAATAAATACGCCATTAAGCAAAATCCGAAAAATAATCACTTATTATTTTAAATAAATGTTCCTAACAGACGTATTCGTAAGTGAATGGTTAAAATTTAATCCTTTTAAAAGTTCATAACAAGTACTAGATTAATAAGTACAACATATAAATTTGCTACGAATTTTAAAATGCCTAAAAACACTTCCCTAATATTTAATGTTCACTTAGCTGTATACAGCTATCTGCGATTTCATTTTACGAATTAGTTTTTACACTCAGAAGCGATGAAAAGTCATAATTTTATACTGCCGCACTAAACAACAGCTGCTGTAACCAATTGAGCAATACCTACACTATAATAAATTACAATAAAAATATTTCTATTGTACAAATACAACAATATTCACAATGAAAAAAACTTACCAGATTAAAATTTAAAAAAATATATTTTTTAAATTTAAAACTCCGGCAAAATCAAAATTCATTCTCTTTTCAAAATACCCCAAAACGAAATATAAGCAGAGATTCATTCAATTCTAAATAAACTAGTAGGTTTTCGTGGCACCAGGTACAACAACACAATAGCACACTGACAGAAAACTGAAACATGCGCAAGTTCAGTTAAAAAATAAACATTAAATTTCGACGAAGGCTTCTGCACCTTGGTTCAGTTTCATTCGCCAGCTACAAATAGAAGTCTTATTTCAAATACATATTCTATTTCCACATACCCATTCGTGATTTATAAAACAACATTTTCTTAAGAGACCGAAACTAAGCTGGAAATGTTCTGTTACAAAATACATAAAATCATAACAAGAAGAATATTCATAGACGATTATTATGTACATATATTCTTTGATGAAACACATAATTATAAGTAAAGCTCTTAGCATACTTATTTAATATTTACAAAACACGGACAAACAGAACTCACCTTATAGATCTGAATACCATGTCCGAGCTGGAAATACTCTTCCATGAGCCGCTCAAATAATCCCGGCAGATTCTGTAAGCCTGGTCCCTCATCTTCTTAACCTGGTAAGTTGGTACCCCGGTGCTGCAAGCGGACATAATAAATAATTACTCACACTCGAATTAAGATCAATGCCTGAAGAAACACAAACATACATGAGAAAGTGCCCAGACGGTGCTAGCGTCGCGGCCTCAATCGCATACACGCGCCAAGCTCCAATCTGACCGAGTAAGCGAGGAAGAATAAATCGCAATGGTCCAGTCGATTTCACTTCGTAGGAGGAGGAACATATAAAACGGGAGTAGGAAATTCCGGACTCAGGAGAGCAGGTTCAAGAGATAACTGCTAAGAGAATGAATTCCTATCTTTTTTTACACACTTCAGTTTCTTAAATCGAAATGTTTATGAATCAGCAGCATTAATATGAAAATGATATTTCACAGAATACAGGAAAAACGAAGCACTGTATTCTTATATTATTATTCTAAAGGTTGCATCAAAGGCTAATTTAATTTAATACGAATTTCTCATCTTGCATTTCTAAATTTATCGTCTCCTATCTAAGGCGTATTACAAGAGCAAAAATATAATAAAATGATCTTTTGTCATCTGACTAAAGAAAAATCTACTGAAATCGATACTTGTTTATCTGTCATTCATTCGCGTTTAACATCACAGTCTCGAAACGTGACTTGCTCATACACGTAAGACCTTTGACTTTTATCTACCCGCCCTAAATTCACGTTTAACATCACAAAGTGGAAATGTGACGATTAATTTTCACATTCATTTCTATACATTTCACATGAGCTTTTATATCTTTACATTTAACTATAGAACGTTTTAGAACTAAATTGGCGGGAAAAACAATAAGAATGTTTACAAAAAGGCTTCTAAGCACCCAAAATATAATCACAATTTTGCACATATTTTTGCAAATATTTTGTAAGACATCCTGAGACTTAAATAACTTATTAACATTATTTCATAAAAATTCATTTCAAAGGATAATTTAGACATAATTTATTTTTAAACCAACAGTTCGCACACTTCTATTATATCATCTCACTACTCTTCAAGGCTAATTAACGGATTTAGGCAAAACACATGAAGGCTACCTGACTAGGAAAAGATGTCTTCATACAGGACTCGGGAAAATCTGTTCATGTAGGGTGGCTGTAAAAAAATCTTCCACAACATTTGAACTCCAGGCCCGCCAGCGGCCAAGCAGCAAAGTCGTTGAACACTGGTAGTTAGGTCCGAGTTTCGATTCCCGAGAACAAGCTGGCTGCATGTGCGTTTTTGTAGTTTTTCCCATGTGTAACGTGTATACGAGACAGTTTCCCTTATAAAGTCCACCACGAAGGCACCCCCCTTCCGTGTAGTGCCTAAGGGCGAAGCACGTAAATAATAAAAAGATATAGTGAGCCCTTAGTGGCCTATCCGATCAACCAATAGAAATGAAACTTCAGGTATTGTTATCTGAAGGTACGTGCTCGAGATTTAAATGATTTAAAATAATAGATTTTACAGTTACGGTAACAGTAAAAAAATTTCGAAATTTTCGAATGAAAACACCCGCTTTTTTTCCTGCGCAAACTGATGAGCACATTATAAAATCATCAATGGTGTTGGAACGATATACGTATGACGAAAATTGCTGGCATAAAACATTTGCAAAGAAAAGTATTGTTGACGAATGACAACCCAAGAAACGAGAGGGGGGGGGAACTTTTATTGGAATTACAAGTTTTCAACGTGTACGAGTTCAAGATAAAGAGTCAGTTCCCGTAATTCTCCAGTTTCATGGACACCGCTATTCCCCGACCTCACTCCGATGGATTGCCAACTCTGATAAGATAATTATTCAGCTTTCCGTTATATCTCTGCCGATACTTTGATATGCCGATAGAATTAGTCGTCTTTGGCTACTATTTCACATTTTAACTTTAAACTGTCTATTCTGTTTAATTACATCCCCACAAGCTGTGGTTAATTTTGTTAGCACAGGAAAGTGCATTTATGTTCTGAATTCTGTTTACATAAAAAAAAGTTTATTTAACCTTTAAAACCTTTCCCTGACTTACTTCAGACCTAGTAATAATTCGCTTCACGTCCGTCACGAGTTTTTAACTAACCTAATTAACTTTTACCAGGTCAAGCAAAACCCCATAATTATGATACTTAAATATTTTTCCTAGCCCTGTTGCATACATAAGAAATACTGGTTTGGTTTGGTTTCATTAGATTACGGCAAAGCACTCGAGGGCTATCTGCCTTAAGGGAGGGATGCCTTCGTGGAGGACGTTCTAAGGGAAACTGGCTCGTATACACGTTACACACGGGGAAACCCACGAAAACGCCCATGCAGCCAGCCCGTTCGCGGGATTCGAACCTCGGACCGAACTACCAGTGTTCAGCGACGTTACCGCTCGGACGCTGGTGGGCCCTAAGAAATACTGTTACTTTTCCGTTTCGGCGCAAATCTCGCCAAGCAGACTTTGTTGGCGACAGCATGCAGTATACACATAAAAATGTTAACAAATGTTAGTTCTAAGAATTTTTATTTTGAAAGCATAAACATTTTAATATGGTTTAAAATTTTGTAAAAGCTAATAAATAAAGACAATTTTTAAAAAGATATTAATTTAAGAATTTACTTTGCTTTTATGGTTCAACAGCCTGATTCGCCGGTTCGTATCACGTGACCCTAAATGATCTCATCTCACGTAAACTACGCTACAAAAATCTAATTCTCTCTGTAATTATCTACATTAATTTCGAGTTAAATTTTAATTTGGAACACAAGTTTAAATGCAACAATTATTTCAATTCGTACAAATAGCTTACTCAGAAATTCTGTAAAACCGCAGCGCTTTACTTCCCTAGTGCATTTTCATTAGAATTGATGAATTTAACTCTTTACTTTGCCTTTTCTATATTTTCGCCTTAGGGTGAGCGGTGTGATTGCATCCTAATTCACTTAATTACCGCGAATGGACTTGGGGCATAAAATTTAACTATCTCGTAAAAATTCTATGTAATTGTATGCCAGTATTGAAAGAAACAATCAATCTGGTAAGAAATGCGTGTTTTGAAAATGAAGCCTAAAAGGTTACCAGCGAAGATATTCCGTTTGGCATCAGTTGTACCATTATTAGCGAATTTATCGTTTACGCCGGCAAAACGGAAAAGTATCGAAATACTTATTCTCGTAATAACAGATATATATATATATATATATATATGAAATATATTCAGGAGCCGGAATTTGGATGGCATAGAAGTGTTGATCTAGAATGACTAGGAAATTGGAGGCGAAGGCAGATTAAATCTTCAGTTTTATTTTCAGCAACATGTTACGGTTACACACAAGTCAGCACATTAACTGTGACTGTTCCAAAAGGCTTTTTTGATAACTTTGTAACAAGAAAGCAGCAGCATAGACAGCAGTCTAGCTAGGCGAAAGCGTGGAAAGCAAGTGCGTAATGTTCAGGATGAAATCTCAAGTCAAACTGAGTTAGTTTCGGTTCTCAAAGCATTTTGATTGGATAGTTAATATTGCTGTAAAATTATTATTGGCTGCTTGAGTTTTAATTCAATTTACATCACCAGAATAAGGTGTGATAAGAGTCATATCACATAGATTTTTATCGAAATGACGCAGTGCCAATAGATGTTGCTATTTTTAGAATAGAGAAGGGAAATTAATTTACGCTGCTAATTTAATCTTTTACATATTCTTTATTTTTCTTATATATATATATATATATATATAATGTTGTATGAACTTAAATCCATTTAGTGCGAATACAAGTTATTATAACTTGCGCAATTGCTGCAAAGTTAGTTAATAATAATTTATTTCCTAAATAGTATTGATTAATTTATTATATTATCTCCTAAGTTTAATTAAAGTAGAATTATTTTAAAAGTGTGCATCCATACTGGTAAGTTATACTTTGAAAGATGTTTTGAAGTAATTTGAAAGCAAAAAGTTAAAACATTATTAGTTAAAACATTATTAACTAACATTATTAAACGTTAAAACATTATTAACTTTTTGCTTTCAAATTACTTCAAAACATCTTTCAAAGTATAACTTACCAGTATGGATGCACACTTTTAAAATAATTCTACTTTAATTAAACTTAGGAGATAATATAATAAATTAATCAATACTGTTTAGGAAATAAATTATATATATATATATATATATATATATATAATTCCTTTTGTAATTTACAGTATTTATATCTATGTTCCTAATTAATAAATATCTTAAAATGAGCTTCAAACAGCTGTCAAAATTATATTTTAAAGTTATTATTTATAAATTTGTTTATCATCGCTTTTATATTTAAGAAAAACATTTCCCACTTTACGCAGGCTCACTATATTCAGATCGATAAGACCAATGAATGGAATGATCGACCTGGTATAATTTATTCCCAGTTTCAAAACCGGGTGAATGGGCTGGCTGCGTAAGCTGGAGTGAACTATGAAAATTTTACTAAAGGGCTCGTAATTTACCTTACGAGTAATCAAATATCACAATCTAATTAAATATGCAGTAAAGTCACTGAACACCGGTAGTTCCGACCTGGGATCAAATCCCAGAGAACGGGAGGGATGCATAGCTGATTTTCCCCATGTGTAATATAGATAGGAACCAGTTTCTCTATGAAAGTCCTCTACAAAGCCATCCCTCCCTATAGGCAGTTAGCCCTCGAGTTGCTTTATCTTAATCAGTTAACCTAATCCTAAACCTAATTAAATGTTTCACTTCTTAGAAATAAAACAAATATACAAATAAAAATTGAAAAAACAAATAGGTATGAATAAACAAGAAACTACCTCTGAAAAACATTTAAAAATAAAATTTCAATTTACAAAAGCATAATAATTACAAAATATTGCAGAAATTACATAAAACAGCGAATTTATGCGGCACATTTTTTTCTTTCACATCAATTCATCTTCTAGGAGGATCTAAGCCAAGAGATGATTTTTCGAAATCTTTTTCATAAGGTTCAGAATTAAATTGTCTTTAAGTTTCTTTACGTTTTTCATTTAAGAATAGTGTCGCTAAATCTAAAATAGGTTGCACAGTCAAAAAGCTCTTCTTGCCACAAATACTGTTCATCATTGAGTTTTAAAGTCGTTCAGACTAACATACAAAGTTCAGTGAGTAACATGTGTTTTTCAATGAATCAATAACCTAGAGGATGGGAAATTTAACAAAAGGATCGCACAAGCCTCTTTACAGCTTACCACTATGTGTAAGCACTTTCGTGGTTTTCCTTACGTGTAATGCAAATATGAATCTATTTTCCCTTGAAAATTATCTACAAAACCATACATTTGTCAGACAGCCCTCATACGCCTTGCCATATTCAATTAAATAAACACAAAAAATCTCATCACTACATAGTATAAAACAAAATCGCTTTCTCTGTCCCTATATCCCTATGTATGCTTAAATCTTTAAAACTACGCAACGGATTTTGATGCGGTTTTTTTTAATAGATAGAGTGATTGAAGAGGAAGGTTTATATGTATAATAACATCCATTAAATAGTGGAGAAATACTGTTATTTTTGAGGTTTCTAATGTGATGTCGTAAATAATTACATTTTTTCCGCTTACATTGCAAACGCAGGCTGAACCCTACGAGATTTATCAAAATAATGTACTAAGTATTGTACACATTGAAAAGGTCTACAGATTTAAAAATTGAGGGACGTAGCGTTTGCGGCGGTACCGGCCGGCCGGGGCGGCGGGAGCGTGCCTATAAATAGCGCGTCGGAAGCCGAGGTTCTCCCTATAGCACTTTGAATTTAGCAGCGATCGAACGCGTTTATTATCGGAGCTCTCTAGCTTTCAGCGCGACAACGTATCAGTAATTATAAGTAAGTTACGATAAATAATTGTATGACAGTAGTTTTAAAATATAAATGATATTCTATTCTAAGGTTAATTTTTAAATCGCACTTGTAGTAATTATAAGTACATAAGGTTAGATAAGATTAGATTAAATAAAACCATAATTTATGGATTGGAATTTTCTATTAAGATCTTGGTTAAAATTTAGAGTTAAATCAATTTAATATTAGAGAAATTATTTTCAAAAATCGTAATTTAAGGTCAGGTAAGGTTAAGTTCGAAAAAAGCTTACGAACTGCGATTATGAACTGCGATTCATTGTTAAAATATTCATTAATATTTTATAATCGTGCGAAGCCGGAGCGGGTCGCTAGTTATTCTTAAGACGGTTAAGTAATTCATTTCATGTCAGATGGTACGAAGCCTTTTAGAAACTAAAATGCTTTTCATAAACAATTACAGTGCTAATTAGTACTGTTGGCTGGAATTGGATCCGATTAATTGTTCATAGTAGTGTTTCCCAGTCTTTTCAGCTTCGTGATTTACAAGTATATAGTATTACTCAGAGAAAAGAAATATAAAATTCCTAGACAAAAATATTGTAACATATCAGTATATTGTAATGCACAAAACAAACAATTTTTATGGAGAATTTCCTCAGCACCTGAAACTAGCCTCAAGAATTCCACAAAAGTTAAAGCAACGTTTCTCAAATGCTTATCCTTGCAAACAACTCTTAAAATAAAATTCAAGATTCAGGAAACTTCGACACAAACTCCGCATGTAATTAGCCACATGTTTTTATATGAATAATTTATTCATAACAATTTCCCTGGAAGCCCTTAGTGATTTCTCACGGAATACTAGCGTTTTAAGATGTTCCAGAGAAACTAGAATGTTACTCGAAAGAAGAAATGTATTTCAAACACAATCTTTATGACCACTTGAAGACCATCAGCAGATTCATTTCCTGAAAAGGTCCATTCAATCTAAATTCATGTACGAAAAATAACTAAATCAATGCCACATTCCTTTTAAATTTTAATCCTTCAGAATTTCAATACCAGCCCTTCGTCCAACCTCTCGACGAATCTCAGGTTACGGAGAAGCTCTTAGTGATTTTTGATCATAGAAGAAGGAACTTAGCTCTTCTTTTTAAGCCATTTTTATACTTGAGTAAGTTAATTCCGAGATATGATAAAGCCATTTAAGAAAGGGACCTGCATTGCTTGAGTGCTCCGAAATCGATAGGGTTTTCTAATAAGCCATCAGCCTAAAGTTCAGTTTTAATTGTTTTTTTTTTTTTTTTTTTTTTTTTTGTTGTTGTTGTTGTTTGTCTGTCGACTTTGGCATGTGTCAGTTTTTTAAATTCCTTATATATGACGACTGTTAAAATCGTCACTGAGCAAGTCATACTCGAAATCACAGTAATGATAAATCGGATTATAACGCAATATGGAAGACATCATCACACTATACTCCAAAAATTATCTGCAGGCCACCAGGGACAAAATAGATGAATTCATTAAACACTGGTAATACATCCAGAGCCGATTCTTAGCGGCTGAAAATGTAAGCTAACTGCAAGGTATTTCTTAGTTTGTCTCGAGTGTAACGGCGATCTGAAAGTCTTCAATAAAGAAATCCTATCTCCTAAAGCAGATATATCTCGTGTATTTAATTATAGTCAATAACAATTAATATGAAATGATTTACTTATTCTGAAAGATATTTACTTTGTACAGACGTAAGAAATCAATAAGCTCTCTGGTCCTTTTCCAATCCCAACTACATACAGTATATTGCCAGTATAATCCTGACTACATAAAACATATTGCGAAATAAAATCGGATACACAGATTGAAAGGGAATGTGTTTATCTGGCGTACTCAGTACATCGTTGAGCCATCTTTCGATTGCAAAAAAATGCCTCCATACTTCAGGACATACTTTCAATCAGTTTCGGAAATATGCCTACTGAGTATTACAGATATGCTGCAAAGTACTACCTAATGCAGAAAGTTCAGATCATTATCTAGAATGTTTATATACTGCGTAGAATTCATTTGCAGATAAAGTAATCAAATGACTTGTTAAAAAAGAGACAAACCATCACAGATTTCGCAACTGGTACAGTGCAGTCAGAAATAAAAGGCTTCTCAGTTAAACACTAAACTCAACATTAACAACATACGACAAAAACGAATATAATAAAATAAACAGAATACAACAAACAACGAATCAAGTTCTGAAGCATGATTCGTCACTCGAAATATCACACAGGCTCCATTTCATTTTTTCCAGTCTAATGCAAATGCTAAAATACCATTGTGTTTACCTTACAAACTTTGCCATTGTTGATTTCGAGATACCCTGATGACTAGCAATTGCACTTAACGAATGTCTGTTCAAGTAGCGTACCAGAGTCATAAATGACAAGGCTAAGTTAAATAAATGGCAGGACTGGTTTACGTGATTACGGCAAAGCCTCGAGGGCTGTCTACCTAAGGGAAGGGATGCTTTCGTGGAGGACTAGGGCCGAACTACCAGTATTCAGCGACTTTACCGCTCGGCCGCTGGTGCACCTAAATGGCATGATACTGGGATGAAAAAATTGTATCGCTGAGGTCAGAAAAGCACGTTAATACCTCTTTAGAAATTTTACAGGAGCAACCTTCCAACAGTTTAAGGTACTTCTGCTCTTATCGTATTACATATACAAATTTTCCAAGCAAGAAATTAGTAGCAACTTATTGTGAATCTATCTTGAAAGGTTTCATCTGATCCGAAAAACCATTACTTAGTGTGTTCACTCATGCCCTTTACGATCTCACCGGTTGAATTACACTGGCTCACATTCTAACATTTTAAAGTTGATAAATTATCAGGAATTTATTTTAACTACACTATTAAACTGGTGGAGGCTATGGACGGTAGAATAGACATAGTTGAAGTTGGAGAAACTCAACAGAGTTTCTGCTGTCGAACAACAAACTGATGACAAGAGTTTTTGCAGCTGTCCCCCAAAATGCTGAGAGCTTGGAAAAAACGCATAACGACAGCTGGGACCAATTCTGACGCCTTAACGTTTGTACGTATGTTTTGCCGATTCGCTCTAAAGCTATCCACGTATGATGAAGACCTCCTGGGAAGTATATAAGAATCAGTTCTCTGTGGTGGCAAACAGAAATAGTTGTGATTCCGAAACCAAAGCTTGACCTCTCGCATCTTCTCTGGGAGAGCAGACTTAGCGGATATCCTTCAAAATCTGCCCGAAAACCTAAAGTAAGACTTCGAAGCTCTATCCAGCGTGTTGGAGCTGCGCTTTGTCAAGAAGTGTTTAAAAGACTATAGCAAGCTTCAGCAAAAATCTCGAGAAGAGGGGTTATAGAAAAGCTCGCCACGATTTTGAAAGGCTGTCTTATCTTGCCTTTTCTAACTACCCAATGGAAACTGAAATCCTATCCCTGCAGTACTTCAAAGATGGCATCCGGGATTCTGAGATAAAAAAAAGCCCAGCGACTGGCGAATGTGAAGGATTTAAAAAGTGCTTTAACGTACGCCATGAAATTCAAAAACAGCCCAGCAAGCAACTTGTAGAGATCACCACCCAATCAGAGCAGCTCAAATCCAGGAGGCAGTAGATCAACTTACTGCTCGTCAAGATGATTTAACCTGGCATTTTAATACCTTAAAGCAGACTATGAGTGGAAACAAACTTATCTTAAACTTCTGCAACTGCGGTGACGAAGGCCACGTACGAAGGAACTGCAATACACCACAAGACATGGGAACTAAGACCACTCCCTACAAAGGAGGCAAGAAACAAATTAGTGGCCATCCCGTGGAATAGAGATTACCAGATATTCAGAAGCCCCATTTTAAAGCACTTCAGATCGCTGCAATGAGTGGCTGCAGTAATGGACTTTTCATCATGGGGCATACAAATGGAGTTTCTTGCAATATGACCATTAATACAACAACCAGTGTTACAATCATCCGAAAATATCTGGCTCAACGATTGGAAAGTAAAGTTATCTGGACGTCACACTGCCTTACCCCCCACACTGCGTTTGGTGATAAAATTGACATCGATGGCAAGTTAAACGTTAGCATCATGTTTGATAGTGCCGCCTACCATCACATGGTATATATGGCAGACATTACAGACGGGATTATACAGTTTAAAGAAATAGAATTTTTCCTTAGACAAAGCCTCCCCACTCGTGGGCTTACGGAGGACGGTTTTACAGGTGAGAGTTGCCTATTTTAGGTGAAATTCATTAGAAAATACGGAATGATTGCCTCACGTACTCCAGTGACCTGGGCTAAAAGAAACAGTAGTCCTCCAGTGTGCTGCAGAAAGTGTCATTCGAGAACTTCAAGATGTTTTCTTATGCTCGACTTCTGACGTAGATCGAGGCAGTTTGGCACAGCATAGAATTGATACGGGGAAGCATCCATCAATCAAGCAACATCCGAGACGTCTACCAGTTGCTAAACAGGTACAGGTAAGTAAACTTCTAAGGAACATGCAAGAATGCGACGTTATCGAGCCTTCAGAAAGTCCTTGGGCCTTTCCCATCGTCCTGGTTAGAAAAAAATATGGATCTACTACATTTTGCGCTGAATATCGCCGGCTGAACGACATAGTTGTTCGGTTGAACGACATAGTTCTTCTAGTCAGGGCTTCGACGAAGCCGAAGCCCTGACTAGAAGCCCTTGACCAGAAAGCTGACGATATTATTCCAGGGTCGAAGCGAAACAATAGGAGGTTAATTCGGTCGCAAGTCAAGTTACAACTTTAACATCGGATGTTCGAGATCTATGGAGTGACAAAGTCGGGAAAGACCAATTGGAAGATGGCGACATTAAGCCCTTAATTGTTTTCAAATAGGAGTCTTCAAATAGGAAGCCTACCTGGCAGGACATTTCGATCTATAGTCTTACGGCAAAACAATATTGGGTTCTCCAGGACTCACGCCATATACGAAACGTTTTGCACCGGAAGTTCGAATCGAATAATGGAAAGGAATTCTGATGGCAGTTGATACTTCCAAAATCTCGGACGTCCTTAAAGAACTACATAGCAGTCCGACTAGACGCCACTTCGGAATAATGAAGACTGCTTAGAGTTCGAGAGCGCTCTTCTCGAGTAAACCAACGGTTAACGAACAAAAGTTAAACCCATCTTGCGATGCTTGGGCCGGCCCAAAAGGACCGAACAAATGCAGAAGAGAGAAGCTGCAATATTATAATTCAAGAGCGCCTTTTCAACGTAACGCTTTCGCACAAAGTGCCAGAGGTCCCATGCTTATGGCAATAAATACGTCCTCCGTTGTCATTGATTATTTCACCAAATGGACCTGAAGCGTTTCTTATCCTGATCAAGAGGCTCTCACGGTAGCAGATATAATGATTATAGGATTGGATTTCTATGGAGTGCCTCTTCAGTTACATTCCTATCAGGAAGGGATTTAACTTCATCCGTAATTAAAGAACTCCGGAAACTACTCGGCATAGACAAAACCCAAACGAGACTTTATTTTTGCAGTCAGATAGAATGGTAGACAGGTTTAATCTAACTTCTTTAATAATCTCTCACTGATGGTTTCCAGAAACTAATAGGACTGGGACAAGAAGTTATCTCTGTTTTAACTGGCCTATCGCAGTGCTCCACGAGACTACCGGCTATTCCCCACCGCAGATATTCTGTGGTCGTGACCTTCGTCTGCCTTCTGATCTGTTGTTTGGTCGCCCGCCTGAAGAGTCCATTCAAGATCTCCAGACACGGTTTGAAATGATGTACAATTCTTCACGTAAGCGACTCAACCTGCCGAAAGGGAAGATGAAAAGCCCATACGATACGACAGCTACAGAAGATCGATTTAATTAAGGTGACAAGGTGTGGTTACGGAATCGACGGAAAAAGACTTTCTCCTAAAACTAGTCGCCCTGGGATGGTCATTACACAAGCCTAAAACGGCTGAACGAGGTAACAGTTCGGATACTTAAGTCATCAAATTCTAAGCATAAAGTCGTTAATTATGGCAGACTAGTCCCATATCATGGCCATAGTACGCAAGACCCTATTGTGTATATAATGTAAATAGTCTACTAAGACCGTGGTCCCATGTGTATATAAATTTGAGAATACGCGGGATCTGTAAATTGGAATTTGTTGTTGGCGAGAAGTCATATACTGGCCATATCAGACATTTTTAACGATGACAAATATTCTTGCATATGCAATTAATGATAAGCAATGGCTCGTGAGTTGTAATATAAAGGTCTCTCAAAAACATAATGTTAGAAATTCTGTATATATGTAAATAATTTTAGTAAAATTATATGTAAATTGTAGTATCTCTTCTATGGTGTAACATGAAACCCCTCAGAGTGTCAAGCATCGCTGGGAAAACAGGATTATAGCGAAAAGTTCATTAAACATTAAGATAAATGACAGCGAGATAGAGCTCAGGTGGCTATGCTTTCGACGATTAATCTTTTTCGTCAAATTTGGCGCCAATTATCCAAAAGCCACCAAGGTTGACGACCATTTGGCCACATTTTCGTCTGATCCCTGTGTAATTGTACGCCGCCTTATGTAACTGTACCTGTGTATGCCTTTTGGCAGTTTCGAGAAATCGAAAGAACTGGAAATTTCTCAGCGGACTGGAAAAAATTATATAAGACCGAAAAGAGCATCAGTTTTTTTAGCTTAGTTCAGAGTTTAGCTCATAGTATTCAGCTATTACTGTGCAAGCTTATGCTTTCGAGGCTCTTAGCATTACCCTGTGTTCAAAGTTAGTTTGAAGCGGTAAATACTAATTGTACTGTCATACTGAGAATAGAAGTACGAGTAATTTTGTGTGAAAAGTTCCAGACCTGTTAACTGTTTTTGAAAAAATAACACCTCAGAACAACGCTAATGTTTCAGATGAAACAAAGGAATATAAAGAGGAAAATGCAGAATCGTCAACTACTGTCGACTATGAGGCATTTGAAACTAGGGTGGATAACTGTTCAAGTAGCAACACTGATGACAGAGGAATCTATTCGCCAATTTTTTTATCAAACTTAATACACTAGAAATTTTGAGAGAAACAACAAAATAATAAATAATCAAAATGATAAATTCAACAGAAATTTTCTGTCAACGCTGAAAAGAAACAAACGCTTCTTTTGATTAAGCACACGTCATATGGTCAGAAAGTCTCTACAGACAGTACGAAGATAAATATTTCAAAAATGAATTGGAGCATTTAGTCATTTAGGGAGTCAGCAGCATTTAGGGAATTTTTTAACTCTATATCCAACTGTCATATTAAAGTTTGCATTTACATGTTTGTAATACAGAAAAACTAGTATAACTTTAAAAAGACCACTTACAATAAATTAGTATGTTTCGACGTTTTCGAGAATATTTTTCTCACCGTTTAATGTTGTTCAGTTAATTTTATGAAAATAACCTCGGAAAGACATGATCGCATTATGTAGCACGTTATGCACTTGATAGAGCTATTTATAGACGTTAAGGCGCACGGCCACTAGACATTATGATGTGCGAGTTGACAATACTTTCAATTTTCAGAGGAGATGAATTTGGATTTCTTCGTGCTCTGAAAACAGGAACTTATGTTTTCAGGTTCTAATAAAAACAAAAATGTATAAAAAATTTCATGAATAAACTCGCTATCAAAATATGCAAAAAACTCGCTGAATATATCTTATCACGCATTCACTATTAATCGCTCTGCTCATCATTACCTGGTGACAGTTCTAGAAACTACACAGAGTACTTTATTCACAAAGTTAACAGATCCGGTATATCAAGTTAGAACAACAGGGTAGGATTGGATTGAATCGGATTATTTCATCATAGCAGAGGATATCCGCCAAAAGGAAGAATGTCTACGTGAAAGACTTTGCAAAGGAAACTGGCTAGTCGTCACTTAACACTAGTAAACCTCCAAAATATCCATCAGTCTGTTTGCCAAGATTTCAACTCGAAGGTTCAGGTGCGTAAGCACATGAAATCAGGCTCCTGGGCTAATAAGCCTCATCCTGTGTGTAACGCGTGGAGAAAACATGGCTTTCCTACCATAACATAGATGACAGTTGACAGAGATTTCCAGAAAAGGATTCTCGATGAAGCGATGGTGAGCCTTACGTATAACACATTCGGAGTTACTCCGACGATGGAAACGGTCAGACCACTGCTGCGTGAGTAAAGGACGATAGAATTAGAAGAGTGAAGAGAAATATAGCTGCGTGAATTTCCTGTAATCTGAATGGTCTGTAGTATGAGACGTGCTTTTACTTTTCTAATTCTCCGAATCTGCAAAGTTTATGAGGAGCATTGCTGCCTGAAAACCCGTTTGTAGCTTCGCCGCCGGCTTTTAGCAGCTCTGATTTGTACTATGATAGCTGCCTAAGGCAAAGGATGCCTTTGTGGACGACTTTCTACAGTGTGACGAATTCGAAAGACAAGAGGTAGCGTAACTGGTTTTATATATTTTATTTTATTTTATTTATTTTTTTCTAGGCTATATGCAAAAAAACTAATAAACTTATAAAATATTGTTCTCACAGTAGGGCGAATAAGTTCCTGTTTAGATGAAATAAATTTTGTTGTGATATCTCTTGTCTTTCTTGGTGTTGCAATTTGGGTGGCCAGGAGTGTATTTGCAATTTACAGAAAACGTTTTGAGGATGCAACATAATTAAAAAAAAGCAATATTTGCCGCATCGGAGATCGTCAGTTATCCAAGATGTCCAAATAGCCACAAATTCCGTTACTCCTAGAACAGAAGTTATGCCTGAAAATGTCAAGGGACAAATAAAAAATGATTCATAAAATGTGTTTTCTTAAGTCTGCAGTGTGATGAATCAGTAGATATCTGCAACATAGGCCAAGTAAATATTTTTATAAGGTTGGTCTTTATCGAATGCTCAGTGAAGGAAGATTTACTGTCAGTTTTGCCATTAAAAAGCAATGCACGATGAGTGGACATACATCAAGCTACTAAAGAAGTATACAACCAAAGTTAATATTCTGCTTCAAAAACTTGTGTCCATGACAACAGACGGTGCACCTGCCATGAATGGTTCTGCTGTTGGTTTCTTCACATTAAGAATTACCTGGCTTTCCAAAATTTTTTAACTATCATGCATCAGCGGGCATTATGTACAAAAGTTTTACGTTATGAACACGCGATGAAAACTGTTCTAAGAATTGTAAATTATTTTTGTACCGAACCAGAATACATTGTTTAAAGTACTGACTGCGAACTTGATGATGGTATGTTACATTCTGAAATTAGACAGCTTACTAAGGAAAAAGTCCTACAATGGTTTTTAGAGCTTCTTTCACAGAGATAACAGTTTTTAAATTCCAAAAATGAAACTTATTGATTTCTATTTCATCCAAGTAATTAAATAGACAGTTCTATTGATAATGCTTCATCTTTGTGTTTATTTCTGAGCTACGACATGATAGAAAATTTCCTTGATCAAGTAAAGGAAACAATACAGCGGGCAGTTTGTAAATACGCTTTGACCATTTAAAAACAACAGTAGAAAGACCAGACAAATCCGATACTTCTCTCCTAATATGTGAATTGTGTAAGGTAAAATTAATTTTAATTTGCAAGATATTTGATAAATAATTACTACCATTCAATCACTAAACAAAAAATATTTATTATTTTAAATTGAATAATAAATAAATAACATTTTTAGCGTCACCATGACATTTTACTCCTTCCCTCATTAACAAAAATAATAGAAAATTTAAGCAATGAGATTATATACATGAAGGGAGATGGAATATTAAGGTAGCGTCACATTTTTATTAGCAGTTCTAAATATGAACATGTTTTAAATTATTACGGTCTTGATAAAATTTACAGATTTTTAATAATCTTCAATCGAGTGGCATCTTTCGAAGCATTGACACATGCAATGCAAGTTTATATCTTTTGTTAAGTTTTTTATGTTTTTTCAAACTTTATAGGCTCTTGCTGACTTTAATGCCTATGGCGTTGGATCTAAATGCCTGGGAAAATGATAAAAATCTTTCGCATACAGTTTTCATGCATATCTTCGTTCGAAAGACGTCCTTTTCTTTTATATTCTAATAACGATACATCTTTCAGTAATGATTCGGCTATCTGAATTCTATATTCAGTGTTAGCCTTTTTTTTTTTTTTTTTTTTTGCTAGTATTTATTTTGTTGAATAAAATGTACAAGTTAAACAATGCAATATCAAACAGGCAGAAGAAAATTTTTCGGTATCCTTTCTTACATTTTCTCATCACAGAGAAGCACGCTAACATCTGGCCTTATCAATTTCTAATCAATCCTTTATTGTACTCTATGATACATTTTGGTTTTGAAGTACGATTGAATCGATTTTCGTCTGATTCAGTCATTTTGCTGTTTCGTGTTTGAAGAAAGTAAACAAAAGTCTCATTTATCATTTCACTTTAATGCCATTATCCCACGGCAGCTTCTCGTTTTACTACCTGGAACGAAGTAAGGAAGTATTGCAATTGCGAAAAATTTCGGGTATCATATTTCAACAGATTCATTCTGATAGTTCCCGAATTAATCTGGACATCACCCCTCCTGAGTGGCATCTGCACGTACGAAGAGAATAAAGGACTCTTTATCCCAAAAACGGATAATAAAATGGGATTACTGCTCATCAATAATGAATATTCTTGACAAATTTTGTCCAGTATTAAGAATCAAAATAGAAACGTCAGTGGTAACAATCATCACTATTTAAAAGTAGCAAGTGCTTCTAGATCTACAATAAAAGATAAGCTTTGTTGTATTCAGTAATCTGAGAGTCCAAATAAACGCTTTATTAATTTCTATAGTACTTCTGTTATCTATCTATTTCGAGCAAATTTTGAAGGAAGCAGATATAAGCGGAATAACTTTTTCCCGTTCTCAGAACAGAAAAACCGTAATTAGAACGGAAATGGCCTACAAATGCCTGGACAGAGAATTTGGCTTCGAATCTAAAGTTTGGGGGATTAAACAAGGCACTTTGGGGCATTATATGTAATAATTTCTACGCCAATTTATTTTATGTTAATTAGCTTGTTATGCTTGTAATGTATGTCAAAATAGCAGGAAAAATCGAATGCCTATAAGTAGAGATATTTTCCGTAAATATGATAAAATTAATATAACAATATTTATTCAAAGATAAAAACATGCTTAAAAGTGTGAAGAAAAAATATTCATACATTTAAAAAGTTTCAATTCTCTCGTAGGGAAAGTATCTTTACGCGACATACGAAATATGAATTCATGTGACTGTTTAGTATATTGTAAAATTCTTTCTGAGGAAAATTTAATTATATGCTTTTATAAGCTCTTCTTCGATTATATCAGAACTACTGAGCTCGACTAGCTAGATGAAAACCATTTATATATAAAGCTAATTGGGGGAAGTTAGAATTTGCAAAAGAAATTATTAACAAGATGACAGAATTTTGGCATTACGTAATTCTTTAGGGTGAAAATAAATTTAATGTTCAGCAATTAAATGGACGCAAGTTAGTGCAGAAGAAATCTGTCGGAGCAATGAAGTTTGGTTTATTTGATTACGGCAAAGCACTCGAGGGCTATCTGCCTTAAGGGAGGGATGCCTTCGTGGAGGACTTTTTAAGGGAAACTGGCTCGTATACACGTTACACATGGGGAAAACCACGAAAACACCCATGCAGCCAGCCCGTTCGCGGGATTCGAACCTCGCACCGAACTACCAGTGTTCGGCTCGGAGCTCGGCTCGGAGCAATGAAGAAGGTAAATGTACAAGCAACAGTAAAACGCACCGGTGTGGAGGTGTAGGCACACAAGCGAAACTTATATATGACTTTTGGTGTTTGAATCAATATGGTCATCTGAACATTTTAAGGTACTTTTTTGTTAATGAAGCGTTAGTCGGCAAATATAAGCCAAAGTGCTGAATGACGCAGCCTATTTATAAATAACTGTCCAATGTTCATAAATAACTGTCCAATGTTCAGAAATAACTGTCCAATGGTCATAAATAACTGTCCAATGGTCATAAATAACTGTCCAATGTTCGATGTGCTCGATACTAAATTTATGCAATTTTCTGTTTCTTTTTTTAAATAAAAATAGATCGCTGTGTACACGGGCATCGCGCACATTAAACTTATATATATATACATGCTGCTTGCATGGTTTGTCTTCCACATGTGAAACGCGAATATGAACCGGTTTTTCCTTAAAACGTCATCCACGAAAATATTCCTTTTCTTAGCCAGATAGCCCTCGTGGCTTTGCCATAATCAGATAACCTAACCTATACGATGCATTACAGTTATAATAAGTTCTTTTTTCTTTTCAGGAAGTTGTACGTATCGTTATCATGGCCGCCATCTCCAGTTAGATATCCTGACAACATTTATATTTGGAACTAAGTCTCGCCTAGTTAACATAAATATATAGTTAACAGAAATAGTTTCTTTAATACTTTTGTTTTCTTTCTATTTTACACAAATTTTGAAGGAAGCAGGTAGGTGAAATTACTCTTTGCCGTTCTCAGAACAGAAAAACGTAATGAAAACCGAAATGGCAAATTAATGGCTGAATGGTGAGTTCCAATGTTGTACAAAAAATGTCCTTGGTGGTTACGGTGTCATATCCATTGCAACTAATAAATTATATATAATAAAAACAAATTTACAATTACTGATGTAGGAACACTGAGACGCAGAAATACTGATAGCGAAGCACGCAGATCCATATTGAAGAGGAAACTTCGCAGTCGAGGAGGATTAAATTACATTTTTAATTAAATTGACATTTCTAGCCACAATTTACATCGCACTCTTAATACTGCCTATTCAAGAATATTTACACTTTTAATACTGTTGCAATTGGAAGAGAGCACAGCGAAATAGCGTCATTACATGAAGAGAGGTAGAAGCTAAAGTGCGCAATTAATACAAACTGGGGGAACGTTTTGGTTAAAACGGTTCTAGCTCTCAAAATTTTGAGTTCCAAATTAGCTACGTCATCAGCGACATCTTGCGCAAGATATGTGACATAGATTGATCTCGAAATGTCGCAGTCCAGAGAAGTTATTACTATTTTTAGAGCAGAGAGAATTACCCAAATTAAAAATGAGGAATTAAAAGCTTATTTCTAAATTGAATTTTAAAGCTGATTTACCTATTTTTTATCTTTCGCACACACATTATAATGGAAGAGAAAGGATCTATACACCATGTATAAAACTTTCTACGCTGATTTATTAACACCATTTTAAAAACCAGTTTGAGGCAATGTGTGCAAAGAGTCTTTATGGAAGTTTTTCAACAAGATAACGATCCCAAACACAAAAATCGAACTATGACGTAGCAGTTGCTGTACAACACACCATATAATCTGGAAATACACTGAACAGACCTTAAACACAATCGAATATATTTGAGACGAAATGCTTTTAAATTTTAAAAGTACTCTATGATATAAACATAACCTTGAGTACCATTTAGTAAAAGAATGAGGGAAAGTAATAAAGACTTTGGTAAATTCAAAGCCTAAATCCATTCATACCATTACTAACGCCGAAAGTATTAAAATATTTTCTTTGTTTTAATATTGACGCTATGTGTATGTACACTTTTTTTCCATTAATTTTTTGTTTACCATATGCAAGGGCAGTTTTTAATTTCATTAGATATCTACACACACTGGCAATGAATTAGAAACCCAAGATCAATATTTTATTGGACCACTTTTTGCCCAGATAACTGCTCTGATTCGTTTGGGCATCGAATCTAGTACATGCTTCTGGAGTGCATTTACGTACAGAGAATATCATGCATTGGCAATGCAGCCTTTTAGATCTCGTAAATTAAATGGAAGAGAAGAGTGCTGTCGGATGCGTCTTTCCACCATATCCCACACATTTTCTATGAGGTTAAGATCCGGGCAAGGTTTAGGAAGTCAGACTGATGTTCAGCGAACCAACTTTGAACATGTCTGGCAAGATGTATACTTGCATTATCGTTTATGAAGCATTCCGTCGCTATCAGAGTAAAATTGCAACAGCCCAGGGTGTACTTGATCTGCCAGTATACCTAGGTATCTCATGGCTATTTGTTTACCCTCGAGGAACACCAGGGCAAACTCCCATGCCAGCAGAGAATGCCCCATATCATGATACTCCCACTACACCCTTGCACAGTGCGAGTAAGGCAAGATGGATTCATGGTGTTCTTGCCAAATTCGGCTTCTTTCATC
Organism: Stegodyphus dumicola; assembly: GCF_044657685.1. Classification (NCBI taxonomy): domain Eukaryota; kingdom Metazoa; phylum Arthropoda; class Arachnida; order Araneae; family Eresidae; genus Stegodyphus; species Stegodyphus dumicola. The sequence continues at coordinate 190,979,663 of NC_140772.1, read as the reverse complement.
AGTGTAAAATAAGCTGTAGCGTGATTCATCTGACCACATTACCTGTTTTCAATCCTCAGATGTCAAATGCCATCTTTCCTGACACCACATGTCGAGCAGAAATGAGGGGTTTTCTCACACGCACTCGGCTATGCATTTTTATCTTCTGCAATTCTCTGCGTATGGTTCGAGCTGAAATCTGTTGGAAAGAGCCTTGGTTGACGATCTGTGTCAGTTGAAACACAGCAGAGTCTGTGTTCTGCCGTACAATTCGTCGGAGACGATGCCGATAACTCTCTTGGAAAATTTTGCTCGAACCGAAGTTACGTCTTCTAGAGAAGGACTGTGGGTTCTGATTCCAACTTCTGAAAACCTTTGATATGGCTGCTTTTGAGAACCGAGTGAGAACCTTCCATTATAATGTGTGTGTGATTTCTACTTTCGAAATCACCAATAAACGGGCACCAATAATAAGCCCTTTTTCAAATGGTGAAAGTTCTGTAGTTTTTCCGAATTTTATTTCATTCATCGTAAAAAGCACTCTTACATCTTACTTATATTAGAATTCGAACCATGTGCAACACACTTCAGAAAAACAAATTTACATATTTCATCCCTATCACGCATTCAAATGAAAAGGTTGCTAATTCATTGGCCATTGTGTGTAATAAGAAATGTTAATTAGGATAATTTAGTGCTTCCGAAGAGGTTTTCGATCTCCTTCATTGTGCCAAAATTCGATAAAATTTTTATTGGGATTAGTATTTTTATGTGTTTCAGAATAGGATTTAGGTTTTAAGTAGTAAATTTGGAATTGCTTCGGTTAAGAAGTTATTTTGGTCTCATCAAGAGGAGGTTTTTAGGATTGTCCATTTTGTGGTTAGTTTTATTATTATGTAGCAAACTGATAGATTTCATGAATTTTGGTTTTTAGAAATTTTAGGCAGCCATCGGTTCTTAAAAGTAAGGCACAGCATTGCATAAGAAAACTGCATACTGAGATAATTTCGAATGTTTCTGATTTGTTTAATAGTCTGGATTATAATTTTAAAATAAAATGTTGCAAAAAGAGTTTCCATTCAATCATCCATTACATTTGACTGTTTATTACCTTCTAATGTAATGAATTGTACTTTTAACGAAAAAGCTGGCAACTTAGATATTTCTGGCATTAAAGAAATAATTTTTCTAAGTTTTCTGTAAAAAAATCGCGTTTTTAAATCATTCAATATAGAACTGTTGAACTCAGATGTCGCTGGCGAGTCCGGATCGCATTCGTAAATGAATTTCAAGATCTGTCTTAAGGCCTATAAAGATTGTCGATGCCTTATGCATTTTCGACTCAATTTTTATCCTGGCGTTGTGCGTCATTGAAACTTTACTTCTGCCAATTCAAATTCCTTACTCGTTCCCTACAGAGGTACGCATTGCTGCGAGCTTTTATTGAGTCATCACTTAGAAGCCAAATAAAGCGTTTCCCAGATCATAAACACTACGAGCTACGTACTACGTTGTTCTTTTGCAGTTCAAGGCGGAGCAAGCTTGGTACCCGCGTCTCTTCATTTATTGGCATTCTTCATTGTTAAAAAAAAATGTAATAGCGTATTTTAGATTTGTGAAGTGAAGTGTGTTGTGCAATGTCATAAAATGTGCATGAATAGAGTAATCAACAAGATAAAGTTCCTGTCACCTTCTACTACGAAATCTTCTATCGTGAGCTACATTCGTCTTTCCTGACTCTGGCCATGCTTGAAAAATAATTGGTGTCTTAGTCAAGCACTCACCTAATATCAAATTATCTGCAACGAACTAAATTAGTATCATCATATATACAACTTACTCCTCTTGCCTTTACTTTCGTAATCGTTGGTCGTAGTTATATACTTTCAATTACAGAAGTGTTTTAAATGACGAAAATATTCATGTTTGGGCAACAACGAATTTTAAAAAAAGTTTTATTTTTGACAAATATAGAAATCTACCTTTTAATTCGATCTCTCTTTCTTGCTACACTTATATTTGGAAAAGTTTTATACTCTGTAACAAAAATAAATACAATCGATAGAAATTAACCGTCAGATATTTTTATTAAGGATTTGGATTTTGGATTATTCAGTTATGGCAAAGCACACGAGGGCTATCTGCTTAAAGGAAGGGATGCCTTTCGTGGAGGACTTTCTAAGGGAAACTGGCTCGTATACACGTTACACATGGGGAAAACCACGAAAACGCCCATGCAGCCAGCCCGTTCGCGGGATTCGAACCTCAGACCGAACTACCAGTTCAGCGTCTTTACCGCTCGGCCGCTGGTGGGCTTATTTTTATTAAGAATCAACATTAAACATGCACCACTTTCATTACATTTTTTTTTTCTTATTAGTTGTATACAGTGTAAACACGTATTAATTTCATTATATTAATTTTCTTACCTTGCGCTCAATTTAAACATATATTTTCATTACATCAAATTTTTGATCGTCTATCTACTTCTAAGCAATAAAAAAAATTAAAGTACTAGAAATGTATAAATTTTGAAACAATTATTACAAGATACTTAATAGATTACACATTTCAATTATAAAATCCTAGATCTATTATAGAGAAACCGATTACGTCATTATTTAACATTAATTTCTTTTTTTAATTTTTAAAGTAAATTGGGCTTATGAACTTACTGCTCTGCCACATCAAATTTCAAACGCCTAGCTCGGCCCACGAAAGAATTATACACAGAATCATATCTACTGAAATAATGAGACATATTTTTAAGTGATAAATGTAAAGAATTTTAATTTTTGTAACCTAATTCGTAAAACACCTATATTAAACTTAATTACTGATTACCTTATGTTTTTGATTTAAGTATAGCTAATTAATGTAAAAAATAAATAAGTTATGATACAATTAAATAGTAAAACACTTAGTAATTACATGCGAATAAGGAAAAATAACCGTTCATTTAATACACATAATTGCTAATGAAAATTACAAATATGTTTTAATTTTTTAGCGTGTTAATTTTTAAGCTATACTTACACACATTTAAATAAAACAAACTTACACCAAAAACAACACATATTAAACTACTGTTCAAAAGTTAAGTTACATAACGAATCAAAATTTTTTCAAGTAAATAAAGTACTTCAATACATTTCTTGTCAACTCCAATCATTATCGAAAAGTCTACTATATTTTATATTTGCCAGTCTCTATTTCCGAATATAGAGATCATTATTACATAAAGGATGATAAACTGAAGGGTCAAAACAGTAGGTATACGAGAGCTACTGTATATTTCAGCATATAACTTGCACTTTTAATACCAAATAATGATAATACTAATAATAAGATCGAAACGTAACGGGTGCGCGTTTATACGCCGGGCATAAAAATGATAAGATTCAAAAACATGAAAGAGATAAATATAAAAAATTAGATTTCTACATGTACCTAAATGCTCTTTGTTTAAAAGAAATGAAATATTTCATGAACTTAAAAATTGTCTTTATCGAATAACTGAAAAGTCTTCCGGTTATATCTTCAGCCACATTATCTGTTTCTTCACCATCATTGTTACTCTGATCCAAAAATAAATCCGCTTGAAATAACTGCCATGTCTGTATTACAAGTTTTCAACAGTTTCTTCGTATTATCCGTTAGATGGTCCCCAAACTCAAAGACTTTCTGGATTCTTTAAGGTAACAGGACATTTTTGCCAAACATTTCTTATCCACGATTTTACACCATTTCCGTCCATACATCTTTCTCGTGAATATGAAAGAAAACACCATTCGGAAAATTACATTTCAGCGTCGTCTTTCTTTTAGAAATAACCGTGGGTTTTAATTTTGCACTCCTGCCAACCAAAGAAAGTATTACGATGAGGTAAGATTTTTCGTGACCTGTTTTTTTTTTTTTTTTCACATGAGTTGTATTTCCTATCGTATCAAACTTTACTGGAAATTCATCCACGTTTTCAATACATGACAGTAAATAATTTTTTTGCCTTCGTAAGTCAATAACATGCTTCTGGAAACTTATCAATTTGTTGTTCGAATCTTTCGAAAGCCTTCGCATAAAAATCTTTTTTTTTCTTCCCCCTCTTGGAACTAAATTATTCCGTGCAATAAATCGACTACACCAACTCAAAGTTGTTTTAAAGTTTTCACTCTTATTTGCATTCTTTTTCGGCTATTTTTAAGGCAAAAAAAAAAAAAAAAAAAAAAAAAAAAAAGGACGCTCTTTCTCTTTACAATTAATCTATTCTAGCGATTTTATAGGCAACACCTTCTTCTAGAATAGGCCATTTCGTTAATTCTTTACGCAGAGCACGTTTATTCTTTGGCATATTAATTATTTGTGATTCCATTTTTCTTCCACTCACATATGGTGCTGTCACCAACACTAAACATCCTTCCTGCACCACGATTTCGATTTTCATTCTTAAACTGAATGAATTTGCATTTGAAACTAGCACTGTGTTTCTTTGATTTGGCAGCTGCCATACTTACTCCTAAAACGAACATTAGGTCAATTGCATTTCAACTAAAAAAAAATGCGATTCACTAAAGCCTTTGATGTTCATTCAAAATCACGGCTTCAGATGACTGGATAAAGAGAAAACATCCGCCTCCTAATTCCGCGAATTTATTTGGGTCGGAGGTGCGCTCTTACGCCAAATTGTGTCCCCTTTTTCTGGAAAATCTAGAATAGCATTCTTGTGCACATCTGCACTGAATACAACCCATCATGTTTGCAGAATTATTTACTCCCTCAAGCATTTTCCCATTTATCGCTTGTCACTTTAGTATACCATAATTCGAAAGCATAGGAAAAGTCTTCGAATGAATGACTTCAAAGGCATTATACAGTGAACATACCTAAAAATTTTAAAAATGTAATTTGATATTATAAGTGCACGTTATACGCTGGAATATACAGTGCAGAATTCAACAGCTTTGAAAATATACAAGGCTGGCAAGTATCTTCTACAGTGGAAAAATCCAGCTATACGAAACTAATTTCAAAATTTAGTACATTGTATTTTTACACTTTGTTCATAGTAGCAGTGTTATGTTACTAATTTAAATATTTTTATTTTTTATATAACTTAAGTAGTATCATTTGAATGTTTGCAATAACTTTTCTTGATACCATATAGAAGTATACTGCGCTCACTAAGTCCATACTCGGCCTTTACTTTCGCAACTGTTGGTAGTAAAGATAGATTCCCAATTACAAAAATTTTTAAACGGCCCAAGTATTCAAGCTTTGACATTTTAAATTTAAAAAATCAATAACTTTTTATACGTTATTTAGATCTTTCTACTTATATTCAGGAAAATATTACACTCATTATAAAAATTAAAATACAAAAAGGTCTGACTTCCGTTCGACAAAAATTAAGATGTGTAATTTTAAAGTCAGCGTTTTTTAAGGATCTTACAGCTACAGAACATCGAAATTGTCCCTTTTCTTGAAGGGTCAGTTAAAAAAAAATAATTTAGGATAAATCAAAGTTGTTTTCAGTTATCAATGTTATACACAGTCAGGGCTATGCACAGGTACCCTTTTGCCGCGGCCAAACTTCGGTTACTTTACAGCAATACATCGCTACTGCCGGAAGCAAAGTACTTTTATTTTCCACGCCACAATGTGTTGTCATTCTGTAAAGCCTAAGATATTCAACTTTGAAACTTAATCTGAAAGTTACTGATTAATAAACTAAGCGATTTCAAAGCAATAAACGCAGTTGTTAAGAATTTTTTTTTTCTACTTTCTAATATGATTAAGTAAAAATGGATTAAAATAATAAGATCTGATGAGAAATATCTAATATTTTTATGAAATTACTCAAGCTAGGACCATAAAAATCATAATATACTTTTTTTCTTTTTATGATAAATATTTTAGGCAACGGAAATGCCTAGTTTTTAAAGAAATAATGTAGCGAAATATATTTTTAAAAAATGTATGACAATCTCTAACAATATTGGGAATTCTAAAGACATGACGTGCTAAAATATTTTGTGACTTTGCAATTTAATTTCATGTGGTGTAAGTGCAAAGAATATGATATTTAGTAAATAAATACACAAAAAGTTAATAATAAAAAGACAAAAAAAGTTTTGTAAGTCATCTTAGTAAGAAAACTAAATACTGATATAATAACTAAGAAATGACTGAAAAAATGTTAAAATGTATGCCAACATTTAATACTAAATCGAAAATTCTAAAGATATGCTGATTTTAAAAATGTTGCGATTCTGCTGTTGAGTGGCGTTACGTGCAAACAAAGTGAAGTTTAATAATAAAAGCTAAAATGACAAAAAAAAAAAAAAAAAAAAAGTATGCTAAGCAGGAGTGAGTAATTGAGCAGACTAGTAAACTGCAATGCTTAGCTAGCGAACAAAAAAACTTAACAGACCCCATAGTGCAATGTCTTCCGAATCTTTCAAGGTGGGATTTTTTCCCCCCTTTAGACCAAACGATTAAGGCCAGAAGGGCAATTAATTTCGTTTTGCCTTTTTGCGTTGAAAACGTTAAGTGTGCGTTTCACTTTTCAAATTGTTGCCACCAAATATTATTGCCCTTTAAAGAAATTAAGTAATGAAGAATCTGCATAACTGTATTATGTGTTTCGCACTGTGATAAAACAACATACCTAGAGCCATCAAACTTTGAATAACGTAATCCTCCACCGAATATGGGCATCTCGAAGCCCTAATTTGAAATTTGTTTTATTGTCGATTTCATATTTTGTAAAACTTTAACGAATTTTTGATTAACAATCTCAATGATTTCAAAGCGAGGAATGGCAACGTTGTACAGAAAAAGCATTTCTTATCTCTAGCGCGCGAGGTTGTGTATCGGAAATTCAAAAGATATGCTCATTTTAAAATTATTTTGCGATATTGCTCTTGAACTGGATTTTATGATTTAAGAATGAAGCACATGATATTTAATAAATAAAAGTAACACACAAAACGTTAAAAAAACGCCACTTAGGGCCTAATGTAAAATCTGAAAGCTTTCAGGTTTTTTTAGAGGGGGTAAGAAATATGTTTGAAACACATATTATTGGATACGGCCGTTGCTATTACCTGACTTAAACTCGATTTTTTTTTCCTCTGAGGGTTTCGGGAAATATTATGAAAGAGAATCAACAAGTCTTAAGACAAATTCAATCGTACATTAGCGGCGAGAGTGTGCAACACCAATTACTATATTAAGTTAATTCAAGAATACTTTATTTTACGGGTACAGTTATGTGCAGCAACCGAAAGCAGTTATTTCAAACAAACATACTAAAATTATTCAATTAGGGACACCAATGTTTCACCTTAGAAGTACTCATGTTAGTAGCGTCTTTTGAATTATAAGGCTGTCATATATATATATATTAAAGCAAACTTCTAATTTTAACTGACAATAGCCCCTTTTATCCTTCATTTTAATTTGCGTATTTTTCCTCTCTGCCCTAAAAACGCTAACCATTTATAATATATCTATCTAAACTGCGTAGTTTCAAAATTAACTAGTATCATACATCTTACATAATGCTGCAATGCAGATCACCTTTAAGCCAATCACTGAATAAGATTTCAATTGAAACCAAAATCTTTTGACTCTCTCCCATGTTTCTTCTGAACCGACTTCTTTCTTGCCTGCCACTGATACGTTACGGCCCATTTCTCTCTATCATCCATTGTATGTATTAAGATGGAAGCTACCAAAAATGTGGGGGTGCACATTATGCTTATAATGATGTAAATCAGAATATGTGTCTCAAGAATTGCATTATCTAGTAATAAAATTATGTTGTATCGACAGCTATGTTTGTCTACAGGTTCCAGCCTTCTATGTCGCAACTACAGATTCCATATTCTAGCACCATTGACAACCATCAAACCATTATTAAAAGCAATTTGTATCATCCCTCTCTTTGCATCCTCAATTTATTACATATATCTCTATATATATTTGCACAAACAATATTTCTTAGTTTCAGAAATTATTTATTTTCTATTTGTTATTGTGTACAATTAACGTATTGTTACGGATTTGCTAATTAAATAGCTAATGTTATAAGAATTATAAATTAAATTGTTTTATTCCCCGTGCAGTGCAGCGCCTGACGAATATTAAAGGAAAGCTAAGCCGGAAAAATTAAAAATACAAGAGCACGTGCATTTAACATTTAATAAATAAATATTACTTTTTGATTTTCGCGCACTTTAAAAAGCTTCTATAAGCAGCATGAAAACCTCTCAGTTCGTTGTTGTTGTTTGTTAGTTTGTTGTTGTTTTAAGAGTTTGTTTAGAAAACTGCTCTTGTTGACTGTAGCGAATTCGCGGATTAGCTTTCTCTAGCTGTTTTGAATTAAGTTCTTTTGAACGTTTGAGTAGTTAAAAGATAACGACTGCGAGAAATTGTAATACTGCACGAATATCTGAGGAAATTTAAGCATTTCTGCTGTGATAATAATAAATTTTGTTCATTTTTCATCAGACTTGTGCATTAATTTCGTAACGAACCCGTACACACGCAACAGTATTCAGATGACTTATTTTTTATTGCTGGTGTTGTTATGCTGATGCTAGTAACAGCTGATCTTAAGAGTATTTAAGAAATGTTTCTTCATCAGTTATTGAAACACAATGTTCTGATTATTGATTATTAAAAAAAATATCATTCCATCTTTAATTTTTCTTCTTATTCAAAGAACATGCAGAATTTTATTTATTTATTTATTTAGAGAAAAGTTTTGCAGTAGATTATTGCCATTTGCATTCTGTGCTAAAAATTAACCTAAAATTTTTTTATTGATCACAACTTTTCGCGACAGGCTGCATATCAATGCTCGTCACAATCTATTATCAGAGACTTTTTCTAAGCTGATATTTCACTTTTAGTTACATACAAATTTAAATATTGCTCTCTGCAATTTGAACATGATCCGATTTTCAAGAAAAGCTGTCTGCAACTTTAAAATGAAAATTTCAGTCAGATTTTGTGAGAGGAATCAATTTTTTTTTGCATTTTATCATGAGTTTAACATTTTCTACCAATCTTCTCAACTCTGCTAATTTTTAAAGTTGGTGGGAAAATATGTAAATAGTGCAAAATGCAGTAAAAACTGATGAAAAATGCTGCCTCGAGCACAAAATACAATTATGCACTTGCTCTGATTTGAAACTAAAGTTGAATTCGGGTGTAGGGCATGCTTCTTAAGGGGGAGGCAGAGAATGAGATTGAAAAAAATATCACATCTTGCAAACTCGCAAGGAAACGGTAATGAATGGTATCAACATCAGCGCATCAGTAGGTACCAGCTACTATCCAAGTACCAAATTTTCCTTTTTTTTAGAGAGGGATGAAACTTAATTTATCAATTGCATGTATTATAAGGTATTCTAATGTTATCTGGGCCAGATTCAGAAATGAATGTATGTATGTATGCACTTGTGCATATATGTATGTGGGTATGCATACACATAGATATGTACCTATATATGCATACATGAACACATACACCTATACATACATTTCTGAATCCAGTCCTGATAACAGTAGAGTACATATTTTAATTTATCTTCGATTAGTGTGATTAAGATGAATCTTTTAACCAAGGTCATCTAAGTTTATGATGATGCTGCCCAGTTGCATCTGGTAGCTGCCTATAATTTAACTCTGTATAGTATAAGTTGTTGCAAAGTCTTCAAATGAAAACGCCTAGCTCCAAGTATGGGCGACACTGGCAAATGACTAGGATGCTGATTTTCAAAGTTTTCACCATATTGTGACAATGTCCGATGGAGGAATAAGGGTGAAATAATAACATATTGCCTTGTATCGCTAAGTACAAGAGGTAGGAAGTCAATTTCAAAATTATCTCTGTATGAAATCTTAAAATCAATTTGACTCAAAGATTTAGAAAATTCTTCATTATAGAGAGAGTGGACTTAAACATGTTTCAGTTAAGGCTCGCTACTTAACAGAAGTATCAAATGTTGAACCTGGGTTAAAAAGATTATATAACTGAACTAAAAGCTCAGAAGTTAGGATACCTTTTTTCTAGTTCCAATATAATAATTTCATTAATGACTATAGAATTCTAAAAAACTAATGCATTAAAAAAACATTTTTGAGTCATAGTACAGTGTATGAAAAAAAAAAAATCTGAAAGGTTTCAGATTTTAAATTATGTCCAATGGGGTCTTTTTTTAACGTTTTGCGTGTTACCTTTATTTATTAAATATGTTCTTTGCACTTAAACCATAAAATTCAGTTCAACAGCAATGAGCATATCTTTAGAATTTTCGAAACACAGTTCTGCGCCCTGGAGATAAAAAGGTTTTCTCCTCCCCCCGGTAGAGTGCTGCCATTGCTCGCTTTGAAATCCTTGAGTTTGTTAATCAAAAATTCATTAAAGTTTCACAAAATATGAAATCAATAATAAAACAAATTGAAAATTTGGGCTTTTGCAGTAGCCCATATATTTGAGCCCATATTCGCAGTAGAATTACGTCATGCAAAATTGGATATCACAATGCGAGAAACATATACGTATACATTTATGCGGATTCTTCATTATTTAATTTCTTCATATATAACACAGGGCGATAGTATTTGGTGACAACGATTTGAAAAATGATACAGCCTTTTAAAGTTTTCATTGCAAAACGAAAACAATAGTCCTTCAAAGACAAAGCCCCTTTGGACTAAAAAAAAAAAAAAAACTTCTACATTTGTATTAGCAACTTTAAAAATTAAAAACTGGATGTTAATTACAGATAACAATCAGAAGCAAAAATATTATCCTAAAATATTTAATTATCCCTAATTATTAATATTACAAACTATTTTAGCACTAATATTACAAATTATTTTACTCTAACAACATATCAAAGTACCTTTACATGTAGAAATGACACTAAAATAAACAGGCAAAGTTGCATACAATTTATAATCTTAGGGATTCGTTTTATTAAAAGCTGAATAAATTGTGAAATTAATTTCATTAAACTCTTAAAAGGGAGCCCAGGTGGTGAAGTCATTAAAACACTGATACACTGGTTATCATAAATTAAGGAAAAATCACAAAACTAGCGATAAGTCCCTCAAAAATAAACCAATCCGTGTAAAATTTGAATATGTTGCCAAGTAAGAGTAGCTGAGTAAATCTGCAATATGCAAATTAGTAGCGCTGCACTCGGAATACGTCATCTGCGAGGAGAATAAAAGCCCATGTTTGAGAGCAAGCCCACATATTTCACTGTGAGAGTGACATCAGAAATCTGAGATAGCCAATTCGTAACAATGACCTCCAGGCATCATTTGCCTGCAGAACTACAATGGAGAACCATTGGGAGACTAGAGGCAGGATAAAGTCAAACAGAAGTGGCCAGATGGCTAAATGTGAGTCCTTCTGTGGTTCATAGACTTTGGAGGCGATTTCAAACCACAGATTAGGCCTCTAGGAGGTTCAGCCATGGACAGCCAACTGCTACGACGAGCACCCATGACTGATATTAGACATTATGTGCACGCAAGAATAGAACCGCTACTCTTCTTAGATCCTCCCTTGCTGCAGCCACTGGAAGGTCAACGTCAACTGTGCGTAGAAGGCTTCACGAAGGTGGTCTGTATGCGAGACGACCAGTGCCGTGCCGCTCACGTCACACCATAGGAAGGACCATTTGCAGTAGGCACGACATGTCCACTGGATGCCTGATCAGTGGAGGGCTGTTCTCTTTATGGATGAGTCCACGTTTAGTCTAGAAAGCGATAGTAGGCGTTATTTGATATGGAGAGAACCTGGAAGCCGTTATCATACATCAAACATCCGTTAAAGAGATGCATACGGAAGAGGCAGTTTCTGTGTTTGGGCTGGCATCTCTTTGGGTGGACGCATTGACCTCCATGTCTTTCCAACGGAAACCGTGAATGCTCCGATTTATATAGATGACATCCTTGATGCTTATGTGCGTCCATGTGCCGGGACAATAGGTGATGCTTTTCTGTTACAGGACGACAAAGCAAAACCACACAGGCCTGGCATCGTAGATGATTAGCTTCAACAGGAAACAATTATGCGCATGGAGTGGCCAGCTCGATCCCCGGACTTGAATCCGATCGAGCACGTTTGGGATGCTTTAGAGAGACGTCTAGCTGCTCTCAATCCGCATCCTCAGACCCTTGCCACGCTTGAAACTGCTTTGTAAAAGCAATGGCTCTCGCTTCCTATGGAACTGGCAGATCGCATAATTGAAAGCATCACACATTGCTATAAGCGCTGCATTGCTTCTAGAGGCAACCATATTCCATATTGAAGGTACTTTTCCTATAGCAAACTGACAGCTTCGATTTGTTCATTTTATACATGTGCTAATTTCTATACTACCATAATTGTCTGGTAATTTATTTTTATGTTATTTGATACCTTACTATGTGTTGTGTATTATGGGTAAGTTTCATAAAATTCTACATGTAACTTTTTCGGTAATCGTGATTTTTCCTTAATTTATGATAACCAGTGTAGTTTGACGCAAGTTCTGTTCCAGGTGAATGGGCTCGTGCATGGGCATTTTCATGTTTTTTTTTTTTTTTTTTTTTTTTTTCCCCTCCCTCCATGCATAATGTGGATGCAAGCCACATTTCAATTAGAAAGTTCTCTGTGAAGGTAATGCTTTACCTTAGTTAAACAGACCTTGCATACTTTGCCATTGAATAAACCAAACCTAAATTCTTAAATATGATAGTGTATTTCTAAAAATAGTCTGATGAAACAGATAGCACAGGGATTTCTCATTTCTTACATCTTTGTTTAAAAGTGACTAAAATAAAAAGATCATATGATTATGGGAAACACATAAGAGCTATCTGCCTATGGGAATTTATACTTTTACAGAGAACTTAAAGACCTTCTCAAACATATCGATGTAAACTACACCTAAACAAAGTTTTAGTGAATTGGGACTGAATTCATAATAAAAAGTATCAAAGAAAACGATATGCAATTAATTTCTTCAGCAGTAATTAAACTTAGGGAAACTACCAGTGCCCTGAGCCAATGTTGCCTACTGGACATCATTAAATGTGTTGTCCTTATCTATTACAAGTGTTCTTGAGTTAAAGATTCTTGAGTACTGTCAATAAAAAGTTTTAAAATGTCACATAATTTGTTCTTTGTTTTGTAAAACTATCTGCAATTAACATGACAGATGTATCGAATTTTAACAAAAGTTTCTTGCAAATATCGTCTGCGCAACAGTTCCTGTTCACGTGTTTAATCATATTTTGTCAAATGATTTTCAGCATTTGAAAGAAAGAGACTTGCTTTAGAACACTGTCTTCTGAAATTTATAAAAAAAATATCGTTACCATTAAGTTCAAAGTATCTGAAATAGAACTGTCATGCTACCAGATTACAGCCATCATTTACTTCCATTCTGTTGCAAAAAGTCATCAAATCATGCACAGCTTTAGGCACTAATGTTGCATTATATGGTACTGTGAAGGTTTGGTACTGAAAGATCAAAAACAAGGATTATGACATTCAAGAAGCAGAGTTCTCTGGCCAGCCTACTGATGTTTAAGAGGCCCGCCTGCCAGAACTTGTGGAAGAAGATCAGTATGCAACCACTCGAGAGCTTGCTAAGGAGCTAAATGTTAGTGCCATGTCCATTAGTCATGCTATGCATCGCATGAACTTATGTACATATTCAATCACTGGGTGCCGCATGAGCTGACTCGAGCAGATGCTAGTCCATGTTGAATCCGCTATCAAGGAAAATCATCAAACTAAGTTCTTGCCCAAAAAGGTAATGTTCCATCAAGATAATGCAAGACCACACGTCTGCTTTCACAGGCTGGACTCTGTACAGACTCGAATGGGATCTTTTGCCACACTTACCATAACCTCAACATCGCTCCTTCGGCCTTCTAGCTTTTTCAGACCTGTAGCTACATCTTGCTAGTGTTATCTTCCATTCTGCATAGCATGTCCGAAATGAGGTTGATCTGTTTTCGGACTTGTGGCCATTAAGTTTCTGGGCCAAAGGCTTTGAAAAACTACCAAAACATTGCCAGAAAATCATAAATTTGGGAGGTGACTATTGCTCATACTAAAAGTACAGCTTTCATGTTCCCCCCCCTAACTTTAACCTTTTTTTGGCTGAAAACTTTTGTTACAGCCAGATATATCATTTATGCATTCAAGCCTTCATTTTTGCCCTAATGTTTTTAATAATGTAATGGCATTAATGTTTTCCTGTGGTTTAACATTGTCAATTATATATATTGAATGTATAGTATCTTGTCTCCTAGCTGCTTAGGATTTTAACAAAAATAGGATATCTTTGGCTCTTTGTCCAAAATGATTACTTGGATTCATTTGTATATTATATTTTTTATAAGTAAATAATTTTGGATAATAAATTTTTTATTAAAATGTAATATCATCAAAATTTAAAATTATGTTTTATTATAAATAAAAGTCATAAATCACAAAAATTTAATGCTTTTTTTTGTATTTTATAAATTGCTTTTGTAATAACTTTTTATTTAATTTTTCAGTAGCAATAAAGAAGATTTTCTTTCTCAAATTGCCAACATGTGCTTGCATATAACAATTATAGGTTGTATTGTTTCCTGTTTCAACTAGCTTATGGTTAGTTTCTTCAGTATGGTTGCAGCTAATCAAGCTTTTAAAATCCACTGTATGTTTATGAAATCTGTTCTAAGACAAGATATTGGCTGGTTTTATTTCAAATTTCAAGTTTATGTTTTTATCACTGAAACACGAGTCTTTTCAGTTTATTTATCAGCTATTTCTACGAAAGTTTCCCGCCACCGCAAATATCGTCTGCACAAATAATTCATGTTGGCATGTTTAATCATATTTTGTCAAACGATTTTGGCTTTTGAAAGAAAGTGACTTTCTTTAGAACACCGTGTTGTGAAATTTGTAAAAAAGAATGTCATTATCATTAAGTACAAGGTGTTTGAAATTGAACTATCGTGCTACCAGATTAGAAACCATCATTTACTTCCTAGTTTGTTGCAAAAAGTCAGCTACAGAATGTCACTAAATCATGTGTACAGCTTTGTGTACTAATATTGTATTATATGACACTGTGTAAGTTTGTGCTAAAAGTTCAAAAACAAGGACTATGACATTCAAGAAGCAGAGAGCTCTGACCAGCCTACTGATGTTGATGAGCCTGCCTGTGAGAACTTGTGAAAGAAGTTCAGTATGCAACCACCTGAGAGCTTGCTAAGGAATTAGTGTCATGTTCACTCATTGTGCTATGCATCACATATACTTGATGTGGAAGTTCAATTGCTGAGTGCCGCATAAGCTGACTTGAGAACATAAAGGACAGATGTGTTCGCGCATGCACTAATCTGCTCGAATATCAACACAAAATTCTGATCTGGATTGTCACTTGTCATGAAAAGTGTATTTACTTCAACACAGGCTGAAAAGGGGGTTGGTCTGCACCCGGTGAGCCCGTCGGCAACATTGCAAAGCACAGTTTGACTAACAAAAAGATCTTACTTTGTATCTGATGGGATTGCCATTGTATTATCCACAAATGGTATCTGAAAAAAAAAAAAAAAAGTAAAACCATAACAGTAAGGTATGCAGCCAGATGCTAGTCTGTGTTGATGCTGTTATGAAGGAAAAATGTCAAACTGAATTTGGGCACAAAAAAATAATGTTCTATCAACATAACATAAAACCACATGTGTCTGCATTCACTGCTGGACTCTGGACATAAATGGAAAAACTACCAAAATGTTGACAGAAAATCATAGATTTGGATGGCGATTACTACCCGCACTCACGATACTGCTTGCATTTTCTTTTCTAACTTTATTAAGAACATTTTCTGATGGAAAATTTCCATTACAAACAGATAGTTCTTGTATTAAAAAAAATTCTGTTACAATTAAAATGACTTAATAACAATGGTATGTTTTCTCACAGGAAATATCAAATTAATATATATATATCATAGTACATAAAATATTATTTAGCTCATATTGTTCTCCAACAGAAAAGATCCTAAACTCTTAAGCATGTCAAAATTATTCGGGTATTTAGGTAATATTTTAGGATACTCCATAGATTATTGCGAAGTTGTTGTTTTATTTATGGTAACCTGAGTATCTTATGGTTTATGTTTTAGAAACCCTATCATGATGTGATTGTTTGAAACGCATGATCGCGCTGCTGCGAGGATATTTCTGAGGGCTTATTTCTGTATTTGATGTTAGGAAAAACATTGCTTATTTTGTGCTTTACAATATACAATGGCTGCTGGCGGTAAGATTAACCTGAAGTTTCTGTATGATTTGGAACGAATGGGAAAGAATGCATTAATTGACAGGTATGTAAATGTAGGTTTAAATGGCTTCATTGGCCTTTCAGTAAATCATGCACCGACATTTAAGGATCTGGAAACCAGAGCTCATATCAACACTATCAGTGTATACAAGGTATAATTAAAAAGGGATTTTCGAAGGATGTCACTGACAGTCTGGCACCGTGGAGGATATTTTCGATTCTTACTTTTGTGAATTTATGTGGCAATGGCAGCATACAAATTCTAGTTCGGACAATTTTAAATAGTTTTTGGATGTTATTACGGAAATCGGTGTGCCACACACCAAAGACACAGCAATTTCTAATTAAGGTAAATTGATAATTCCTTTTTGTACTTGCTCAGATTGGATAACATTTCAATTTCAATTCAATCGTATTTCAATTTGTATGTTATTTTCTTCTTTTATTTTTATTTAAAATGCAGTTTATTGAGATTATAATTTTTTTTTTTTTTTTTTTTATGTTTTTATCATGTTTTGGATGCCATTTCACTTGGAAGGGCATTGCACATAAACAGGAAAGCTGTCAAAAAAGTCTCCAATTTTTGCCAAGGGGGGGGACCTTGAAATATATTTTTCCCAATCATTCAAGTACTGAAATGCAGCAAAAGACCTATAACTACAAAGTTATAAATTGGATTCTAATATTAGATATTAAAGAATAACATAGTGTTTACAATATCTAACTATATAGCATCATGAATAGAGTGAATTAGCTATGAGAAAACACTGCATATGCATACATTGATATTGGTGCCATCAGTTAGCCAGCATTACATACTGTAACTGGAGATATTCATTACATTTTCATTGCCTTAAAGAAACATCTACAGAATTTTAAAGATTCAGGCTATATTTTTTTGAATGAAGTGATTAAGAGACCGGCAATAATTAACAGTGGAAGCTTTTATTAATGTTGACTCCCTGGTATGAATTTTTGACTTTTTTTATAAAATGTTTTAAGCCTCTCTAACTCTGACAGATGTAATATTTCTTTTAAGGTAATTTAACACGCACATTTCTCAAAAATTGCCGCAATTATCTTTTGTAAAATTACTAAAATCTGTTATAAGTTTGTTTTCATCACTAAACACACAAGAGTATCTGTCTAAGGAAACAGATTCTTTCATGGATGACTTTAAAATGGAGATTGATTCATATTCACATAATGCACTAAGAATCTGATTTAAGATATTTCGCAAGTGAAGTGCCATTCATGTCATTCTAAGTAAGAAAACTTCGTATAAAATATTAAAAATTAATTTGTGTTCATTGAAAAATAGATATTATTCTATGTGAGGTTTATAATACTTAACCTGATCTCGTATATACCAATACCTAATCAAAATTAAAATAACATGGAAGCTGAATTTTTTGGAGAATCTGGACAATTTCATAAGTAACAGAAACTATATTTAATTAATGTAGTTTCTGTTAATTAAGACAATAATTAAATTACAACAACAAATCATCATTTTTAATAATCAAAAATATTACAATACAATGACAAAATCTTCCTGTTTATTTATAACCAAAAAAGTATCTATAATAGTAGAAATTTTCTAAAAGACGGGGAAAAGAAAAAAAAAAAAAAAAAAAAAAAAAAAAACCACTTCACAGATTTCTAATCATGAAGTTCCTGAATGAGACATAATTGTGCAAAACACTTATTAAAGACATAAAAGATGTAGGAATACATAGAAAACTCTCTTTCCTAACAAAATATTTTCATCGAAAGGAAAACAAAGTATTTCGGTACTTTCTGATTAACTGCACTTCAGCAAAAAGTTGCCAATTCATCGGGAACTTAATGAATGAAATGAAGAAAAGCACTGGGTTGGTATTTTTATAGCTCATTCTTACTGTTCTATTTATAAAGAATCATAAAAAGAAACAGCTCATAAAAAATTATATAAGCAAAAAAAAAAAAAAAAAAAAAAACCAGAAATCCAAACTTTACATTTTTACAGCCAGTAGATAATGTTTGGGAAGTGATGATTAAATATATAAACCCTTGTATACTCAAATTTCTCAGTCGTATATGCCTGCATGGGTTGGTTGTTGTGGTGTGCATACTTCAAAATGTGTCAATTCTGCTAAATATTGAAACCAGTAGTGAAAACTGTCAAAACATATTAAATTTCTGATAAACACCAGCACAAAAACTAGGTTCATTTTCAAAAGTAAATTGACTGTGGGTTTAGTGGAATTAATAAATGATAAGCTATTTATCAAATCGTCTTTCTTGGCATTACAAAGTACAATCAGCATAAAGCTACCACTTTTTTTTGTTGTTGTTTTAATCCTTTACCAAAAGATTTACCAAATTTAGCAAAGATTACCAAAGATTTCAAAGATTTTTTAGACAATTTGAACTCAAAATACCACAAAGGAAAATCAGTAGTCCAGGACCAAGATGATTAACTCCAACATGACAACTCTTTCTGTTTGAAACCAATAACTGTTTCAGAGAATTAATCTTATTTAGAGAAATTTTAGCAACGTAAACTAATTCCTCAATTTCAATGTATAAGAAGCGGAGTTGTCAGAATTTTAGATTGAAACTATATCCATATTCTATCAGATGGATCATTATTAGATCAATTTAATACCAGAAAAGACCCGACTTGAATAATGGAGATATTTTTTCTCTTTTAATATGATATCTAATAAATGTTTTTTTAATTTGTCACAGTATTTAAGCTATTTAACTCATTTGCAACACACCTTAAAAACTGAAATGGTTTCCTTTTCCAAAAAGGAATTAAAGTTAAGCATTTTCCAAATTATTAGACATTGTACTGTTTTCATATTCTGCACATTCTACAACAATCAATACTCCTTAAGCAGCTACATACTTATTAATGATATAGAGCTCCTTTTCAATACACATTAAATACAGCAAAATGCAAAACTGCATTAAAACTAGATAACTAAGAAATGAAATGTTACACATTATGTATTAAGAAATACAATTAGTAACACAATGTTAAATGCATAAGCAGAGTGCATCTCAATAAATCAGCTTATGAATAAAGCTTCATGTTGTTTACACTATTAACATCAGAAAAAGCTCATTTAAAAAAAAAAAAAGAGATAGAGATTTGCAAACAACACGCAATTTAAATTTATACTTGTGAAACCATTTACAAATGCATTTGTAAGTGCAAAAATGGAAATGTTTTAAATGTCTCAGTCAAAAAGGAGCCGTAGAAAAGTTTAAATGTAATAATATGAGAAGGAAAAATTTTTTTTCAAATACTCACTCGCAGTTCCCGCTGAAAACAGACGTATTACAAGCAAACTGAAAATTGCAACACAGAAATTTATTTAAAACTATCAGGCCTCGTATTAAGCAGCGAGGCATAAATATATTACAAAGCTGATGGAGCTGTGTTTTCAAGCTGAAATACTCCTACAGAAAAATTAATTTCAATGCATTTCACTAACTAGATTCAAAATCGGTAAAACTAATTGGCTGTCACTATTTCAAATTCTCGACTGACTGATTGCGATTTCACGCGGAAACACGTCAGAAACCGTATTACAGCTGACTAAGGCTACTATATATATCTCTAGTAGCTCTACAGCTGACAAGTCGATGACAACAACACGACACGAGCGGAAATGACGTAAAGACGTGAAAACCATGATATGGCTAATATCAAGTGACCGTAAGAGGGCGCTAGAGTACTGTCAACAATTTGACTCTGGATTGTACAATGTTACTTAATAACATAAGATTTTTTTAAATATTTTACATTCAGTGAAAGATTCTTGAATATAATAATAGAGAGACGAGAAGAAATAGTCCCAAATTGCTTTAAAATAAGATGAAGGCGTTTTTCTTCGTCTTTCTGTGTTAACGTATTCTACTTCAGTGTGAGAAGGCCTTTGTCCCTTCCCCGGCGGCGTATTTCCAAACCCTACCCCACTTTTCGAATTTTTGACGTCATGGACAAATCGACTAGTTTCGCTTGGATCAAGGTTCTTTAATATACTAAGGTTAGGCCAGGAACGGAAAAAGCATGCCATTGGTTGCTGGTAGTGACGTCACCCGGGAGACAAGACGCATCGGCCGACGCGTCTGCTACATGATTTTGGTAATGGAAGAAATGTAAACTAAAGCAAAATGATCATTTTATATGTGGTAGATACACCGGAAATACCGGGTATATACTTTCCGATTAAGTATTTTGTTAAAGAAAATGTTTATTTTATGCACAGAATTCGTACGAATGCTGAAAATAATTGCAAACATTAAATTCTTTTCGTAAAGGAAAGCATTAGAAAATGAAAAACGATATTTAAGTTAATTAAGGGAAATAAATATTGTAAAACAAGGTATTTTTCAATATTTTTTCGTAGTATTGTTTGCACTAAATAAATCTTGTTGAACAGAACACATGATGGCATAACTGCTAAGACCATGGTAAAAACATAATCAAAAATTATTATTCTATTTATTTTCATTGCTCATGCACTTTTTTAATACAAATGAACTTTGACATTCCATGAGAAATATATGATCGTGATTTTCAGTTTAAATTATCTCAAGCAAAAATATATATAAAAAGATTTGACTTAACAAATTTATATTTAAATACCATAAAATTCTACAAATTTCTTAATATCCGTCATTATACTTTTAAATAGTATACTTATCACATTCTTTTTAAAGTGAAAAGTCACTTCATACTGATTCCCTTCAGATTTTAGCAGAAGTGCGTATATTTTCAGTATAATCTAAAAGTACTCTTATAATCCCTTACACTCCCAAGATTTCTATATAACATTTATCCTGACGTGATTATTTGCTATAGTAAATAATCTTCGATATTGGCATCCTGTTCTTCCTTCCATACATTAAAAATGAAACAATTAAAATACATTTTCTTACATATATACGCACAATTATAATAATAATAAACTTGCTCTACATCTTAGTTTCGGCCTACCAGCGGCCGAGCGGTAAAGTCGCTGAACACTGGTAGTAACACCGAATCCCGCGAACGGGCTGGCTGCATGGGTGTTTTCGTGGTTTTCCTCATGCGTAACGTGTATAAGAGCCAGTTTCCCTGAGAAAGTCCTCCACGAAGGCATCACACCTATTATGCAGATAGCCCTAGTGTGCTTTGCCATAATTAAATACACCACCACATCTTAATTTCAATTCAGCCTGTACACAAATTAAATATTTTAATTACTAATGTATTTTTATCATGTTGTTTCTTAAAATACTTTTGTTATACTCGAAATATGTGTTCAATATTAAATTATTTTTCTTTCTCTTATAATTAAAAAAAAGTTATATGGAATCAAAATTAAAACATATGCAGCAGTTAAATAACACTGAACAGAATATCTTGCTTACTCTTTCGCTATTTGTATTCTAGCATTATACACAGATTTGTTTTCCTTCAGGTTCAAGCATGTGCAAGTTATATCAGTTAAATTACATCACACATACCTGTATGCATCAGTTAAATAACACTGAAGGAAATATGTCACTCACTCATTCGATGTTTGCATCATAGTGTAGTCGAGAAATTGTTCTTTCTTCACGGTGAGGCATGTATCAGTTTACTTAGTTCGCAAAGCTTAACCCAGACGCTGCTTCAATACATAGAATTACGTTTGGGATGTAAAGAAAGTAACCAAAACATGTGAATGAATTTGGATAGGCGAATTTATTAACTAATCATTCAGGTACTCAGTATTGGTAAACATGACACTGAGTTTAAATATCTCACTACGATGTAAGTCTCATACACAAAATGAAGATTATGATAAAAAATAATTTAAAATGAGAAATTTTTCAATTTAAATGTAAAATAGCAGTAAAATGAAAAATAAATGTAAAATTACATCACAGTTATGTATGAAAACTACATAAATTCATTAAAAGAAATAGTTATTTTATCTGGTTGTAAAGAGTGTTTTCCGCCAAAAAACGTATTAACGTGTATAATTCTGACACAACGCTATAGCACAATTTGCCACTTCCGCCTAGGTATAATAGCAAATTAACAACACAAATCAAATCAAACTGTTGATGCAACGAAAGTAAACAAACGCCAAGAACTAACGCTGTCACCCACATGACGTCATGCGCATGTGGCATGACTTTCTCCCTGCACTGCGCATCGCTCTTGGGCCCCCCCCCCTGGCTTGAATGGTAATTCTTGAGCATGCGCTGAAGGGCGAGAAGTAACATAAACAGAACTTGTGGCTTGCGCTTGTGAGCTATGTGAAGTGTAAACTATATGAAGTATATTGTCTGAAAGTGCATTCGTTTATGTAATGGCATAATTTTACTGTTTCTGTAATAAGAAAACTTCATTCAGATAAAATTTATTTTAATATTATTATTATCTGGTTATAGGATTATACGATATGCTGAATACTCTAGGTACTATCGTAATCTTCGCATAATCTTTCACATTGGAGTTTGCCTTATCATTGTAAAATATATTGTATTATAAAGATTAAATCAATCCAAATTACTGTTAGACATGTGAATGTTCTAACTGAATTTTCTTTTTACAACTCATTATTTATTTCCGCTTGAAAACACATTCATATTTGACAAGTAATTATCTCCGCAGAAAATTTTTTGATTGTTTAAAAATTATATTTGTCAATAATGCAATAAAAACTCACTAATCTAGTGCTTCATAGATCAATATGACAACAAATTCAAAATGTTTTAAAAACAGTTCTTTAATCTTTAGTTTGTAGTAGATGCAAGTAATGTCACAGAGAAAAAAATATTTCAATAAAAAAGTTCTCCATGTTGATTCAGTAGAAAAATTATTTCTATTTCAGTGAGAAAACCACTTTCAGTGCTTATATAACAGAAAGATGTAACATAAGCATTTTAGAAGTTTTATGTAAAAAACGTAATAATTTACTTTCATTTCTTTTAAATCGGCATATTCGTTTCCAGTAGATAGCTAAAATTTTTGGCAAGTTAGAGACTTAACTTGAACACACAGTATTGTGTCACTTAAAATATCAATTAATTGTTCTTTTTCATTTAGAGGTACATTGGAATTGAAAATACCAAAGGCAAAATGGGTCACAGATCCAACCTAATTCCTTATTTGGAAATTTTTCAAAAAATTTTCTGTCAGTTGTATCATATGTTGTTTTAAACAAGAAATCTGTATTATTTTCTTTAGTAAATTCTGAAGAACATGTTTCTGTCGTTTTTGTCCAATTCTCCTTGCCAAAGTATTAGCTTAACCCTTGATTTTGCCTTTTCTATATTTTCGCCTTTGAGTGAGTGGTGTGATTGCATTCTAATTGACTTAATTACCATGAATGGTCTTAGGGCGTAAAATTTAACTATCTTGTAAAAATTCTATGTAATTGTATGCCAGTATTGAAAGAAACAATCAATCTGATATGAAATGGCTGCGACATGTTTTGAAAATGAGGTGCAAAAGGTTGCCAGCGAAGATATTCCATTTGGCATCAGTTGTACCATTGTTGGCGACTATCGTTTGCGCTTGCAAAATGGAAAAGTACCGTTTCAAAATGTGTTTTTAATTTTGCAGGTTTCATGCTTTATGCCAAGTTTTTACTGCATTTAACACACAATGGCTATTCATTTTCCATTAATAATGCAACATGTAAAACAGTATAAAATAAACTCTTCTTGATATTTACTCAATTTTTTTTAGAAGCAGAAAGAGAACTAGTGGATTCATTTTTGTTTGCATTTTCATTAATAGTTTTTCTCTAAGTTTATTTGATGTTGGTACATCCATCCCGTTTCTCTTGTAAACATGGGGTATCTATTTTGGGCCATTTAACCATCTGGAACAAAATTGCAACTAAAACAAAATTGTTTTTATTATCCTTAGACACTACTGAATTTTCCAATACTTAGGAAATGTTAAGTGCTTACTTGACAACAAATTTGATTAGAAATAAGAAACATAGTTTATAAATGATGCGTATTACAATTACAAATTGCATGCAAGACACTACTAAGATAGTCGAAAAAAACTACATCTTAGCTGCGCGTATGCAATTGCTTTGAAATTTGATTCAAGCTGTTTGGAAATCATCAAGCATAACACACAAATCAAGTGGAAAGCAATAAAATCAAAATTAAAATATGGAAATGTTAAAAAACATCAAAAATTCTCTTCAAATTCTGTATATCTTTTATTGTCAAATAAATTTCTTTGAATTTGGTGACCCCCACAAATTTGTTCATGACTCCCAGGTTTAAATTTTGTAAAAAAAAAACAATACAAGTTATCAATTGCATTTTGAAAAGAAAAAAAAAAAACATTGGCTGTCCAATGTGAAAAGTGAATTATGGTTTAATATGTTATGTCCATAGCTTGTGTATTTTGATTATCTAATTAAATACAGAATGATCAGTTCCTTCAAACTTCTGTTGGAATAACTGCTAGAAAATCTATCCGATTTCAGATGAACAGAAAGCAAGTGTTGTATTCTTATTCAACAATTAAAGTACTCTCGCATAATACTTACAAGGAACAAGTTAGGTAATTTAACTAAAGTGCAATCAATTTTATTCCTTATTTGCATGAATGACATATCACACAATGCTGTGTAGGTTGGTGACCTAGCGATGATGACTCAAAATGCATCTCGGCATTCAGGCATACACTCCTTACGAGAATATTACCATGCATTGGAGTCCTAGCTTCAGCAGGTACATTTTGTTGTGCTATGCAATCTCTGTGGGTCTAAATTCTAAAAACTTTTTCACTTTTTTTTTTAATTTAAAAAATTTTGCTACTTGATATTTCTGTGAATTCCAAAATTTTGCACACCTGCCATAACCACACTGGCTGTGGCCTCAGTTATCCAATGTTCTAGCAAGATCAAATATTGTAACGTTATTTTAGACCAGTCTTTCTTAAACTGTAGATCGCAACCCCCATCAACAGCAGGGAGTCGCAAAAATTTTTAGTAGTTTTGTTATTTCTTAAACTCAATATAATAATTTTCAATTACCCAATATGTTTACATAATGTATCTGAAAATAGATAAAGATAAGACAATACAGACAAAGAGAAAGACAAAAATGTTTCAATGCATTCTTTTTATAATATAAATGTTCATTTTACTTGCTTTGCACATGACGCTGTCATTTCATCTGTTACTTAACTAAAATTTTAACATTGTCTTAAAATGAGAAATTAAAGATAATAACCTAAAACTGCAATACTATCTTACAGTACAAATGAAAAAATTGACAGTTTCACTCGCGCGTTTCGGATTTTTGCAATGCTTATGGGGTCCCACAAAATTTTTGTAAATATTTTGGGGTCATGAAAAAAATCTGTGATGAAAAAGGGTCACGACTAAAAAAAAAGTTTTAAGAAGCCCTGTTTTAGACCAGTTTCCTGACGGCAACCCATTTTTGGCCTGTTTTGTTTCTCAGCCGAATTATGTTTTTGTGGGAATTTTTCTATATTTTTACTGTTTCAGCTGAATGGAAAAACACGCTAAAGTGTTTGAAATGACCATAAGGGGAAGAGGATCAAATACCTCACATTATTATCATCTCTATTTATCTCCTGTTTCGGTTGAGTTGAATTATGTTTTTTGATAGAATTTTTCCATATTACATATTTCAGTTAACAAAAAATCAACTTTTAAAATATTGAGGAAAAGCATGTACTAAAATGTTTCAAAATGAAAATGCGGGATAAATAAATATATGAATTAGTTTTTTCTAGAAGTTCTTAGATATATATATGTATAAAGAAATTTAGAACCAACTTTTCACAAAGACTAAAAAACTGAAGTTCAAATGATCTTCATAAAATCCTATCTAAATGTAGAATAAGAATACTTTAAAATGTAAAAATTAATACGTTGATTGCCGCGCGCATTTTACGTGATTTGTCCATGATGCCAACTTGAAATTTTTATTATGCGATATATATTATGTTGAAATATTAGCTACAGAACATAATGTTATATATAATCGTGCTTAATGCATTTTTCATGCTGGGGGTCACCGGCAACCCCCAAACATATGTAGACCATTTTTGTGATTTATAATTTAAATTTTTACGATTTATTATTCTTCAAACCATTATAGTAACAATGGTACTATTTAAAAATTTATCAGTATCAATATTTATTCTAAGTTTGTATTTTACTATTAGTCGCATTGCCGGTGGCACCTGGGGCGCTGTAGCCAAATCAAGTGCTGGTCACCGGTGATCCCCACAGCAGTCAACATGTTAAAATAAACCATCACAAGAAAAAAAAAAAAAAAAAAAAAAGTATAAAAGAACAAGAAAGGTGAGGAATCCAACCAACTTTAACATAATATCGTCAAGAGGAGGTATGTCGAATTTAATTACGTTTCCCCTTTTAAAACAAAATCCTTGCTTCTCTGTATCCAGAATCAGCTGATGAACCATTTCAATATATTTTTTATCTTAATAGTTCAACAAAAAATTCTAGTCCTCCTCAAAGCGAAGGAAAATCATTGAAAATATCTTCCGATTTAAAAATATTTTTCTAATCTAAAAAAAAAAAAAGAAAGAAAGAAAACATGCCCTTAAAAATGTAGAAAAAATTAAAATCCTGCAGTGGAAAATCTTTGAAAGTTCAAAATAATCATAACACAAAACTTTACTAGAACCTCTTATCAAACAGCAGTAGCAAAGGAAAATAAGGGGGGGGGGGAAGTAAAATCATTAAAATATCTTTTAAAAAGATTTTACTGGTCTAAAAAGAATATTTGATATTCTACATTTACAGGATTTTATCAAGTTAATTTGAATTTCAATTTTTATTCTTTCTGAAAAATTGGTTCTAAATTTCTTTATTTGTATATTTACTGATAAATTTTTAGCAGCATAATGCAAGAAAATTTTTGGAAGGATTATAAATTTTCCTTTAAAAAAAAATATTTGTATATACATAGTCCAAACACATCTGTATACAGTGGAATACGTTTAACGTGAAAACGCTTAAGGCGAAATATTAGTTAACACGAAATAATGCAACGGTCCCGACAAACTACTAGGTATTTTCATGCATTTTGTTTCTCTTAGAACAAAAATTGTTTAACATGAAAAGGTATCCTTTCTGGAAATGAACAAAATACAAAAAACACTGGCATCGCAGGGGAGATTTAAGCGGGGTGTGAAATGAAAGAGAGGTGGTTTCACATTTCCTTAGAAAAGAGGCTAATTTGGCTTTGAAATACCCTCGAAATAGCCTGTGATACAAGCCAGTTTTGTTTATCTATGCTACTTTTGCCTTCCACCTCTACAAACATCTCATCTCTCATCAGTTAGCTTTGGAATTTTGTGACGAGTACATGGTAGCGTGAGTAAAAATTAGTGAGTTTTGTGCATATGATGCATTGCATGGAATTCAGCGATTCTAAGGATGAATGAAAATTATTTTCATTACACACGATTCTCAAAAGTATCGTTCTTTGGCGCCAAAAGAAATGGAGAAGTAGGATATTGGAACTGAGCTGACACTTAATGAAATGTTTGAGAAAGTTTCTGTATTAATGAACTGTCTTACTGTCTATCGGAAGAATTCGTTGCAGTAGTTTACGATAATGTGTGTACAGCCCCAATTATGGCAGACAAAGTTATTTTAGAGTTTGTTCAAAGGTAAAAAAATATCATTGATGCAGATTCTGATGACGAAAATAAATGAATAATGCAGTTCCTGTTCCCACATGAGAAGAATGAGGAACATCATAAAAAGTATGGACAATTATATAGACGCACATTCCAATGGTGAAATGAATAGCAAAATGTTCGACATTGAACAATTTGATGCTAAAAAAGACAATGCAAAGAAAAATATCAGATTATTTTCCCAAAACTCAATAAATATTTTGTTTTTCAAAAAACTTGAAAATTTTGTATTAAATTCCATTAAGTTCGTGTGGATGTTTTTGTTTCATTGATTTTTATTAAAAATATGCATATATACATATCTATGTAAATAATATGTACTCTAATAAGCTTAATTTTATTGAATATATGTGTTTTTTTTTTTTCAATATTCTTTAACACCAAAAAATATTTCAGTTCCCTCTGTTTTGTGTTAAATGATTTTTACTGTATATCTATTGCACATAAATCCCTTTCTTACATAAAATATAAATGTACATATAAAATAACTAAATAAATTGTAAAGGAAGTTTAATTAGCAACAATGAAATCTTAAAAATGTAGTATGAAATTTATAATGGCAAACATTAAAATAGATGAAAGTAAATAAAATTTAAATTATAGAATTTACTTTATAAAATTAATAACAAGTGGTTAAAAATATGTATTTTAATTACTTAAAACATGGAAGTTATTTGGCAGAGATTGTTGGATATAAAATTACAACTTCAAATTTTCAGATTACTATTGTTCATATTTAAAGTCTCAATTTGCAGTCTTAACAACCATTGTAAAAATAACCCGTTATCATATTCCAAAGATCAGCAGCATACATTTTTTTTCAAAATCGTGCATAATATTAAATATTGGCTTTTGATAGTCAAGTTGATACAAATAAGATGAACTGATTTTATGATTTTAGACTAGTAGTTTATTCTTCCATTCACTTATTACAGTGTTTCATTTTTTATATGCTCGACTATCCAAAATTTCAAGAGCTTTCCGGATATTTTTTAGTTGAATTTTTACTGTACACACATTTCAGTATTTATATCGTCAAAATTACACAGACACACACTTGAACTTTCTTTTTCGTTCATGAAAATCAAAGTTCATTACACAGACATGTAATCAAACTGCACAAGCATGTATGGAAAAATCTTAACACATTTAGTAATCCTGATAATTGATTACACATTTAGTAAATAAAACAAAATATTTTAATGTATAACAAATGAATAAAGTTATAAAACAGAGCATAACACTACAGTTACGAAGATACTTAATGTTATAAAAGTTAGGTAATTTTAGTTTTTCACCAAAGCAATGAAATATTTTGATAATTATTAAGTTCCTTGTATATCTTTATAAATGAACTTTATTGCTGTTTTAAGCAATTAAACAACTGTCCAAGTTATTTTAATACTTTTGAAATATATACACTAAAAGAAACATTAAAATTTATTAATCTATTTGTCAACCTTGATTTTGGTATAAAAGTCTGCAGAATGCTTCGTAGTTTTTAAGCACACAGAGGCACTGCAATTCTTTCTTATTCCTTGATCTAAAGTTTTCTGCAAGTTTTTTTTAGTCCAAAGGGATTTCAGTCCCGAAGGACTATTGCTTTCGTTTTGGCATTTTGCGTCACGGGCGGCTAAAACCCGCCGGGAACTGAAGAAATTCAACCAATCAGAATAAGCTACCGCCGGAGACTGTTTTTGGCGACCAATTTTTATGCCAGCAATTGAAGGGTTTGTTTTGGATTTATTTTACGCTCATATTTCTCTTTTCGTATCTTTTGATTACGTCTTTTTCGCATCAATTTATAATAGTTTTCTAACTTTTATTGCTATAAAAGACAATGTAGTGAATACGGAAAATTCGGTGGATTATCACGTGAAATGTGTAATAAAATTTCTAGCCTGTTCCCGCAAAAAAAGGTGTACGGTGTTGTATCGCAAAAGTTTTATGCTAAATTGTACATTTCACTTTATTTTGTGGCACTGAAAATTACAGAAAGAATTTATTTTTTGATCATCAAGAAAAAAATGCACATGAAAAAGGCTTATTAATTTGGCCTGTGCAGAAGATGTGTTGCTTTTTTCTTTCTTAATATATATATACATGTATATATAAGTATTTATTAGGTACTCAAATTTAGCCAACAAAGCCACATGCAGAACATATATATATATGTATTAGAAGATACCTAAATAATTTGATTGAACTTTTTCTAAAATGCATTACGTTTTTGTGTGATATTTGATTTTTAAGAAATGTAGCATGTTGAATAAATTGATAGTAAAAATCTCAAATGTACTGTATTTTTGAAAAGGTTAATATGAAATTTTATTAAATTGTTTTGTTTATCTAATAAAATCTGGAATTCTTTCCCAGTTTCAAAAGAAGGATGTGTGAATGATTAATGCGTGTAACAAATAGATTTTTAGAAAAATTGTCATTAGCATAACATGAGGAGTGTAAAATGGGAAGATCTTTATAATGTAATATAATGCAGTTGATAATCATCTGAAAAAGAGCCCATGAATGGTAAGACTGCTGAACACTGATAGTTAGGTTTATATCCTAACTATATATATTTTATATACCTTTTGCTTAGCTTATCTGGTCTGATGATCTGTATAAAATGGTAAATGAAAAACAAAGTATTTGTACCCAATATTAAGTCTGATCTGCAAACAAGATTACTGTGGCTGCGGAAACCGACATGCCAGTGAAATATATGTGTCATGTAGATATTACACAAAATACATCAGCTAGAGTACTCTTATCAAGCAATATGGGGACAGGTACCATATAACCAAATATGTACATATCAAACATTTGTAATTATGTATTTTAAAGTTATAGGCTTCCAATACAATTAGAATTTATATTTCTGTAATACTTATGAGTCTTCTCTGAAACATACTTATTTTGCTTAAATCTACTTCCAAAGTACTTTATTTTGATACAATCCATGGTTTAGAAAAATTAATGTTTCTGACATTCAAGAGCAGATAAAAGTCATACTTAACTGACAAAAACATATAAAATTAAAGTAAGGCAAAAATAGCAGCTTAACATAAAATCTTGTGTCAGTTTTAAGAAATAACTGACGTAGGTCCCTCTTCTTCAATAAAAATGAAAAAAGGTTTTTATTCCCGTCCTTTTGAAGAACAGATATCAGATAACACTCAAAATTAATAAGAATTATACAAATTCTGCATCATTCTAAGCCTTCTTGATTTATTTTAATCTTGAAATTCATGACCCGACAAATTTTGTGACAACTATATATTTTTGAGAACCTGGGACCACAGGTGGATTTGTTCGAACAGCATTCCAAGTTCTTCGATTACATGCTCGAAATGACTGCATGAAAAATTTACAAATTAAATTCATCAAAAGCTTTAGAAAGTGAAATTTAATGCACTCAGTAAATTTGTTTTTTCTGTGTGAGGAAATCAGCTTTTTCATTACCATCAGTTCTACAATGGAAATGAGCCTGCTTGGCAATTAGTCTGAGTTGAAAGTGTCTTGAAATTTCTAAAGATGTCTGCAAATATGGCTTTGATATATATACAAGTGAAATCTATTTAGCCTATTCTTAGTATCAGTAATATTAGGTGTTTTCAACATTAAATGGGGTACAAAAAGTCCATTATGATATCTTTAGTGATGAGATGTACGAAGTTTGCACGCATCCTTTGCTCAATTTGTCCTTTGTTCTTTTTGTTTGCTTATTACTTATTCCAGGGAAAAATGTCTTGCATGTTGTAACCGTACTTTAACATACGTTAAATTTTACATTAAAACATGAAACATAAATAAATTATTTTAGGATTTCCATCGAGATGGTTTTAACATGAAAACTGCATAATGGAATTCCTAATAGTGTAAAGGAAGGTATAGTTATTATAAAGACTATTAGTATTAATAGAGGTGAAGCTAAGCAGGCTTTAAGCTTAACGAAAAGTGTTTCCACAATAAGACCTTCTTTGACTCACATGAAGTTTTAGATTTAAAGACAATGCTAAATGGGGAAACCTTTAGCAAAATAGAAAATATTTGAAAAATCTCTGCTGGTTCTTAAAACCTTACAAATGATCAACTGATGTGAGAAGAAAAGTGAGGGGCAACTTCTGGCACAAATTGTGCACATCATGAAATTTATTTGCTATTTTATGTAATTTCCATGATATTTCTTATTTAATTTTTTTCATGCACAGTTACTATTTGTTTTCCGTTTTTGTAAAAATTAAACATAATTTGGTATTTTGAATTTTATAAAATAAAGTGTGTGCTCTTTGTTAATATTTTAATAGCTCACCACTAGGTATTTTAATTTATCTAGGTTGATAAATTACAATTTAATATATATTGCTCAAAATATCAGATTATGTAGCATAATATGAATATTTTTTAATAAATTTTTAAACTCTGTAAATTTTCTTTTTTAATACTATATTTTAAAATATTTTTTGCGCATGGATCATATGGATAATCACAAAATATAACTTGAAGTTCAAAATTTCAAGTGTTTGTTTTCTATGTATAAGTAAGTTGTTTTTATCAATTTAACACTTCATCAGTCATTTCTTGACATATTAAATATAGCATTGGTCCCTAGGAACCAACCTTAAACCAAGCAAAATAGAATTGTTATTTAACATGTTAGATATTAGGAAAACATAACATTAATGTAAACCATTGTAAAACAATAAATGATTATTACTAATTATTGTAACTAAATGCACACTTATACTCAGATACCACCCATTTGTCTTAAAGCCGTTTTTGACTCTTATACAACACTGGTATAATAAACTGAATGATATTAATTTATTAAATCTGCTTGGAGAATAATAATTATAAACAGAGTCCTTTGTGTGCAGTTATTCTGCTACTAAGAACAATTATTCCAGATGAAAAAAAAAAAAACAAGTTCCCCAATCAGTTTCAATATAAAGAATAAATTATGATATATCATGTAATGATAACTTCATCCGAAGATTCTGGAGCAGACTACAGTGAGAAACTTTCTATAAAATGGTCACAAAATTTTCACACTGAGAAAAATTATTACTATCTTCCATAATTAGTATTCATCAGCAGTCGAGTGGATAAGACTAAGAAGCACTAATAGTTTGAACACTGGTGGACAGGCTAGCTGCATGGGATATTTCTCTTGTGCCGCATGAACAGAAGTCATATTCTTTTAAACATATACTTCATGAAAGTCTTCTACCCTTAAGAAGATACTGTTTTCCTGCTTTGCAATAATGAATTAAATAAATTACTACCATTGATACAGAACTTTTTTTAAAAAAGAAAGAAAACACTTATACAATCTCTTACCAATTGAAATATTTTTATGCATGCTCTAATATGCATAATACAGAATTGTGAAAATTCACCACAATTCCACAATCAGAAATGATAGCAAATTATAGGAACATAGGCAGCAGATGTGTAGACTACAATATACAATTTCTTGCTCTTTACAAAATAAAAATTAGAGGCATCCAATGGTGATAGCTGTTGTTGGAATATTTTATTTGTACAGAAAAAGAAAATGCTTTGGATTTCAAGAAAACTTATACAGAATTTCTGCTAGGGATTAATACATGACATCTGAAATCATAAGCAAGTGGAATTAAAATTGCAGCTTAAAGACTGTGTGATTTCCTAAAATATAATTACAAACCCTGGAGACTAATGAAGGTGATAAATTACTGCATATTATTCAGAAAAGTCTTGGCAATCAAAGAAAATAATGTACATAGTAACACATACGGTGTAATATAAAGTGTAAAATACCCCACAGATTCATCATGAATAAAAATTACTTGATTGTGCTAATGTTCCAAGACTTTAAAAATTACATATTTATTTTTACATAACACAATGAAATGAAACAGAATTATTTCGATGGAGAATAATGCATAACCAAGTTTCATGTTAATTTTTTCAATTATTTTTTTTCTTTTGGGAGTTACTGGGTTACCTGGGTTATTTTATGAGTTATCCCACATCAGCATTTTAATATACAGATTCTCTGAATAATCATTGTATTTTCTATATTTCAGTAGGAGCTTTTGTTAATGTGATTTTTGCC
The DNA here is from genome assembly GCF_044657685.1 of Stegodyphus dumicola. NCBI lineage: Eukaryota > Metazoa > Arthropoda > Arachnida > Araneae > Eresidae > Stegodyphus > Stegodyphus dumicola. The sequence continues at coordinate 190,945,517 of NC_140772.1, read as the reverse complement.
TACGGAAAAATATACAAAAGAGAAATTTCTAAAAGTTTTAAAAGTAGTTTCAATAAAAAAAAAAGACACATTCTTAAAATATTTTTCTTTATTGAATTTCACGATGTTTAGAGTACGTGAAATAATATGAACCTAGATATCAACAAGCATTTTCAAATACACAAAGCGCCCAGAAATTTCACAGTAAGTAATTTTTATCAATTATTATTTTCACCCTTTATTTAAAAGTAAAGAAAAGTTATTGGGTATCGAGTTAGCCAACTGAGTGGAATATAAAGTTGTATTTGTTTTCGAAATTGAGATTTACATACTTCACTTATCGCTTCTACAGTAAATTAAATATTAAATCATATCAGGGCAACACAAAATAACCAAAACAAATGAACTACTTCTACCCAAGAAATACGAACAAGTTACCATAACATTAACAACTGCTTTCTTGTATACCAGTTTTGCACAAACATTGCGTTTGGCGATCGGAAAATGACGCCAAAAGTTCCTGGTGCAATGGTTGTCTCTGATTGGTTGAATTCCTCCAGTTCCCGGTGGGTTTTAGCAGTACCTCCTATAAACGAAGCCACGGCACGCCGCACACTACGTCACTAAAGTCGTCCTTATGTACAGAAAGCATGGTTGCCACATGAAACCACTTATCGCTGTTATTCCTTTAAGAGGAGAGAAAATGAAAAGTAGTTTTTATTTCCTTGCATAAGGCTTACTATATCGTTTGGTTTTAAATATATATATATGTGTGTGTGTGTGCAAATATATATATTCCGATTTGATTTCATCGACTGCATTTTCTAATTTCAAATACCTAACCTTACTTTCCTTATATATTTTTATGCTTAAAATAATAACAGTATAGTAAAGAAATTAATTCAACATACTTCAGATTAGAAGTAATAAATATATACTGAATATCTGGCTGATGCTGGTTTGCTTTCTGAAGAATATATATTTTATTAAATATTTTCTTCCTTAACAAAGAGGATAACGCATAATTAAGCAAGTTTACAATTGATAGCATTTTCTGTTTCTCATAAATACAAATTTACACATAATTGTTTAGTCATTTTCCGCTTTTTTTTTCACTTCAGTGTGGGACTGAATTTCTTAACAGATGAGAAACCTGGAGAATGATTTGAAAAATACTATTTTTTAGCATCTATTAATATTTATTCATTGGTAGTTTTAAAATACGGTAGCAAAACATTTCATATATTTAGGCATTTTAAATTAGATCATTATTTGAGAATACATAACTGCATCTTCCCCAATAATAAAAAAAAGAAAAATTGTAAAAATTCAACAAACTTGACACTTGCTAGGAATTCAAAATTCTTATGTTTCATTCTTATCCTTAAATGTTTGTAACACCCCTTTTGTCTAATTATGTGCATATAATTTTTTTTTTTTTTTTTCTAACTTGTAAATTTTTGTTCCTGAAAGCATTTCATTGTAACTTATTTGAGAATTTTTTAGAAAATGATAAATATAAAGTTTATATATGTATTTACTGGAATTTTTATCAGGGTAATCAGTAGGAACTTTTAAAACATCTAAATAGATCAAATGTCCTCAATTCTTAGAATTGAAAGAATAACAAATTTTATGTATTTTCCTATTAGAAATGAAAATAAATATAGCCTGATTGTTAAGATGTAAAGTAAGATTTAAAATTTTCAAAATAATTCAGATTTTTATTAAAGGAAAGCAACACAATTAGGATGCAAAACATATAAAAAGGATTTTATTTATTTATTTCTTTTTGGCCTGAATTTTTTGTACCAGTAAATTTATAACTGGAAGTAATAGGAAATGGCATTGCATACTACAGTGGGAAAAAGGGTGGGATGACTATTTATTTATGTAACTTGATGCTACTTATTTTTTATTACAGTTAAGTCTTTTTAATATCAAAATAGTTTAGTATAACTGCATGAAGCCTTACAGCTGGGAAGGATTAAAAATATTTTTTTACTCAATTTATTTTTGATAAGTTTTCCCCTGTATATGTACAACCACATCATTAGAAATTTTAATTCCAAAGTATTTTAGTTTTGACAGAATTTAGCATGTATTACAATGAAAATATTGTATAAGAATACAGTGAATTTCCTCCATAAAAATGCATGAATATCTATAAAAATGACTCATATGGAATTGTAGGTAAAAACAAATTGTATTTATTTTCTTCTTACAGTGTAAAATTAATGTAATAAACATGTCTGCTTCAATTAAAATAATATTAAAAAATTGCAAGATACTGATTTCAAAATCTAAACAATAGTAATATTAATTGGCAAAGTATTTTATCTTCAAAAATCAATATTTCTCTAGTTTACAATAAATACACCTATTTTGCACAAAATAATATTATATAAGAGACTTAACAACTTTAGCACTTTACTGTCATAATTAGTTATCTATTACAAATGCGCTTTTTTTTTTTTTTTTTTTTTTTTGTGTGTGTGCATGCATTTTGAAAGAGTTGGTAAAGATTTCACAACACAAATAGAAAAAGCACTATTTTTTTATTTAACATACTATCTACATTCTGCAAAAAATATTCATTTAGATAAAATGAATTACAAATTAAGTCTGAAGATAATAAGAAACAATAGATTAGTGTCACTATCTTATTTTATAAAGTTTACTAACTTATAAACATAGTATATGTCATTTCTGCTGTATGCATAAATGGTACTTTTCCGTTTGACCGGCGCAAATCTCGCCAAGCAGACTTTATTGGCGACAACATACAGTATACATATAAAAAATATTAAAAAAAATGTTAGTTCTAAGAATTATTTTTTTTTTTTTTGAAGGCATAAACATTTTAATATCGCTTAAAATTTTATAAAAATCCAATAAATAAAAACAATAAATTTGTAAAAAGACATTAATTTAAGAATTTACTATGGTTTTATGGTTCAACATCCTGATTCGCCGGTTCATATCACGTGACCCCAAGCGATCTCATCTCACGTAAACTACTCTACAAAAATTTAATGCTCTCAGTAATTATCTACATTAATTTCAAGTTAAATCTTAATTTTGGAATAGAAGTTTAAATGCAAGCAATATTTCAATGCGTACGAATAGCTTTCTCAGAAATTATGTAAAACTGCAGTGCTTTACTTCGCTAATGCATTCTCATTAGAATTGATGAATTTAACCCTTGACTTTACCTTTTCTATATTTTCGGCTTCGGGTAAGCGCTGTGATTGCATCCTAATTGACCTAATTACCGAAAATGGCCTTAGACATAAAACTGAACTATCTGATAAAAATTCTATGTAATTATATGCCAGTATTGAAAGAAACAATCAATCTAATTAGAAAAAGCTGCGACTTGTTTTGAAAATGAGGCGTAAAAGGTTACCAGCGAGAATATTCCGTTTGGCATCGATTGTACTATTATTGGCGACTTTATCGCTTGCGCCGGCAAAACGGAAAAGTACCGCATAAATTATTTTTTTAATGTTTTCAATTTCCGTTGCTTATTTAAATTGTTACTTAAAAGATTATCATTCAACTTTTTGCAGTAATTATTTAGAAAAATATTCGTTGATGCTTGTATGATGTTTTTCAAAATAATTTGAGGGTCATGAAGTTTAGGACAGTCATTCAACTCTAAAAAAAAATTTTTCATGAAGTAAATTTAGAGTAATTTTACACACTGTAACTCGTGGATTTGCCAAAAATAAAAATTTTTGCTCGTATTCATCTGAAATAAGTTTCTTAACAACAATAAAATTGTATATAATTAGCATGTAAAATATCAGGATGAGGATACATAAGACCTCTATCAAAAACCTTAATCCATGAATGAATATTTTCATCGTTTTCTAAAGCTAACTCCTTATCAATAGTAATATTGGATTTACATACATCACATTTTAACTTTTTTAGCATACTATAACAGCAATATCCAGCTATATAAGTCAAAATAGGTACATCCAATTTTATGTCGTGTATATCACTATCTTCAACTGTTATTTCATCTATGAATGTTTGTACATCAGTGTCATCAAAAGTTTGTTCTTCAGTGTCTTTAAAATCAGATACATGAAGAGGAATATTTCCAAATTTTGAAGAATTTATTAGGGTTGGTAATGTACTCTGAAGTCTTAATTTACCCTCTATTTCATAAACCTGTCTGATAGAAATATTATGGTGAGCTCCAGCCAGTTGCCTGTACTTACCAAATCTAGCCTCTAACATATCTGTTTGTATTTTTCCAAGTAAAAGGTATTTAAAACCCAACTCATTTATACAATACCTTGATATCTCAATTAAAGCATACGTTGTATGGTATACTGCAAAGTGAGTTTCTTTGGTTAGGCAACCAGAGGTTAAATTCAAATTTTTCCAACTATCTAGCCAATTCAAAAAGTTATTCATAAAAACATATTTTTCATCATTTTCTGCACAGTGAAAGGTGTTTCAAATACATTATTTTTATGAACCCCTTTAAAAATAGATTTCACATTTACAATTGACCACCATGTGTTTATTATTTTAATAAAGTTTCCAGTTTCTTGGAAATTTATTATTTCTTTCTGCTGCCCAAAAGAAAATAATGCTTCAACAACATTATCATTAAAAATCTGCAATGCAAGCTTTACACTTTGTTTTTCTAAGTTAGTTGGATATAGAGCTTTTATTGTCAGACCATAAGCATACTTTAATAACTTACCAGTTTCAGATTCATGTAATTTTTTAATACAAGAAAAAGATGCAGTTTCAATATGTAAAGCATCATCAAAACTTGGGAAAAACATACTCTGATTATTATTTTTTTGATTTATCCAGTTATTTCTAATGCATTTTAAAATATGCACTGTATCAATAATAAAAAACATTGGCCTAGATTTGTCAACAGGGTTTTGATAAACAATACTAACTTTAGGTGGTTCGGAAAACAGAGACATAGCCTTTTTATTAATCGAATTATTGTCAGTGACAATAGCAATAATTTTAAACCCAATATTTTCTAATCCCACAACAATTTTTTTAATATAAATATTCAAATTATCCGCACTAAGTGTTTTCACCGGCAAAATATGTACAACATCCTTATAAACAGATAATAGGCTGCGAATCATGAAAACATATGCACTAGATGCAGCATTTTTGCAATTATATGCCATTCCACACAAATTACCACCTTTATAATCAAATGCTTGATTTAGATGAATTTCATCAATCATTAAAATAACAAGCAGATCTTTTTCTGATAGTTCTTGAAATTTAAATTTTATGTAGCTTAGGAACTTTTGGTTGTATTGTTCATTTATTGGATATATATTAAAATCTTCGAATAAAATTATATGCATGTGGTGAAATTGTGTGAAGTAAAGTGGAAAATATTAGAAAGTCTGCAGAATACCTATATTGTTGTTTTTCTGAATTCAAGTTTGATAGTTGCTCAACGAGAAAATTTATTTCATTGTTTTTATGTGGAATTTTCTCTTTTAAAATTGTCATTAATTCATTTACAATTTGTAAATAATTTTGAATACTGTCTTCAGATGAATCATTTGAGGCAAATAGGTCTAATTTCTCTAAAATACTTAAAAGATCTTTAAGGTTGTTAATTTTTGATGGGATTACATATTGCTTCAGTGATTTAATAGGTATATTTCTAATTGCTACAGATATATTCAAATTACAATCAATCAATAATGATTTTAGAATTCTTGGATGATTGTCATTAGAAATATTAAGAATCATAGTATGTATAGGCCTGTGTATAACTATCCAGTTATCTGGTAAATTCACAGTATTAAAACAAATTTTTAGTTCATCTAAATTATAAAACATTTGTTTTCGTTCATACTCTTCCTTTTCAGCTAAGCTACAGGCTAAGGCTTTTTCGAGTGCATCTTGTTCTCTTTTGAGTCTTTTATGCTCTGGTGATTCCCTTGATGAAACACTGGAACTAAGATGACTCGGACCATCAGGAAACAGACTTGGAATTGCACCATTCTTTAAACGAGGATATGACAATGGTATAATGATCTTTCCAGTTTTCTCATCAAAGAATTCAGTTTGCCTCAGAACATCCTCTTGCTTGAAGTGAAGTTCACACACCTTTTAATATGAAAAAGAACAAATAAATAAACATGTATCAAAAGGTTAAACAATTATAAAATCGTAAGCATTCGCCATCCTTTAAATACATGCACAGTCTAATAAGGGTTTTATTGTATTTTTATTTAATCATGGCAAAGCACTCAAGAGCTATCTGCTTAAGGGAAGGGTTACCGTTGTGGAAAACGTTCATCATTTAATTTCTTTAAAAATAATACAGGGCGATAATGTTTGGATGGTAACAATTTGAAGAGATATAGCCATTTAAAGTGCACAACGCAAAAAAGTGATGCAGCCATTTAAAGTGAATAATGCAAAATCTAAAACAAAACTATTAACTCTTTTGGGCTAAAAAGAGCCATGGATGCTGTCATAAAGTTTTGAAAAGTGCAAATAATTAGACATGTTTGTTGTCATATGTCAAATGCATATAACATAAGTAATATTTAATTGATACATCCTCAGGTAACATATAATTGCTCATGTATATATAATTGCTACATCCTAAATATTTCTTTCTTCAGTTATTTGAAAACAACACTTGGTTATGGAATTACATTCAAAATGGTGATAATACAGTTATAAAAAGAATAAGATTAACCATCAGTTGATGGATAAGAATAAGATTAACCACATTCATTCGTACCATTCAAATATAAAGTTACTGGCTCTTTTTCTAAACATTTTTACAAATGATATGTTCACAACCAGAAGTACAAATTTACTTGTGTGCCTATGAATGTTTATATTTAAGAGCATAAAACATCATTAGTCATTAAAAAAATTCATTTTTCTTGAATTATTGAAAACATGTATAAGTGCTAAAATATGATACACAAAGAAAAAAAACAAGAATTTTTATATTTAACAGTTTATTTGCAGTAATTAAATATTTTAGGCTATTCTTATGTAATTTTGGAGTGAAATATTCACATTCATCAATCGTGTTTGACATTATATTACTGTGGAAGGCTCACTAGATTGCTTATTTTCCATATAATTTTCTTAACTTTTTTCAAAAATTTTAAAAGTTATATAACTTATTAATACAATGAAACATTTTCATATTCCACTGCAACAAGTATAAATAAACAAAACCCCTTATATAAGTGTTTTTAGATAAGAAATTAATGTAAATTTCAAGCCCACAAGAACTTACTGCCAGTAGCAAGTGAACCACTGTAACAAGGTAGGTGTTATTGGCATAAGAAACTCGTACTTTTATAGATGTCTGTGTGCATGAAACAATTTAATAGGCTAATTAGGATTTATGCTAACATGTAATGAAAACTAGTAAGCTTACAATCTTAGGCAATATTATTTGAACAAGACAGTTTAATTTAAACACCTTGTAACTTATTCCAGAAATTAAAATAATTACTGTCAAAACTAGTCCATTTATACGATTGTTTTCTTTTACATATATTTTTTATATGTATACTGTATGTTGTCGCCAATAAAGTCTGCTTGGCGAGATTTGCGCCGGTCAAACGGAAAAGTACCATTTATGCATACAGCAGAAATGACATAAACTATGTTTATAAGTTAGTAAACTTTATAAAATAAGATAGTGACACTAATCTATTGTTTCTTATTATCTTCAGACTTAATTTGTAATTCATTTTATCTAAATGAATATTTTTTGCAGAATGTAGATAGTATGTTAAATAAAAAAATAGTGCTTTTTCTATTTGTGTTGTGAAATCTTTACCAACTCTTTCAAAATGCATGCACACACACAAAAAAAAAAAAAAAAAAAAAAAAAAGCGCATTTGTAATAGATAACTAATTATGACAGTAAAGTGCTAAAGTTGTTAAGTCTCTTATATAATATTATTTTGTGCAAAATAGGTGTATTTATTGTAAACTAGAGAAATATTGATTTTTGAAGATAAAATACTTTGCCAATTAATATTACTATTGTTTAGATTTTGAAATCAGTATCTTGCAATTTTTTAATATTATTTTAATTGAAGCAGACATGTTTATTACATTAATTTTACACTGTAAGAAGAAAATAAATACAATTTGTTTTTACCTACAATTCCATATGAGTCATTTTTATAGATATTCATGCATTTTTATGGAGGAAATTCACTGTATTCTTATACAATATTTTCATTGTAATACATGCTAAATTCTGTCAAAACTAAAATACTTTGGAATTAAAATTTCTAATGATGTGGTTGTACATATACAGGGGAAAACTTATCAAAAATAAATTGAGTAAAAAAATATTTTTAATCCTTCCCAGCTGTAAGGCTTCATGCAGTTATACTAAACTATTTTGATATTAAAAAGACTTAACTGTAATAAAAAATAAGTAGCATCAAGTTACATAAATAAATAGTCATCCCACCCTTTTTCCCACTGTAGTATGCAATGCCATTTCCTATTACTTCCAGTTATAAATTTACTGGTACAAAAAATTCAGGCCAAAAAGAAATAAATAAATAAAATCCTTTTTATATGTTTTGCATCCTAATTGTGTTGCTTTCCTTTAATAAAAATCTGAATTATTTTGAAAATTTTAAATCTTACTTTACATCTTAACAATCAGGCTATATTTATTTTCATTTCTAATAGGAAAATACATAAAACTTGTTATTCTTTCAATTCTAAGAATTGAGGGCATTTGATCTATTTAGATGTTTTAAAAGTTCCTACTGATTACCCTGATAAAAATTCCAGTAAATACATATATAAACTTTATATTTATCATTTTCTAAAAAATTCTCAAATAAGTTACAATGAAATGCTTTCAGGAACAAAAATTTACAAGTTAGAAAAAAAAAAAAAAAAAAAATTATATGCACATAATTAGACAAAAGGGGTGTTACAAACATTTAAGGATAAGAATGAAACATAAGAATTTTGAATTCCTAGCAAGTGTCAAGTTTGTTGAATTTTTACAATTTTTCTTTTTTTTATTATTGGGGAAGATGCAGTTATGTATTCTCAAATAATGATCTAATTTAAAATGCCTAAATATATGAAATGTTTTGCTACCGTATTTTAAAACTACCAATGAATAAATATTGATAGATGCTAAAAAATAGTATTTTTCAAATCATTCTCCAGGTTTCTCATCTGTTAAGAAATTCAGTCCCACACTGAAGTGAAAAAAAAAGCGGAAAATGACTAAACAATTATGTGTAAATTTGTATTTATGAGAAACAGAAAATGCTATCAATTGTAAACTTGCTTAATTATGCGTTATCCTCTTTGTTAAGGAAGAAAATATTTAATAAAATATATATTCTTCAGAAAGCAAACCAGCATCAGCCAGATATTCAGTATATATTTATTACTTCTAATCTGAAGTATGTTGAATTAATTTCTTTACTATACTGTTATTATTTTAAGCATAAAAATATATAAGGAAAGTAAGGTTAGGTATTTGAAATTAGAAAATGCAGTCGATGAAATCAAATCGGAATATATATATTTGCACACACACACACATATATATATATTTAAAACCAAACGATATAGTAAGCCTTATGCAAGGAAATAAAAACTACTTTTCATTTTCTCTCCTCTTAAAGGAATAACAGCGATAAGTGGTTTCATGTGGCAACCATGCTTTCTGTACATAAGGACGATTTTAGTGACGTAGTGTGCGGCGTGCCGTGGCTTCGTTTATAGGAGGTACTGGTTTTAGCCGCCCGTTTTTGCGTCGGACTCATAAACCAAGGAGGTTAGAATAGATGGAGAAAGCCTTCCCCGTATGTTCCCAAGCAATGAAAATGAAGCCATGATACGTCACGACTGATATGTGTGAGTCATCAGCCATGTTTTTGCGACCCTTTAGGGTTGCAATTTCGGTTGGGGGCCAATCTTTGGCTCTTTAGCCGTATTAGTTAAAACTTTAATTATTTAACATTTTAGAGGACCTTTTAGAGAATCTTAAGTTCCGATTTTTCGCACTCATATAGAGATGTGTGACTTCTCTCTCGTAGTTTTTTAAAATGACGAATTTCTCATATGATTCATGATGCGTTTTTAAAACATTTTCACATATACTTCAAATTCATATATAAGTTACAAACACTTTTTTGTCAACTTACTTCTGAATTTTCAGTTTATACTTTTACATACATGCATAATGTTAGACAACTCAAAATGTACTTTTTGACAAGAGATTTCCCGCAGCTGTATTCTTAATTTCCATGAGGTTATAATGGGTTTGAAATCACATTTTCATATTTATGTAACTACTTTTCTTTTATAATTCAAGGTAGTTTCATGTATTATATAAAAATTATAAGCCTTTCAATACAGTACTTGTATGATAATTCTTAATATCTTAATTATACCATTTCAGTACTGATGGAGTTAAGCATATTACTTTTATTTACATTACATGTTAAATTATTTAGAGAACATTAAAGCTGTGGCTACAAATTTGTATGAAGAAAACTTCAGTAATTTTTAAGTTTCTAAAGCTTTTCTGAAACAAAAGTTACTTTTCTAAAATTGTAAGCAAATTTTATATGATAAGTGGATAAATACATGCTGATGCTTTAATATATCTAGCAAGTTCGCATTTTAAACTTCTGAAAAATTTAATAGCTTGTCTGCATAATAATTCTTGTTTTTCATTTTTAATCTACGTCTTGTTTATCATTTTTAATATGCAGTTTGAAGTTTGCTCACATGGAATCGAATGTCTATTATTGCAACAATTTGGTTAAAAATGTTATTTTGTGTGCATATCCAGAAAAAGGTAGCTAAAAGCTTTATGATTTTAAATACTGATTTGAGATATACACCTTTAAATTTTGATGTTTTAGCAGAATGTTATAAAAACTATTTCAATGCTCTAATGGCTGTGGGAATCTATATTTTAAAAATATATTTTTATATAAATTTAGCAATGTAAAAATTCCATATCAAAAATACTATTTTTGTTCTTTATTTAGCTAAAAAGGAAATTTTAAAAATTAATAAATACACACATAAATAAATAAATAAAAAATAAAAAGAATACCTTTCCACACAAAATTTAGACACTATTTACCGATACATTTGCTATTCAGAAAATACTTTATACAGTACATAGAAAAACTGGTAAATTTATGAATTAAACAAGTGAAAAAACATACATAAAATTTAAAATTTTAATTTTATATTTGCTTTATATGAGTAGAGAATTTTATATTTGCTTTATAGAAATAGTGAATATTTGTTAAATTCAAATTTCATTCCTTGAAGCAATGGCACAAGAAAATTATTAAAATTAATTTAATTTTACTATTTTCTCGTGAAACAATGTTGTTAATATATTATTACACATATCTGAATATTTAATGATAATTCAGTACTCTTCTGTTATCGGGATGGAAATCAAAAATGTATGTATACACACATACATATGCATGGTTCATATATACATACATTCAATATACATCCATATAGAGATTTCTGAATCCGGTCCCGATAACAGAAGAGTACCAATAATTCTATAATTAGTTAATATCCTTATTAATTAATTTGCATAAATAAAAACAAAAGTATTATTTAGCTTTAAATCTACATCTTTTGATAACAAACATATGCAAAATACTTGTACTTATAGTGAAAATAAAACAAAAATTGTTATTTTTCACTCTTTTTTTCTAACACAGTGCAAGTCATTCCATTATAATCAAATTTTATTAAAACACAGTAACTGGATTTTTTCCATTAAAGTCAACACCTTTATATAGAATATACATAAAGTCAACAGCTTTGTATAGAATGATATAATGCTAGACCTACTTTAACTGAAATTTTATTTATATGAATTTATGGGGAAATGCCAGAATAAATGCAAAAAAACCATCTGAATAAATCTTAGCCGACACTGTTATGATAGTATTTTTGTTTTCAATAAAATGTTTTTAAGGTATACCATTTTAGTTCAGTTTTCCCCCCTATTAACGGAGCTACCCTAAGAGACATATTTTATTTACATATATCTCATTAATATGTTAAAAATATAGCTTAAGTGAGTTTTATGTGCATACTGTAAGGAAGGGGAAAGCCTTAATTCAAAACCTGTTTTAAAGCAGTAAGTAAATAAATAAAATACATTGCTTTTTTTAGCATCTCAAAAAATAGTGTTTTAGCTTCTAAAAACAAATCCTAAGCATCACATCATGATAGATAATAATCTTACATAAGAAGAAATATCTGATTAGGAATACATTCTTTATATTTATTTGATAAGATCAAAACGTATATGCAACATCACATTATGAAAATTCCTGCGAATCATTACAACACTGTAAGACATTGATTAGTAAGGTAAACATCAGTTGATCATTCTTTCACAGTAGCAATTAATTTTTCATTCAAATTCTTAAAAATGTGCCAAAACAAATTTACGATTGGTGCTTAAGATTTAAGGTCACACAAAAGTAAATTTGATTTAGCAGAGTTTGATATCTTCCATAACATAAAAGTAACTGCTACATGATGGAAGTTTTTGTGAACAAAATACAAACATTTTATAAATACTTAACCTTAATGACTAACTTCAAATTAATCCAATAATGATGGAAACAATAATGTAAATGAGTACTGCAAATTTACTTTGTATGATATTTCTATGTAAAATCTGAAATTTATAATAGGTGAAGGACTTTACATTATTTAAACAATGAAGCCCCACTTCTGAAAGCAAGGACTTAGACAAGACATATAGGACATTAAAACATACATTACCATATTATTATATTACTCAAAATTATTACTTTCAATAATACTGTTCTTTTGCTTACTTAATGCATATTCCTATATATATGTAAAATTTAAAATTAAGCAAAAAAGTTATTTTAGTTTAATCCTGATTTTGAACAAACCTCTGTAGACTTTGAAGGCAATCAAATACAGGTTTCTCTTTTTTAGGGACAAATCTGAAGAAATGAGACCTGTGTCTGATAGGCCTCGAAATCAGTAATTTTAATCAAAAACTATATCAAATTGAGGTTGCTTTTATGCCTCATTTTAAATATGATTATTATAATAAAATACACATTTAATTATATATATATAACAGCAAAATTTAAACAGTATTATGAATTATTATCTATTAAAAATTTCAATTTTTAATCTATTCTTAAGCACTGAAATTAAAGCTTAAATCATATAATGCCTGAATTTCAATATTTTGATTTATTTATAAAACAAATTGGTCCATTTTTAATATGAAACATTTTTTATGAAAACTATAAAACTTAAAAAAACATACATTTTAAAAACTGGATATCATTGAATGGTAGTTTGGTAAACCCAATGCCTTTTACATGCTGTGGGGTCAACAGTTGTGTTGGATTAGGCACATTAAACAAGGCTTTAGTTTTTTAAACCCATCTTTCCTAGAACATTCAAACTGGTTTTCTTCAAAATGCACCTTCAAATTTAACAAAAGCATGTATGAAGTTTAACATTAAAATCAAAAACACTAGTATTTAATTACAGTTGCATGTACTAAATGAATTTAATCACACTATTAAGAATGAAATTTTGTGAAAAATTTTAACTTTTATATGAAAACAGGACAAAATTAAGAATAAATAATTAAGTTTATGAAGCTTCCTGAAGGACACAGAATATATTTACCTCACTATACAGAATAACCTAAACAATTTATAATTTACGTTATACTTACCAATTTTTAAGACTGGCGCCAACTGATATATTTGGCGACAATACATCAGAATCAAAATACAGCATAGACCTTTAATACACTATTCGTACAGTAAAATTTAAATAAAAAAACGCCTATTACAATCCCAACCGAGACAAAGTTTACATGAAATATAGAATACAATTTTACAAACAGTATAAACTATTAGCAACAGTAAAAAACAGTATTGGCGATATTTTGCTGCACAAATGCACACACATTCCACAATTGATTTTATATTTGTAATATCATTTCAGCGTTAATAAGTGACAGCTAAATGAAAGTACACATTTTGAAAAAAAAATAATACGGGAATTTTTCTCATATGCTATGAAAAAATACGAAGCTGCACTTACTTCACAAAAACACGCTCCTGCGACCGAAATCCGTTGATCTCGAACAGAAAGAATTACTTCTTCTTCGTCTTTTTTCATTTTTTGCTAAACAAAACATCCTAAAGTTATTTCTAGAATTATTTGACAATTTGGTGCAGCACATCTATCCATATTTCTCAAAATCAGGTCGAAACGATCAACAAAGCAATGCTGAACTAATAGCGAGTAGCAATAAAGTCAGAATAATAGAAATACTAAAATACCTGTTTATGGCATTTACTTATGAAATTAGCTGCGTAGCAGCGGGAATGATTGACATCCTTCACTACATTCACCAATTTTATCTGGCTGAGCAGTTTTAATACAATTATAAACAAAGCTTTCGTCTTATCCGTACGCTACACGGCAGCCATGCTGGCTCATCAGTCGTGACGTCACGCTGTCGATCCTTCCTCGGCTTCAATTTTGTGACGTCATGCTTACTCCATCTATTCTAACCTCCTTGTCATAAACGTCGGTTCACTTTTCAAACTGTTGCCACAAAATGTTAGAGTCCTGCATTATATTTGAAGAAATTAAATAATGAAAAATCTGCATAAATGATTGTCTATTTCTCGCATTGTGATAAAACAATGGTACATAGAGCCATCGAATTTTGAATGACGAAATCCTACTGCGAATATGGGCATCTGAAATCCCAAATTTGGAATTTGTTTTATTATAGATTTTATATTTTGTAAAACTTTAACGAATTTTTGATTTACAAACTCAATGCTTTAAAAGCGAGAAATGGCAACGTTATATAGAAAAAAAATACTTTTATCTCCAGCTCGCGAGACTGTGTATATCGGAAATTCTAAAGATATGCTTAATTTATTAACATTATTTTGCGATATTGCTCTTGAACTGAATTTTATGGTTTAAGTGCAAAGAACATGATATTTAATAAATAAAGGTAACACTCAAAACGTTAAAAAAACGCCCCTTTGGACGTAATTTAAAATCTGAAAAATTTCAGTTTTTTTTTTTTTTTTAAATTTATTTATTTATTAAAATATCTGGGTTGGCACACATACAATTTTTGTATAGTGACTTCAGATGTGGATAAGATTTGCGAACACTCGTTTGTTTTACTGGCTTCGCTGAATTTTGCGATGAATGCATCACATTTATTGCCGAGTCTTCCAAATTTTTCATACTGTTAATGCATCAGCAGTGAATTATTCTCCTCTTTCCTCAAGTACACTACGGCGATAAACAACTATTCACTAAAGATTCTGCTTAAATTTCCACTCATAATAATTTAAATTGCGAAAATCTCACAATTAGCACCCAAACACACTAATCAACACCGCAATTCTTTCGAAAACGCGCCGTAGTAGTCAAAAGCGGGGTACGCCGTCTTGCCAGGTGAAACTAGTCGATATTTCCGTGACGTCAAAAATTCGAAAAGTGGGGTAGGGTTTGGATTTACGCACCCATTACTTTGAGGATATCTGGGGCTACTAAATTTAAGTTCGAAATCCCAATCTTCAGCAAATTTCTTAAATAAGTAGCTATTACAGGGATTATTGCCGCAAACGACTTCATTTGCAATACCATACCTGGCAAAGATGCATTTTAACTCTATCTTAATTTCATTTGCTGTCTTATCTTTTATGCTAGAAACCTGAATTCATTTAGAGTAATAATCGATAACTACTAAGTAATTTTGATTACCAAATTGCAAGATATCAAGGGCAATTTTTTCGAATGGTTTAGTTGGAATTTCATGTTGCATTAGAGATTCTTTTTGGTTTCTATTTCTGAATTTTTCACATATTTCACATTTGGAAACAAGCTGCTCAATGTCATTTGTCATACCTGGCCAGTAAAAAATTTCACGGGCTCTACTTTTACATTTCTCAATTCCAAAGTGCGCTTCATGAATTAATTGCAACATATCTTTCCTCAAACCGTCAGGTACAACTAATTTTTCATTAATAAATAACAAGTCGTCATTAATATAAAGATCATTTTTAACTTCAAAGTATGTTTTTACACTACTATCTACTTTTTGTGTAACATTGACGCCAACCCTCTTTAATATATTTCATAACTATTTGCAAATCTGGATCTGATTCAGTTTTTTTTCTAAATTGCACCATTCTTCTTTCACTTATAGGCAAATATTTCAAAATAATGTGAACAACATTTAGCATTTCAGGATCATCACTGATATTTTCATTCACAGGATATGCACGTGACAAAGTGTCACCAAAAAGCATTTGATTACCTGGAACATAATTTATCTCAAAATCATACTTTAGTAATTTTAAGATCATCCTTTGCATTCTAGACGAGATTTTATGCAATGGTTTCTTAACAATTGCCATTAACGGTTTATGATCACTTTGTACTGTGACTTTCCTTCCATAAACAAAATTGTGGTACTTTTCAAAAGAAAATACTATGGCCAATAGCTCTTTTTCGATCTGTGCATAGTTTTTTTCACTGTTAGTCAGGCTGAGAGACACAAATGATACAGGCTTACCCTTTTGAATTAGACACGATCCTAGGCCATCCTTCGAACTATCACACTGTTTTCCCCAATTAAATTTTACCTTTTCTTGAATGATTTCTCTTAAAGGATCAGTAACTTTAGATACATTAGGTATGAATTTTGACAGAAAATTTAACATTCCTAATACTCTTCTTACTTCAGTTTTTGATTTTGGTGTTGGCATATCAATAATTGCTTTAATATGACTAGGATCGGCTTTTACACCTGACTCAGAAATAATTTGGCCTACATATTTGACTTCCGGTACCCTATATTGTAATTTATCAGGATTAAATTTTAAATTTAGAGACTTAGCTCTTTCAAGAACCTTAGAGATAATTATATCATGAGTAACCTCATCAGATCCTGCAATTATGATATCATCAAAGTAAACTTCCACACCCTCAATATCACCAAATAATTTTTGGTTTCTTTTCTGAAATATTTCTGGGGCAGAGGATATTCCAAATGGCATTTTATTAAATTTATATCTTCCATAAGGATTATTAAATGTACATAGTTGAGAACTAGCTTCATCTAGTGGTACATGCCAAAATCCATCTTTTAAATCTACAACTGAAAATACTTTTTTACCTTCTAAGCTACTAATTATATCATCTAGAGAAGGAATTTGATAGTGTTCCCTTTTAATTACTTTATTTAGATCTCTAGGATCCAAACATAATCTCAGACTCCCATTAGGCTTTTCAACTATAACCAAAATTTGAACCCAATCAGTTGGTTTTTTTACTTTCGATACTATCCCTTCTCTTTCAAGTTTATCTAAAATATCTTTTAATTTAGGGGCGAATTCAAGTGCAACGCTCTGATAAATTGCAAATGTTAGCTCGCAAGAGGCGTTCCTGCTATCGTCTGCTAAAGTCGAATTCAAGTGCAACGCTTTACCGCTCTGGTAACTGATGACGTCAAAATTGCAATGGGGAGCTGGTTTGCTCTCGTGCCAGGAGAGCTTGTCCGATAAACTACATCAATATCCAATGAGACTGCGTGCCGATGTAAACAAAAAACATCAGTTCCCATGATTTCTCTGAGCTTATGGTCAAGTGTTTACTGCGTTGTAGTGTTGTGTAACGAATTGTTCCAGTCCTGAAAACGAAAGAAATATATTTCTTTTAATGTGTACAACATGTATTTAATGTGTACAACTTTATTTACTTTATCCTATAGAAAATTCCCTCCAAAGTAAACTACAGCAACAGGTGTGTGTAAAATATATTTTACTTTTCATACAAAAATCCTTGCTTTTTCAAATATAAACCAAATTTTTTTCCCATTTTCAAATTTGTGTTATATTTTTATTGTTTAATGCAGATGCATGATTCTTCAGTGACAGTAGGCATGTTTACCATATGAAAATTAACTAGTTCTTGAATTACATAGTAATTAATAAGCCCATCTATCTACAAGCAGATAAGCCTGCTGAACACCGCTATCCCAGTCTCTAAATCCAGGTGAAAAATCTGGCTGCATGAGTGTTTTCTTCATTTTTTCAATGTATAACATGAATACTAAGTTTTACTTAGTCTTCCACGCAGGCATTCCTTCCCTTAGACATTCATTATGTGATGAAACAGTTAAGAGCAATTTTTAGATTTATATTGTACATCGTTGGGAAAATATAAAAATGAAATTAAAGGTATTTCAATGTAATACAATAAATAAAAAATTATATGAAACCCTGATAATTCTAATGTGATATTAATGTAATATATACATCCAGAGTAAAGGTTAATTTATAAATTATGCTTTGTGTTCTGCTCATTATATTGTGCATTTACAGTACACTTTCTTCCTCTTAAGTGAAAGTTTGGACCCATTCTCATTTGATATCAGTTATGTTCAGATTTATTTATTTCATAAAATTTCAAAAAACAATTTTTGGCTATTAAAAGCTACAAGTGCAGAAACAAAAGCTTAATTTCTTTACTGTAACTGTGTCATGCTTCTCTGCTGATAATGAAAGTCGTTTTTTAATAAGATTTCTTTCATTGCATATATTAATTATATCTTTTACCATACTGGTTGCCATCTTTCATTGTGCATTCTTCAATATTTTTTGGTACTTAACGTATTAACACAAACACCTGGATCAGTTTGGTGGTCTTTATAAATGAAAAGAGAAAAATACTTATTAGGAGAAGTACGTTGTTTTTGCAGCTTGCTTTTAGCATAACCAAACTATCAATATTTATCTAAGTTGGCAAAATGTTATCAACATATCAAAGGAAAAAACATTTAACAAATTTTAAAATACTAATTTCAATTATTAAATAAAAATTATATGATAGTTTAAAAAAAATACATTTTCCACAAATTTTTTGTCTAATTTTTTAGCACTTGTGCCAAGTGATCTGTTTTCACTTAAAAAAAAATCAGAGAATTACATAAACTTGATACTGCATGCCTTGTCTATGTACCAAATTCATCTCATAGTTGTTTCCATTAGAAATTTTTGTACTAAAATGTTCTATTCCTGCAGAACTTTTAACACAGCTTCGTCTTTTGATGGTAATCTCCACAAGCAGTATTTTAAATCTGAAATTAATCTAAAACAACTATTCGTATCTAAAATCCATTGGAACTTGAAATACAACATAAGAAACACATATGAAAATGGTGACATTGCTTGAATGAAAAATTGTCATGAGCATGTTACCTGAAAAATTTTGATACATAATCGTTGTCAGAGTTTGGCACATTTTTGAAAATTTGGTAACTTTTATTAAGCTGGTTTCAATAATATGCAAATATCTTTTATTCTTATGATTGCTTCATTGTATACTTTTTCCTTTTCCCTAGAGTGCAGTACAATACCACAAGTTTTCCAGCCAAATGCGGTATGCATTTCAAGTTTCTATACATTTATGTAAATTTTAAGAGAGTAAAATATTGACAAAAACTGCATTAAGTTTTCAACTCTTGTTTTATTTTTCATTAAAAATTTGCTACCATTATGTATAATTCATTTTTTTTAATGTAAATGTTTTTTAAGTATTTGTAGGATAAAGGCAAATTACGCTTATTCATTCTTTCTTTGATATAATACATGTAGCTCATTACCTGAAATTAATGTTTGTCAAATTGTTGTGCATAAATTAGAAGTATGCATGTTTCTCTTAAGTCAGTTATGTTTCAGGAACTATCTTTAATGAATTGTATAGAAAATTGTGGACGAGGTGTTAGGTGTACAGGAATGTGGTATATTATAAACATGTATAGTATCTCATAGTATATAAACTCATAACTTTGATTATGCAGTATGCTTTGTATATTATTTCTGAAAGCATGTATATTTCAATCAAGATTGTTGAGTAAACTTTTCTTGCTTTATGCTATCTCTGAAAGCATATATATTTCAGTCAAGATTGGGTTGATCTTTACAATATGGTAACTGGTAGTTTGGTGACATTTTGGAGGCGATAAAGGTTACTACCTGGGACTTTGGTAATAATGTGAGCAGTACTCAGTTCCGATTACGCATTATTTTGTGTGAGGGAAATGAGAGATCATGGGATATGTCATGTGATATTAATGGACGAATTACGGTTCTTGAATCGGAAAAGGGGGGAAATCGGGAAAAAATCTGGAAATTTTGTATTTGGTTTATTCTGTGTTGTGTGAAACAGTGTTCGTGAATTTTTGGATCCCATGGCCGTAACTAAAGAAAAGTTTATTGGACACGTAATCAAGATTCTGAAGAAGATTAGGTAAGTTAGTATTTTTAATTACTTGAGGATATTATTTTTATGCATTGTGTTCTAAATGTAAGGTGGAAGTAAAGGAATTTGGTATTATTGGGAAAATTGTTATTAGCAATGATTTAGTTTAAAGTAATTAGCATTGTAAGGTAATTTTTATTAATTTAATGTATGTGCTCATTTATATTTTAAGTAGTGTTTTTGAATTTAATTATATTTTAATTAAATGATAGTTATTTTGTGAATTTTATGTTTGTAGGAATTTGGTATACGTTATCAGGTAATTTCATATATGTTCTTTTTACCGGGTTTAAAGATTGAGAAAATTGTCATATATTTTCGTGAATTTTTCTAATTTATGAGAAAAAAGCAGTGTACATGGATGTAGTGAAGAGTAAGCGCAATGCCATTTTTGTGCAATTCTGGGATGTTTTTTTAAGTAAAAATAAGTCGACGTGTACATGGTTTAGTGATATTTTAATTAAATGATAGTTATTTTGTGAATTTTATGTTTGTAGGAATTTGGTATACGTTTAAGTTGAAGTAAACGCGCATGGAAATAATTTAAATATTTGATATTAAGTACTTGTAATGCTTGCGGTATGAATTCGTTGTTGACGTGTATAATGTAATAGATGATTTGGAGGTAAAAGTTTTTGGATATTTTATTTATTTTATATGTGGAAATGTTCATATTTGGAAAGGGTAAATACTTTTTCGCGATCAGGTAATTTCACATATGTTCTTTTTACCGGGTTTAAAGATGCAATGCCATTTTTATGCAATTCTGGGATTTTTTTTTTAAGTAAAAATAAGTCGACGTGTACATAGTTTAGTGATATTTTAATTAAATGATAGTTATTTTGTGAATTTTATGTTTGTAGGAATTTGGTATACGTTTAAGTTGAAGTAAACGTGCATGGAAATAATTTAAATATTTGATATTAAGTATTTGTAATGCTTGCGGTATGAATTCGTTGGTGACGTGTATAATGTAATGGATGATTTAGAGGTAAAAGTTTTTGGATATTTTATTTATTTTATATGTGGAAATGTTCATATTTGGAAAGGGTAAATACTTTTTCGTGATCAGGTAATTTCATATATGTTCTTTTTACTGGGTTTAAAGATTGAGAAAATTGTCATGTATTTTCGTGAAATTTTTCTAATTTATGAGAAAAAAGCAGTGTACATGGATATAGTGAAGAGTGTGCGCAATGCCATTTTTGTGCAATTCTGGGATGTTTTTTTAAGTAAAAATAAGTCGGCGTGTACATGGTTTATGTGTATGTGTTATTTTGAAAAACGCGTAAGGAGTATGGTATTGTGCACTTTTTCCCAATTTTGCAGTGAATATTTGTCATGATTAAGTAGTTTTGTTAGATAAAATTTCTAGCATAAGTGTAATTCGGCTAGTAGATTGTTGGAAGAAGTGTTCAGTAGATAAAAAGAAAAGAAACATGTCTTTACTTCGTGAAGACAAAATGGCGGCGGGGAAAAAAAAAATAGAGGGTTGCTGTAGGAGAATTGGTCGCCAAATTTTCGCCAAAAAAACGCCAAGTTACCATAATGTAAAGATCAACCCAAGATTGTTGAGTAAATTGTGCTTATTTTATGCTTTTTTCTTTTTTACATTAGAAAATTCCACACCTTTATCACGAGGAAATCTGCAATGGCATTTAAAAATGACAAGTTTGTATCTATTACATAAAATCTAATGTTTTCTGCATTCTTCTTTTCCTTTTCCTCCCAACAGAAAAACTTTAATGGTATAAATCAGCGGTTTTCAACCTTTTGACTGTAATGTACCATCTAAGCAAAAACTGAAAAACATTAAGACTACCACTAATTTTACAATGATTATTTTTCAATTCCTCATAACAACTTTAGCATTATATGAAAACAATTCTACACTGAGATTATTCATAAAGAACTTCTCAACGCAACTACTTATCAATCAGCCAACCTTACAGAAACATCTATAATAAACAGGATTAAAACTTTTCATAAGAAACTCAATATTACTTTCAATGCAAACTACAACAGATTTACTAATCTTTATGCGATTCCCAAATTCCATAAAACACCATTAAAATTTAGATTTATAGCTAATGGAACTAATAATTACAAGAAAAATATAGACTATTATTTTTCAATTCAACTTAATAAAATCTGTAAATTTATTTTCAATGATTGTAACACTAATCATAACTATTGCTGGATCATTCATAATAACACTCCTGTCATTAATACCATTCATACCATTAACATCCAAAACATTAACTGCTATGATTTTGAAAACTTATATACCTCACTTCCTCTAGAAGAAATCTATACCAGTCTACTTGATCTACCAAAACTTTTCCCTAATATACTCAATATCATGACTCTTGACAAATGGAAAACCTACCTAAAATGCACACTTTTTCATAACTACATCAAGTTTCAAAATCAACTTTTTAAACAAGTCAGAGGATTGCCAATGGGCTTACATTCCAGCACCTCGATCTGTAATATCTTTTTATTTGTCAAAGAATTTAACTTCCAAAAAAATCTACAACCACAAGAGTTAAATTACTACAAACACACCTACAGATTTATTGATGACCTTATTACAATTAATAATTTTGGTAAAATTGAAAACTCCGACATTTATCCGAATTGTCTTAAACTTAATAAAACTAATAATTCACAAAATAGCATAGACTTTCTAGATCTTCAAATCATTAACTACAAAAAAATTTTACTTTTTGACAAAACAAGAAACTTCAATTTCAATACTAACAAATTAATAAATTGGAACTCCAACATATCCAAAAAAGTAATTAACAATACTATAATTAATCAAATACAACGAATTAAAACTATATGCACAGATACAATAGATTTACAACGCGAAATTTTGATCCTTATCAAAATTCTCAAAAATAATCTAATTCCCTTTCAATTTATCAACCATTGCCTTAAAAGAGCAGGCGTTAAATACTCACTCTAAATCATTTAACTGATAGGGATATGATAATTTATTCCTAAACCTGAGAAGGCGGTATAAGTTGGATGACTGTCAGTTGAAAGATTTGTATATAGTGTAATTACTCAATTGTATACATTGTAAAAAGCTAATTGTCTTCAGACATATACTGTTACTATACTGTTACTAAAAAAATGGGCCTATTTCCTGCCTTTAGACTGTCTACTAGCTCTTGGATAGCGAAAATACCTTTTTCCTTTCTTAAATTCTTAATCATTGCGACACGACAATTAGCCAGAAATTAATTAATTTCCATTCACTAGTATTTTTAAAAAAATCTTAACAGACGGTCTCTCTCAGATAAGAACTCCACACAATACATCCCTCAAGAATTCCAAGTCCCACCCACTACCATAAATTTCTTCACCCAAGTCTTACCAACTGATATAATTCAAAGTCCCTACTGCCGCTAAGAATTTTCGGACACCCTACACTTCTGAGTCAGACACGAAGAGAACACATTGCCAACTCCCCCACTAGAAAGAATGTAAGTTACTTAATACCTTTCTGGCCTTTATATCTTCATGTACATTCACTGATCTTATTTATATTATTTTCTATTTTATTTTTATATTATTTTTATATTATTTTTATGTTCTCTTTGATTAGTTTTTGCAAAGTTTGCATTATTTATCTTTTTTATAATCTTCTATGTTTATTTCAACTTTACTTTGATTTCGATTTCATAATGACAATTTCCAATGTTTAATTTCTACAAATAATATAGTACTCAAATACATAAAGATGATAGTGTTGGGGACGATTACTCGAGTTTTACAAGATTTCTCTACAGTAATTGATTTTTACTCCAAATTGAATTGACTAAAATGCTTCATGAGAATCAGTTCTTTGAGTAACAACTATTCGCGGAAATATTTGGCCTGACTAGAATTGCCGGTTTGGCTTTAACTTATAACTCGAGTAAAGACGAAACACTTTCATATTTACGTATTTTTATCAATTATTGATCATTGAACGGGAGTTGGTTTGTTCCCCTTGAAAAGTCAACTAATTTCCGATCAATGACAATAATTACATGTTTTAATTTTTACTTTTACAATTGTAATATTATTCTTCGTGATGATTTAACTCCAGTCCCCGTTAAAACATTATTAACATTTTGCTTTCAAATTACTTCAAAACATCTTTCAAAATATAACTTACCAGTATGGATGCACATTTTTAAAATAATTCTACTTTAATTAAACTTAGGAGATAATATAATCAATTAATCAATAATGTTTAGGAAATAAATTATATATATATATATATATATATATTTATTGCCATTTGCACACTCTTTGTATTAAATATGTACACATAAAGAACTATTAGATTAAAAACTGATGATTACTTAATTATCAAAATTAAATTTAATTAAATTAATTATTCACTTGATATCAAAATTTCAGTTATAATACTTTAATATCTAATTTCTTTATGTCTGCTCTTATTTCATTTAATGGTAAATTAGGATACACTTTTTATTTTGATGAGTATTTATATTTCAAATTTAACATGGAAAAATCATTTTTCACAAAAACAGGTTGTGCGAAAAGACAATACAAATTTGATAGCTTTATTTGAAATGCCTTTAAATTCTTTTTTTCGGTTCAGCCAAAAGTTAACAAGTGTGTCATTTTCCAAATCTTCAAGTCAATTTCGATCAAAGGAAATTTCTATTAACTATTCTTTTCTTTATGAGATTTTTGAATTTCATAGTTAAAAATATTTTGTTTCTTTGCATACCACCGGCTGAGAACCGCTGGTATAAATTAATTATAACAGATGTAAATTAATATTTCTCATACAAAAGAGTTATTTCAATTCTTTATTGCGAACATTATATACAAAGTATGTCTTTTATTAACAACAAGATTTTAAGAATTTAAAATAATAATCATTAAATCCTCTTGATCTATAAACAGTCTTAAAAATTATAAAGGGAAAAAAAATTGAAAGTTAAAGAAATCAATATTATGAATTGTTCCTTTTTAGAGAAGTTTCATTGTTTAATTAATTATAAAAAGTGTTTTACATTATGAAATATAAAAATTAAGAATATTTGTATTTGAATGAATATTTAAAATTTTCCCTCAGATAGAAGCTCAACTATTTGAAGCAGGAGACCGAAGAGAAAAAAGGAAGAGAGATGATATTACAGCTGCAGAAAAGGAAATAATTAAAACGCAGAAGAATATATTAATGTACTGTGTGAAATATGTGACTTGTATAAGCAATCAGTTGCAAATCAGTCTGCTGTCATAGAAAATCAAAATATAATTATTAATTTATTAAAAAAATAAATCATGCATTTCAAATATTACAGTGTTTTCATTCTTGTATGTATTTCTGCAGTGTGGGATTCATATTTTAATTGTAAAATTTACTAC
This sequence comes from Stegodyphus dumicola, assembly GCF_044657685.1. Classification (NCBI taxonomy): domain Eukaryota; kingdom Metazoa; phylum Arthropoda; class Arachnida; order Araneae; family Eresidae; genus Stegodyphus; species Stegodyphus dumicola. The sequence continues at coordinate 190,919,720 of NC_140772.1, read as the reverse complement.
TTTCTTAATTTTATAAAATTTTGTGATTATAAAAATTATTTAAAAGAAATTCACAGATCCATTATATGACATAAACATTATAATAATTCTAATACCACTATTATAAGTCTCGTGAAAATATTTATGCATTTTACACAGCAATTATCTTTTTCCTGGGGGAAAATGGTAATAAGACCTGTAAGAATCTTTAGTCAATGTATTACAAATTTTAATTTTCAGATATAACACGAAATGAATTAAATTGTTTTTCAATTATGTTAATAAGTTATATGAATGAGATGTGGTATTAAAAATTTCATTTCTTTTTATCATTGAAGAAATAACATTCGATATCCTACAGCTCCATAACAATGGCAGATAAAATTGACATTCTAATTTCGAAGTTCTAAAAATACAGAGATGACAACTATTAAAGTATGGCTAATGTCTAGTTTACAATAACAATGTTGAGCCTGTAAAGCCTGAGGAACACGTCTTGGGGGGTGTATTACTGGTATTGCATCATCTTTAAGGGTTATATGATATGGTTCATCAGGAAATTGCCCTGTACCTGTAAATACATCTTTATACTGAGCAATTAAATCATTTTTATTAATGATATTGCACCTTTAAGGAATCAATCCTTTCAATTAGCTTTAATGCAGAACAAGCTGTTAACCCTAATATAGGCTTAGATCTTACATCAAGAACATAAAACTGTAAAGGTACATTCTTAAGCCTTTCAGTTGAACAATTAATTATAAGAGTACCTTCTGGTTTTAACTTAAAATTACTATATGCAGTTAAGAACAAATCAGTTTCATTAAGTTTAGGCTTAAGTTTAACATTATTTAAAACATACAAAGGCAAAATATTTACTTCTGCACCAGTATCTAACTTAAAATCAACCTTGAAAGACTTATTATTTACATACATTGTAATACTTTTCACCCATGTTTCACTTACCTTGCGAATATCCTTATTTACTTCATCAATAGAATTTGTTAGATCTTTGATTGATTTTGCACTTATTTTAAATTCACTATGCCCGTTTACTGGTGGATCTATCATTACAGAGTCAACAAATACACTATGTTCATTATATATACTAAGTTCATTATTTGGTATTACAACTTCACAAATGTTCTTGGGGCACCTCGCGGCAAAATGGTTCTTTACTTTGCATTTAGCACACGTCTTTCCGAAAGCTGGACAGTCCCGATATTTGTGCCTTCTTCCGCACTTCTTGCAGTCAAATTCTAGTGCTGATTGCTTCTGCTGCGACGATAATTTCGGTGGCACTGGCTGTTTTGATTGATATATTTCTTCACGCTGTTCACAGTCACTGGATCATCTTTCATGTTCCAAAGTTGCTCTTTGCTTGTTTCAGTGGCACGGACTATTTCTATAGCTTTTTCTAATCCTAGGTTAGATTCTCGAAGCAAACGTTCGGTCAGACTCCTATCCCGAATGCCTAATACAATACGGTCGCGAATCAATCCATTTTCTTGTTCAGCAAACTCACAAGTTAACACTAAACATAACAGTCAATTGTTTGTCCTTCTTGCAGGCTACACGAAAAGAATTTGTAACGTTCATATACGACATTCTGCCGGGGTGAACAATAATCTTCAAAAGACTTCAAGACCTCTTCGTACTTCTCCTTATTCTCAGGTGGCTCAAATCGAAACGTGTTATAAATTTCGAGTCCTTCAGTACCAAGTAAATTCAAAAGGATTGTAATTTTAGTCTTATCTGACTTGGCATCTTTTTCCGTTGCAAGTAAATAGTTTTCTAGCTCTTGCTTCCTGTTTATCTCTCAATAGAATTCTAAAAGGTAAAAAGAAATCTCTTACCTTTTCTTTCACCCGGGAGCCGAGCTTGTTCCATTCTAATTCTTATTCGATGAAATATCTAAATAATTCCAAGCTTTTGCATAAAAACTGACACTTCTGTATAAATAAAGATATTATATTTAGATACAGTTATATACAATTATTAGATTACATGAAATTACGCGCTCTCCAGCTAACAGTCAATCGAGTTCGGATTCAGAGTTCTAACGGAATTCGTTGTTGACAGGTTATCTTCACGAGAAAAAAGGGGGAAAAAATGGGAGGAGTTACGAGATTCTCTGGGTGGCATGAAGATCTACTAATAACTTTCTCGCCAAGTAATTTGGCGTCATTGGCTCATTTCTGGAACTGTGGTTGAAGAGTGGTATGTTTTTGATCCGTAAGTATGCTAAAGTTCTATCGTAAATTTTTAATACCTTGTTTTCCAAATTTACACATTTTGCTTGATTAATTTGAAGTTGTTTGTTTTTAGATGTGCGCAATGGCAAATTTCAGATTATTCGTCAAATACCCAAGGTTTCTATTTCTCTGGTAAGTGTTTGCTTTATATCTTATATTTATTATTAAATATGAAAAGTAATTTTTGCATGCGTATATTTTTTCATGCTCATTTTCTGTTTTATGTGCTGGTAGATTTCTGGCCGATTACCGTGTTTTTAGATAAATGCGCCATTTTCATTTAGGTCGTGTAGAGATTACTGTTTCCATTTTTTTTAAGTAACCACGAAAATTCTAACACATGTAAAAGCTTTACTAGTAAACTTTTGATTGAGGATATTTCAAGTAAATGTGCCATTTTTACTGAATTTGTGTAGAAGTTGCTCTTCGTTATGCCTTTTTTGAGCCAATATGTTAATTAGTTGTATTCTTTTAATGTGTTGTTTTGCAGATTAATGCAGTTTATTTGACAGATGTGTAATGCTGTTTGTTGAAGAATGCATTAGAACCAATGATGGTAAGATCTTGGCCTAGCAAATTAGTAAAATATTACCTGCTCTTAATTACTGAATCATATTGTAGGATAAAATCTGCTGTTTATGTATGAAAATTTGTACTTTATCTCTGATTATTTGGTATATGCCCAGAATTTCATTATTAATGATCGATTCATTAAAATTATTTTTAATTGTCTACTTTGTTTTGTGTTGCTGCTGCTCATTCTGCATTTTTTTTGGGGGGGGGAGTAGATATAAAAATTAATTCTTGTTTTTTCTTTTTTTTCCCTCCATGTCTCTTTTTATTGTGCTAGTAAATTTCTGACTGAACTCATTTCCAGTTGAATGTGGTATTTTCTTTAGCTCATGTAGAGATTCATCAAGTTTTTGCTGGTAAATTTTTGACAAAATTTCAAGTAAATGTGCCGTTTTTACTTAGTTTGCATAAAAATTGTTCTTCTTTATGCCTCTTTTGAATAAATATGTCAATTCTTGTTTGTATTATTTAATATCTTGTTTTGCATATTAATACAGTTTATTTAACAGATTGAGATGCGAGAATATTCATTAAAACTAATGCGGGTAAGTTCTTGGCCTAACAGATTGGTAAAAGATTTTCTGATCTTAATTACTGAATTTTATTATATTCTAGGATAAAAGTCTGCTTTTTACATGTGAAAATTTTTATTTTATCTGATTATGTGCCAAATTTGATGATTCAAGAAAAATGCCATTTCTGTGTGTAGCTAGTTCGTTGTTGCTGTTCGTCATGCAGTTCTTTTGAATATGTATCAGTTTGAAAATTTATTCATACATGTGTATTTTTCTCATCCATTTTTGCTGTGCACTTTTCCTGTGAATATTATTTTTATTTAGTCTATATAGAATTTCCTCTTTGTATTTTTTTGAATAAGTATGATAATTAGTTCTTGTTTGTGTTATTTTAATGCCCAACAATTCACTTTCGAATGTTTGTTAATTATAGAAGCTAATTTTACTTTCTGCTTGCAGTTTTTAACTCTCTACCTTTTATCCAGACATTAATAACATCTGCCTTTTCATTTCTAAACTTAAAATATCGCAGTCGGGAAAAGGTTTCAATTTGAAAAGTAGTGGCTTTTCTAATTGCAAGAATTTCTCTTCAGAATTATAATTAACATAAGCTGTGCATTCTCTGCTGAGTATTTCATTTCTCGAAAAGTCTAGTAGACCTTTTAAATCGCAATTTTAATCTTTAATTTTTTGGATATAATTAAGAACGAATTCATTTGGAAGCAATTTAAAAAATAAAGGCATTAAAATATTTCTGTATAAGTCGGTATATTTTTAATGTTGCCGTGCAGCGTAAAAGCATCTCTACTTTCTCCCAGAAGTCTTGCTATTTTTCAGATTTCAAGGTTGACTTCTGTGCCTTGTTTTGCAGATTAACATGCTTTATTTGATTGCATAGAAGTTAACTTTTCGTAAAAAGGCCTTAATTATAGTATCATTATTGGTAAATTCAATGCTTAAACAGATTGGTGAAATGTTTGAACTTAACTACTGAATTCTGCTAATTATATGGGATATGTCCATAATTTAAATTTTCTCCTAGTAAATCGATCAGTTGGAACAAAATGTGAAATGAATTTATTAAAGAGTATGTCATTTGCAGTATTTATAAATTTCCAGCCATGCATATCATTTAATAATTATTTATTTTTAGGATAAAAAAAAGTAGTAGCAGATGGTCCTACCAATTTGAATAAATATGGAATTTAGTTTTTAATAGTTTTATTTATTTCATGTAATTTATGGTATTAAAGTATAAAGGCTATGCTCGTGGATTTTCTAGTAAAGGCAAGTTTCCAATCAATAGCAGTTTTTAGTGGTTGAGCTATGTATCCAGCATTTTTTTACTATGAAGACTAATCATACTAAAAAAATTTGAGCATTTTTTTCAAGTAAAAATTAGTATGTTATAGCTGTGCCAGTATCATTCTGCATAATGACAAAAGTTCATTAAATATGTTAGTGACATTTAAGTGTTGGTTTTGATTATCATGCAATACTGAAACTAAATTCAGAATTTCATTATTGACCAAAAAAAATTTTTTTTTTAATTCTGGGTATGAATGTCTGAGCATGTGTGTAAATTTTAAGTCATAAGAAACGAAATTAATTTGTTAAATTTGTTTCTTTCATTTGATTAATTTGTTAAACTTGCTGTTGTCTGTGAAAAATTTTCCTATTGAACTTTACCTTTCATTTTAGTGGCACATGTGATAATAGATTTTTAATCCCCCAAAAATGAAAATTTCCAAGTGTGGCTATAGAGAGTATGCTCAAGTTCATAAAATAACTTAGTTTTTCTTTATCATCACCTTTCTGTTCGAGAAGCTTTTCTCCAGCATACATTGACCACCCCTTTTCTATTATAAGAATACAGTCAGAAGTCTTTAATCTGGACGTCCATAATCCGGAATGATCTATAATCTGGACCTCAAAGCTACAAACTTTCTGCGCATGCTCGTTTAATGTATAACGGACGGTATAAGCTAAGCTAAAATTATCTTATTCAGTTAATGTTGCAGATTGCGTTGTTCCTTAATCTTCTAATTGGATCTGGCTTATTTTTTGCGGACTGTTGGAGCAATTTTATAAAAGTAAGCTTGAACTTTAGTTTATGTCAAAAAGAATTTCCGATTCTGGAGCTGCCAAAGGATCTACAAAGCGAAAGCATGTTTTGATGTCCATCAAACAAAAAGTGGAATTGCTGCAAAAAATGTATAAAGGCATATCCTTTGTTTCTCTAACCTTTCCAAAATCTGTTTATCAATTTTACACTGCTCTGCGGGGGGAGGAACATCACGGCGCGCAATGAACTGGAAGTTGATCTGTCAGCACTATCCTTATATTCAGGGCAGATGTTTTTATTTTATTCGGCTTGTAATTCCTTGCTAAATGTAGTATTTCATCTCAATGTACTCCGTTTTTGATATGATTTAAATCAAATTTCTCGTCATTATGTTACGGATACACATCAAATAGTTTTCTGATTGCAATTTTCTAATTTCGACTATGCGTAATGTATTCTTTACGCATGCATGCGTTGAAAGAAATGTTTAATAAAGTAAACAAATAAATATTAAGTTTTTTTTTTTTTTGTATATTTTGATATCCTTTAGATCATAATTGCTCTTTATTTCATAAATTATGTTTTCAAATTTTTAATTTTATGTTTTCTGCATGCCATCTTACCAGATTTAAATTGATGATCTGTAATCCAGAAGTCCCAACGAGTCCGGATTAAAGACTTTTGAGTGTAGTAATTTTAGAAATTTATCTGCATGTCTCCTGTGGACTTTCATTTAATAGATAACTAAAGCCAGTATGGAAATTAGGACATTTTTTATATTGAAGAAATAATTCATTGCTGCCTACTCTCCTTTTTTAAATTTTTAGTCTTAGCAAAGGAAAATGTTTCTCAGAAATAAATGGAATGTATTTAATTAAACTTAAATAAGCAAATTCCATTCCCTCAATCTCTAATGATTTTCAAAATTTTTAAATTCTATTTCATTTGAATTGTACTTTTTCTTGTTACATTTTATTAAATTTCATTTGGTCAGAGTTGTCTTAATCTGTAGTTATTTCTAAATTTTTATATAAAGATTTAAAAAATGGAATTAGCCAGAGAATATAAGAATTAAATGTTAATATATTTTACAACAGAATTGAGTTTCAAATAGTTCAATAATCTAGTCCATGTAAATTTGAACTGAATTTTAATTTGATTTTTCTATTAATTCATTACATTTATTTAGGCGCCTAGAATGTGAACATGGTAAATAAAATGGCAAGTACCCGTTCCTCAGTATATTTTGGTGGGAAAAAACTTCTGAAATTTATGTTCAGTTTGTAGTAATATTATTCAGTTAACTTCATATTTGTTTAGGAATTTCACAGGGTGGGTGATCTTCTGTGCAAGATACTGAGAAAATTTTGACATTCTTTATGCTAAGAATAATTTCAAGAATTAATAAATTTCAGTTTTTTTATATGATAGACTGATTATTCAAAGTAATATACACCAAGGTCACCTTGGATGATCAAGAGCTTGTATCATACATGCATATTAACTGTTATAGGATAGCTATGGACTTTGGTCCTTCAAATTGTTTTATTAATATATATACTACTAATATATAACTACAAAAGGGTGGAATGTAGTGAATAAAACATTTTTGCTTCTGATAGAAGTGTACAACTGACTGAAAAATGTAACAGCCATCGTCAAAATTCAACATCATTTGAAAGATCTTTCTTAAGTATAGTACATATTTTTTAAAAATGAAACTGTATACAGTCAAAAGTCGTTAATTCGGACACCCATAATCTGGACCTCAAAGCTAAAAACTTTCTGCGCACAAGCCGAGTTGGCACATGCGCACAGGCGTTTTACGCGTGCGCGTAAGACCTTGACTACTGCGCATATGCGTGTGCGCAAGTGCAGAATACGTTTTCGCCTGCGCGTTTAATGTATAACGGACAGTGTAAGCTAAAATTATCTATTTCAGTTAATGATTGCGTTGTTCCTTAATCTTCGAATTGGATCCCGCTTATTTTTTGCAGACTGTAAGAGCAATTTTATAAAAGTAAACTTGAACTTTCGATTATGTCAAATAGAATTTCCGATGCTGGAACTTCCAAAGGATCTACAAAACGAAAGTATGTTTCGATGTCCAACAAACAAAAAGTGGAATTGCTGCAAAAAATGGATAAAGACATGAAGAATGTGACAGAGAGGTTAGTGAAAACGAAAAAATTTCGTTTGACAAGTTAGTCGGCATTCTCGGCACAGCAATTAACGGGACTTGAACAGCGGAACTTTGTAACTGAACAAGAAATTATGTCTGTTTATAGAATTAAAGAGAAAGTATTATCACATAAAACGAAGCAACCTAAACAACTTACATTGAAAGAAATGTTTAATAAAGTAAACAAATAAATATTAACTTTTTTTTTTTTTGTAAATTTTTGATACCCTTTATAATAATTATCATAATTGTTCTTTATTTCATAAATTACAGTTTCATATTTTTAATTTTAGAATTTCTGCATGCCATCTTACGAGATTTAAACTGATGATCTATAATCCGGAATCGTCGAAGTCCCGATGAGTCCGGATTAACGACTTTTGACTGTATATGAATTTCTGGAATAATGTAACATATTAAAAGAAGATAAATTATGTATTGAAGTGAATTATGCATTCAGTATTTCAATAAATTTTCCATTTTATACATTCTTAAATCAATATAAGAATTATCAGTATTTTTAAAATCGTTAGTGTAGTTGTTTTAGGAAAACTTTGGTTTAAATTCAGGCTTAGATACTAAGAGTTCTGTTTTATGAAGCAAAAGTATCTAATATTTGTTTTGCAATTAAGTTGAGCTCAAATCATTAAATGTGAATGACATAATAGAAAAAAAAAATCAGAGTTATTTTAATGACTGTGATGATGATATGTTATCTCTTATCACAGGAAAATACTTGGTATTTTATTTCAAGAAAAAAAAACCAGCTGGGATGTTCTGTGGAGCAAGGTTTTTAAATTTTTAAATCCTGTTCCTAGAGCAGACTTGCTAGTTCTTGGTTGTAGGTAAAGTTCAAATGGTATTTTAAGAACCTGAGGCTTAAAAAAAGCGGGGAATAAATAAAGGTTTATTTTTTATAGAAAAATTCATTTATATTTCAGTAGTAGTTATTATATTGTGTGGCTATTCAATTTCTTCACTAAAACATTCTCCAGTACTTACATATTATCTCATCGACTGTAAAAGTTAGGGAGATGCTACCAAATTTCTGTTAGTTGTTCCTGTGGAACTCTGAAAACCTGACGCATCTTTATTTAACAAAAAATCAGTGTTCAACCTGCTTTGTAAAAAAGCTTTCATCAATTTCTATTAGTTTGTTTTGCCTTCCTGATTTTACTTGAAGCTCTGTTTAGAATGCTATGAGTGCAGACTTTCTGCAGGTAGTTTACTGTTTTGTTGAACATATTGTATAGATTACACTTTTTTATGTCAGATTTCATAACTTTGAAAGCAATCTGCTGCTTGCTGCTCTGTAGAAATGTTTCCTAATTAAATTTTTTTTAGCTTAAAATCTTACTGCATACTATCAGGGTCGAATTTATGTATAAGCTACATGAGCTATAGCTGAGAGTCCCCACTTTCTTGGGGGGGGGCCAAAAATTAAGATATAGTATAAATAATATTAAAATATATTACAGTACAAAGTCCATTATCCGGAATGATCCATAATCCCGACCTCAAAGCCACAAACTTACGCATGCGCTTAAAGCCAGTAAAGCGTTTACCCACGCGCAACTTCCGATAGCGAAGAAAGTAACAAAGAACGTTATTGAAAATGAAAAAATTTCGATTGACAAGTTAGTCGGTATTCTCGACACAGCAATTACAGGACTTAAACAATGGAACTTTGTATCTGAACAAGAAGTTATGTCTGTTTATAGAATTATAGAGAAAGTATTAGCACAAAAAAATGAAGCAACTTAAACAACTTACATTGAAAGAAATGTTTAATAAAGTAAACAAATAAATATTAAGCTTATTCTTTTTGTAAATTTTGATATGGATTAGATCATAATTGCTCTTTATTCCATAAATTACGGTTTCATATTTTTAATTGTATAATTTCTGCATGCCATCATACCAGATTTAAATTGATGATCTATAATCCGGAATAACCAAAGTCCCGATGAGTCCAGATTACAGATTTTGTACTGTATAACAGACTTATAAAGGGCCCCATATCTCAAATAGCTTAGGACCTTATTAAGTCTAAATATGGTTCTGCATACTGTTAAGCACAAAGTTGGAAGCAAAATGGTTTGTATATTTCTCGCTGCTCCTGGAATGGGAAATTTACTTTTGTAGGGTTTTTTTTTTTTTAAAATTTTAAACAGCTTTCCTGTATTTTCTTGTTTCCCACCTACAACTCCCTACCAAAATGATTTTTCAAAATCCCGTTTTATATAAACGAGGTGGAACCAGTATTTAATAAGAAGTCTCAGGAATGACCACATCAATTTTTTTTCTTCTACTTTCTAGTTACTTCCGTGGAAGAGCTTAGTAATGCGTGTCTTCCTTTCTGGCCACGTCATTGCTTTAAGCTAAATCTTACTACATTCAGCCGTATTGTTACGTGCCTGTTTGTATTCACCAGTGAGGTTTAATTAAGGGCCAACTCTATTAGTTATTTCTGTACAGCTTTTTCTAGTTTTTAGTTAGTTAGCATTAGTTTCGTATTTTCTATCTTAAGTTAAAGCCCAAGTGGAGACTTCATGTAAGCCCAGGATTGGCCAACTGTAAATGGTCTCAAGTTAAATATCGGGTTGGAGGGAAAGTTCTGTCGTATTTTAAATAGGCAGGTGATTTTTCTTGTAAATAAAAAAAACATCTGGCTAGTGAGTCAATCGGATTTTTTTTGTTTTTTTGTTTTTTTAGCTGCTGTATAATATAAAAGGTGCCCTTTTTTACCCTTCATCATTTACTTGATATATTTAAAGTGAAAAACATGTCGGTAGATAAAGTGCATTTACGACACTGCATTTTATATGAATTCCAAAAAGGAAGCAACGCACCTGTTGCATGTAAAAATTTTTGTGCGGTATTTGGAAAAGATATTGTAAATGTTCGTACTTGTCAAAGATGGTTTAGCAAATTTCGTTCCGGGGACCTGAGCCTCAAAGAAAGTGTTCGATCTGGATGACCATCCAAGATCGATAATGATGTTTTGCGATCCATGTTGGAAAATAATCCACATTTAACAAGTCGAGAAATTGCAGAAGAGTTTGGCATTCATCATACAACTGTTGGAGATCACATTAAATCTCTTGGGTTTGTGTTAAAGCAAAGTGTTTGGTTTCCACATGAATTAACGGAAAAGAATTTGTCTGATCGTGTAAGAATATGTTCATCACATCTGATTAGACACAATGTGGAGCCATTTTTGGACAGGCTGGTTACTGGAGATGAAAAGTGGATTCTTTACGAGAATATTAAAAGAAAAAAATCTTACTGCAAACCAGGAACATCATCAGCAACAGTTCCAAAACCAAGTATCCATCAACGAAAAGTACTGCTTTGTTTGTGGTGGGACAGGAAAGGTCCAGTGTATTACGAGTTGCTGAAACAGGGAAAAAACATCAACGCGGATCTGTACTGCAATCAGCTTGATAAATTGAATGCAGCTATCAAAGAAAAAGGCCAGCATTAGCGTCCAGAAAAGGAATAGTGTTCCATCACGATAATGCTCGCCCGCATACTGCAGTGGTGACACTACAAAAACTGAATGCGTTAGGATGGGAAATCCTTAGTCACCCCCCGTATTCACCTGACATTGCACCCTCTGATTATTACCTGTTCAGATCTCTGCAAAATTATCTAACGGGAAAAAAATCAAGTCTTTTGAAAGTGTTTCTAAGGCAGTTGCTGACTATTTTAACTCCATGGATGAGAACTTCTACAAAACAGGAATTTACAGGTTACCTGGAAGATGGCAACAGGTTGTAACAAATAACAGAGCATATATAATTGATTAATATTAAACACATATTTTTATAAATGAATTCAAATATTTTCTTTAAAATACGACAGAACTTTCCCTCCAACCCAATAAAAGGATATTTAAACCCTACTTTGGACTTGTCGCTCTAGACTTTTAGAAGTCAATGAATAGTCGCTACACAATTCTCAAGTATTCTAGATACCAAGGGCAACCAATTTTACTAGAATCTTGTATCATTTATAGTGGAAAATTATATAGATCAGTATATAACTATTATGAAAATTTGAAACCATCTGCAAGAAAATTGGAATGCAAAATACATTCATGTTTTATCAGGATAACGATTCTAAACATGCAGCCCTAAATGTTCACATGTGGTTTTAACTGTCCAGAAGTTATCACAACTTCTTCCTTCATTTAGTCTTCAGACTTAAATCAAATTGAACATGTATTGAGTGAGTTGGAGAAAAGAATAAGTAAAGTAACATTTCTTCAAAAGTTCTATTTAAAGCTATTCTTGTGAAGGAATGGAACAACAGTTACTCAAAAAATATAGATAAATGCATGTGAAAAGTGTAACTTTAGCTAAAAGATATCTAACCATTATGAGTATTGAATGTCCCATTATTTTATTAATTTATTTTATTTTTTTATTGACTCTTTCTTCAAAGTATTCGAATACTTATATGAGTTCATTTTCAAAACATTTTGAATATCTTTTCTTAACCAAAATCGCTCAGACCTTTTTTTTTTTTTTTTTTTTCAAAATAAGGAACAATAGTACATGTGAAAGAAAAGACATTTTACTGATTATTATTAACTGATATTTGGAAATAAAATCAACGAATGCAAGTGTTACAAAATTAATTTCATAGGTTTTATAATTTCATGAGTTAAAACTGATATTTTAAATTTAAAAATACAAAAACATGAATATTTGTCTTATTCAAAACATGTTTGTAAGTGCAAGTATATATGTCTAAATGGCTGGCAGTTACATAAGGTTAGATATGTTAAACTTCATATCTTAAAATAATTTACATTAATGTCATAGTAGAAAGACAATTTGACTGCACTATATGTGATTTCTTTAGGGTAATTAAAGAAAATTACACCACATGTGCTCTTTCCCACCTTTCCATCTTATTTTGCAAATAAATTGAGCAGAACGTAATTTTTTTGGCCATATGAAACCTTCGGTATGACATACCAGGCTCTATCTAGTAATGCTGAAGTGGCACTTGTAGTAGTTCATTCAGGAGAAGGAAAGATTGAGAAGATTGAAGGGGGAAAATTGATCGCAATCAGGCATACTGGTGGTCCTGGTACGTACGATGAGACAACAGTTCAGTGATTCTTAACACAAGTTGATTTTTATGTTATAATGTAACCTGCTTGTAAACAAGATTTTTCTGAAACACAAAATAAATATAACAGCACAGAAGGGTTATTTAAGTCCCAGAAGTATGTTGATAAGTATGTTTTTCATTCAATCTTAGCCATTTGGTTAGGTGAACGGATCAACAGATTATCATGGAGAGAGAGGAGGCTTTTAGAAGGACCGAGCAATGGTGTTTAAATCATACTATAGAATTACATCCATCTAATCTTATGCAAAAACTAGAGGCAGAATATTACTCACTTAGAGATGTTCCCAATCAGTCCGAGGAATAATTAGCTTATCTTAATAATCTCAAAAATCAAATCGCAGCACTAAGCCAGTACGTTATTGAACTCAAACTGAGGATGAACCCACTAATTACTCCCAGCTACTATGGAAACTCAATCTACCGAATCTCATCAATAAATCTACTCAATCAATAAATCTACCGAATCTCATCAATAAATCTACTCAATCAATAAATCTACCGAATCTACTAACGCTAAAATTAAGCGTAAGAAAAACACAACGGATAAAGAAGGTTTTACTACACCTCGCATAACACATACACGCACTCTTTCAAACGCAGAGATTAATGAACCAGCACAGAAAAACAAATTCCAGGAATTAAATCTCGAAGACAATATGTATTCTACTAACGAGCAGGGTGATTTTATAGCCCCAACAAAAACGGCAGGGCATATCCCCCTCCCACTGTCCTAGCCGATTTCAGGCGACTGGGACAAATTAAAAGATGCTATTGAAGAAAAGTTACGAATCAAAAAATTCCGCGGAAATTTATCCGGTGGAACTCTTACCATCAGAGTTTACGACTCTGAACATTACAGAATGCTCACTGATTTTTTAGATAAACTTGAACTCCCCTACCATACTTTTAAAATGAACATCGAGAAACCGATTAAAGCTATAATCGAGAAACTGCCAAAGACTGCTAATATTGAACGTATCAAATCTGAAATAAAAGAAATGGAAATACCCTTCCAAAAAAACCGTCAAATCACTCATGTTATTGAGGGGAAAATTATCCATTTACCTGTATACTTAGCTGAATGCACCCGCAATAAAGAAGGTAAAGCTATATATGACATAAAGAAATTAAGAGAACTCGACGTGTTCGTGGAAACCTTACAAATCTCGCCCTGGCCCCATGCAATGCTATAAGTGCCAACGGTCCGGACAATACACGGGATCGCGCGCAAATACAAAGCATGCTGTTTAAAATGTACAAAACCTCACGAGACCTATACTTGCTCCCAAACAAAAAATGATGAAGATAAACCTCCAGTCTGTGTCCTCTGCGGAGCAGATCACATTTCTTCTTTTAAAGGTTGCCCTAAGCACCCACTTAATATACAGAAACAGATTGAAGAAATTAAAGCCAAAATAGAAGCGACGAAGAATCAATTCCATTACGACAAAAATGAATTCCCGGCGTCAATCCGAAGGAGATCCCTAAACGTAGTCCTGCCTGGCAACAGCCATCCAGAGATGAAAGCCAACCGAAAGGATCAAAAACTAGCCAATTAGGATTTTATGAGAGGTTAAAGTTACAAATTAAAGATTTCTTCTAAAAATTTTAAAATGCTAAAGGAATATTTGAAAAATTAGAGGTCGGCATGGCCGTTTTTGATTATCTGTCAAATATTGATTATGAATTTTAAGCCGATTCATAATATTCCTAATCTTATTTCAGCTACCAAAAGCTTTATAAAAATTAATTTCTTCAATGCTAACGGTATCCGTAAGCAACAACCTCAGCTCATCTCTTATTAGGGTATGGATAAACATGTAGTGGTAAAGGCTATCGGGTTGAACATCACTTAACGAATGATGATCTCCGATCTCCGACTTCCAAAAACATGACATTGATGTCATGTTAGTCAATGAAACACATCTTTGAGCTTGTGACAGATTCAGAATTCATGGCTATCAGAGAGGATAGACCCCCACAACAGAGGAGGCGAAAATGCTATCATAATTAAAAGCCATAATAAAGCCACTAAATTATCAACAACGTAAAGCCAAGGCTTTGATAATATCTCAAATGAAGGGCTACAAGCACTGCCTAACAGATGTATAGTACTTATCACTAATATTTTCAACGCATGCATTCGTCACTGCTATTTTCCCTCTCAGTGAAAGCATTCAATAATTATTAACATCTTGAAACCTGGAAAAGACTTTAAATATGCCAAAAATTATTGACCCATCAGCCTGTTACCGGCTCTCTGCAAAGTTTTTGAACGTGTCATCAGTACAAGACTTACCAAATTGGCATTGATAGGAACAAATTTGGTTTCCGAAAGAGACACTGTACTACTCATCAGATACTCCACCTGGTAGAATTTATCGCCCAAGAATTTAGAAAAAAAGAATGGAGTAGCAGCATGCTTTCTCGATTTTGAGAAGGCATTTGACCGAGTCTGGCATGCTTGGCTTACTCCACAAATTGTCAAATTTCCTTCTGCCTAATAGCTTCATTAAACTTACCTACTCTTATCTCTAGTGTCGCAAGTTTCAAGTAAAGATGTGGAGAAATTCTCTCATCAAGAAAGAGATTTTCCGAGGCGTCCCTCAAGGGTATGTTTTAGGACCGAGCTATTTTAATATTTTTATAAATGACATGCCTTTCCCACTACACTCAAGTATTTATAAATATGCGGACAATACAGTTATCTTAACCAACTCTAGAAATCCACAAAAATGGTCTTGACAAACTCCAAATGCAAGCTAATCTAATCAACAAATATTGTGAAATTTGGAAAATTAAACTTAACGCAGAAAAATGTTGTGTTGTTTTATATCGCAGATACAGAAAAAAATTTCCAGTTAATTCCAATATTAAAGTAGATAATTCACCTGTTCCAGTAGCAAGCTCATATAAATACCTAGGAGTGTACGTCGACAAAGCTTTAAATTTCAAGGACCAGTTTCAAGGACTGGTATCCAGTATACCATCAATAAAGCTAATGCAGCGTTTATGTCTCTTTACTCCCTGCTTGGAAGGAAATCTAAATTAAATCTGAATACTAAGAGAAATCTTTATATCACCCTCATCAGACCAATTCTACTCTATGGAGTTCCTGCATGGGCAGCTGCCGGATAAATTAAACGCTAGAAAAAAAAAACGTCTTACCTAATAAGATTCTCCGTAGCATAACAAATGCACCTTGGTTTGTGCGGAACGCGCAAATCCATAAGGGTTTAAAAATTCTCCCGATTCATGATCAAATACTAACTACAGCACACAACTTCTTTGAAAAACTGAAAAACTCACAATACCTAGCCATTAAAAAACCCACAGATAAAAGACCGCGAACTATACATCATAATGCATTATGGGTGGTAGTGTACAGTGTATATCTTTTATTTCTACTTATTTTACGTATCTTATTACTCTTCATTACTCAAGATCAGTTTACGTTATAGACTATGCTCTGACAAAGCTTATGGACTTTGATTGCAACTTATATTTCTTACCTTTTATTTTTATTTAACCAAGAATTTATTTAGTACTGTGTAGTGTTTTAAAGCAAAGACTTTGCTTTCAGTGAAAATTTTATTTCGCGGTCTTATGACTCCTTCACTCGCTATTGGCCACCTCGCATCACGTGGTGTTTACTGTGCAACTTTAAAGAAATTAATTTTCTAGCATGATTACTTAATTTTACTGTACCCAAATTGTGTTTCTGAAGAATAAGGACATTATTAAATCTTCAAATTCACCTTTTTTTTTTTTGAACTCTACAGACTTATTTGGGCTACAATGAACCTCTGGTTGAGGGGATACCCCCATTTTAATGGATAATAAAGAACGAAATAATGAAATATATCATTATTTCGCTCTTGGGGACTCGCATGCCATGGCTGAAGCTATGGCAGCGGTATTATAAATATAACAAATAAAATACTTCACGGACATAATTAATGTTTTCTAAAATCAAAGTTTTTTAGGGTACTTGAAAAGAATCTTTATTTAACACGTGGGTGTGTAATCTTTATTTAACACAGTGCCACAGAAAAATCTGGTAAAATAGTCTGTCGGATCATTTTTTTAATTCTAGTGGTTTCGTGTCTTTTTTATCCTAAAAATCAGTTCAGTACCTAATCTGAATATATTTTTATGAATATTTAATAAATAGATAAACAAATAACAGGTTTAAAATATAAATAATATTTTAAACAATAAATTTATTACATTTCAGTTCATTGTAAATTAACACAAGAGTTCTATGTCTCAATAGGAAAAATTGATAAAATTAGACAAATACTGTATTACAATACAAATAATAAAACATAATTCATAACCAAAAATAAATAACTTAGTGAATGTGTAAACATTTTAAAAAATATCGCTAGTCTTGTATTCTTTCAATAAACAACACAATGTGTAAACTGTTTCATTTGACTTATGAATAATTTAATGGGCAGTTTTTTTATTACGCACATTGGTGCTACATAAACTGCCATAAAAAATCAGCAAGACTAAGCTAATGTTTGGTCTTCATGACAGCTGGACGTGCTAGTCATGAGAACAGGCAAAGGCCAAATGCGATAATTCTTTATATCATGACCTGCATTCTCAAATATAATTTTTTAAAACTGTTTTCGATAATTCGAATAATGTTATATACCAAGCTCGCAATGCCAAAAATGAAAAAAGTGCCAAGCATATTAAAAAAAAGTGTTTAAATTATAGCGATTTAAAAATCTGGTTAACTGATAAATGTACGAATTATTCAAAGTTATTTAAAATTTATAAAAAGTATTGTCAGTCTGTTATTGAACAGTTACATTATTTATTATATTTTTGAGACGAAAATGCATAGTTTCTAGAGATTCTCAGATTCAATAACGGTAACTGTTAAAAGTTAGCTGTGGATATTGTCTTTAAATATGGTTAAAAAATGGCATAACATTTGCATCATATTCAAATATCACACGAAATAATTTTTAAAAAGTTTCCCTTTATTTAATTATAATTAACAGGGCATAACATAAAATAATTCACAAATATTCAAACGTGATGAAATCGTTCATCACCTTATTTGTGACGGAATAAAACAAAATGCAGTAAACTCTCTATTTGCGTCCATCTCTGAAAAGAACAAAATATTTCTAAGTCTAATATCGGTACTGAAAATCACTTTCGCACAAGATCAAATTCATATGGAACCTTGAGAAGTAGAGAGGATCACCTCAAAAACAGGTAAGATCCTGAATACTGTTAATTTTTTAAAAAGTTGAAATAATTTTTTAGAACTATCCTGAAACTGAAAGCGAAACTAACGATATATTATTTCAGTTAGGTGTTGCGTTGTTTAGAATAAAGACATAAATACAGGAGAACTTCATTAATGTTTCTTAAACTTTCTATTTACACAGGAGTTCATCTGTCAAATTTATTGTAAATCACTTAAAATCGCTGAATATGAATTATTTTAAAATTACGCTATGAATATACATTTATAACAGAGAAAGGAATGTGACATTCCAAGTCATTTTATGTCTCATGATTATCAATGAAGCTCTAAATAAACATCGGTAAAATAAATTAACATCTCTCTAAGATCTAATATGAGGTATGGTCTTTTCTATAGCCAGACAGGTCGTGTAGCGTGACGGCATACTAGACAGGACGCAGATGAAGAGCCCTTATGGCAGTCGGTCTCATTCCTGCAACAAGACAGTTTTCAACTCCAGGATGGTTCTTGGAAGGGGGAAAATTGCCCTTCTAAGAGCGTCCCAGACATGCTTTATAGGGATATATTATTTCAGTTAGGTGTTGTGTTGTTTAGCCAGGTGGCGAATATCCTCACTTTCCAGGTTACTGTTGACCAGCTGAGCCCTATGTGGACGAGCTTTGTCATCCATTAACAGGAACACAGGACCAACTGCGCTCCTGAAACATACGATCTAAGATTGCCTCTCTATACCTCATAGAAATCAGAAAGCCTTTGTCAAACACATGAAGGGAGGTGTGGGGCCGTTCAGCATAATACCTACCCAATTATTACACCTCCACCACCGTAATGATCCTTTCTCATGATGAGGGAGGGATGGTATCGTGTTCCAGGCTCTTTCCAGATGCAGGCACAATAAGAATCAATGGCCAGGCATATCTCGGCTCGTGTAAAAAGCACGCACTGAAGTCTGTGTATTGAAGTGAGCGGAACGCAAATAGCAGGTCTTTTGGCATACAGCCCTATCTCATGAAGCCTTCAGACAACTGTAAACCGTGAAACTCGGATTTCAGCGGCAGCACAGAGCTCAGGTGAGAGTTGTGAATCTGTAGCAGTTCTGTGTCGCAGCGCTGAAAGAGGCAAATAGTGAGCTTCAATCGTCGTTGTGGATTTTGGTCGGCTTTGGACCTTGGTTGTGGATCTTGGTTGAACTTTTCAAAGTCCTGAAACTGTTTCCATAAATTGCTGACGACACTGGGTGTCACATTGAGCTCTTTAACTACCTGCGCTTCTGATTGATCTGGCGACAATCTACCGTTAATCGCCGAGCGTGGCTTTGAAACAGGCATGTAACTAACTGGCTTTTACCCGAATCTGGGAGAACTCTTCTGGGCCATTGGCTTTATACATACACACCGTAATCGGCGAAATCTATAGCAAATTACTGTGGCTAACATTGCATTTAACTCTTTGATTCCATCGCAAAAGTGGATGCTAGTCCGAACTGGTGATAAAAAATTTTCCAACATGCAGATAGGTGATTTACTGTAATGTGAGTAGTATAAAAATACGGGTTCACCTGCACGCGGTGTGCGGTGTGGGCGTGGTCAATGACGTCACACAGAGGGCGGCGCCAAAGGCAACGTCATCACACTAGTAGGCGTGGTTTCGAGTGGAGTTGAGGTGTTGGTAGACTGCTGATTGAGTTGTAGACCTCCTGCTTTTCATTTAAAGTTAGTTTTTTAAAAATTGGCAACGGGAAATATTTTCTGCATCTTAATTTTGATGATATAGTGATGCTGCCCTCTCTTGACTAAAAAGTGAATTATATGTTTTAGAAATATATTTTATAAGTCTGGTGTTAAAATTATTCAATGCGCGACTCTGAAAACAATGTAAAAGAAACAAATATAAAAAAGACTTTCCTTTAATGATAGTTCATCATGTCATGAAAATGAAATTACAAGATAATTTGTTTTTATTACTCAATTTTATTCTGATACTTTTATCCTTTCTAGTTTTAAATGAAACTTTAACTTATTTCTTAGGTTTTCTGTTCATAATAACATATTCATTTACTGTCATATTTTTTAATACTTAACACGTTTCTAATTTGTAATATTTTATTTAATTTCCACATACTATTTTTTTTTCATACCTTTCATAAATTTCAGCATACCCTGATTTTTAACTTATATGTTATATTTCACAAACGTTCCCGCACATGCTGTTTATTTGTTACATTACTTAATTTTAGATGCAATTTAACACTTTTTTTAACGTTATAATGTTCAATATATTCTGAATTTTAACTTCATTTACTTTTTTTAAACCACTCTAGTATTCTATACACACTTTAACTTAGTGGTATGAAATTGTATTTAAAAAGAAACGTTTATTTTTCGTGATCTTAGTTCTTTTACTAAATTTTCTACAGAATTTCTAATTTCTTTCACGTGTTTAACAATATCTTCCTTACATTACCGAATATTTTTTAAAAAAACTTAAGTCTATAACTGTTAATTGCTTTTCTTACGTTCATGATTTCCCTTCTGTGTTTATATTTCTTAATTCTAGCTTAACTTATTTATTATAATGTTTTTATTTCTGTCTCATCACGCGTAATTCCAACATTTTATCCCTTTTTATTCATTTTAACGATATGGATTGTTTTCATTTACTCCATATTCAAATATTTCCTTACAATTTTTATAATACTTGTTTTATTCCTCGATCATAATAGATCATCTACAGGTTTTACTCAGAAATTTCCATTCACAACTTTACAGTTTAATACCATTTATATCTAAATGTATTTCTTTCTCATATAGTTTTATGGTCTTCAAAGTTTCTAACATCATATTTAGTTTTAAATCCCGATTACCTTTAAGTGTGTTGATAATTTTCATTTCTAATTTTACAACCACGTTCAGTGTTTCATCCACACATACCAAAATATTTCTTACATTTTCTGATATTTAGTCTATGTCATATTTCAGTACTTCAAATGAATTTACACTGCTCACACTATTATTTTTTCATGTTTTAGAGACACTAACTATACTAATTTTACTATTTTTCCTGCACTAATTGCATCTATGTCAGCACTCATGCTAAACTAGCAATTGTTTTGCATCACATGCATAAAGAAATTCTTAAAACCAACTTTTTCAATATCGTACTCAAATTACTGTTTTCCAGATGGGAATTACCAGTATTCTTTGGTTTTACTCTGTTACATCTTTTTAAATTTTAACATCTTACTTTTAATTCTAACATACATCTTTTAAACAGTTTTTTCTTTTAATGATAGCCTTACCTTATTTGTTCAAATTAATTCTTTCATTCACCTTCTTTATTACCTTTCAGTACCTTCATAATTCACTATGCAAACGCAATGTCTTTCACTGACATTCTGTTTAATAATACCACAAGTTTCCTTAATTGACAAAAAGCGAATTATTTCTCATTTCAAAATAGAACTACTATATTTTTGCACAAACATTACCTTTATCCATTCAAGCCACCCCTTAACCTGTAACTGACGTAGCGATAGGAAAGGAGATTCTTATCATATGCTCTTTCGACATTTGAGGTTTCTAGAACTTCTTTGACAAGTATATCAATACCATCAGAAAATATACTTAACACTTTTACCCAGTTTAAAGGCAACATACTGTTATAAGAATGGTTTTAGTTAAATTTATAACACAAATAAACGCATTTTGTGCTAAATAGGCATAAACATTTAGATTCAGAATATTTCTTTTTAATCCGATGTAAGACTTGAATTTCATTCATGATACGGATTGTCTCTTGATTTTATTTTTGTTTACCTTACACTAATAGAAAATTTTTATTTTACAAGTTCAGCTTTTAATGAAATAGAAATAAAAACTACGATACACCTGCTGTTTTTAAGAAAAGGAACTTTGATATATTTCTGGAAATGTAAATGCTTTTAGAGTTTTCTTTCAATAACGTTGATTTTCATTACTTTACTAACTTCAATAATTCTCTTATTAGCTAATATGAATGAAAGAAGATTGTCAAAAATGTGACACAGTATAATTCTTACGAACATATGTACCTTTACCAGCATACAGATATTACCGATTGAAATGAAGAAAGATACAGATATTTTACTCCAATCTACATTAAATTAAAAAAAAAATATTTAAACTTTCATACATTCCAAAGAATAAACGAAAACTCAATAGATATTGTCATGATTGCATATATGAGATAAAAGTTTTATGAATGGTATCTAAAGTAATGCTTAGAACTTCATAAAAGCGAACATTCACTATGTTAATACACATATCATCAGTTATTTACATTAATCAATGTAATATTAATCATTACATGTACTATATGCATATATATTTAAAGTTTAATTGTCTTACAATTGAATAATTAACTATTGAGAGAAAGAGGTTCATATCTTACACTATTTAATTCACATGGAACAAATTTTTCCATCAACCACATTGAACCACGTTTATTAAATTCGCCAAAGCTCTTTTATTTCTGCATTTTCACACTCACGACACATTTTAAATGTAACTATTGATTAGTATTTCAAACACCGATATCATAACTCAGTGTAAAACTACATCATAACTCATTTTTTCCCTACTAACTACAATTTTATATATTCAAGAAGTACGTCTAAGACATGATCATTTTCTATGTTCTAGCAAATCGATTCAATTGCGAACATACTATTAAGACTTGCGATTTTAGAAGACTTGCATGTATTAACGATGTCAACGTTTCTTCGTTTTTGTAAGATTCGTATCAAACCATGTCGCATTCGAATGTGGTGTAAGAGATCACTTTTTCTTTTAAACACTTGTAAACAATGGATGCAATTTATAAGAAGAGAAGTATCATGCTGTTTCAAAACATCATCATCAGCATATTTCTGTTTCTTTTGATATTGTTTTAAATTCTTATGCTCACTAAATATTTTTTATCACGATTTACTCTTAAAAGTAACTTTATAAGTTTTCATATCCTTTTTACATGAAAAGAACTTGTGATTATTCACTACAAAATTCTAAGACGAGAAGCTTCGCGACTTTTCAAACTACAAACTGTAACAGACCTATTTAAGTGTAATTGAACTATTTTATTCATGTCATGAACTGTAACCGAACTATTTTATTTAAACGCCATCTCGTGGCGATATGAAAAAACGTCAGTCGACCTCCAGCCGCCATGATGATAGCTTACTATGTTATGTTATTCTCAATGTTTGATGTTCCATTTGGTATATGTTTCATTTTTATGTATATTTATTTTGTTTGTAACCGTTCCTGTGTGCTCTGTTAATAAATCCTTTTAAAGCTAGCCGGCATTAGTGTCTATTGAGGAACGGCTACATCACATTGGCGCCCAACTAAATTTGAATCCAAAATGGCGCAACAAAATGTTTAGAATTTCCGTTTGGCTTTAACAAGCTCTTACTGCCGAATTTAACTTTTAGTTGCTGGAGATCGGCTCAGTTTCTTTTCAGGTGTGGACTACTGGTCAAATATTCTGGAAACGAATTCTGTAATTAAAATTGTCATACCGTGCTGCTAGCACATCGAATCATCAACTGGACAATTTCAACGGAAAAGATAAGTTTCGTTTACATTATCGTTTAATCTGAGTTTAAAGTTCTTTTAAACTGATTATTTATTATAAGCTGCTTCTTAAAGCAAATGTAAATTCTTTACTGAAATCTCATTTATTGATACTACATAAGAGTATTAAACGAAAGCAAACGGCTTTCTGTTAACCAAACGTTATTTCTTGAACTGTAATTTGTTATTTTAAAATGTTAATGCGCGTTATTTTAAAATGTTAATGCGCATATTTAATTAATTTGTGAATATTGTTTCACTGAATACATGTTTTGATGTTAAAGTTTGAATATATTCATTCATTAGAATTTATTAGTTTCGCTTCTGACATACAGCAGCAGATGTTTTCCCCCCGCGGAAATGTTTAGACTAGCGATGATTTATGATGTGTTTACGTCAAATCTTTTATTATTTTTATTTCCTTTGAGTGCTGTTGTTCCTTATTAAATGTTTTATTCTACATAAAATAAAATATTGTACTTGTTGATTTATCTTTCGACGAACATTTTGAGAAAATGATTATAGTATAATACTTTAAGAAAATACGATTGTTTTCCTTTAATGAATGCATGTGTTGAAAATATTTCTTGAAGCGAAAGAAAATAATTATGAATAAAATCGAATGACTATTTAAATAAAGTAAAAGAGTTACTAAGTGTGTGTTGCTTAATCAGCTTAATATTTTGTTAAGATTAAGATTTCGAAGAATTCATCTTAAATATAAAAGCTTATGGTAAGACATTTATGTATGTTTTGTATGTTTTGCTAAGTAGTAAACAATTTTTGAGCAATTTATTATATGTTATTTTCTTGATACAAGTTGAATTTATGAGGGCATTTTATGATATTTTTACGACTCCGAAATAATAAACTTTGTGAGTATTATTGTTTACATTTATAAATACTGTTTAATAGTGGTATATAAATGTACGAGTAACATTGTTTACATTCATACATGCTGTTTAATAGAGGTATATACATTTTACTTAAAGGTATAATTATTAATTCTATAATACTGTATTGTGAATAAAATCGAAATAACAACAAATTCAACTTCATCTTTTCCCTCCCCCCTGACCTCTCATATAATTATGGTTTACCTTGCCAAAGCACGAAAAGAGGATTTAAAAACTCTCG
Source organism: Stegodyphus dumicola (assembly GCF_044657685.1). Taxonomy (NCBI): domain Eukaryota; kingdom Metazoa; phylum Arthropoda; class Arachnida; order Araneae; family Eresidae; genus Stegodyphus; species Stegodyphus dumicola. The sequence continues at coordinate 190,895,018 of NC_140772.1, read as the reverse complement.
CTGCAGAACTGGGTTTCACTGTAAACGACACTATGCGAGTAATAGATCTTAAAGATCTTATTGTCAATTCTGACACTTATGATGAGGCTTTTACCAGGAATCTTCTGGAAACTTTAATCGAAACTAGACAACAAAAACAACGTGAAAGCAACGATCTGGAGACACGTCAAAGAAAAGAACAACAACTTTTATTAGAATTGGAACGTTTAAAATTAAACCTGGCAGCTGCTAGTTCAAATCCTGGCTATGCTGCCTTTGCTTCAAATGCAGCTATTGGAACAAATATTCAACACCTAATCCCTAAATTTACAGGAACGTCTGACATTGCAACCTACCTGCAAATTTTTGAAAGACAATGTGAGAAAGTTAATATAAAACAAATAGATTACATCACTCATCTCCTACCTCTTCTGCCTATAGACATTTCGCAAATTATTTTAAGAGAACCAAAACACAAATTAGAAGATTATTCTTACATCAAGAATATTCTGCTACAAAGATTCAAATTAAATGCTGAATCATTTCGAATTAAACTTACTACACACCAAAAACACCCTGGGTCTTTATGGAAAGATTTTACTTAATTAAACAATTATCTCGAAGAGTGGCTCCATAGTCTCGATGTTACAGACTTTGAATCACTCAAAGACTTGGTCCTGACGGATAAGCTTAAAAGAAGAGTCAGTAGTGACGTTAAGGAGCATTTTATCGATACTTGGGGAAAAATAAAGAGTTCATCTGAATTAGTACAGAAATTGGATGATTATGAAGCTCTACGTGTTAAAAATACGAACTATAAAACTCAACTTCCTGGCAGGCGAAACTATTCTTACAAACCGACTAATCCATCCAAACACAAAGTAGAAAATCGAACAAGTGACATACAGGAAACTCATAAAACCTTTTCAAATCGTGTTCAGCAACAAACAGAGGAAAAGCGACCTCCTTTAACATGCTATGGGTGCGGAAAAACTGGTTTTATCAAGTCTAAATGTCCAGACTGTAACCCCCCAAAGACTTCAAATTCATCAAATTTTGGCACTATCCAAATCCGATCCTGTTTATCTTCCACTCGGACTGCTGTATTTCCAATTAGTATTGGTGGTGTTTCCGGTACAGCTTTCGCCGACACTGGTGCTAGTCACTCAATTGCAAGTGAATCCCTCTATCATATTCTGCAAAAACAAGATGCAGTATTTGAAAAGACAACACTACAAGTGTCTTTCGCTGATGGTTTGGTATCTGAAAAAGAGGTACTTCGCACCGAACAAATCATTCTTCTCGAAGGCAGAGAGTTCAAAACTCCGCTCCTTGTGTTGCCTGATGCCAAAAATAACTCGACTCTGTTAGGAACTGACTTTCTTCAAAAAGCTAAAATTGTTTTAAATCTTGCTGAAAATAAGTGGAACTTTTCTGATGAACCTCGAAGAAAATATAGCTTCGTGAAACCTCATCAATCCCAAGTACTGGAAGAAACCCCAGTTGTTGTAAACAACTGCCAACTACGAGAAAACGAAGGACAACAATTAACTACAGCCCAACGGCTTGCAACTGATGCATTGCTTAACAAATATCACACTGTCTTCAAAGTAGGGGGAGAAGCCACTAATCAAAAGCCATCTGGCTTACTTCAAACTCCAGTCTATGCTCAACGTTTTGAGACCTTGTCAATTGATCTTTTCGGTCCCCTTCCTGAAACACCGTCTGGTGAAAAATGGATTTTTATTGTGCAGGACTGTGCCACGAAGTGGACAGAACTATTTGCTTTAAAGGAAGCCACGGCCAGAGAATGTGCCACTATTCTTTTGGAGGAAGTCGCCCTTCGATTTGGGTTACCCAAGAAAATAATAAGTGATAATGGTACCCAGTTTACTAGTGCTGTTATGCAACAACTATGCTATATCTTGAACATTGATCAAAGTCTTACTCCTGTCTATCACCCACAATCTAACCCAGTTGAAAGGAAGAATAGAGATCTGAAACCACGTTTAGCAATACTTGTTGGTAACGACCATCAATCATGGAAGGATAAACTGCCATTAATAAGGTTTGCTTTGAATACAGCCAAATGTGATTCAACTGGACATTCTGCTGCTTTTCTTCAATTTGCACGAGAGTTACGAACCTTAGATGATGTAAAGCATGATATAAAAGCCGTAATTGAGAACGATAATTTTGTTCCCGAAATTACTCCATATTTGAAACGTTTTGCAAGAAATGTACAACAGGTATGAGAAAGAGTCGAATTGCATCAAGATAAACAGAAACGATATGCTGACAAAAAACGAAGAGAAACACCGAAATTCGTTCCTGGAGATAAAGTTTGGGTCACCGTCCACCCAATCAGCAAAGGTCCACTGAAGAAAACTGCTAAATTCATGCCCAAGAGAGATGGTCCTTTGATAGTGACTACAAGATCTCCAACCACTTATGATATTGCCGATCCTCATGAACCAGACAAAATTCTCAGCAAGTATCATGTTTCAGCCTTGAAACCATATCAAGATCGAAATAAGCAAAACTCAGCTCGTGTAATTCCAGTGGTTCCCTTAAAGAAAAGAGGACGCCCGAAACGTGTAATACCATCCGAATCTGCACCTGTTGCACAAGGTGCTGGTGACGCAAAATCTACTCCTCGTCAAACTGGAGCCCGTCCATCTGATTCTCCGCCCGCTGCACAAAGTAGACAAATGTCAGTTCCTGACTTCTTGCCGAGACGTCTACGAAGTCAGAGGGGGAGGATGTAACAGACCTATTTAAGTGTAATTGAACTATTTTATTCATGTCATGAACTGTAACCGAACTATTTTATTTAAACGCCATCTCGTGGCGATATGAAAAAACGTCAGTCGACCTCCAGCCGCCATGATGATAGCTTACTATGTTATGTTATTCTCAATGTTTGATGTTCCATTTGGTATATGTTTCATTTTTATGTATATTTATTTTGTTTGTAACCGTTCCTGTGTGCTCTGTTAATAAATCCTTTTAAAGCTATCCGGCATTAGTGTCTATTGAGGAACGGCTACATCACAAAACTTAAATTTCTTAGGACATACACTACATCTGATGTTTCTTTCATGAGATTTCAAATATCTCTTCAGATTACTCGTATTCAAGAAACCTTACAAATACATCACATAAGTTCAGCGAATAATCGCTTCATAAACTCTTAAATTTTCAACACGAGTGAATCACTTGAAGCATATACTGCACTGTAAACATACAATACTTAAAAAAATTGTTATAAAAAATAAAAATACATTCATTTCACCAAGAAGCTTTTCTATTTAAATACATTTATTTATTTCCAAAGAACAAGTTTCTGTATTATACATAAAATATACTTAGAATTTTCTTTCATTAGTTAATATCAAATTAACAACAATATCCATTTACTGATATTTGATATACATGTTTGCTTTAAAATTAAAACTAAAATTTCAATATATTTCTATTAAAAAAAAAACCATAATGAAAAAAAAATACTCATAACATCAACCAAAGACAGAAATTTAAATAGAATAGCTGTACTTATATAAGTGCATTTTTATAATCTTCATAACATTTCGATTCAAAAAACCTATTACAAAATAAATGAAACATTTTTTTCTGCCTTAAAGAATCTCTTATATTTTTAAAACTAATACATAAAAATATATCTTCACCAATATATTTAATTCTGTCCTCAACACTTATTATAATGCAATCATGTCTTGTTTGTGAAGGATGATTTACAATGCAACCTTCGCATTTATATAGCTTTTTTATCACTGAATTTAATTCAGTTTTGATAGAGTTTATGAGTTCTTTAAAAAGTTCATCATCATCACTTACCATATCCGAACAATTGTTTTTACATTTGATTTGCAACGGTAAAATAATTTCAAAAATACTTTTATATAAAGTATTAGATACATCAGGAATAATTTCTTTCAATTTTTTTAAAATATCACAGTTTACTTTTAGGTATGTAGGTTTTAGTTTAAAAGAATTTTCCTCTTGTTTAAAAACTTGTTGAAAAATACACTCACCTTCTTTGTTGAAAACTACCAACTCATTATTGCAAATGACGCTGGCACTCGTATAGACCAGATTAAATTCATATATTTTTGAGGAAAATTCTTGCCATGTTGCAAGAGTTATAACAACATCGCGTGTAGTAGGGTATAACATTTTATTTTGTTCCACACATTCACGTAGATGAATGTTCATTCTGTTTTCAAACTGATTTATGGACACAAAATATCCCCAACCAAGAGTCCACTGTGCAATCAACTTCGAACTTTCTTTTTTCTGTTCTCGATTATTCGGCATGAAGATATTTTCAGGAACAGATTTCATATAGTGGGCAAACCAGTCATCCTCTGGAAGTTCATCTTCATTATCTCCCAAGCGTCGTTTTTTGATTTTCGAAATTTTTATGTTTCGGAATGTGATACTAATTCTAGGATCTTTAACGTCAGGTTGAGAGGGTATTCCATGCATCCAAAATTGGTTCGTTGGGGGTTTCATTACAAGGAGAGTTCCATGAGTTAAGTCCACGCTTCGAGATGTGAAATTTCGCCTGGTAAATACCATTTGACGTTTTGCACCTAAACTGATGATAGGTATATCACTTTCATGTTCGAGACAAGTTTCATTGTCTTTATGCGTTGAAATTTTCGCCACTCCGTCAGGATAATAGTTCAATAAAGCAAAATTATATTTTTTGCCAGTTATCGTTTCAACATAATCTTTTACATTTAGAAGAGTTTGAGTCCATGGTTCTGCACAAATGCTCGTTCCAGAGAATTCGTAACTAAGTCCTTCATCACCAAAACCGAGTACTTTTCTTCGTGGAACATACTGAGTCCCATTAATTTCAAAACTAATATTTTTAAAATCATAATTTGATAGTTCATCTAGCAAAATATCAGCTTCATTTCGTGAATAAAATTCTTCGTATAATTCCACATTTAACTCTGTATCACATATATTCCTCATATTCGCTTTTGAATCTAACGACAATTCTGAATGATATAGAAATACGTAGCATTCTTAAATAGCAAAAATTATCTAAAGCATACATTAACGAAATGATTTCATCAACACTTATCGTAAATCATTCTTGTCATGTCTTGTTTGTGAAGCCAGTCTTTCCGGCGTCATATGTGTAAAAATAATCATGATAGGATAGTGGGAAAGAGTTATAGTGTCCTAATGTTGTTATTCTGAACCTCGATATTACATATATGCATAAGGAGAATCTTAAAAGCATCATCCACTTATCATGATAGAGTAATGGGAAATTTCTAAAACTCTGATAATCATACGCGAAAGAATGTATTATCTTAAGGTTGTTGTTGCTATTCCAAGTTTGACAATACATACAGAAGTGAAGGAAGACCCTTGATGAGTGCTGCACGTTATCATGATAACGTGAAGTCTACAGCGCTTATCAAGGATCTTCCTTCACTTCTGTATGTACTGTCAAACTTGGAATAGCAACAACAACCTTAAGATAATACATTCTTTCGCATGTGATTATCAGAGTTTTAGAAATTTTCCATTACTCTATCATGATAAGTGGATGATGCTTTTAAGATTCTCCTTATGCATATATGTAATATCGAGGTTCAGAATAACAACATTAGGACACTATAACTCTTTCCCACTATCCTATCATGATTATTTTTACACATATGACGCCGGAAAGACTGGCTTCACAAACAAGACATGACAAGAATGATTTACGATAAGTGTTGATGAAATCATTTCGTTAATGTATGCTTTAGATAATTTTTGCTATTTAAGAATGCTACGTATTTCTATATCATTCAGAATTGTCGTTAGATTCAAAAGCGAATATGAGGAATATATGTGATACAGAGTTAAATGTGGAATTATACGAAGAATTTTATTCACGAAATGAAGCTGATATTTTGCTAGATGAACTATCAAATTATGATTTTAAAAATATTAGTTTTGAAATTAATGGGACTCAGTATGTTCCACGAAGAAAAGTACTCGGTTTTGGTGATGAAGGACTTAGTTACGAATTCTCTGGAACGAGCATTTGTGCAGAACCATGGACTCAAACTCTTCTAAATGTAAAAGATTATGTTGAAACGATAACTGGCAAAAAATATAATTTTGCTTTATTGAACTATTATCCTGACGGAGTGGCGAAAATTTCAACGCATAAAGATAATGAAACTTGTCTCGAACATGAAAGTGATATACCTATCATTAGTTTAGGTGCAAAACGTCAAATGGTATTTACCAGGCGAAATTTCACATCTCGAAGCGTGGACTTAACTCATGGAACTCTCCTTGTAATGAAACCCCCAACGAACCAATTTTGGATGCATGGAATACCCTCTCAACCTGACGTTAAAGATCCTAGAATTAGTATCACATTCCGAAACATAAAAATTTCGAAAATCAAAAAACGACGCTTGGAAGATAATGAGGATGAACTTCCAGAGGATGACTGGTTTGCCCACTATATGAAATCTGTTCCTGAAAATATCTTCATGCCGAATAATCGAGAACAGAAAAAAGAAAGTTCGAAGTTGATTGCACAGTGGACTCTTGGTTGGGGATATTTTGTGTCCATAAATCAGTTTGAAAACAGAATGAACATTCATCTACGTGAATGTGTGGAACAAAATAAAATGTTATACCCTACTACACGCGGTGTTGTTATAACTCTTGCAACATGGCAAGAATTTTCCTCAAAAATATATGAATTTAATCTGGTCTATACGAGTGCCAGCATCATTTGCAATAATGAGTTGGTAGTTTTCAACAAAGAAGGTGAGTGTATTTTTCAACAAGTTTTTAAACAAGAGGAAAATTCTTTTAAACTAAAACCTTCATACCTAAAAGTAAACTGTGATATTTTAAAAAAATTGAAAGAAATTATTCCTGATGTATCTAATACTTTATATAAAAGTATTTTTGAAATTATTTTACCGTTGCAAATCAAATGTAAAAACAATTGTTCGGATATGGTAAGTGATGATGATGAACTTTTTAAAGAACTCATAAACTCTATCAAAACTGAATTAAATTCAGTGATAAAAAAGCTATATAAATGCGAAGGTTGCATTGTAAATCATCCTTCACAAACAAGACATGATTGCATTATAATAAGTGTTGAGGACAGAATTAAATATATTGGTGAAGATATATTTTTATGTATTAATTTTAAAAATATAAGAGATTCTTTAAGGCAGAAAAAAATGTTTCATTTATTTTGTAATAGGTTTTTTGAATCGAAATGTTATGAAGATTATAAAAATGCACTAATATAAGTACAGCTATTCTATTTAAATTTCTGTCTTTGGTTGATGTTATGAGTATTTTTTTTTTCATTATGGTTTTTTTTTTAATAGAAATATATTGAAATTTTAGTTTTAATTTTAAAGCAAACATGTATATCAAATATCAGTAAATGGATATTGTTGTTAATTTGATATTAACTAATGAAAGAAAATTCTAAGTATATTTTATGTATAATACAGGAACTTGTTCTTTGGAAATAAATAAATGTATTTAAATAGAAAAGCTTCTTGGTGAAATGAATGTATTTTTATTTTTTATAACAATTTTTTTAAGTATTGTATGTTTACAGTGCAGTATATGCTTCAAGTGATTCACTCGTGTTGAAAATTTAAGAGTTTATGAAGCGATTATTCGCTGAACTTATGTGATATATTTGTAAGGTTTCTTGAATACGAGTAATCTGAAGAGATATTTGAAATCTCATGAAAGAAACATCAGATGTAGTGTATGTCCTAAGAAATTTAAGTTTGTAGTTTGAAAAGTCGCGAAGCTTCTCGTCTTAGAATTTTGTAGTGAATAATCACAAGTTCTTTTCATGTAAATAGGATATGAAAACTTATAAAGTTACTTTTAAGAGTAAATCGTGATAAAAAATATTTAGTGAGCATAAGAATTTAAAACAATATCAAAAGAAACAGAAATATGCTGATGATGATGTTTTGAAACAGCATCATATTTCTCTTCTTATAAATTGCATCCATTGTTTACAAGTGTTTAAAAGAAAAAGTGATCTCTTACACCACATTCGAATGCGACATGGTTTGATACGAATCTTACAAAAACGAAGAAACGTTGACATCGTTAATACATGCAAGTCTTCTAAAATCGCAAGTCTTAATAGTATGTTCGCAATTGAATCGATTTGCTAGAACATAGAAAATGATCATGTCTTAGACGTACTTCTTGAATATATAAAATTGTAGTTAGTAGGGAAAAAATGAGTTATGATGTAGTTTTACACTGAGTTATGATATCGGTGTTTGAAATACTAATCAATAGTTACATTTAAAATGTGTCGTGAGTGTGAAAATGCAGAAATAAAAGAGCTTTGGCGAATTTAATAAACGTGGTTCAATGTGGTTGATGGAAAAATTTGTTCCATGTGAATTAAATAGTGTAAGATATGAACCTCTTTCTCTCAATAGTTAATTATTCAATTGTAAGACAATTAAACTTTAAATATATATGCATATAGTACATGTAATGATTAATATTACATTGATTAATGTAAATAACTGATGATATGTGTATTAACATAGTGAATGTTCGCTTTTATGAAGTTCTAAGCATTACTTTAGATACCATTCATAAAACTTTTATCTCATATATGCAATCATGACAATATCTATTGAGTTTTCGTTTATTCTTTGGAATGTATGAAAGTTTAAATATTTTTTTTAATTTAATGTAGATTGGAGTAAAATATCTGTATCTTTCTTCATTTCAATCGGTAATATCTGTATGCTGGTAAAGGTACATATGTTCGTAAGAATTATACTGTGTCACATTTTTGACAATCTTCTTTCATTCATATTAGCTAATAAGAGAATTATTGAAGTTAGTAAAGTAATGAAAATCAACGTTATTGAAAGAAAACTCTAAAAGCATTTACATTTCCAGAAATATATCAAAGTTCCTTTTCTTAAAAACAGCAGGTGTATCGTAGTTTTTATTTCTATTTCATTAAAAGCTGAACTTGTAAAATAAAAATTTTCTATTAGTGTAAGGTAAACAAAAATAAAATCAAGAGACAATCCGTATCATGAATGAAATTCAAGTCTTACATCGGATTAAAAAGAAATATTCTGAATCTAAATGTTTATGCCTATTTAGCACAAAATGCGTTTATTTGTGTTATAAATTTAACTAAAACCATTCTTATAACAGTATGTTGCCTTTAAACTGGGTAAAAGTGTTAAGTATATTTTCTGATGGTATTGATATACTTGTCAAAGAAGTTCTAGAAACCTCAAATGTCGAAAGAGCATATGATAAGAATCTCCTTTCCTATCGCTACGTCAGTTACAGGTTAAGGGGTGGCTTGAATGGATAAAGGTAATGTTTGTGCAAAAATATAGTAGTTCTATTTTGAAATGAGAAATAATTCGCTTTTTGTCAATTAAGGAAACTTGTGGTATTATTAAACAGAATGTCAGTGAAAGACATTGCGTTTGCATAGTGAATTATGAAGGTACTGAAAGGTAATAAAGAAGGTGAATGAAAGAATTAATTTGAACAAATAAGGTAAGGCTATCATTAAAAGAAAAAACTGTTTAAAAGATGTATGTTAGAATTAAAAGTAAGATGTTAAAATTTAAAAAGATGTAACAGAGTAAAACCAAAGAATACTGGTAATTCCCATCTGGAAAACAGTAATTTGAGTACGATATTGAAAAAGTTGGTTTTAAGAATTTCTTTATGCATGTGATGCAAAACAATTGCTAGTTTAGCATGAGTGCTGACATAGATGCAATTAGTGCAGGAAAAATAGTAAAATTAGTATAGTTAGTGTCTCTAAAACATGAAAAAATAATAGTGTGAGCAGTGTAAATTCATTTGAAGTACTGAAATATGACATAGACTAAATATCAGAAAATGTAAGAAATATTTTGGTATGTGTGGATGAAACACTGAACGTGGTTGTAAAATTAGAAATGAAAATTATCAACACACTTAAAGGTAATCGGGATTTAAAACTAAATATGATGTTAGAAACTTTGAAGACCATAAAACTATATGAGAAAGAAATACATTTAGATATAAATGGTATTAAACTGTAAAGTTGTGAATGGAAATTTCTGAGTAAAACCTGTAGATGATCTATTATGATCGAGGAATAAAACAAGTATTATAAAAATTGTAAGGAAATATTTGAATATGGAGTAAATGAAAACAATCCATATCGTTAAAATGAATAAAAAGGGATAAAATGTTGGAATTACGCGTGATGAGACAGAAATAAAAACATTATAATAAATAAGTTAAGCTAGAATTAAGAAATATAAACACAGAAGGGAAATCATGAACGTAAGAAAAGCAATTAACAGTTATAGACTTAAGTTTTTTTAAAAAATATTCGGTAATGTAAGGAAGATATTGTTAAACACGTGAAAGAAATTAGAAATTCTGTAGAAAATTTAGTAAAAGAACTAAGATCACGAAAAATAAACGTTTCTTTTTAAATACAATTTCATACCACTAAGTTAAAGTGTGTATAGAATACTAGAGTGGTTTAAAAAAAGTAAATGAAGTTAAAATTCAGAATATATTGAACATTATAACGTTAAAAAAAGTGTTAAATTGCATCTAAAATTAAGTAATGTAACAAATAAACAGCATGTGCGGGAACGTTTGTGAAATATAACATATAAGTTAAAAATCAGGGTATGCTGAAATTTATGAAAGGTATGAAAAAAAAATAGTATGTGGAAATTAAATAAAATATTACAAATTAGAAACGTGTTAAGTATTAAAAAATATGACAGTAAATGAATATGTTATTATGAACAGAAAACCTAAGAAATAAGTTAAAGTTTCATTTAAAACTAGAAAGGATAAAAGTATCAGAATAAAATTGAGTAATAAAAACAAATTATCTTGTAATTTCATTTTCATGACATGATGAACTATCATTAAAGGAAAGTCTTTTTTATATTTGTTTCTTTTACATTGTTTTCAGAGTCGCGCATTGAATAATTTTAACACCAGACTTATAAAATATATTTCTAAAACATATAATTCACTTTTTAGTCAAGAGAGGGCAGCATCACTATATCATCAAAATTAAGATGCAGAAAATATTTCCCGTTGCCAATTTTTAAAAAACTAACTTTAAATGAAAAGCAGGAGGTCTACAACTCAATCAGCAGTCTACCAACACCTCAACTCCACTCGAAACCACGCCTACTAGTGTGATGACGTTGCCTTTGGCGCCGCCCTCTGTGTGACGTCATTGACCACGCCCACACCGCACACCGCGTGCAGGTGAACCCGTATTTTTATACTACTAATGTGGTGCCAACTAGTGGTTATAGAACACATGAAATGGAGGGATGAAAAAATCCTCGAAGTCTCTGATATACACAGCAAAGGGACAATGAAATAAGAATACAAATGAAGTGTAATAGAATTTAGATATTAAAAAAGGAGATATCAAATATACACAAATACATACAGGTGCAATCACAATGCAGATTAATATCCAGTATTGTTGATAACCCCTCGTGCGCTGACATTCTTTTCACGATCATAGCTCCGCAGATACGCACATGTACGGTTACGTATTCGACTCTGAATATTTGCATAATTCTTTGGCGGCATAATTAGTACCTTAGATTCAAAACTTTTCTTAAAAATAAACATAATTTGCAAATTCTCTTAATTTTGCACACTAGTGACTTAATGAAAAGTTCATTGAATTAAATTCAGTAATTTTTTTTTAAATTCCCTGTGCTATAGTCATTAAGTTTGTCAATTAACGACGCAAAAATATCATTTCAAACAATTAAGAGTAATCAAAGTGTGACATAATTCATGAAATTTTTCATTAAATCAGGATATTGTAAAGTCGAGGTTATTTTTACTTAATCATATTTTAGGAAAATGCTAAAACTTTAGTGTATGTTTCCAAACTGCCAACTGTATGGTGTCTAAAACACAGGACTAGTCACCTGGTGAAGTACAGGTGACGTGATTTTTAGAATTCAGGAAGTTACTTGATGGCAAAATCTTGAAGATATTTAGATTACATTGGGAAGCCAGTCAGAACGTTCTCTTCCTTTTTTAAGCCTCTTGCTACTGAACAAGGACCAAAATTCTTATGCATATATGACATGTTCTTGTATTGCCTTCTTTATAGATCTTAATAAATTTTAAAACAAATTGCAGTTATATTCCTTTGAAGACTTCTATCTCTTAATTATTATAAAAATCAAAATGAAATAAAGATATAAAAAAGGATGCTCATTATTTTTGAAGTTTTAATGTGAAAGATAAATTAAATATTACACTACACTGAATTATAACTTCTGAAAACTGGCAATTACAGTCAAAAGTCGTTAATTCGGACACCCATAATCCGGAATGATCTATAATCCGAACCTCAAAGCTAAAAACTTTCTTCGTATGCGTCGCGTTCACGCATGCGCATAGGCGTTTACGCGTGCGCGTAAGACCTTTACGGCTGCGAATATACATGTGCGCATGCGTATAATACGTTTACGCATGCGCGTTTAATGTATAACGGACGGTATACGCTAAAATTATCTAATTATCTATTTCAGTTAATGTTGCAGATTGCGTTGTTCTTTAATCTTCGAATTGAATCCTGCTTATTATTTTTTGCAGACTGTTAGAGCAATTTTATAAAAGTAAGCTTGAACTTCGATTATGTCAAATAAAATTTCCGATATATATTTACTAATATGTAAAGGATCTACAAAGCAAAAGTATGTTTCGAAGTCCATTAGACAGAAAGTGGAATTGCTGCAAAAAATGGATAAAGACATATCCTTTGATTATCTAATCATTCCGAAATATGTTTATCACTTTCACGCTGCTCTGCGGGGGAAAGGAAACGACACGGCGCGTAATGAATTGGAAGTTGATCTGTCAGCACTATCCTTATCTTCAGGGCAGATGTTTTTATTTTATTTGGCTTATAATTCTTTACTAAATGTAGTATTTCATCTCGATGTACTCGGTCTTTGATATGATTTAAATCAAGTTCCTCGTCATTATAATTCGCTTCCGATAGTGAAGAAAGTGACTCAGAGGTTATTGAAAACGAAAAAATTTCGATTGACAAATTAGTCGGTATTCTCGACACAGCAATTATAGGACTTGAACAGCGGAATTTTGTAATTAAACAAGAAATTATGTCTGTTTAATAGCATTAAAGAGAAAGTATTATTACATGAAACGAAGCATATTAAACAACTTACATTGAAAGAAATGTTTAATAAAGTTAACAAATAAATATTTAGCTTTTTCTTTTTGTAAATTTTGATACCCTTTAGATAATAATTGCTCTTTATTTCATAAATTACGGTTTCATATTTTTAATTTTATAATTTCTGCATGCCATCTTACCAGATTTAAACTGATGATCTATAATCCGGAAAAATCGATAATCCGGAATCGCCGAAGTCTCGACGAGTCCGGATTAACGACTTTTGACTGTATTATGCAGCAAGGATGATAAATACTTCAATAGAATAACAAAATGTAGCCCAATGAAGATTCAAGAAAAAGATTAAGAAATTCTCATGTTTTTTATTACATTGTTCCTTAAGCTAAAAAAAATTTAAAACTACCACGAGTGATTTGTTTTCTCATAAGCTCAAGATTTGATTATCTCTGAAAACAATCATCTTGCAGAGGTAAAATGGCAGTATCGAATTAAAAATTTTAGTGAATCCAAAGTAAAATGAAATAAGTTTTGTACACACACTGCAGTTAAAAAAAAAAAAAAAAGTTGTGGTTGGATAAAAATGCACTTGAGTTACATATGCGGAATTAAACTGACTTTTCAAGTTTAATAATTAAACGCAAAAACAAATTTAGATGGAAAAATCAAAATTTTATGCATGCATACACACACACAGGGGGGAGGGTAAAGATGAAACTTATTTGTTTATTTTTATTAACAACAATTTATCCTTGCACTGTAATACATAAGAATTATAACTATCTCTGCCATATTCACTAAATGGAAAAAAATGAATAAAAGTTTAGATTAGGATATTTGAATACAGCAAAGAACACGAGGGCTATCTGCCTTCCCTAAGGAAAAACGGCTCACATTTACGTTACACACAGGAAAAACCATACAGCCAGTACTTTCACCTATGATCAAACTTCCAGCATTCAGCAGTCTTAACTACTCAGCTACGTGTGGGACTAAATCAATAATCAGAATTAATATTTAGATATTCTATGACTTGAACCTAAGTATAATATATAGTGTTCATTAAAATGTTTTAAATAAATCTAATATATATATATATATAAAAAAACTTAAATGTGTCATTTACTGATATTTTATGTATGAAATATATGTCTTTTAGAAAAATTTTAATTGCTTAGATAAGGAGAAGTCTTTTGAGCAAAAAAAAATCAGTATTTTGGGGTTCTCCATCCACACATTAATAGTTCAAAGCATTGAAATCATTAGAAATGGGCTAGCCGTAAAGGTGGCTTTGTGGTTTTTCTGGATCCTAAATAGAATACCAGCCATAAAGGTAATTTTTATCTTTAGATAGTTAAGTCACTGTGTGCTTTTTCATAATCATTAAATGTTATGTTACAGAAATTTAGGTCAGTTATTTAATTTGTGATTATATTGCTCAAATGTGTAAAGCTTAGTTTAAATTTTGATGTAAGCACAATATCAAGATACCACACTATCTTGAACTTTTAATTATATCAGTCTTTGGAAGTTTTAAGGTATTTATTTTTTAAATGTGTGAGTAGTAAACTAATACATATCCATGTCATAATACATTTTAAGCTAATAATGAAATGCAAGATCATCACAAAGAAATTGGATTATTTTTATAATTTAACTCAGACACATTAAATCATTATTTAGCATTTTAATGTACATTTTTGAATAAGAAACTTGATTGTACACAGATCTAATGCTTTTTTAGAATGAATTATAAATAATTAAGGACATCGGCATCTCCTCAGCTGGAAATGGAACCAAAATTAACGAAACCACAGCACTAACAATTCTGTTATTAAATCAGCTATTAAATAGCAAATATAATTACTAATTTTTCAATAATATAAAGTGATTATAAAAATATTTCATATTATAATATAAATGTTTCTCCCTACAAAATGGCAAAAAGCATTAAAATTATTGACTAGCTTTTGAACAATTAAGTACTATGTGACATCATTAGATTATTTTGAAGCAGGCGGTGTGAAAAATGTGCAATGTTCTCACAGGAACCCTGAAACTCTAGAATATGCATCGAGTCTGTTTTCAATTACACCATGAAGACATGTGGAAGGACAGGAGAAAATACTTTATTTCATAACTATCTTACAAGTAAATGATCAATAAACATTTTCAAAGGAACAGAATACATCTACAAAGAATATATCAGGACAAACTGGTAATATTTGAGTTGATCTTCATTACTAAAATAACCTTAAAATACAAGTTCTAGTAACCCAGTAGAAACATAAAATCATTATTTACCATCTTAATGTACATTTTTTTAAAAAGAAAATTAACTATACAAAGATCTAATGCTTCCTTAGAATGAATTATAAATAGCTAAGGATGTCAGCATTTTCTCGCCTAGCACAGGAACCCATAAATTCAAGAAATCAGTGTTACCTACTCTGCTATTAAATCAGTTGCACGTTAAAGTTTTAATCTTTAATTTGCACACATTTAATCAATATATATACTAATTTTTCAATAACTGGAATAAAATCTTTAAATCTGTTTATTTTTATGGAGTCAATCAACAGTTTATTTTTGTATTTCTTATATCAAGTGCCCAGAAAATACCCAGTATGATCATTATGTATTAGTTTCTATACTATATTAACTTATTAGTTGTATTTTGCTGTTTAACTTGAAGAGAAAAATTAAAAAATTAAAATAAATGATAATTAGCTTTTAGTTGCCTTTCATTTTTTAATTAATCTCAAATCAAACATAGTTCAGTTTGCTTTATAAATGAAGCTAGCTATTCAACAGAAAATTCTTCAGCATGTGAGTGCATAATTCAAGCATGTGAGTGCTATTTGTCAAAAGGGAGGAGTGCTTTTGTGGAGGACTTTCTAGAGTGGTATCCAAGTTACACATTGGAAATTTGCAAAAATGCTCATGTAGCCAACCCTTTCGATTGGAATCCAACTCAGGTCAAACTATTAGTATTCAGTAACTTTACTGCTTGGCCACTGATGGGATCCAAATCAAACATATGTTTAATTATTAAAATGAGCTATTGAACAGAAAATTCTAAAAGAAACGATAATTACTTATCCAAAACAAAAGTAACATAAATTTATCCAAACCGTTTTAATTTGCTAATTAAAGGAGATTTAAACAGTTTATTTATAATTTGAAACCATGCAATATGATTTCTTAATTTTTTACAAAGTTTAACCATATACAACATGATACACCATTTACTTATTATTAACTAGTTGTATGAGGTGCATAGAAATTTGATGAAAATCTCAATTATAAAGTATAATTTATATATCACAATGACAAGTTTACATAAGTAAGTTGAATCAAGGATATTTTGTTGTTGCAAATCTGTTACAATATAAAAACAGATCAAATTAAATTAAGATAAATTAAAATTATTAAACAATTATTATTATACTTATTTTGTGTTATAAAAACCTCCTGAAATCGGTGTAGAGTAATAGCTATTCTGATCATTCACAATTTACGAATTTTATTTGAGAAAAGATAACATAAGTTGAAAATTATAAAAGATCTAACTATGAGATGTTAGAAAATAAAATTACGACTAATATTTTGAAACTACATTTGTTCAAAGATTAATAAACCATGCTTCATATCGAAAGACTTTTGATGATCCTGATAAAAACTTATTTCAGGAAATACTGAAAAATTATTTCAGTGATACGAATTATTGTTATAGTATTAAGTGATTAAAAAATATTTCAGAGTATATTGTAAATGCTTCTCCTTATAAAATAGCGTTTAATACGTTAAAGCATTAAAATTAGTGATTAGCTTATGGAAAATTTCTGTCTGCATACAAACAAAAAATTTCAGTAAAGAACAAAGAAAATGCGCGAAGATCCCAAAATCACGACAAATTGGCGATATTTGAGTTGCTCTTCATTACTATGACATACATAAAGTACTTCTTCTAGTAACCCGGAGCCCAACTCTTCATCTCAACGTCATGCCTGATTGACTTTCATTATAACCAATGAGAGGGTTCCATTTAGTGGGAGGAGCGAGAAGAGGTCCGGTTAATAACGTGTCCCGTTCTAACTACGTTCTTACGTAAGATTATTCTCGAGTTTAGATGTAATGGTGCTGATAGTTCGGAGTTTAGATGTGGAAGCGCTGATAGTTCGGAGTTTAGATGTAACATCTCCTCCCACCATTGAGATCCAACGATGCGGAGGAACTCAATACACATAGGTCCAGTCGATGAGGAGGCCGAACAACTCGTCCAGCTCTGGTCATCACTCGAGGACTTGAGGCAGGTTCTGGAATACTAGCAGCCTGATCAGCCTGACCAGTTGCATGGTCGTTTCTATCTCGAGGTGCTCTGTCGGGGAACGGAGGGCCAACGGATTCGGAAGTAGAGATCTCCAACGGGAAAAGCCGGGGCACTGGACGAAGCAGAATACCATTTCTTGTCTTGACCCTCGCTAGTCTAACTATTCCGTCTTTACTGGGGAAAAGCTCGACTATCTTGGCTAAAGGCCAATGTATGCGTCGTTTCTGGCTGTCTTCCAATAGAACGACATCGCCTACTTGCAACTGTTGAAATTTTCCCTTCTTTATTGCCTGTTGTCTCAACTGACCAAGATATTCATTACGAAATCTGTTTCGTAGATCATGTCTTATTCTCTGTCGGTATTTGGCTCGACGGTTTAGTTCTTTGGAATCTACGTAGTCCATATCAGGAACTCCTGATGACGGCAATTCTTGCAGAAACATCATAGGGGTCAGTGGTGATGGATCTTGATTATCCTCTGATACATATGTGATAGGTCGCGAATTAATCACTTGTTCACAGTCACATAATATAGTGTATAATTCTTCATAATTTAAGGACGTTCGACCTAACACTCTTCTTAAATTTTCTTTCACCATTCGCACAAGCCTCTCCCACCAACCTTCCCACCAGGCGGCGGTCGGAGGGTTGAACTTCCATCGTATCCTTTGGATAGAAGCAGCTGAACATATGGCGTTCCAATTAACTTTCTTAAGAACACTGTTAGTCCCTACAAAATTAGTTCCGTTGTCGGAATATATCACATAAGGTCTACCTCTTCTGGCAATGAATCTACGTAAAGATTGGATAAAGTTTCTGTAGATAGAGAAGTAACTAGTTCGAGGTGAATGGCTCTATAAATGGCACATGTATACAAGACTATCCACGCTTTAGACCCCTCACGGAGATAGAGAGGACCCGCTAGATCTACACCGACGACTTCAAAAGTCGCCCCTTCTCTGACTCGATCTTCGGGTGGAAATCCTGGCTCGACTTCCACTCTTTGTGTAACAAATCTTTTACATCTTACACATTTTCTGATAATATTTCGAATACTTTTTCTGGATTTTAATATCCAAAAGTTTTCTCTAAGATTTGTTGTTAAAGTGCTGACACCAGCATGCTGGAGTTCTAGATGTTTCTCGTAAATTAGTCTCTCAACAAGAATATGTTTTGAAGGTAAAATGATAGGATATCGGAAATTTTCATTATCTTGACGCTGTAGGACGTTCGTTTGGGCTCTTAAAATTCCATTTTGGTCTACGATTGGTCTCAGCGCACGAATGGCGGGATCGTTTATGCCTGTAAATGATTCTTTCTGTACCAATCTACAAAGTGCCTTTTCAGCATTCTCCAATTCATCAACTGAGACATCAGGAGTGAGGTTTTTATCTTTGTTCTTTAAATTGTGATAAAACCTGAAAATCCAAGCGATCATTCTCACGGTTTTTCTATATGAAGAGAAGTATTTGTAGTACCGGTCCAAATTGTCTCCATGATCTAGAAGAGTCAGAATCGTTTTCCTTTTTTCCTTGTTTATAAGTTCTTCATCAGGCTTTTCTTCTACATGGGGCCACTCGTCTTCTGGTAAGTAAAGCCACGATGGGCCCTCCCACCATGCCGATTTCTGTAATTGCTCAATAGTACATCCTCTCGATGGGAGATCCGCTGGGTTTAAACTTCCAGGTACATGCCTCCAGTCAGATATTCTGGTAAGCGATCTTATTTCTTGTACTCGATTGTGAACAAACGTACCCCATGCTTGATCCCTTCTTATCCACCCCAAAGCTGTAGAAGAATCACTCCAGAACACTGTTCTACAATTCTTAAGTTTCAAATCTGATAGAATTGTTTTGGCAAGCCTGGCACCTATCAGACAGGAAAGAAGTTCAAGCCGTGGAATCGTAAGTTCCTTAATAGGGGCTATTCGACTTCTCGCACTTACTAACTGAACCTTTACACCTTCGATGGTTTCAGCTCTTAAAAATGCACATGTGGCATAGGCTCTTTTACTAGCATCCGAAAAAACGTGGAGCACTACGGTATCTTCGTTTTCGTAATCAATATTTAACCAACGAGGAATTTCAATCTGAGATAGCAGAGGCAATTGGTTCAACCAAGTCCCAAACTGCTCACTTAGGGGAAGAGGAAGATCTTCATCCCACTTAATCTTCTCGTTCCATGTTTCTTGCAAAATTAGCTTAGGAATTACAGTTATCGGTGCAGTAAAGCCAATGGGATCAAAAATTTTCTGGGTAATTGACAAAACTTTTCTTTTGGTAATAGGTTCCCTCAAGTTAAATGTTTCTTCGATCTTGCAACTCAAACTATCTTTTTCTAAATCCCATACAAATCCTAATACTGGGACAACTTTTGTCTTGCTCTCTATCTCATCGATCATGTCAATGCGAAAATTTGATCGCCAACATCTCAAATTGAAATGCCCTGAAGCCAAAATCAATCTTGCTTCTTGAACGAAATTTTCGGCTTCATCTACGTGATTTAAGCTAATTAACGAATTATCGAGGTAAAATGAATCTTTCAAAATATTAGAAGTTTCTACAAATTTTTCTGGGACTGTAGTCAAAAGGTGACTAAGTGTAGCGGCTAGCAGAAACGGACTTGATGTGAGTCCAAAAACAACTCGGTTATGTCTGTAAATTTTAAACTTATGTTGATTATCGAACCATAGAAACCTTAAAAAATCTCTATCCTTTTCTGCTATTTTGATTTGACAAAAGGCCTTTTCGATGTCAGATGACACTCCTATGCGATATTTTCGAAAACGATTCAATATACGTGGAATAATTTCTATTAAATTTGGTCCTTTACTCAAACAATCATTGAGAGAGGGTGAATTCTTAGAACGTGCAGATGCATTGAAAACAGGCCGTATCTTTGTAATTTCACTAGACTCTTTTATTACAGGTCTGTGTGACAAGTAGTGCACTCCTTCCTCCTTTTCCTCAGTTACTACCTCAATAATATCCTTCGCTTCCCACTCATCAAATATTTCTTCGTAATCTTTTCTTCTGCGTGTGTTAATTAGTTTACTTTCGGTTTTGACGAGGTGTCTTTCTGCCACAGTACGGTTACTGGATAAGACGGATTTATCTAAAATAAAGGGTAAGGTTACTTCATATCTCCCTGAGCTATCTCGTTTTACACTTTTTAAGAAATGTTTTCGGGTTTCTTCTTCCAAGGCACTTTTCGTTTTGTTTTCCTCACTTGAAATCCCCAAAGTGTCTAAACGCCAAAGATTGGACAAATTTGTATCGGAAACATGTAAGGATAAAGAAAGAACGGACAGGGAACTCGACGTATTCGCATTCTCTTTAATCTTGCCCATTAAAGTCCAGCCTAACTTGGTCTCAAAGGCTACGTAATCCCCCGCAAAATGTTCAATTCTTTCAGTGAACAATTGTGCTGCGGTGTCCGCTCCTAACAGCATATGAATCTCTTCCGGATTTTCTTGAAACAGACAGAGATTTCCATTCACATGATTGTCGTTGATAAGGATTCCCCTTTTTTCCATTACTTTAATTAATTTTTCGTCTTTGATCTTAGGTAGTGACGAACAAATTTTCCTCTGGTCTAGTGCTTCGATTTTACACCTGTACTTTCCATCCAAATTAGTTAAATCTATTTGATAACGATTATGATCTTCCGAAACTTCTACACCCCCAAATAACCCATGTTTAATTCTTTCAGTTCCTATCTTTTCTAATTTCAACGTTTTAGCAGCATATTGACTTATGTACGTGTTCTGACTTCCGGTGTCTATTAGCAATCTTAAATAACCCTTTAAGGTTTTCCCAGCTACCCCTACGACCAAAGTTTGTAAATAAACTTCAGAACGGTTGCTTTGATTCGAAAGTACTTTATTTTCAACTTCCTGGACTGTTTTGATCGTTCCCTTTTTACTCTCGGAATTAATTCTGTTGCACATAATCGTAGAATGCTTAGAGTGACAATGGGTGCAAAAAATGTTAGAATCACAAAATTTGCTGATGTGACCCTTATTTTGTAAACACCTAAAACAAGTGCCATTTTTGCGTAGTATTTCAACCTTTTCGTCATTAGTTAGTTTCTGGGCAATAGGACATTTATGGCTTGAATGGGAAAAATCTCCGCAAAAAACATATGCCTTAATCAATTTTTCTTTAATACCCGTGGACACTAAATCAGAAGCAGAAGAAGCTTTCGTTTCTAATTTATTGCTCTTTCCATCGCTGAAATGACGAGTGCTTATTTTCTGGACTGCATACGCAGACTGACGGCGCCCACTATTCGCTGTCGAATGCTCTGAATTCTTATTTATGACTTCCGCCCTTTCGCGTGAATCTAAACATTGAGCTATAATCAAGCACAGGCTTTTAATATTACAATATGCACTTCCATTACTCATTCTGTTAATCTCAAGCAAAATATCTTGGGGAAGTGATTTCAGAATTATTGGACATAACACACTTGATAAATTCTCGAGAGACTGACCCAAATTTTCTAAACATCTTAATTCGATAGAAATATTATCATAAAATTTTCTAAAGGCGCGAACATCATTCGAGATTTTCAACGGTTTAGTGTTCAAAATGTTATTCATGTGAGTGTAAATGAGCACATCTGTTTTCGCAAATCTTTCTTTTAGAAGATCAATTGCGGAATCGTAATTAGCAGCAGTAATCGGTAATCCTTCGACTGTATTTAAAGCAGAACCACCTAAATGAGCTTTCAAATAATTAAATTTGTCTATTTTATCTAATGAATCATTTTTATGAATGGCAGACTCGAAACTGTTCCAAAAGGTTAGCCAGTTGTTTATATCTCCGTAGAATTTCGTTAAAGTTAACTTAGGTAATTTAATTCGAACAGACTCGTTATGTTTTGGTTCGCTTTGACTATCAGTACTGAACTGGTTATTTACTACCGTTTCAGTAGATTTGCGTTTTAATTCGTCGATTCTTTTGGAGGTACGGAAACTGCATTTAACGACCTTTTGGCGATATTCTTCAGATTTTTGGAATTCAGCATCAAATTCTTCGACTTTAAAAAGAGGTTCTAAATCTGTATCGACACTTTTAAGCGATTCGAAATTATTCTTTAATATTTCTAAATTTTCTTCCAAATCATGAATTTTCGGATCAATTTCCGAAAGCTGCGATTCCAAATCTTTAAGCGATATCGTTACTGATGTTCGGAGAGCTGCGCGCTTCTTTTTTAATTTATTTAATATCTCTTCAGACATGTTCTTAACAGTTCAAAAATTCAAAATGTAATCAATAATTGTATTCTTAATCTTTATTTTCTAATTTAAATTCTTATTCTTAGCTCGGGCGTCCCGGCAGGGATGCCAAAATTTGTTGTATCTCTCAATAGAATTCTAAAAGGTAAAAAGAAATCTCTTACCTTTTCATTCACCCGGGAGCCGAGCTTGTTCCATTCTAATTCTTATTCGATGAAATATCTAAATAATTCCAAGCTTTTGCATAAAAACTGACACTTCTGTATAAATAAAGATATTATATTTAGATACAGTTATATACAATTATTAGATTACATGAAATTACGCGCTCTCCAGCTAACAGTCAATCGAGTTCGGATTCAGAGTTCTAACTACGTTCTTACGTAAGATTATTCTCGAGTTTAGATGTAATGGTGCTGATAGTTCGGAGTTTAGATGTGGAGGCGCTGATAGTTTGGAGTTTAGATGTAACACTTCCATTTTTTCCATTTTTCCTTAACATTTCCGACGGAGAATGTTAGCGGAGCAGGTAGTCTGAAATCCATTTTGCTCCTGACACCATGTAACTTCTTGTATAGTTTGTTGAACTTAATAACTCCTGTACTTTAAAAGTAGACTCAACTAATTAGTATATCTCAAGAATTCAAAACTTTTATTATTACATTTTTAAACAGTTCACATGACATTCAGCTAGCACAGTAACACGTGCATCACAACAACCAGAATCGCCTAGCATGAGCGCCATTAAAGTTATTTACAGTTACAGTTGTAGTTATTTTAAATATACATCACATGCAGAATCATCAACCACCACCCTTTTTAGTTCGAGCACCACTGTAGAGCCACTAGGTATTTTTGAGTAGGAAAGATGAAAAATTTGCAACGCCAATGGAACCACCGACCTCTGGAATACACGCCCAGCGTGCTGACCACTACAGTACGAAGGCATGCGAAGAAGGCGGGAGGAATACCTTATAATGGTTAAGTCAATTCCCTTTCAAAATTGGCTGCTCGGGTTATTCTAGGCGAGGCAGCCAAGCTAACTTACGTTTTTTAGAAACAAAGTCCCATTAATCAAAACGGCCCTTTAAGGGTGCCTTGCCTCAGAAGAGCTCAAACTGTGAAGTTGATGGATTTCCAAACCCACGTGCTATCAATGTGTTGAGGAAGATGCAACTAATTATAGGAAATGTCCGAAATCTTCTAAATTCTAGGCCGCATGGTGAATCAACTGATTTCAAGACGCAAAAGCTGAAAATTCCTAGCTTTCCCAAGGCATCTGAAAGTGCAGAAAATGCCATGCATAAATCACAAAAAATTGAATTGAGTGTTGAGAGGTCTATTTCCTCAATGAAGAAATTTCTAAACACAAGTAACAGTATTTCTACAGTCTTTACTAACTTTTACCGTGTTATTTCGGAGATCGAGAAAATATTTACTGATTTTTCTATTTTGGATGTCTTACAAACAATTACCGGTATATTAGATGATTTAAAACAAGTCCCTATACCCGTAGATAATTTTTTTAACTCTATAACTATAGGTCAATATTTTTGAAATCCATAACATTAAGGAAAATTCGGGACACTGTTATGTATGACGCGAAGGACAAGCTCACAAAAGTCCTAATGAGGTGTGTACTCAGTAACTATATTGAGACGAAAATCCATTCCTCTTGTTCCTATCCAAGAACTACACCTATTTTCAGAAGCATGCTCCGGACAGAACCGAAATCATACATTTGCGATATCTTTAATGGCTTTGCAGACAATCCAATCCAATCCGTACAGTTATGGCAGGAATATCTTGCGAAGCACGATGTCTTCTGCTCGGTGATAAACAAGCCAAAAAGGCACATGACGTTAAAAATGCCGGACGAGTAATTTCCAGATGGAAGCATCTTGAGTTACAGAAGGAGGAATCTAAAACATGACAGGCGAGAGTGGACGTGACTGCAAGCTAGAGCAGGAATGCAGAGTCCAGAAAGTGGTACCATCTTCTAAGGCCCGAACACACTAGAAAGTAAGCAAAGTTAATTTCAAGTTCATCGTGCAACGGAAATAATAGAACTTACAAGTCCATTTTCATCATTTGCTCAACCATTCCCAGGGCAAGCAACACTTTTACCTGTGGAGATTCAATTTTCTTACATTTTTCCACAGATTCAAGAAATTTGTAAGCAATTTGCTAGAGGGTTTTGTCCATCGGCAAATCCGATATAGCTGGCGACGTAGCATCGGAGTTGGATTTCGATGACAGACTTCTAGTTTTCAGTGTTGGCTTTTCAGTCAACGGAGGCGCAAAATTTCTGACTGCGGCTTCCGTGCTGAAGTCAACTTCTTCTTAGCGGAGACTTCGCGAATTTCGGGTCGGAATTCGCACAACTTCAAGGAGGCTATATGTTCCTTTTTACAGCTGACTCAGGTAGGCTTCATATCTTTAGGTAGTTTGCAGGTGTATGTCAAGTGATTCTGCCTACACTTGAGGCATCTTGGCACGCTGTTACAGAATAGCTTGGTCATGTCCGTAACGCTGGCATCTGAAGCACATCATGGTGCTTAGATTACTTCTAAACCTTCTAAACTTGACCCTGAGATCCAGTAAAGTTTTCCTTTTATAGATATTCCTGCCCTCGTCATTTCTCTTGAATGAAGCGAAGAAAACCGGGAGCTTAACATTGGTTCCGTCAATTTTCCTAGTAAACTGCGTCACGCTGAGTACAAGAGATCCATTTTTGATCAATTCAGCCTTGATCTCTTCCATAGGCGAATCTTCGGGTAGGCCACTAATCACCACTTTTAGCGTTGTTTTCCTCTTTGATCGGAATGTGCTAAACTGCGTTTCATCCTTCATTAGCGCAGCAAGTGCTCTATCTTTATGAGTCGTCGAGTTGAAGATCAGAATAATTTTATCTCTCTTCAGGACCCCTACGTAATCCTTACACCATTTTTTTAATAGTCCTCGTAACTCACTCCATTTTACCTCTGGTCTGGGAGGGAAAATCGGAGGAAGTCATTCACTTTTTGAGTCAGTCTTAGTCGCCGGATCTAGCGTAAGATCATTAACAGCTTTATTCGCATACTCAACAAAGTCACAGAGGTAGGAACTTTGCTGAGAGCACAAAAGTAGGAACTGTAATTAGAACTTCGAAGCTATTCGTCGTCACTACATCGACAGCCGCGGTAGCAACGGGAGTCTTCTTAGCAGGAGGTTTCATCGGTTCCGGAATAGGAGCGGTGAAAATCTTAGCAGTTTTAGTCGGTGTTTTCCACTCATCATCTGTAGATTTATCGGATTTAAGAAACTGCTTTCTTTTCCTTTCAGTTTGTCTTCTATTAAATGCAATCATAACCGGATCGTTTTTAGAAGTACATCTTAACTTTTCTTTATCGTAGAATTGTTTTGGCAAATAGCTTTCCTTATCCATGATGGCAAAGAAAATATTCTCAGCTTTTCGTAGCGCTGATTTCACAGGCTTGCCGCTTCTTAATTGCTCTCGTAAAACACTTACGTTATGAAGAGCTTCATATATCTCTTTATTTGCAGTATCATCAAGAGGATGACCGAAATTCAGAAGAATAGTATAAGATTGGTCCACGAGGACCGAACGATGTTCGTTAGGAATAGCGAAAAATGCACGAGGCAAGGGACGTACGTCCAAGGAATCACGTGGCTAGAGCCAGATAGCATCGTAGAAGACAGACAACCTTCACGTATGAAGACCATCCCTCGAATGAATGAATGGTCGGCTTTGCAGACAAACGATTCAACATTATATATCATTGTTTCCGTGTTCGAGAGCCTTCCTACCTATCTTATGACAGAGATTTTGGAACGATTAAAGGGAACATAAGGAAATATAATAGAGTGTACCTTCCTCAGGAATACTGAAAACATGGTTACTACTAGTAGAAAGAACAAACCTTTTACAATGAAAATAGCAACTCATGAAGACACATTAAACTTAAACCTACTTTTTGCAAGAAAAGAAGTAAATCAATAAATACGCATGATAAGGGTGCATTTATTGTATCGTACAGAATATTTGTAAACGATGGTGACATACCAGGTTATGTTAAAACATACGATTTCACGAGGGGCTTAACAATGGAATATTCAAGATGGTCAAAAACGAAGGCAACCAAATTTTACCGGTAAACTAAGCGTACACAGAACCTATTGCAATAAAAGAAAGTAATATTCAAGACATCGTCAAATTGATGCAGTATGTGCCAAACGAAGCATTATCATTCTACAACGAAATATCTACTTGGAAAACTACCGGGAAGATGAAGAAGTCTGATTTTGTAATATTTTGTGTTTACTGAATTTTTCAAGTTTTTTACATGTTTGAGTCGCCGATATTGATTAGCTTTCTAAATAATTCTTCTACAACTTCGTTTAATATCAAGGATGTTCAATATATTTTCATAAATATTGTTTCTACATTGTAGTCTCACTACTAATCGTGAAAAGTTAATTAAGCGAACGAACTCAGGGAAAAATGAATGCATAACCAAAAATAATAATTAATATGTTATTTAAAAATTTTGACAAATGTGAAAAACCAATTAGGCAAATAAGGGCATTCTTAGGGGTCAGGCTAACAATATTAAAAAGATTCTATTATCATAATTCCGACTGCATTTCTTATATTTGAAAACAAAAGTATTTTTGCAAATATCTCAGAATGAGTTTTTTGAACTGGTAGTGTCTTTCCACTCACTGATTCAATTATTCTATTAAATTTTATGTCACTACATTTTATTTAATTTGAATTATTCACTATTTATTTATTTACGTTTCTGACAGACTCCCATAGGACTCTTTCACTTCTGATTTTAGAAATTAAGCCTTGCGCATTATAAATGAATTTCGAAATAATTAAATCGCATAAAATTTCCTGTGTGTTATAAAATATGTTATAAATTGCATAAATGCTGAATTTCCACATTCTTTTTTCTTTTCTGTTGTAATTTTTACTGATCAAAAATATAAGTTGGAAAAATATGTGAATCTTTTTTAAGGTAAACTATTTATTCCTACAGACAACATTGTGTTATAGAATTAGACAGTCCCGACACCAAATGTTATAAAATTTAAGCTGGCTCTAAGCCAAAAAGAAGATGTTATTAAATCTTGAGAGTTACGGTAGCACAACTACAAGTGAGGAAGTTACCATATTATAAGAAAGTTTTCTCTGGCAAAAAACAGTATTTAAGTAATCCATTTCCTTAGGTGTCAGTACTCTAAGAACAAAAAGGAAATTGAATTAAAGATTATAAAAGCAAAAATGAAATTTATTTTACTGGTATCTATATCATTTGGTTATATGGTAAAGCATACAAGAGTTATCTGTCTAGCAGGAGATGCCTTTGTGGATGAATTCTTAAGAGAACGTGGCTCATATTCTCCTTATACATTGGGAAAACCATGAAAAGTAGCCCGTTCGCATATAGGATTAAACTCCAAGCATTCAGTGTTCTACTCAGCCACTGGTGAGGCCATTATGTATAATAATTGAACGTAAATCATTAATTAGTGTAACTTAAATGTTTGCTGTTTCAAAACAAAACTTCAATGAATTATAATTTTCTTGGTATTAAGCCCTGCGTTTTCTCCCCGATGCTGTGGAATAATGCATATTATTTTGCCAGACAGAACCATAGTTAGAATATTCATGCTGTTGAAAAAGTTGGCATCTTAAAAAATTCCTTCAATTATTTAATACTTGTATCAATTTCAATGCCTCTATGATCATTCATACATTTTTATCTAATTTAACTATTGTAATTTACCTCTAAGTAGGGAAGTAGTTATTTCCTTTAACCATATGATACACATAAAACGTTGAAATTATATCCTTTAAAAGTTTGCGAAGAGATATCCGTTGGTTGCAAGATAAGTCATCATTAATGTATGCCTATTCTTGTATTTTCCTTGCAAAAAGAATATCATTTTGCTCCTAAAATATCACCTAAATAGGGCTGGAAAGAATACGCGTAAAAACAAAGTAGTAGATGCATTGCAGAAAAATAAAAAATGTAAAATACTGTTTTTAAATCACACAGCTTATTAACAAAATGCAGTTTGAAAGACAAATTACAAGTTAAAGATTTTAAGCTGACATCCTCTCAGAACATGCTATTTGTTTGGCTAAATGGAAGATAAATGACATGGCAGCATAACCTGTGCTTGTGAACGTGTACTTTTGAAAGTGCATGTGAACGTGTACTTCTGAACGTGCATGTGAACGTGTGCTTCTGAACGTGCATGTGAACGTGTGCTTCTGAACGTGTACTTCTGAATGTGCATGTGAATGCGTACTTCTGAATGTGCATGTGAATGCGTACTTCTGAATGTGCATGTGAATGCGTACTTCTGAATGTGCATGTGAATGCGTACTTCTGAATGTGCATGTGAATGCGTACTTCTGAATGTGCATGTGAATGCGTACTTCTGAATGCTTTCATAATAAACTTATCAAATCTGCTCAAAACAAGACATACTCAATTTTTTTGTTTTCAAAGCAAAAAATGAACTCAATTTTTTCTCTATATCTTTCAGTTTTTTTCTATATTTTTCAAAGCAAAAAATATCCAGACGTTAACCATCTTTCATTGAAAAAATTTTAACTTAATATAAAAAAAATATTCATCTTCTCGAAATAAAATAGAATTAAGGGGTTTGGCTTGATGCTACTAAAATGAATGTATGTAAATGTATACTCATGAACGTTTTCATACTAAACTTATCAAGACTGCTTAAACAAGAAATATTCAAATTTTCACTCAAAAAAAAAACTCGTTATTTTCACTTTGGCATGAGGTAACAATTTGGAGCAAATTAATTTTCGTTTTGATTGTTTTTACTTCTTTGTACGAAGTAAAAAGAAACTATTGTAATCGCGAAAAATTTCCGGTATCATAATTTTAACAAAAATATTCATTTTGACCGCTATCCAATGCAATTTAACGACGTTTTTGCGTGACATCTATACGTAAGGACAGAATAAAGGACTCTTTTCCCCCCAAAAAAATTATAAAACTGATTTAAAATGAATTCTGAAGAGTCATTTTTCGTATCGTCTGTACGTACTTACGTATGTATCTCGCATAACTCAAAAACGAGTAGCCTCAGAACTTTTCAGACGAAATTTTGTATATATATGTAGATGTTCATGTCCCATTTTGGTTGCAATCGGCCGCACCAAAAATATATAAATATATGTATATATATATAATTACTCTGTTACTCGGCTCAGTGAGCTCAGTTTCTTTATTCTTATATGTTTGTAAATTGCGCATATTTTGCTTTAAAAATGATTGAATTATATTGTTCTTATCTTCCGGTTAAAATTTTTATGCCTTTAGTTAACCTGCATGAAATAATTGTGGAATTATCAACAATTTAAAAGTTTTTTAAGTGCGGCTAAGCCTAATTCTTATTTACCATGGCTGTCATATCTATTTACATTTGAAACTTAGCAAAATAGTGGATTTGTTGCCAATCTAGAAAAACTAAGCTTCGCAACAACAAAGTAACGTCTTTTATTATTGCGAATTAAACTATGCTTGGTTCGTTTGGGAATTATAATTTAAGTCGTTAGCTTGTTTTTGGATAGAAACTGTAATTTTAATTGTAATTTTTTTAAAATTGTTTTAACTGTACTTAGTGTTTTATGTTTTTCTATATCTTTCAATTTTTAATGAACATATTTTGAATTTTTATGTGTTTCTGCCTTGTCTAGAAGTGAGTATTAATGCTTAAAATTGACAGAACTTTACTTATTCATTAATACTTATCTACCAATTTGCAACTGCACGTTTTGCAAATTAGCAATATTTTTCATAATCTGGATATCCCTGCCATAAATGAGAAAGAATGGGCTGAATCCCGTTGTGTCTTGTTTGGCTAAATTATAGGCATAGGTTACAAATGGTAGAATAGTATCCCAATTTTTCTGTTCAACGTCTACGTACATGGACAACATGTCTGCCAATGTCTTATTGAATCTTTCAGTTAAGCCATTGGTCTGATGGTGGTAAGCAATCGCCAGCAGATGAGACGTCTTGCATAGATGAATTACTCCTTTAGCAACGTTGGATAGGAAGTTGCGTCCTCGGTTACTTATCATTTCTTTGGGGGCACGAGGCTTCAGTACAATTTCTTCAACTATAAACTTGGCAAATTCGGTGCCCTCAGCTGTCGTTATTGCCTTTGTGACTTCAAATCTGGTAAGGTAATCTGTGCAAACTATAATCCACCGGTTCTCATTTCGAGTAACAGGAAAGCGTCCAAGTAGATCTATTTCAATTTTGGTGAACGGTGTGTCAGGAGGTTTTATCGGATGAAACTGTCTTGGTGGACGTTGCGGCTGTGATTTCCGTCTTTGGCATTCTCAGCAGTGTGATACATACCTCCGTGTGCTTCCATATAGCCCTGGCCAATGGTACTTCCTCCTTATTCGGTCGTACGTTTTGGCAAATCCGAAATGGCCAGCTGTTGGAGCATCATGAAGACTTCTTAGAACCTCGCTACGAAGTTGTTTTGGTACCACCAAGAGCCATTGCTGTCCCATAGGATCATAGCTTCTTTTATACAATATACCATTTCTTATTTGATAATTTTGATAAGGGTCACCTCCCTTGAGAGTTGTAATGATGGATTTTAATTGTTTGTCCTTCTGCTGCTCTTTTCCGTAATTTGTAGACGATATTTATGTCGTACTCCTGTAACCTGAGAGCCCACCGTGCAAGTCTTCCGAATGGATCCTTAACATTGGCCAGCCAACATAAAGAGTTGTGATCTGTGACTACCGTGAAAGGTTTTCCGTAGAGGTATGGCCTGAATTTACTAACTGCCCAGATGACGGCAAGGCATTCTTTTTCGGTGGTGGAATAGTTCTTTTCAGCTGCAGTAAGGGACCTAGATGCATAGGCTATTGGTCTTTCTTTGCCATCCTGGATCTGAACCAGTTACTGCACCGATACTATATTCGCTAGCGTCAGAATGTATCCTGGTTTCTGCGTCTGGAATGACATGTCCCAAAACAGTGCCACTGGTCAGCAGCCTTTTGAACGTTGCGAAAGATTCAATCTGTAACGCGTTCCAAGAAAATGTTGTATCTTTCTTCAACAAGTCCTGCAGGGGCTTTGCGATATCTGCGAAATTTTTGATAAATCGTCTGTAGTAGGACCACAAGCCCAGAAAACTTCGGAGATCGGCGATATTTTTCGGAATAGGGAACTTTGCTACAGCCTCTACCTTTTGTGGATCGGTATATATTCCATGTTGATAGACTAAGTGTCCCAGTATAGTCAGCTTCTTTTTGCCGAATGAACATTTCTTGGAATTTAGCGTCAGTCCTGCTCTTTGGATACATTTCAGTATTTCTTTCAAACGCTTTTGATATTCCTCGAAATGAGGTGCGTAAATGATTATGTCGTCGAGGTAGCAAAGACAAATATTCCATTTGAGATCTCTTAGTACCGTGTCCATCATCCGTTCAAATGTGGCTGGAGCATTGCATAATCCGAACGGCATGACTTAAAATTCATAGAGACCGTCTGGAGCCACAAAAGCTGTCTTTTCTCTGTCTTTATCATCAACCTCTATTTGCCAGTAGCCTGACTTCAGATCCATCATAGAGAAAAGTTTTGCACCTGCCAGGCAGTCCAAAGCATCATCGATGTGAGGTAACGGATAGGCGTCCTTTTTAGTTACCTTGTTCAATTTTCTGTAATCGACACAAAAACGCCATTCACCATTTTTCTTCTTCACAAGCACGACTGGAGATGACCATGGACTGTCTGATGGTTGTATCACATCTTCTTTTAGCATTCGTTGCACTTCGTCTGCAATGACATGCCTCTGAGTGACTGACACACGGTATGGCCTTTGTTTGATTGGTGCACTGTCATTTGTATCAATCTTGTGCTTCACCGCATTGCATCGAGATTTTTTCGCAATACTGTTAAACTAAAAAATGTCACTAAATTCATCTAGTAGACTCAATAGCTCGTCTTTCTCAGCATTAGTCAAATCAGTATCGAAAATTTCTTTTACGTTTTCTTGAGATAACCTTTTCCTGGACCTATGTCCCTTGGAACCTTCTGGAGCCTGATCACTTAGGGAGCAAATAGCGTCGTTTTTTATGGTCGTTAAATAACCTACATTCAACTTTTTCGGTATAAGTTGGATTCGTCGAGAACAATTAGTTACCCATAATTTACCACAACCATCCTCTATAGTGACAATTGAAGATAATTCTTTTTCGCACATCAGAAATCTATTTCCAACAATCATAGCTTCATCTGCTTCCCGTAGTTCTGAATTCAAGGCACATATTCGCCTTGCGGTGTTTGCTTCAATTACATAATCGGTTGCGGCAAACAAGGAGGGCTCTAATTTATTTTAATATTCATTCTGCAAGTGTAAGTTCTTGATTTACACAATCGATAACGGCATCGGTGGCACGGAAAAAGTTCCATCCAAGTATAATTTGATGACTACATTCTGGAAACACAAGGAATTCAAACGGCTTCGTAGTCCCATTCAAATCAACTTTTAATACACAGCGTCCCGAGGCAGCTACAGTTTTACCACAGGCAGTTTTCAATACAGGTTCATTCTCAGCAAACTTAGGAGCATTTAGCTGTCGACGTGTCAGCTAAATGCTCCTAAGTGAACATTCGGTAGAGTTTTTGCTTCTCCCTGCTGCTGTGAGTGCCAGCGCCTCTATAACCTCTTCCCGGACCACAGAGTCTATGTCATTCGGTGTTACGGGTTCTATTTCCGTGTAGCCCTGAACTTGAGTCAGGACCTTCTGAAGCTCTTCTCTGACGATGGCGCGCACTATAGACCTTAGTTCACCGGCGTCCGCATCGGCCGACACCGCAGAGACATTTGGAATCATGATCGGGCGATACGTCTTCGTCCAAGGCTTTCTATGTGACGGCAGCGTTTCACGAAGGCATCGACGCTGTCATAGTCCTGGAACGACAGGACCTGGTACAAGTCTTCAGCAATACCTTTCATGAGATGGGCCTGTTGAAACTAAATAACGTTTGCATAATCCGAGTTCAGAAAACAAAACATTTATTTTACATATTTTAAAGAAATAACGTTCTGAAACAACATGTTTCATCTACACAATCAATCGACGCTCTCACCAGAGCATTACGCCATCAAACTTGGCACACATCCAAAAGTTCAAATTGAAGAATTACAGAAGCGTTGTTGCCACACAAGAAAAGACATATAGTTACAACTTCACACAATAATAAAACAAAAACACACTTTTGAAAAATAGACAATAATAATAAAAATAGTAATAATAAAATTCTTAACAATATTTTCTCGATTATGCAACATCCTCCCCCCTTTTTGAGTCAGTGGCAAACGACTCAAAAACATATGTTATCCTATTAAAAAGGTCTAGTACATTAGGCTTCTTAACAAGCCGTCCTGACGACGTAAATTTCTGTTTTATATGCTGTACGTCAGTCTGATCGTTTTTCTTATCGTCGTTAACGTTAGGCTCTTCAACTAAATAATTTTCACTTAGTTGTATCTCTAGTGGATAAATACGCTGAACGGGCCTTATGAAAATCCCATTCTGAGTTTTTAGTTTAACTGTTCGAATTTTGCCATCCCGACCAGGAATTTTCTCTATAATTTTACCCAGAGGCCAATACAAGCGTTTTTTGAAATCATCGCCTATTAAGACTATCTCCCCAATTTTAGGCAACCGGGTTACTTTATTTTGTGGTTGTTTCATTACTAATTGCCCCAAATATTCTTTTCGGAAACGGTTCCTTAAATCTTTAAGAAGTTTTGTGCGGTATTTAATTCTTCTCAAAAAATGCTGAGAGTCAATTTTATCTATATCTGCTACATTCGAAGTACAATTTTCAATTAAAAACATTGACGGAGTTAAAGGGATAGCATCTTCAGAGTTCTCCGAAATATATGTTAAAGGTCGAGAATTAATTACCGACTCACAGTCGCAAATTAAGGTTTCCAGTTCTTCATAAGATAAAACCGATTTTCCCAAAG
The DNA here is from genome assembly GCF_044657685.1 of Stegodyphus dumicola. Lineage (NCBI taxonomy): Eukaryota > Metazoa > Arthropoda > Arachnida > Araneae > Eresidae > Stegodyphus > Stegodyphus dumicola. The sequence continues at coordinate 190,860,143 of NC_140772.1, read as the reverse complement.
AACGTCTTAAAAGTTCTTTAACCATGCGAACTAGCCGTTCCCACCAACCTCCCCACCAGGAGGCTGTTGGTGGATTGAATTTCCATACTATTCTCTTTATTTTTGCCTCATTCTCTATTATGTCCCAGTTAAGTTTAGACATTTCGTTATACGTTCCTCGGAAGTTAGTCCCATTGTCAGAATAAATAGTTCGTGGTCTGCCACGTCTGGCTATGAATCGTCTTAAAGCCAAAAGAAAAGATTCTGTTGATAACGAAGTCACCAGTTCTAGATGGATTGCCCTGTACACAGCGCATGTGAAGAGTGCCATCCAAACCTTCTTACCGTCTTTCAAAAGCAATGGGCCAGCTAAATCTACTCCCAAAATTTCAAAAGCCCTATAATCTCCTACGCGATCTTCAGGAAGAGGAGTCACTTCGCAAGACATTGGTTTCGCTTTATATCGTTGACATATTACACACCCTTTTAACACATTACGCACAGTTTTACGTTGTTTTAGTATCCAGAATCTTTCTCTTAAAATAGATTGAAGCATTTGAGTTCCAGCATGACGATGTTTCTTATGAACTGACTCAATTAACAATGTAGTAAAGATACATTTACTCGGTAACAAAATTGGTGTTAAAAATTCAGAATTGTCTTTGCGTTCCAATATTCTAGTTTTAACTCTTATAATTTTTTCATTATCAATGAATACATCAAGTGAATTACGAGCTCCAATGTCAGGGAAATTTGAGCTTTGAACCAACCGAATCAAAACTTTTTCGGAATTTATGATTTCAGCAACAGTTAGGTTAGATTCTTTACACAAATTTGACTTCTTCCTACAGTTAGAAATAAAACGTAACACCCAACCGGTTACACGAATCATTTTCTCATAATCAGAAACTCTTTCTGCATACCAAGGAGTGGTATCCTCTGAAAAGTTAACATTAATAAGTTTTACCTTCCTCTTTTCCAAGTCAGCTTCGCTCGGCTGACAAACAATATTGGTAGGCCAAAATTCAGGGCTTTCTCTTAGCCAGAGAGGTCCCTTAAACCACTCCGAGTTAATAATTTGTTTAGCAGAGCAACCTCGAGATAACACATCTGCTGGGTTCATATTACCAGGCACATGCCTCCATGATTCAGGTTTTGTCAACTTAGTAATTTCTTTAACACGATTGCTTACAAAGTTTGACCAATTACCAGGATTTCTGATCCACCATAATGCGACTGTGGAATCACACCACAAAGTTACATTTATATCAAAATCATTAAGAGCTTTACAAACAGAATATAATAATCGTGATCCAATGCAACAGGACATTAATTCTAATCTAGGAATCGTCAAATTCTTAATAGGAGCTACTCTAGATTTTGCTCTTAAGAGAGTAATTTTTACACTGCATGAATCAACACTTCTCGCGAAAATACATCCTGCATAAGCATATTTGCAGGCATCGACAAATACATGCAATTCAACTGTTGCAAAGGTTCCAATGAATCGGGGTATTGCCACATTTTTCAACAAAAGTATATCAGATAACCACACAAAAAATTTACTTACAAAATCATGAGGCAATACCTCGTCCCAAGAAAATTTCAACTTCCATGTTTCTTGTAACAAAAGTTTTGGAAGCAAAGTTATTGGTGCAAGTATTCCAATTGGATCAAAAATTGATTGTACAATAGACAGAATCAGTCTCTTAGTTACCTTAGTATCACAAGTTATCATATTTACATTTATATTACACCTTAAAGTATCATTGTCTAAATTCCACAATATTCCTAAAAGAGGTGTGTCCCCAGAATGTTTTGTAATATATTTGGAAGCAACATTGCTCTCCCATCCCCTTAAATTAAATCTGCCTCTCGACATAAGACTTTTGGCCTTTTGAATTAAATCCTCTTGTTTCTCAATATTGTAAACACCCGTAATACAATTATCTACATAGAACGAATTTTTTAATTTGTCAGCCACATCTAAAAAGTCAGATGGACAATTATTCAAGAGATATTTAATAGACGCACCTAGTAGATAAGGGCTGCAGGAAACCCCAAAAACTACTCTGCAGTGCCTATACACTATTTCTCCCTCATCACTTGGATAGAAAAATCGCAAGTAATCTCTATCCTTCGGAGAAATTCCTAACTGCAAGAATGCTTTCTCTATGTCTGCACTCAGACCAATAGGAAAAAATCTCATTCTGTCTAAAATATCAGGGACTAATTCTATTAAATTAGGTCCTTTCAATAAACACTGATTCAAAGATGGTTTTCCCTTTTCACAAGATGAAGCATCAAAAACGGGTCTTACCTTAGTGCTTTCACTATTCATCTTAATAACCGGTCTGTGTGGTAAAAAGTGGCATTTATTGTTTAATTCCTTTTCCGGAACCTTTTCTATAATATTTAAATTTTCCCACTCTCTAAACACTTCTTGATATTCCTTCAAAGAATTATTTTCTTTTGCCTTCTTTATCATTTTTTGATGACGTGTCAAAGCAATGCTTTTATTATCTGATAAATTGGTAGATTCGCATTTCCAGGGTAATTCTAATTCATATCTACCATCGGGCCGAATAGATAATTTATTCTGAAAATCAATCTCGTAGTCGCAATGAAGATTTTTCGTTTTACTATTTTCCGTCGGGTCGGAAATACCCAAAACTTCAAGCTCCCATAAAGATTTCAAAGAAGCATTATTTACATGTAAGGAAAGACTTATTAGGGCATTATCCCTGACAGTATCATTTTCTTTACCCATAACCGTCCAACCCAGTTTTGTTTTGACTGCAGTTAAACCAGAGGGTAATTCTAGGTATTCGTCAGTTAACAGTTTACCAATGACATCTGCACCTATCAATAAATCAATTTCACTTTCCTCGCAAAATGTGTCACTGACCTCAATTTTCCTGCTTTTCAATTCCTCTATAATCTGAGCATTCTTAATTGTTGGAACAAATCCACATATCTTTTTTTCAGAAAAAGCTTCAAAACAACACCTAAAAGTGTTATCTAAACTGCTTATGTCAATAGCAAAAACAGAATGGGTTACAGGCGCAGTTTCCCTCCCCCCAAACAAACCATGAATGACTTTCTCCTGTCGAATAGGATCAGCCTTCATTCGCTTCATAATTTTCTCCCCAACGTATGATCGTTGGGATCCCGAATCCAAGAGAATTCTAATTTTTCTCTCTCGATCTTTAACTTTAATTAGAACACATAAAGTTTGCAAATAAACTTTCTCGCTCTTACTGTTATTAGAAAGGGAAACATCCAACTTAGAGTCATTTTGTTTTACAGAACTAACATTCTGAGGACACATAAATTTTATATGATCACAACTGCAAATGGGGCATTTAATATTGGCTTTACATTGGTTTTTTAAATGGCCAATTCTTAAACATGAAAAACAAACACCTTTCTTTTGTACAAGTTGCCTCTTTTCATTTAAGCTCATATTTTCAGCTTTAAAACACTTAGCACTCATATGAGGCTTACCACAAAATATACAAACATTTTGCTTACCTTTACTGGTTTCATTTGTACTTACCAGCGCGGCAGCTGTTGCTAAATCTGAATTACCTGAAATAACATTTTTATTAAGACGCTTAACAGAATGAGTAAATCCTGATTGTGCTAATCTAATCATTTCTTCCGATTCTACTTCATGCCTTAAAAAACACATTAGTTTTTCAAGCGTTCTTTCAGAACTCTTTTCCTGTCCCTGTTCAGAAGTTCGACTCCGCTCCCAGGCTCGTAGAATATTCTCAGGTAGGCACGACTCCACTAAAGGTTCTAAGAAATCAGCAAACTTTTCCTTGGTGCGTCCTAAGCTTTCCAGTGCTCGTAATTTACTTTCTATACTATCATAAAGTACTCCTAAGTCCGACGCCGTTCTGCCTGTTGTAGCATTCTTTGTAACAAGCCCAAGCAAATCTCTTACATAGATCTGCACCAGAAGGTCTTCTCTACCAAATCTTTCTTTCAGCTGCTCGATAGCTTTAGGATAATTCGCGGCGATAACAGGAAAACTGTTCAAAAGTTGAGCTGCCTTTGAGCCAGGTACTGCACTTTGCACTAAGTACAAAAATTTATCTTCCGGCACAATATCCGCATCTTCATGAATTTTGGAGAATTGGCTCCAAAAGCCTAAAAATTCTCTTGCATCTCCAGAAAATTTTTTCAGTTCAAGTTTAGGAAGTTTGAACTTCCTGTTTTTATTTTCTTTAGGATCCGAAATCGAAAGTGAAGCAATATCTGTAGTAACATTCATCGAATTCAATTGTCCAATTTTATTCTGAAGTTTCACCTTTAAAGCTATAAAGGAATCTCTGTATCCTTCAGCCGTATTAAATTCATTCTCGAAATCCGCTTCCTTGGTTTGTTCTAAAACACTGCTTTGAGTACTGTCCAAGCGTTCAAATTTGTCAATTAGTTGCCCCAACAACACTTGCAATCTCTCAGGATCCGTACAAGTAGGCAATTCTTCTTCCACAATCTTCGTAGTTAACGTAAACGAAGTACGTTCACTTTTACGTTTTGCCTTTAACAACTCCATTTTAACAAAACGCCTAAATCAAAACTACTCGAAATCACACAAACGTCCTGTCAAACGGACGCCAAACTTTTATGTTGAAACTAAATAACGTTTGCATAATCCGAGTTCAGAAAACAAAACATTTATTTTACATATTTTAAAGAAATAACGTTCTGAAACAACATGTTTCATCTACACAATCAATCGACGCTCTCACCAAAGCATTACGCCATCAAACTTGGCACACATCCAAAAGTTCAAATTGAAGAATTACAGAAGCGTTGTTGCCACACAAGAAAAGACATATAGTTACAACTTCACACAATAATAAAACAAAAACACACTTTTGAAAAATAGACAATAATAATAAAAATAGTAATAATAAAATTCTTAACAATATTTTCTCGATTATGCAACAGGCCACTTTTTCGTCTTCAGACATGGATGGGTTTGCTTTTAGGCTGAGAGCAAGAACATCTTGAAAGTACGTTTCTGACGTTTCATCGATTTGTTGGGCACGTGTGAGTAGTACTCGTTCAGCTTGGCGCTTTGCATCAGCTGCTCGGGAAAAGGTGTTCTTAACAGCAGTCCTGAAAACAGTCCAACTGGTAAATGTATCTTCATTATTATCGAACCACTGTCGAGCGGTTCCGCCAAGGTAAAAAATGACGTTCGACAGACACATTTGATCATCTCAGTGGTTATAGTTGGCGATTCGATCGATTTAGTCCTTGAGCCATCTAGTAACTTCTTGGCTATCCCCGCTGAATATATACGGGCTTCTGGGTAGTTGATACGTCAGGATCGGTATTGGTGCGATATTACTCGAAGCGGAACTAGCTGCTGGAGGATTCTGCTCGGTTTCCTTCTCATCAACCATCTTTCTTGATCTTTTACGCGAATCCTGTAAGAGCCCAAACTCAGGAGGAAGTCCTCGAATCCGCAGGCTTCGGAGTAACTCTACCGTAGTAACTGAGAAATACCCGGAGCCTCCACCAAACTGTCGCTTAGATGAGGGGATCCTACAAATGAACAGGCAAGTACAAGTCTAAACTCAAGACTTTTTATTCACTTGAAATGAATGAAAAGCTACTTATATACAGCTGGTGAACATGCTGAAACATTCCAGACTTGGAATGTTCTGGAAGAATAAGAAGGCAATTTAGATAAATAAGATAACATTAACAAGAAGGAAATTTACTTAAAAACCAATTATCAGGCATCTTGCCGTTGATGGGTTTCGAATCCTGCACTTTCTCCGCTAGGCTATGAGGAACTCGGTCGAAAAGAGCAATTTTAGTTACATTATAAATGAAAGTTATTTATCATTTGGATTTACTTGGAATGGACCGTCAACCTATATATTTTCAGAGGAAATTATCGGAGTTCAAATATAGTAAAAACGTAATGAAAGGTTTTATTATTGGGAAAAATAAATGCTTGTCAAGTGAAAAAAGCTTTGGAAGCTAGTTTCCTAGTAAGCCTAAGAATTGCCAAGACTTTGCAGGCTCACGCTATTGGTGTACGAGCGTAAAGATATCGTTTTAACATTATTCAATGAAAAAGTGGCTAATGAACTAAATTTTTCATTACACATAAGTGAAATTTAATATTTTAAAATTATGTTTTTTTTTTTTTTTTTTTTTTTTTTTTTTTTTTTTTTTTTTCCATAAATTTCTTTTAGGTCCTTTAGCCGCTTAAAAAAGATCAACTTCTTTCATCTTCTATTATTCCAATTCAATCAATTTGTAAGGATCTTAAGTTTTACTAACGTTTATTTTATTTTAAATCTTTACTATCACTTCTTATTTTCTACTTCCGGCCAGAATTATAAGCGTTAACGTATTTATGCAAAGTTTGTCTGGCGAACGCCAAGTATTTAAGTTGTGGCTTTTTGCCAAGCGAGAGAGAGGAAGCAGTTAGTCGAAGCAGGCCGCTTACCTTAGAAGTTTTACTCAGTTGCTGGTTGCCTTCCAGGCCAGAGGTTTAATCCTCTTGATAACTTTAAACGTATTGTAGTGTTCACAGTTCTCTGTACTACATACGGCTTCCTGTTAATATAAGGCCAATCTTCCACGTTTATTATTTTAAAGTTAAATTAGAGTTTTATTTTTATATTTTTACGTTTAGACCAAATAGTGGGTCTTTGTATTCCGAAGTACGGAAGTTATTGTAAATAGAGAAAAATAAAGGGTTTTGTATACCCTTCTTGTGTATCCTGTCTACTTCCCACAGTTATTGAACATAGTGAGCTCTCTGTTCCGAGTCAGGTCCTTGCATGTTCCCGAAGAAAGTAAGACGGAACATTGAACCTGATAGTGGCGCCCGACGAAGAAGAATAACCATGGCCGAGTTTCAAGAAGAACCTGTGCTGCCTGCAGAAGCGGCTCAGAATCCAGAAATGAAAGCTGCCGCCCTGGAAGGATTTGGTTACATCGTCCAGACCATGCGCGTCCAGACCAGAAGCAACATTTAATGGAAACTCACCGGTAACCAGTTTTTTGGAAAAATTGGATGACCACTTCATGCTCTACCCCGTGCACGAATTTCAAAAAGTTACCTTAGCTACCAGCGCTTTGAGGGGCCAAGAGCTTAATTGGTTCAAATGTATAGGCAGAAGTCTCTTGGGTCAAGCAGGAAGCCCCACCTATACTTACGAAAATTTCAAGACTGCCCTACTAAAAGCCTTCCCTGTTGTATGGGATCGTGCGAAATTAGAAACGGAACTTTTCAGTATATATCAACAAAGAATCGAAAACCTCTCAAGCTTTATTTTAAGAAAAATTCACGTCTTCAAACTCTTGTATGGAAACCGTCCGGATCCTGAGATAATTCAAGTGATTTTGCCGAGGTTACTGCCCCAAGTGCAAGACTTTATTGAATTATGAAATCCGACTACACTGGAAAAGTTATTTGAGCTAGCAATCCAGTTTGAAAGTAGAACGGCGGACATTGAAAGAAGACGCCAATATCAACAGCGAAACCAATTTGGTGCGCCAAGACTACAGCAAACTCAAGCGCATGGCTACGGAAGCAAAGCGAATCAGTGGGCAAGGAAACCCGAGCATTCAAAAACAGCCGGCGAACATCGACAGTTCAATAGCAATCCAGGAAAAAAGTCTCAAGGCCAGTGGAAAAAGAAAGAAAGCACGGAAATGAAAAATAATTTAAACTAAAACGGATTTCTGCTGACGGGAGGGTGCGGAAATCCGAAGGCCAAGAAAACCCCTCTTCCTTCAAGTTAAATACAGTAATGGTGAAAAATTTGACTCTTCCTAAGATTGAAGTGTTGGTGAATAATATCCAAGCCACCGCACTCCTGGATACAGGCGCGCAGTGTTCCTGTGTGGCAGAAGATTTTTTTAGGAAGTATTTTCGTAAATATCGTATATATAATTCGGATAATACGACAGTGTCAGCGGCGCAAGGAGAAAAATGTAAGTGTATAGGTAAATTACCTCTGTATGTCCGTATCAAGGACGAACAAGTAAAGGTTATGTTTTTTATAGTAAAGAATCTGCAAGCACATATTATTTTAGGAATAGATTTTCTTTCAGAGGCACAAGCAACGCTGGATTTTAATGAAGCGTCCCTTAAGCTGACGATGAAACCAGTTCCTGGAGAAAAGGCTGAACCGCCGATGTTAAATCTTGACCACCTGCCTAATGACGAGCAACGAAGAATCCGACAAGTGGTAAGTGAATTTGCTTCGTTATTTAGTGATATTCCAGGATTTACTCAGGTTACTAACCATAGAATTGACACCGGAGATTCAATGCCATTTCGCCACAAAGTATACCGGTATGATAAGAATAAGGAAAAAATTATAGAATGGCATATCACCGATATGCTACGTAAAAAGATCATAACGCCCATCTCAAGTAGTTATGCTAGCCCGGTGGTTTTATGTAAGAAAAAAAATGACTATCCTTTGACACATCCAAAATGGTGGAGATTCGCAATTGACTACCGTAAATTAAACTCCATAACTAAATATCCGGTATATCCGTTACCTATTATTGAAGAAATTCTAAGGAACATAACATCCACCAAATATATGACGACTTTAGACTTAACGACTGGTTATTTTCAAATAGGGGTTAGGCCTGAGGACGTGCCTAAGACTGCTTTTATAACCAAGTCTGGCACTTATGCATTTTTGCGTATGCCGTTTGGCCTTTCAGGGGCACCGGCAACATTTCAGCGATGTATGGACATTGTGTTAAGGCCTGTTCTTGGAAAGTCCACATTTATCTATTTAGACGATATCATTATTACTAGTGATAATCTCGACCAACATGTACAGGATTTAAGACAGGTGTTTTCTTTATTAAATGAGGCCGGTATAAAAGTTAATGTCGAAAAGTGCAAATTTGCAGCCCCTGAATTAAAATATTTAGGTTACAAAATATCTCAGAAAGGAATCGAGACAGACGAATCAAAAATAATCGCTGTACAATCTCGTGGACGGCCGAAGCCAATAGTGCTTTCGAAAAATTAAAACAAGCATTAACGCAAGCCCCTGTGTTGAAATTTCCTGAAAAGGAGGAGAATTTAGAAATTTCAGCGGATGCTTCGGATTATGCGGTAGGAGCGGTATTTTCGCAGAATCAACAGCCCGTGGCATTTTTTAGCCGAACTTTAAATCTAACACAAAGAAACTATTCCGCGACCGAGAGAGAGGCACTTGCAGTTCTGTTAGCAGTGCAAAAGTTCCGAGTCTATTTTGGAAAGGCGCCAATAACAGTGTACTCTGATCATGCGGCGGTAACTAGATTGTACTCAGGGAAAAACTTATCCCCAAGGTTAATAAGATGGGCACTCAAGCTACAGTCGGTCACAAAAGTATTCGAACACCGGTACCCTATCAGAAAATGACAAGATGGCGTTTTATTTTCTCTTTCTCTCTGTGTGTCGTGTTATTCCATCCTAGGTTTTCTTCTCCCCCCCATCTTGGAAAAAACTGGAAAAAATTGGTTACGATCTCTTTTTGAATGGGGAGATGCCATTTTGAGAAAAAGCTGACGACCCTATCTTGGAGAATGAACATGACCGCTCTACACACCCTTTCACTCTCTCTCTTTGAATTGGGAAGCCATTTTGGGAAAAATGCAGACGACCCTATCTTGGAGAATGGAAATGAACGCCTCTCCCTCTTTCTTTGAAATGGAAAGCCATTTTGGGACCTTCTATTCTTGGGGAGGGAGAAAACTGAAGTCTGCACTTCGCTGTCTCTGAAAAGCGGACCCTCTTCTTCTGATCTTGAAGAACTGAAAATGAACGCTCTACACGATCTCTCTTTGAATTCAGAAGGTATTTTGGGACCTTCTAATGTTGGAAAACTGAAATGAACGCTCTACGCATTTTCTCTCTCTCTCTCTCTCTTTGAGATGAGTAGCCATTTTGGAGGATTCTCCACCACCATCCTAACCTTGGAAAACTGAAATGAACGCTCTACACCTTCTCTCTCTCTTTCTCTGAAATGGGTAGTCATTTGAAAACTCCCTAACTTTGAAAAAAACCGAAATGAACGCTCTACACCATCTCTCTTTGAAAATGGGGGGGTGTCATTTTGAGACCTCCCTCCCCTAAACTTGAAAAAAAAACTGAAATGAACGCTCTACACTTTCTCTCTTTGGACATGGGTAGCCCTTTGGGGACCCTCTCCTCTTGGTAGGAAAAAAAAAGAACTGAAGTGAAGGCTCTACACAATCTCTCTTGGAATGGGATCCATATTTCGGGAAACGTGGATCACCTCATGCTGGAAAACTGAAGTGAACCACCAAGATTGGACTCTATATAATATTTTTTTTAATTGACATCATGACCCTCCTCCAATTTCTTATTAAAAAAATTGTTTTTGTTTTGGTTTTTATCCCATTTCCGATGTGATTTCAGAAATGCAATTCCATAACAGTTCAATTTCATTCGAGGTTAAATGATCTAAACAGTCTTTGACCCACCCATCCGTATGATTATTTTCTTCTCCTTCCTGTTGCACCAAATTTTGTAAGTCCATATAATCATTCCATACGGGAAGGACTGGATCCTCACAAGGCTGTCTTGAAACACTTGGAGTCTCTTTGGGATGAGTGGAGGGATCTGGGATGTCTGGACCCGGCTGCGATTCTACCTCCATGATTTCTGGACCCGTTGGAACTTGTTTACCCGGCTGAAATTCTACCTCCATGATTTCTGGACCCGTTGGAACTTGTTTACCCGGCTGTGATTCTGCCTCCATGATTTCTGGACCCGTTGGAACTTGTGGACCCGGCTGACATTCTACCTCTACGATGTCGGGACTTTTTGAAGCTTGTGGACCCGTCTGACATTCTACCTCTACGATGTCGGGACAGGTTGGAGGAGAAGAAGAAGAAGAAGAGGATACTGGAAGAGGTTCTGTCTGTGAGGAGTCCGAAAGAGGTTGCCTGTTTGAACAAGTCGGGGAAGAAGAAGAAGAAGAAGAAGTTCTGGATTCTGAAGCGGATCTTGCACGCCAGGTAGGTTCCGGTAAGTCGACCGTTTTTTAAGAGGTAATTTTTTTTCTTCCTCCTCATCTTCAATTGTGATGACTTCAATTTCATTCCGTTGCCGGGTCGATTTTGTTTCGGGAAATAACGGTTTGGTCCAGCTCCTCTTATCATCTAAGGAAGGGATGGGTAAAGGTGGCGGAGGGTTTTCTTCTTCTTTTTCTTGAAACATCATCGGCGATTGGAAAGAAATCTCCTCTTTCAATTGTTTCCAAAACGAGTACGAGCACCGATCGACGAGAAAGAGACTCTTCTGGGTTGTGACGATGAGATATATCGTTTTCGGGGGAACGACATAGTTTTGAAAAGGTCTTAGAATATATTTCTTATATTTCATCCTGTCGCTGACTTTAAAACTTCTTTCCTTCAGATTGGGGGACGATGATTCGTAATAGGCGAGAGGAGCAGCTGTGGTTTGAACAATATGAACTTCGTCCTCAGCCGTCGTTCTCACTCCAAACGTAAAATATCGTTTCGTGAGAAAAATATTCTTCCACCGAAAACTCGTGCGCGGATCTGTATATCGCCGGTCTGTTTGAATAGCCCGTCTCAAAGCTCGATCCATCCGATTCCAAGAGAAGGGAGATTCCTCTTTCGTTTGTTGCGATTCGAATAAATTTCTGTATATATTCTGAACGAGCAGGTTGGAGGATTCGACATCTTGGTTGAAAGAAACGATCGCTTGATGAGGTGGTAAATGCGGAATAAATGTCGCACAATGACACGCCAAAAAAATTTTCAAGTTGGAGATTTGCTTTAGCGTCTTCAAATCCTCCCCTTTCGAAATCCGTTGAGTTGGAAAAACGTCTAATAGCGACATGGCTCCCAATGGAAAAGAAATGATCTCGCCCAGTACTCTCGTCTTTTTATATATCTATATAGACACACACAGACACACATAGAGGCTCTATGACGTCCGTTTTATTTGTTTTTCTTTTGTTTCTCTCTCTCTCTTCTTTCCAAGAAATCTTATCTCCATGACCTCTTTTTCTTTTCTTAAAGAGATGAATGTGTGTGGGAATTAGGAAGTGAAAGTAATAATTTAATAAACAAAAAATTATCCAACCATGACCTTCTTTTTTTTTTTTTTTTTCAAAGTCACCCTTTCCAATCCAAGGACGTCCAGAGATAGAGGAAGCAGGGAGAGAGGAGGAGGAGGGAAGGGAAGGTCACACTCTCTTTCTCTCTATAAATAAAAGGGGAGAGCCCCAAAGTCGTATTTTTGTCCAAGTGGATCATGAGGAGGCATCCCCAGCTCACTACGTGTATTCCTTTCAAATATAAATATGTTGATCTTTCCTTTTATATCATCCAAGGAGTCATTTACCTGAAAGCCTCCGATTTTTCAAAATGTGCGGGTTATTATACCGTGGGGAGTTATCAAAAGATGCGGGACGAATTTTTATCCGACGAAAACGTGTTGATGGCTCGTGACATTCCACCTTTGGATGCACAAATTTTGTTAATGAAACGAGCCAAATATTTTTACACGTCCCACTTTCTAACCATCTCGCAAATGAATAGGATTATGGATCGTCTTGAGAAGACAAAAGGGATTCTCGTTCATTTTAGTGAATGGTTGCATAAATGTTTGCACGAACCTCTCTCGATCGAGAAGACTGGGAAGAATACCTATTATATTCTTCTCGAGGACTCTCCTCGTTCGTCTCATCATAGAGAGGCTACGACTTTTGAAAAAATCCTCGAGCAAGAAAAAATAGAATGGTGGAACAACTACCCCATCCCTCTCCCCGAGCATCAAGAGGAGCCTGTTCAGAAGAAAAAGAAAAAACCTTTCCAAAAGCCTATCCTCATCCTCCTCGATAATGATGGGGATGAGGAGAAGCCTGTTCAGATTGCTCTCCGTTTGTCAAAACCCGTCGAGGATGAAAAACCTCTCCCTTCCTCAAAACCCCTTGAGGAAGAGAGACCCCTCGAGAAGGAGAAATCTCTCCCATTGTTAAACCTCCTCGAAGATGAAAAACCTCTCCATTTATCAAGACCCCTCGAGAAGGAGGGACATCTTCCTTTATCAAACCCCCTCGAAGATGAAAAACCTCTCCATTATAATGTAGAAAACGAATCTGCCACAATCATCATCATCATCATCATAATAATAATAATAATAATAATATACCCCCTTCTCAACAACAGAATCCTACAACATTTGCAGATAAATGCATTCAAACCAATCCCTTTATAGTAACCCTTTTGATTGGAGAACCCGTGCATTAGCCTCGAAAAATAAAATGAGATTCTAGACTGTTTCTAGGACCAGAATGTTAAGCCAATAGATAGGTCTAGCTCAGAATTTTTCTTTTTAAAAGAAAATAAGTAAATAATCCAAAGACTATTCGTAAATATAAATGGTAAAGTCTCGAGTCGGCTGGAAAAAAATTTTCAGAGCTGAGAAAAATTCTCCAACTCAAAAAAAAAAAAAAAAAAAAAAAAAAAAAAAAAACTTTTTGTTAATTTTTATTATGTCTTAGACATGATAAAAATTAACGACCCTCTTCCCTTTTCGTCTGGGAATGTTGTCTCACTCTTTTGAAAAACAAATCGTGATTCATTCATGGAATGATTGCCATTAGAGAAAGGATGAGTCATGATCTATTTTTAGAAAGGGTGAGACATCCTTCCCAGACAAAAAGGGAGGGTCATTAATTTTTATCATGTCTAAAGACATGATAAAAATTAACCAAAAGGTTTTTTTTTTTTTTTTTTTTTTTTTTTTTTTATTAGAGAACTTTTATCTCAGCTCTGAGAAATTTTTTTTTCTCCCAGCCGATTCGATACTTTACCATTTTATTAAGAATGATTTCTCCCTGATCTATTATTTCAAAATTCCAAGATTCGCTTCAGAACCATCTGTGCTGTTGAAGAAGTAACATGATATATGTATTTTTTTTTAATGAGTTCAGTCAAGATTGAATTGTGCAGGATCGACCTTGCGAATTTTTTCTCTGTGTCTTTAAATAATAATGATACCGAACCGCTTTTTGTAGAGCGCAATGGAAAAAACCTGTTGTATGGTTAGGACAATTCATGTGTTCGATCCCATTGTATTTGAGAATCTCTTGCGTCGATCCCGAAATGCAATAAATGGATCTCTGCAACCATTTCTCTAAAAACCGCCGTTTCATTTCTCCTCGCACCCAAATCATGGAAAAGGGTTCCGTCAACATCGTTAACACCCATGGAAAATAACTGTACGGAATTTCTCCTTCGTACCACGACAAGCCGTGATAATAATCACTCGCCCACACAGCAGTTCGTTTTTCTTTCTCCGTGAGCATTTGCCATGGAAACGGGGGTTTAAAAACAAATACCCCTCGAGAAGTACCGTCCAATGTGACGTAAGCCAATTCTTTCACAATAAAGACTCCTTGAGAATCGTAGAAACCTTCAAAGTCGAGCACGAGTTCCATGTTTTTTATTTCTTTTTCTTTCCAAGGTGACCTTTATTATTATGATGATGGATGTGTATTGAGATACGCACGATATTATTCAAAAAACAAATATATATATACGAATGTGACCTTTCCCAGAATTCATACGACCTGTCACGTGCAACCTTCTCTCTCTCTCTCTCTATAAAAGAGGAGACGGCGAGAGAACGCTATCCATTTTTTCCTTCAGGACACACAGCGAGAGAGAGAGATAATTTTGTTTTCTTTTTTTCCTCAATTGAAGAAGATGGACATTTTGAGTGCCAAACCTCTCAAAGATTCCTACATTGTTCTGGACATGGAATACTTTCACTGTTATGATCCAAAGACGGGAGATATATGTTTCATCTTGAAAGAACTGGGCTACATCACTTGCGATTTAACCTTATGCGGATCCATGATTTTTCTCCCTCCTGTCCATTACGATGACTTATCGTCCCGCAATCAAGCTGTGGTCAACCAGACTACAAATAACCGACACGGCCTGCAATGGACCGAGGGTCGTCTTTCCTACGAGCATCTTCCTACGATCCTGAAAATGCTGACCGAAAATGTGGAGGTGATCTACGTCAATGGATACGATAAAGCCGAATTTTTCAGCAAGCTCTGCCAGCGATCCGTTAACGAGTTTTACATCCCAGGGAAAACCGAGTGGCGGAACAAGTCGAAATGCACGCGACACCAATATTTCCAAAAGATGATTCATTGTGCCGAGAACAAGGTGAGAAATTTTCGATACCATTTGATGGAGGGTAGTTACGTTTTCCGGAAATTACATTGTTACCCCTCCGAATGCAAAGCTGTCGAAGAGGAGGCGGCAGAATCTCCCCAGGAGAACTCGTGCGACGATGAGGAGGAGGAGGAGGAGGATGAACTTTCTAATAATAATAATAATAAATGTCTAAGTTGGGATGCTTTAGAGACCCAAGAATATTGGTCTCAACCCTTATCTCACCTAGACCTGAAAGAGGATCCTCAAGTGTACTCTTTGTGGTCCTCTTCTAAAATTTGGTCTTGGAGAGAACCCTTGAATGTTCATGAATGAAATGGTATGTAAATCCTTAGAGAAAAAAAAATAGAAAAAAAAAGTTCTTTTTTTTTGTAATATGTTGATTTCTTTCCAATCCCATTTCTTTTCTATAACTCCAGCCCAATCGACGAGAAGAAGACGAATTTTCCAAGTTACACAAGACGAATCTTCCAAGTTACACAAGACGTAGAAAGATTTCACAAGGATTTATAAATCACACGCTCCCACATGATATATGTATAGAGAGAAAAAGACCCTCTGTTCTCTAGCCAATACGTCAAGACTTCCCTAAACTAAGAGAGACCATGAGTACCGAGGAAACCTTAGCAGAGCAAGTGGAAAGACTTTCAAAGAGATTAGAAGAGTTAAGACGGGATAGATTTACAGTTCCGCCGACTAAAGAGGAAACTATCATCGATTTCAACAAACCGCTGTACTTTCATCCCCTACCCCAAAGAATGAGACGAGTGGACTCGCCGTTGAACAGTTCCAATGAGAAACAAAATGTCACTTATTTGAATAGCCAATTTCAACACATGAATATTTCATAAGTATTTTTTTCCCTAAAGCGTAGGGAGATCGGATCAGTAGTTTTTCCCTTTTCATCGTCGAAAAAGATTGGGAGGAAAAATCTTTCTCAGCTCTCTCAGAAAAATATTTCAGCCTTTAAAAAAAAAAAAAAAAAAAAAAAAAAAAAAAAAAAAAAAAAACCTTTTTGTTAATTTTTTCATGTCTTAGACATGATAAAAATTAACTCTACCCCCCCCTTTTGTCTGGGAATGTTGTCTCACACTTCCTAAAAATAGACCATCACTCCTCCTTTCTTAAAGAATAGAATTCCAAGAATGGGATCTGGTCTATTTTTAGAAACGGTGAGACCCTATTCCCAGACAAAAGGCGGGTAGAGCTAATTTTTATCATGTCTAAAGTTCAGGGTCCATCCATCATCTTATGTGAAACGGTGACCCTGACAAGATCGAGATAAACAAGTCCTGTGAGTTGTTTTGTAATCTTGACGCGATCCAAGAAAGACTTTTTATTATTTTTTTTTTGAAATAGGCGGGGGGTGGGGAGAGAAAATGTTCTCACGACCCTCAGATATAATTTCATAAATATATTTTTTATCAAAGTGTTTCTTTCATTCCGATCCTTTTAAGAGGTTGGAATGACCCTGACATTTAGATGGGGTCGCGATCCCGACAGATGTCGCGCGAGTATAAAAGTGTGTATCTTCGCGAGATTTCTTCATAGAACAGAAGAAGACGTGAACTGAGCTAGTAAGTTCCTTTGGTCCTATGAATATGGTTATCTATAAACTCGATTTGATTCTTAGTTTTTTTTTAATAATGATAATAATCATAACTTCATTTAAAAAGACCTTTGAAACTTCTTAACCCTTTGAAAAGAAAAATGTCTCTTTCAAGACGACGACTCTAAAACGTTTTATTGTTTCCCCCCCCCTTTCTAGATCTTCCCTGTTATACATATATACCTTTTCGATTCTCTTTTTTGCTCCTGTTTGTGGAAGACATCACCGTATTCATCGCCATGGCGTGTTCAGAAAACTTTATCGTGCTCGATCTAGAGGGTTTCCAGTCCTACAACCACAAGAAGGGTGAATTTACCTACGTTTTAAAAGAATTGGGCTATGCGACAAAAGATTTTTTGACCGTGGGATCGTTGACGTTTACTCCTCCTCACCCCTTCCACCAACTGAGTGAAAAAAACCAAAAGACAAGTGCCTGGCTGACAAGAAACCGGCACGGACTTCGTTGGAACGAGGGTCATATTCCCTAAAACCATTTAGGACGCATTCTCCAATCGCTCACTCACAGCTTCTCCACGATTTATGTGGTGGGATGCCAGAAAGCTAAATTCTTTGCTAAAGCCTTGGATTATCAAAAACCCGTGACGGAAATTTATGTGCCAGATGGAATCATTTGGAAGTATCGGGAAAAATGTGCCCGACATCATCAAAGGATGAAATATTTCCATTGTGCCGAAAACAAAGTGCGCAACTATCGATGGCATATTATGGAAGGAGATTTTCATATCAATCACGTCTATCCAGACGGAACGGAGAAAGAGGAGAGGATTCAGGAGGAAGCAGACAATCCTCTGCAAGCGTTTGATAAGGCCTACGATCAGTTAGAGAAGGATCCGTCCCCAAAAGCGTACGATAACCTCATCCAGAAATGGGATAATCTGTCCTGTTTCCAAGTGATGGAACATCCGGATGAGCATACGCCTTTAAACTTGATGGGCTCTTCTACTTCTTCTTCTTCTTTGTCGTCAACTTCCTCCAATAACTCGAGGAAGACGGAGGGTTGGGGAGACATACCTGAAAATATTCCCCATTACGATCCAGCAGCCTGTTGGGACGAACCTTCCAAAGAATCTCATGAGACCCCCAAAATATCTTCAGAGGATCCAAAGACAAAATCCACTGAGTGTTGGGACGATGAACGGACGACTCATGCTCCAAAATCCACTAAGACTATATCCTCTGAGTGTTGGGACAATGAACGGACGACCCATGCTCCAAAATCTACTGAGACTATGTCCACTGAGTGTTGGGACGATGAAACCGAAAAGACGACAGAGAATTGGGATGACCGTTCTCAAAAGTATTTGAATTGATATATACATAAACTCAGGAGAAAAAAATAAAGAAAAGATTTTTAGAAATAAGTAGGGAAAGGTTCTCCGTTTTCCCTATATTTATGGAAATGGACTGAGAAGAGAGAAAGAGAGACGAATCAGGAGACCAAAAAAAAATGGGTCTTGGAAGGAATGAGTGCAAATGCATTCGATTCCTTCCAAGACCCATTTTTTTGGGTCCCTCTCTCATCCAATCTTGGAAAAGAACTTTGTCCTATTTTTCTAGGTCCATTCAAAAAGAAATGAATCTATCCATAAATTTTCTTAAAAGAAAAAAACAAAAAGATCCATTACCTCTTGACGGTCCAAAGTCGAGAATCTTGGAAAAAGTCATCCACTCTCTCCATCCAGTCAAGCTTCTCTGTAGAAAATCTAGTAGGTGCATCTGCATTCTTGAACACCCGGCAGTTATTATTGGACGCGAAACGTCGAATGCTGAAATAGTTAACAGTGAGCCCATTCTTAAAGAAACGGGGATGTTTTATTCATCCAGTCGAGTGCCGAAAAATTTCTGAGAGCCGAAGAAAAATTTCTCTAGCTGAAAAAAAAAAAAAAAAAAAAAAAAAATACCCCCTTTTAGTCTGAAAATTGATGTCTTCAATTTTTCAAAAATTGAAGACATCAATTTTCAAATTTTCAGAGTAAAAGGGGGGGTAATTTATTTTTCAGAAACTTTTCCCAGCCGACTCGATGTGAATAAAACTTTACTGTTTGTTAAGAATGTTATTTAATGGATCGATTTCAACCTATTGAGTTTCACTTGAGTTCCGGCCGTGCTGTGGGCCCACCTGGATACAAGTTTTGCCCTTTTGGAATAGAATAAAACTTTACTGTTTTTTAAGAATGTTATTTAATGGATCGATTTCAACCTATCGAGTTTCGCTTGAGTTCCGTCCGTGCTGTGGGCCAACCTGGATACAAGTTTTCCCCTTTTGGAATAGAATTTCCGTCAAGGTAGGCAGGCTACTTTTCCTCTTTTTGCATTTTTCATGTCATTTCATTTGTATTACAATATACTGAAAACGGGCGTTCGAACTGATTTCTAGGCTATTTCTATACAAATGGAGCTCGATCCAAGAAAGAAATGATGTCTTTTTTTTATTTTGTGGACTGCCAATTTGTATTGGAATATACTGAAAACGGGTGTTTGAGTCGATTTTCAGTATATTTCAATACAAATAGAGCTCGGTCCAAGAAAGAAATGATGTCTTTTTTTTTTTTTTTTTTGTGAACTGCCAATTTGTATTGAAATATACTGAAAACGGGTGTTTGAGTCGGTTTTCAGTATATTTCAGTACAAATAGAGCTCGATCCAAGAAAGAAATGATGTCTTTTTTTTTATTTTGTGGACTGCCAATTTTGTATTGGAATATACTGAAAACGGGCGTTCACGTCGGTTTTCAGTATATTTCAATACAAATGGAGCTCGATCCAAGAATGAAATGATGTCTTTTTTTTATGTTGTGGACAACCAATTTTGTATTGGAATATACTGAAAACGGGCGTTCACGTTGGTTTTCAGTATATTACAATACAAGTGGAGCTGGATCCAAGAAAAAAATGATGTCTTTTTTTTATTTTCTGGACAGCCAATTTTGTATTGGAATATACTGAAAACGGGCGTTCACGTTGGTTTTCAGTATATTACAATACAAGTGGAGCTGGATCCAAGAAAAAAATGATGTCTTTTTTTTATTTTGTGGACAGCCAATTTTGTATTGGAATATACTGAAAACGGGCGTTCACGTCGGTTTTCAGTATATTACAATACAAATGGAGCTCGATCCAAGAAAAAAATGATGTCTTTTTTTATGTTGTGGACAACCAATTTTGTATTGGAATATACTGAAAACGGGCATTCACGTTGGTTTTCAGTATATTACAATACAAGTGGAGCTGGATCCAAGAAAAAAATGATGTCTTTTTTTTATTTTGTGGACAACCAATTTTGTATTGGAATATACTGAAAACGGGCGTTCATGTCGGTTTTCAGTATATTCCAATACAAATGGAGCTCCATCCAAGAAAAAAATGATGTCTTTTTTTTATGTTGTGGACTGCCCTATTTTGTATTGGAATATACTGAAAACGGGAGTTCACGTTGGTTTTCAGTATATTTCAATACAAATGGAGCTCCATCCAAGAAAAAAATGATGTCTTTTTTTTATGTTGTGGACTGCCCTATTTTGTATTGGAATATACTGAAAACGGGCGTTCGAGTTGGTTTTCAGTATATTCAAATACAAATGGAGCTCTATCCAAGAAAAAAATGATGTCTTTTTTATGTTGTGGACTGCCCTATTTTGTATTGGAATATACTGAAAACGGGCGTTCGAGTCCTTTTTCCGACTATTTCTACACACATTCCACTATATTAAAATGACGTCATGGTTGAGTCCACACAGAGTCGTCCCCGGACAGAGTCGTCTCCGGACAAAGTCGTCCCCGGACAATTTTATACCGAATTTGTATAGAGATATACTTAAAATGGGGTTGGAATGTATAGAAAAGAGAAGAATTGAAAGTGAAAGTCAAAAAGCAAAATGGGATCGGCTGGGAAAAATTTCTGAGAGCCGAGAAAAAATTCTGAGTCAGAAAAAAAAAGAAAAAATATATAATATATATATTATATAATATATATTATAAATACTTTTTGTTAATTTTTATCATGTCTTCTAGACATGATAAAAATTAACTAATCCCTTTTGTCTAGGAATGTTGTCTCACCGTTTCTAAAAAATAGACCATGGCTCATTCTTTCTAAAGAATAGAATTCCAAGAAAAGAATGGGTTCTGGTCTATTTTTAGAAACGGTGAGACAACATTCCCAGACAAAAGGGGGTACATTGAGTCTGTGCTGTAGACCCTGAACAACCTATCGGTCACCGGTAATATATCTGGAAGGACCCCAAAAAGCTATCCACTGTCGTTGGAATTGTGTTCACTGGAGGCTATTTCTTTTTTTCGCAATCTCGCTTTTAGTTTTCTCTGAGATTCTTTAGAAATGGGTGAAGATAGGTAGCGTGAAGAGGGGGACACCTGGATCAGGATTCCCGATTAGGGTAGAGAGGGAGGCGTGTTGCCTTTTCAACAGCCCACAGTGTTCTGAACAGAAACGTGGAATGCTTTTATAGAAAAGAGAAGAGTTGAAAGTGAAATTAACTCACCCCCTTTTGTCTGGGTATGTTGTCTCACCGTTTCTAAAAATAGACCAGAACCCAGTCTTTTCTTTGAATTCTATTCTTTAAAAGGATAAGTCATGGTCTATTTTTAGAAAGTGGGAGACAACATTCCCAGACAAAAGGGGGGTGAGTTAATTTTTATCATGTCTAGAAGACATGATAAAAATTAACAAAAAGTTTTTTTTTTTTTCTACATCTCAGAATTTTTTTCTGAGCTCTGAAAAATTTTTCCTAGCCGATCCCATTTCGTTTTTCGACTTTCACTTTCAACTCTTCACTTTTCCTATCCACTGTCGTTGGAATTGTGTTCACTGGAGGCTATTTCTTTTTTTGCAATCTCGCTTTTAGTTTTCTCTGAGATTCTTTAGAAATGGCTATACAAATTTCACCATCTATATATAAATGATTTCCAAACAAAGTCGTCCCCGGACCATCTTGATGACCGAATATGTATAGAAGTAGTCTGAAAATGGGCTTGACGGCCGGTTTCTCGACGATTCCTCTACAAATTCGGCCGCATCCAGAAAAACAAAAATACATAGTTTCTTTTTGGGTGGCAGGAGATGACAAATTTCTTTTCTCTCTCTCTCCCAAGATATGAGGAGAGAGTGGCCCAAAAAATTGGGTCTCGGAAGGAATCGAATGCATTTTGTAATGCACTCATTCCTTCCAAGACCCATTTTTTTGGTCTCCTGATTCAACTCTCCAGTCTATGGAATAGGGAAAGCGGAGAACGTTTCCCCTTCTTTAAGCGACTGGAGACCATATCGCATCATCATCATCATCACCGTCACCATCGTCCTCTTTCTGATACTTTTCAACGAAGGCTTGATGTCTCTGGATGATTTTGGGGAGATGATGGATCCCGAATTGAGTGATAAAAAAGAGAGGACTCTTTTTCCTTTCTTGTTCGTCTTGCACAGTCTCTCGGAGGGTGATATACGTTTCCCCGTCCTCCTCAATTTTCGTCAGAGGTCTCATGAATATTTTACACATCCAAGGGAAGAGCGACTTGTTATGCAGGGATTTCGAAGCGACGAAGGCCGCTTCATTCGAAGTGAGGACAATCTGGTTCGGTTGACCCCATTCTTTGGAGTAGTTGTCTAAATCGCCTAGTCGAAGAAAATGGTGTCGATTAGGAAAAAAGACTTGGAGAACACTCGTCGTATGCGAGACGTTCGTAGGCAAGAGAGTCAAGATATCTTTGGCATTCCAGTACAGGAATCCTAGATTCACATACGCATGCACGTAATAGTCATCGTTATATTCCAGTTTGAGCAGCATGGCTTTTGTATTTTTTTTTCCGTTCTCAAGGCGAAACACTCGTCTGATATGAACAAGAGCTCGCTGGCGATCCGTTTATATAGACTCCTCAGAGAGAGAGAGGGAGAGGGAGAGGGGAGGAGGAGGAACAAGGTTGATGAATTCTAAAATAAAAAAATGATAACGAAATGAGTGTTTGTGAAGGTCATAGAGAGATGATTATAGAGTTGTTTTATTTTTTATTTTCTCAAAAGAAAAAACCAAAAGGGTCCCATTCCATACGACATGGCCTTTGAGAAGGTGATGGGGTCATGTGTCTACAAAGTTGATAAACTCTAGAATAAAAAAAAAGCTTTCATCACGTAGCTCTCGAGAAGAAAATGACATGGGTCTCTAGGAGAAGGTCATAGGTAGTATACAAAGGATGGTTGTTTTTTTTTCTTTCGTTCCTCTCAATCCCATGACCTTTGAAAAGGTGACGGGGTGTTCTTTAGGAAAAAAATAGAAGGTCATAGAGAGAGAGAGATAGACAAAGTTGATTTTTTTTTCTAGAAGTCAACCGTCACGTCGCCCATCACGTGGTCTTCTCGTATATATAGAGAGGCGAGTGGAAGACAGACTCTATTTCCCAGAGAGAGAGACTGCTGTGCGTATCCATATTTCTACTCAAGATGATGATCCGCGTCTTATATAATGAGTTTGTGAGCATTCGCTGTTATGTGGATGACGGAAGATTGTTTTGGAACGCTACGGACATTTTGCCTCTGATTCATACTTCCAGTAAAAGAACCTGGGACATTCTCTCCGTGTTTTTCGACGAACACCACGTCTTCAGGAAAATAAAAGATCTTGAGAGTCTCGGCAGTTCTCAAGAGGGATATGTCCTCTCCAGCGAAGAAATGTTACATCTGGCCGAAAATAATCCTAAAAATAATCAGCTTCTGGCCTGGGTGTATAGCATTTTAACTCAGCCGCTGGTTCGAGTTGTACCCAATCAACCCGTTTACCGACTGCTCTATCCGGGGGAGAAATTTCCCTTCATCACCCTCTTTAATCTGGGAGTGCGCTACATACCGCCTCATCCAGGCATGACGGATTCTTCTACTTACCCTAAACAATATGCCAGCGCTTATTGCCAGACAGACCCCCGTCAAGAAAAGGTCGTCGAGACTCAAACGGATCCTCTGGTGGTCTCTTTAAATGTCACTAAAGTTATCACCTTCTAAAAAAAACAACCACCACCACCCAAAAAAAATTTGCTCCTCCTCCAAATTTTTTTTTATCTTCTCGAAAGAAAAAAAAAAGAAACTTTTCCATCTAGCCTCTTTCTTTCAATCCCTCTTAAGAAAGAGAGTTCTGAGGAGGCAAAAGAAATGGGTCTGGAAGGAAACGGGTGCATTGCGAGAAAAAGAGGGTCCTCTTTCCTTTTCTCGAAATGCACCCTTTTCCTTCCAGACCCATTTTTTTTGATCACTTCTTCAAACCAATCTTGGAAAGGTGGGGATACAATAAATTGTGCGTAAAGTCCATTTCGATCAAGACTGGATTTTTTTTTTTGAAAAGAAAACATAATGTTATATACAGATAGCTAAATCTTTATCATGCTATTCTTTAAGAATTTCTTAGCCATTTGTCAAAGAAGGGGACTATAATTGAAGAATTTATGAATTTGGGAACATGTCACCCATGACAAATCTAAAATCTTGGAAGTGGATACTGGAAAGCCCCGCTCTGATTATAATTCTGAGTTCTAGCATGGGACATTTTTAGATCAATAAGCTAAACTATTTTTCTAGTCTCATATTCTCTCGTAAATAGGGTTTCAGATTTGGGTACAGAGAGACACTGTTCT
This sequence comes from Stegodyphus dumicola, assembly GCF_044657685.1. NCBI lineage: Eukaryota > Metazoa > Arthropoda > Arachnida > Araneae > Eresidae > Stegodyphus > Stegodyphus dumicola. Next base: position 190,835,651 of record NC_140772.1, on the reverse strand, counting down.
GAACAGAAACGTGGAATGCTTTTATAGAAAAGTGAAGAGTTGAAAGTGAAAGTCGAAAAACGAAATGAGATCGGCTAGGAAAAATTTCTCAGAGCTCAGAAAAAAATTCTGAAATGTAAAAAAAAAAAAAAAAAAAAAAACTTTTTGTTAATTTTTATCATGTCTTCTAGACATGATAAAAATTAACTCACCCCCCTTTTTGTCTGGGAATGTTGTCTCCCACTTTCTAAAAATAGACCATGACTCATCCTTTTAAAGAATAGAATTCCAAGAAAAGACTGGGTTCTGGTCTATTTTTAGAAACGGTGAGACAACATACCCAGACAAAAGGGGGATGAGTTAATTTTTATCATGTCTAGAAGACATGATAAAAATTAACAAAAAGTTTTTTTTTTTTTCTTTACATCTCAGAATTTTTTTCTGAGCTCTGAAAATATTTTGCCAGCCGATCTCATTTCGTTATCATTTTTTTTATTTTAGAATTCATCAACCTTGTTCCTCCTCCCCTCTCCCTCTCTCTCTCTCTCTGAGGAGTCTATATAAACGGATCGCCAGCGAGCTCTTGTTCATATCAGACGAGTGTTTCGCCTTGAGAACGGAAAAAAAATACAAAAGCCATGCTGCTCAAACTGGAATATAACGATGACTATTACATGCACGCGTATGTGGATCGAGGATTCCTGTACTGGAATGCCAAAGATATCTTGACTCTCTTGCCTACGAACGTCTCGCATACGACGAGTGTTCTCCAAGTCTTTTTTCCTAATCGACACCATTTTCTTCGACTAGGCGATTTGGACAACTACTCCAAAGAATGGGGTCAACCGAACCAGATTGTCCTCACTTCGAATGAAGCGGCCTTCGTCGCTTCGAAATCCCTGCATAACAAGTCGCTCTTCCCTTGGATGTGTAAAATATTCATGAGACCTCTGACGAAAATTGAGGAGGACGGGGAAACGTATATCACCCTCCGAGAGACTGTGCAAGACGAACAAGAAAGGAAAAAGAGTCCTCTCTTTTTTATCACTCAATTCGGGATCCATCATCTCCCCAAAATCATCCAGAGACATCAAGCCTTCGTTGAAAAGTATCAGAAAGAGGACGATGGTGATGGTGATGATGATGATGATGATGATGCGATATGGTCTCCAGTCGCTTAAAGAAGGGGAAACGTTCTCCGCTTTCCCTATTCCATAGACTGGAGAGTTGAATCAGGAGACCAAAAAAATGGGTCTTGGAAGGAATGAGTGCATTTCAAAATGCATTCGATTCCTTCCGAGACCCATTTTTTTGGGCCACTCTCTCCTCCAGTCTTGGGAGAGAGAGAGAGAGAGAGAAAAGAAATTTATCATCTCCTGTCCACCCAAAAAGAAACTATGTATTTTTGTTTTTCTGGATGCGGCCGAATTTGTAGAGGAATCGTCGAGAAACCGGCCGTCAAGCCCATTTTCAGACTACTTCTATACATATTCGGTCATCAAGATGGTCCGGGGATGACTTTGTTTGGAAATCATTTCTATATAGATGGTGAAATTTGTATAGCCATTTCTAAAGAATCTCAGAGAAAACTAAAAGCGAGATTGCAAAAAAAGAAATAGCCTCCAGTGAACACAATTCCAACGACAGTGGATAGGAAAAGTGAAGAGTTAAAAGTGAAAGTCGAAAAACGAAATGGGATCGGCTAGGAAAAATTTTTCAGAGCTCAGAAAAAAATTCTGAGATGTAAAAAAAAAAAAAAAAAAAAAAACTTTTTGTTAATTTTTATCATGTCTTCTAGACATGATAAAAATTAACTCACCCCCCTTTTGTCTGGGAATGTTGTCTCCCACTTTCTAAAAATAGACCATGACTCATCCTTTTAAAGAATAGAATTCAAAGAAAAGACTGGGTTCTGGTCTATTTTTAGAAACGGTGAGACAACATACCCAGACAAAAGGGGGTGAGTTAATTTCACTTTCAACTCTTCTCTTTTCTATAAAAGCATTCCACGTTTCTGTTCAGAACACTGTGGGCTGTTGAAAAGGCAACACGCCTCCCTCTCTACCCTAATCGGGAATCCTGATCCAGGTGTCCCCCTCTTCACGCTACCTATCTTCACCCATTTCTAAAGAATCTCAGAGAAAACTAAAAGCGAGATTGCGAAAAAAAGAAATAGCCTCCAGTGAACACAATTCCAACGACAGTGGATAGCTTTTTGGGGTCCTTCCAGATATATTACCGGTGACCGATAGGTTGTTCAGGGTCTACAGCACAGACTCAATGTACCCCCTTTTGTCTGGGAATGTTGTCTCACCGTTTCTAAAAATAGACCAGAACCCATTCTTTTCTTGGAATTCTATTCTTTAGAAAGAATGAGCCATGGTCTATTTTTTAGAAACGGTGAGACAACATTCCTAGACAAAAGGGATTAGTTAATTTTTATCATGTCTAGAAGACATGATAAAAATTAACAAAAAGTATTTATAATATATATTATATAATATATATTATATAATATATATTATATAATATATATATTATATATTTTTTCTTTTTTTTTCTGACTCAGAATTTTTTCTCGGCTCTCAGAAATTTTTCCCAGCCGATCCCATTTTGCTTTTTGACTTTCACTTTCAATTCTTCTCTTTTCTATACTTTCTAACCCCATTTTAAGTATATCTCTATACAAATTCGGTATAAAATTGTCCGGGGACGACTTTGTCCGGAGACGACTCTGTCCGGGGACGACTCTGTGTGGACTCAACCATGACGTCATTTTAATATAGTGGAATGTGTGTAGAAATAGTCGGAAAAAGGACTCGAACGCCCGTTTTCAGTATATTCCAATACAAAATAGGGCAGTCCACAACATAAACAAAAGACATCATTTTTTTCTTGGATGGAGCTCCATTTGTATTGGAATATACTGAAAACCGACGTGAACGCCCGTTTTCAGTATATTCCAATACAAAATTGGTTGTCCACAAAATAAAAAAAAGACATCATTTTTTTCTTGGATCCAGCTCCACTTGTATTGTAATATACTGAAAACCAACGTGAATGCCCGTTTTCAGTATATTCCAATACAAAATTGGTAGTCCACAACATAAAAAAAGACATCATTTTTTTCTTGGATCGAGCTCCATTTGTATTGTAATATACTGAAAACCGACGTGAACGCCCGTTTTCAGTATATTCCAATACAAAATTGGCTGTCCACAAAATAAAAAAAAGACATCATTTTTTTCTTGGATCCAGCTCCACTTGTATTGTAATATACTGAAAACCAACGTGAACGCCCGTTTTCAGTATATTCCAATACAAAATTGGCTGTCCACAAAATAAAAAAAAGACATCATTTTTTTCTTGGATCTAGCTCCACTTGTATTGTAATATACTGAAAACCAACGTGAACGCCCGTTTTCAGTATATTCCAATACAAAATAGGGCAGTCCACAACATAAAAAAAAGACATCATTTTTTTCTTGGATCGAGCTCCATTTGTATTGAAATATATTCAGTATATTCCAATACAAAATTGGTTGTCCACAACATAAAAAAAAGACATCATTTCATTCTTGGATCGAGCTCCATTTGTATTGAAATATACTGAAAACCGACGTGAACGCCCGTTTTCAGTATATTCCAATACAAAATTGGCAGTCCACAAAATAAAAAAAAGACATCATTTTTTTCTTGGATCGAGCTCTATTTGTATTGAAATATACTGAAAACCGACACAAACACCCGTTTTCAATATATTCCAATACAAATTGGCAGTCCACAAAATAAAAAAAAGACATCATTTCTTTCTTGGATCGAGCTCTATTTGTATTTAAATATACTGAAAACCGACTCAAACACCCGTTTTCAGTATATTCCAATACAAATTGGCAGTTCACAAAATAAAAAAAAGACATCATTTCTTTCTTGGACCTTGCTCTATTTGTATTGACATATACTGAAAATCGACTCAAACACCCGTTTTCAGTATATTCCAATACAAATTGGCAGTCCACAAAATAAAAAAAAGACATCATTTCTTTCTTGGATCGAGCTCCATTTGTATAGAAATAGCCTAGAAATCAGTTCGAACGCCCGTTTTCAGTATATTGTAATACAAATGAAATGACATGAAAAATGCAAAAAGAGGAAAAGTAGCCTGCCTACCTTGACGGAAATTCTATTCCAAAAGGGGAAAACTTGTATCCAGGTGGGCCCACAGCACGGCCGGAACTCAAGCGAAACTCGATAGGTTGAAATCGATCCATTAAATAACATTCTTAAAAAACAGTAAAGTTTTATTCTATTCCAAAAGGGCAAAAGTTGTATCCAGGTGGGCCCACAGCACGGCCGGAACTCAAGTGAAACTCAATAGGTTGAAATCGATCCATTAAATAACATTCTTAACAAACAGTAAAGTTTTATTCACATCGAGTCGGCTGGGAAAAGTTTCTGAAAAATAAATTACCCCCCCTTTTACTCTGAAAATTTTCAGACTAAAAGGGTTTTTTTTTTTTTTTTTTTTTTTTTTTTTTTTTTTTTTTTTTTTCAGCTAGAGAAATTTTTCTTCGGCTCTCAGAAATTTTTCGGCACTCGACTGGATGAATAAAACATCCCCGTTTCTTTAAGAATGGGCTCACTGTTAACTATTTCAGCATTCGACGTTTCGCGTCCAATAATAACTGCCGGGTGTTCAAGAATGCAGATGCACCTACTAGATTTTCTACAGAGAAGCTTGACTGGATGGAGAGAGTGGATGACTTTTTCCAAGATTCTCGACTTTGGACCGTCAAGAGGTAATGGATCTTTTTGTTTTTTTTCTTTTAAGAAAATTTATGGATAGATTCATTTCTTTTTGAATGGACCTAGAAAAATAGGACAAAGTTCTTTTCCAAGATTGGATGAGAGAGGGACCCAAAAAAAATGCGTCTTGGAAGGAATCGAATGCATTTGCACTCATTCCTTCCAAGACCCATTTTTTTTGGTCTCCTGATTCGTCTCTCTTTCTCTCTTCTCAGTCCATTTCCATAAATATAGGGAAAGCGGAGAACCTTTCCCTACTTATTTCTAAAAATCTTTTCTTTATTTTTTTCTCCTGAGTTTATGTATATATCAATTCAAATACTTTTGAGAACGGTCATCCCAATTCTCTGTCGTCTTTTCGGTTTCATCGTCCCAACACTCAGTGGACATAGTCTCAGTAGATTTTGGAGCATGAGTCGTCCGTTCATTGTCCCAACACTCAGTGGATATAGTCTTAGTGGATTTTGGAGCATGAGTCGTCCGTTCATCGTCCTAACATTCAGTGGATTTTGTCTTTGGATCCTCTGAAGATATTTTGGGGGTCTCATGAGATTCTTTGGAAGGTTCGTCCCAACAGGCTGCTGGATCGTAATGGGGAATATTTTCAGGTATGTCTCCCCAACCCTCCGTCTTCCTCGAGTTATTGGAGGAAGTTGACGACAAAGAAGAAGAAGAAGTAGAAGAGCCCATCAAGTTTAAAGGCGTATGCTCATCCGGATGTTCCATCACTTGGAAACAGGACAGATTATCCCATTTCTGGATGAGGTTATCGTACGCTTTTGGGGACGGATCCTTCTCTAACTGATCGTAGGCCTTATCAAAAGCTTGCAGAGGATTGTCTGCTTCCTCCTGAATCCTCTCCTCTTTCTCCGTTCCGTCTGGATAGACGTGATTGATATGAAAATCTCCTTCCATAATATGCCATCGATAGTTGCGCACTTTGTTTTCGGCACAATGGAAATATTTCATCCTTTGATGATGTCGGGCACATTTTCCCCGATACTTCCAAATGATTCCATCTGGCACATAAATTTCCGTCACGGGTTTTTGATAATCCAAGGCTTTAGCAAAGAATTTAGCTTTCTGGCATCCCACCACATAAATCGTGGAGAAGCTGTGAGTGAGCGATTGGAGAATGCGTCCTAAATGGTTGTAGGGAATATGACCCTCGTTCCAACGAAGTCCGTGCCGGTTTCTTGTCAGCCAGGCATTTGTCTTTTGGTTTTTTTCACTCAGTTGGTGGAAGGGGTGAGGAGGAGTAAACGTCAACGATCCCACGGTCAAAAAATCTTTTGTCGCATAGCCCAATTCTTTTAAAACGTAGGTAAATTCACCCTTCTTGTGGTTGTAGGACTGGAAACCCTCTAGATCGAGCACGATAAAGTTTTCTGAACACGCCATGGCGATGAATACGGTGATGTCTTCCACAAACAGGAGCAAAAAAGAGAATCGAAAAGGTATATATGTATAACAGGGAAGATCTAGAAAGGGGGGGAAACAATAAAACGTTTTAGAGTCGTCGTCTTGAAAGAGACATTTTTCTTTTCAAAGGGTTAAGAAGTTTCAAAGGTCTTTTTAAATGAAGTTATGATTATTATCATTATTAAAAAAAACTAAGAATCAAATCGAGTTTATAGATAACCATATTCATAGGACCAAAGGGACTTACTAGCTCAGTTCACGTCTTCTTCTGTTATATGAAGAAATCTCGCGAAGATACACACTTTTATACTCGCGCGACATCTGTCGGGATCGCGACCCCATCTAAATGTCAGGGTCATTCCAACCTCTTAAAAGGATCGGAATGAAAGAAACACTTTGATAAAAAATATATTTATGAAAAGATATCTGAGGGTCGTGAGAACATTTTCTCTCCCCACCCCCCGCCTATTTCAAAAAAAAAATAATAAAAAGTCTTTCTTGGATCGCGTCAAGATTACAAAACAACTCACAGGACTTGTTTATCTCGATCTTGTCAGGGTCACCGTTTCACATAAGAAGATGGATGGACCCTGAACTTTAGACATGATAAAAATTAACTCTACCCGCCTTTTGTCTGGGAATAGGGTCTCACCGTTTCTAAAAATAGACCAGATCCCATTCTTGGAATTCTATTCTTTAAGAAAGGAGGAGTGATGGTCTATTTTTAGAAAGTGTGAGACAACATTCCCAGACAAAAGGGGGGGTAGAGTTAATTTTTATCATGTCTAAGACATGAAAAATTTTTATCATGTCTAAGACATGAAAAAATTAACAAAAAGTTTTTTTTTTTTTTTTTTTTAAAGGCTGAAATATTTTTCTGAGAGAGCTGAGAAAGATTTTTCCTCCCAATCTTTTTCGACGATGAAAAGGGAAAAACTACTGATCCGATCTCCCTACGCTTTAGGGAAAAAAATACTTATGAAATGTTCATGTGTTGAAATTGGCTATTCAAATAAGTGACATTTAGTTTCTCATTGGAACTGTTCAACGGCGAGTCCACTCGTCTCATTCTTTGGGGTAGGGGATGAAAGTACAGCGGTTTGTTGAAATCGATGATAGTTTCCTCTTTAGTCGGCGGAACTGTAAATCTATCCCGTCTTAACTCTTCTAATCTCTTTGAAAGTCTTTCCACTTGCTCTGCTAAGGTTTCCTCGGTACTCATGGTCTCTCTTAGTTTAGGGAAGTCTTGACGTATTGGCTAGAGAACAGAGGGTCTTTTTCTCTCTATACATATATCATGTGGGAGCGTGTGATTTATAAATCCTTGTGAAATCTTTCTACGTCTTGTGTAACTTGGAAGATTCGTCTTGTGTAACTTGGAAAATTCGTCTTCTTCTCGTCGATTGGGCTGGAGTTATAGAAAAGAAATGGGATTGGAAAGAAATCAACATATTACAAAAAAAAGGAACTTTTTTTTTCTATTTTTTTTTCTCTAAGGATTTACATACCATTTCATTCATGAACATTCAAGGGTTCTCTCCAAGACCAAATTTTAGAAGAGGACCACAAAGAGTACACTTGAGGATCCTCTTTCAGGTCTAGATGAGATAAGGGTTGAGACCAATATTCTTGGGTCTCTAAAGCATCCCAACTTAGACATTTATTATTATTATTATTAGAAAGTTCATCCTCCTCCTCCTCCTCCTCATCGTCGCACGAGTTCTCTTGGGGAGATTCTGCCGCCTCCTCTTCGACAGCTTTGCATTCGGAGGGGTAACAATGTAATTTCCGGAAAACGTAACTACCCTCCATCAAATGGTATCGAAAATTTCTCACCTTGTTCTCGGCACAATGAATCATCTTTTGGAAATATTGGTGTCGCGTGCATTTCGACTTGTTCCGCCACTCGGTTTTCCCTGGGATGTAAAACTCGTTAACGGATCGCTGGCAGAGCTTGCTGAAAAATTCGGCTTTATCGTATCCATTGACGTAGATCACCTCCACATTTTCGGTCAGCATTTTCAGGATCGTAGGAAGATGCTCGTAGGAAAGACGACCCTCGGTCCATTGCAGGCCGTGTCGGTTATTTGTAGTCTGGTTGACCACAGCTTGATTGCGGGACGATAAGTCATCGTAATGGACAGGAGGGAGAAAAATCATGGATCCGCATAAGGTTAAATCGCAAGTGATGTAGCCCAGTTCTTTCAAGATGAAACATATATCTCCCGTCTTTGGATCATAACAGTGAAAGTATTCCATGTCCAGAACAATGTAGGAATCTTTGAGAGGTTTGGCACTCAAAATGTCCATCTTCTTCAATTGAGGAAAAAAAGAAAACAAAATTATCTCTCTCTCTCGCTGTGTGTCCTGAAGGAAAAAATGGATAGCGTTCTCTCGCCGTCTCCTCTTTTATATATATATATAGAGAGAGAGAGAGAAGGTTGCACGTGACAGGTCGTATGAATTCTGGGAAAGGTCACATTCGTATATATATATATTTGTTTTTTGAATAATATCGTGCGTATCTCAATACACATCCATCATCATAATAATAAAGGTCACCTTGGAAAGAAAAAGAAATAAAAAACATGGAACTCGTGCTCGACTTTGAAGGTTTCTACGATTCTCAAGGAGTCTTTATTGTGAAAGAATTGGCTTACGTCACATTGGACGGTACTTCTCGAGGGGTATTTGTTTTTAAACCCCCGTTTCCATGGCAAATGCTCACGGAGAAAGAAAAACGAACTGCTGTGTGGGCGAGTGATTATTATCACGGCTTGTCGTGGTACGAAGGAGAAATTCCGTACAGTTATTTTCCATGGGTGTTAACGATGTTGACGGAACCCTTTTCCATGATTTGGGTGCGAGGAGAAATGAAACGGCGGTTTTTAGAGAAATGGTTGCAAAGATCCATTTATTGCATTTCGGGATCGACGCAAGAGATTCTCAAATACAATGGGATCGAACACATGAATTGTCCTAACCATACAAAAGGTTTTTTCCATTGCGCTCTACAAAAAGCGGTTCGGTATCATTATTATTTAAAGACACAGAGAAAAAATTCGCAAGGTCGATCCTGCACAATTCAATCTTGACAGAACTCATTAAAAAAATACATATATCATGTTACTTCTTCAACAGCACAGATGGTTCTGAAGCGAATCTTGGAATTTTGAAATAATAGATCAGGGAGAAATCATTCTTAATAAAATGGTAAAGTATCGAATCGGCTGGGAGAAAAAAAAATTTCTCAGAGCTGAGATAAAAATTCTCTAATAAAAAAAAAAAAAAAAACCTTTTGGTTAATTTTTATCATGTCTTTAGACATGATAAAAATTAATGACCCTCCCTTTTTGTCTGGGAAGGATGTCTCACCCTTTCTAAAAATAGATCATGACTCATCCTTTCTCTAATGGCAATCATTCCATGAATGAATCACGATTTGTTTTTCAAAAGAGTGAGACAACATTCCCAGACGAAAAGGGAAGAGGGTCGTTAATTTTTATCATGTCTAAGACATAATAAAAATTAACAAAAAGTTTTTTTTTTTTTTTTTTTTTTTTTTTTTTTTTTGAGTTGGAGAATTTTTCTCAGCTCTGAAAATTTTTTTCCAGCCGACTCGAGACTTTACCATTTATATTTACGAATAGTCTTTGGATTATTTATTTATTTTCTTTTAAAAAGAAAAATTCTGAGCTAGACCTATCTATTGGCTTAACATTCTGGTCCTAGAAACAGTCTAGAATCTCATTTTATTTTTCGAGGCTAATGCACAGGTTCTCCAATCAAAAGGGTTACTATAAAGGGATTGGTTTGAATGCATTTATCTGCAAATGTTGTAGGATTCTGTTGTTGAGAAGGGGGTATATTATTATTATTATTATTATTATTATTATTATTATTATTATTATGATTGTGGCAGATTCGTTTTCTACATGGAAGTCTAATCTCCTCCGAAGACCTTTTCTGGGGATTGTCGATAGATGGTTTTTCAATAGGAATCGTTTCTCTCGGATCCTCAAGAGATAGAGGGGGGTCCTGTCTTGAGACATGGAGCGGTCTCTCCTCCTCCTCCTCCTCGAGAAGTCTTGAGAAAGGGAGAGGATTTTCGGTTCCCTTATTCTTGAGGGGTCTTGACAAATTGAGAGGTCCCTCCTCTTCGAAAGAGAGAGAAGTTTTGGTTCCCTTATTCTCGAGGGGTCTTGACAAATTGAGAGGTCCCTCCTCTTCGAAAGAGAGAGAAGTTTTGGTTCCCTTATCCTCGAGGGGTTTTGACAAATCGAGAGGTCTTTCATTTTCGAGGGGTCTTGATAAATGGAGAGGTTTTTCATCTTCGAGGGGGTTTGATAAAGGAAGAGGTCCCTCCTTCTCGAGGGGTCTTGATAAATGGAGAGGTTTTTCATCTTCGAGGAGGTTTAACAATGGGAGAGATTTCTCCTTCTCGAGGGGTCTCTCTTCCTCAAGGGGTTTTGAGGAAGGGAGAGGTTTTTCATCCTCGACGGGTTTTGACAAACGGAGAGCAATCTGAACAGGCTTCTCCTCATCCCCATCATTATCGAGGAGGATGAGGATAGGCTTTTGGAAAGGTTTTTTCTTTTTCTTCTGAACAGGCTCCTCTTGATGCTCGGGGAGAGGGATGGGGTAGTTGTTCCACCATTCTATTTTTTCTTGCTCGAGGATTTTTTCAAAAGTCGTAGCCTCTCTATGATGAGACGAACGAGGAGAGTCCTCGAGAAGAATATAATAGGTATTCTTCCCAGTCTTCTCGATCGAGAGAGGCTCGTGCAAACATTTATGCAACCATTCACTAAAATGAACGAGAATCCCTTTTGTCTTCTCAAGACGATCCATAATCCTATTCATTTGCGAGATGGTTAGAAAGTGGGACGTGTAAAAATATTTGGCTCGTTTCATTAACAAAATTTGTGCATCCAAAGGTGGAATGTCACGAGCCATCAACACGTTTTCGTCGGATAAAAATTCGTCCCGCATCTTTTGATAACTCCCCACGGTATAATAACCCGCACATTTTGAAAAATCGGAGGCTTTCAGGTAAATGACTCCTTGGATGATATAAAAGGAAAGATCAACATATTTATATTTGAAAGGAATACACGTAGTGAGCTGGGGATGCCTCCTCATGATCCACTTGGACAAAAATACGACTTTGGGGCTCTCCCCTTTTATTTATAGAGAGAAAGAGAGTGTGACCTTCCCTTCCCTCCTCCTCCTCTCTCCCTGCTTCCTCTATCTCTGGACGTCCTTGGATTGGAAAGGGTGACTTTGAAAAAAAAAAAAAAGAAGGTCATGGTTGGATAATTTTTTGTTTATTAAATTATTACTTTCACTTCCTCATTCCCACACACATTCATCTCTTTAAGAAAAGAAAAAGAGGTCATGGAGATAAGATTTCTTGGAAAGAAGAGAGAGAGAGAAACAAAAGAAAAACAAATAAAACGGACGTCATAGAGCCTCTATGTGTGTCTGTGTGTGTCTATATAGATATATAAAAAGACGAGAGTACTGGGCGAGATCATTTCTTTTCCATTGGGAGCCATGTCGCTATTAGACGTTTTTCCAACTCAACGGATTTCGAACGGGGAGGATTTGAAGACGCTAAAGCAAATCTCCAACATGAAAATTTTTTTGGCGTGTCATTGTGCGACATTTATTCCGCATTTACCACCTCATCAAGCGATCGTTTCTTTCAACCAAGATGTCGAATCCTCCAACCTGCTCGTTCAGAATATATACAGAAATTTATTCGAATCGCAACAAACGAAAGAGGAATCTCCCCTCTCTTGGAATCGGATGGATCGAGCTTTGAGACGGCCCATTCAAACAGACCGGCGATATACGGATCCGCGCACGAGTTTTCGGTGGAAGAATATTTCTCTCACGAAACGATATTTTACGTTTGGAGTGAGAACGACGGCTGAGGACGAAGTTCATATTGTTCAAACCATAGCTGCTCCTCTCGCCTATTACGAATCATCGTCCCCCAATCTGAAGGAAAGAAGTTTTAAAGGCAGCGACAGGATGAAATATAAGAAATATATTCTAAGACCTTTTCAAAACTATGTCGTTCCCTCGAAAACGATATATCTCATCGTCACAACCCAGAAGAGTCTCTTTCTCGTCGATCGGTGCTCGTACTCGCTTTGGAAACAATTGAAAGAGGAGATTTCTTTCCAATCGCCGATGATGTTTCAAGAAAAAGAAGAAGAAAACCCTCCGCCACCTTTACCCATCCCTTCCTTAGATGATAAGAGGAGCTGGACCAAACCGTTATTTCCCGAAACAAAACCGACCCGGCAACGGAATGAAATTGAAGTCATCACAATTGAAGATGAGGAGGAAGAAAAAAAATTACCTCTTAAAAAACGGTCGACTTACCGGAACCTACCTGGCGTGCAAGATCCGCTTCAGAATCCAGAAGCTTCTTCTTCTTCTTCTTCCCCGACTTGTTCAAACAGGCAACCTCTTTCGGACTCCTCACAGACAGAACCTCTTCCAGTATCCTCTTCTTCTTCTTCTTCTCCTCCAACCTGTCCCGACATCGTAGAGGTAGAATGTCAGACGGGTCCACAAGCTTCAAAAAGTCCCGACATCGTAGAGGTAGAATGTCAGCCGGGTCCACAAGTTCCAACGGGTCCAGAAATCATGGAGGCAGAATCACAGCCGGGTAAACAAGTTCCAACGGGTCCAGAAATCATGGAGGTAGAATTTCAGCCGGGTAAACAAGTTCCAACGGGTCCAGAAATCATGGAGGTAGAATCGCAGCCGGGTCCAGACATCCTAGATCCCTCCACTCATTCCAAAGAGACTCCAAGTGTTTCAAGACAGCCTTGTGAGGATCCAGCCCTTCCCGTATGGAATGATTATATGGACTTACAAAATTTGGTGCAACAGGAAGGAGAAGAAAATAATCATACGGATGGGTGGGTCAAAGACTGTTTAGATCATTTAACCTCGAATGAAATTGAACTGTTATGGAATTGCATTTCTGAAATCACATCGGAAATGGGATAAAAACCAAAACAAAAACAATTTTTTAATAACAAATTGGAGGAGGGTCATGATGTCAATTAAAAAAAAATATTATATAGAGTCCAATCTTAGTGGTTCACTTCAGTTTTCCAGCATGAGGTGATCCATGTTTCCCGAAATATGGATCCCATTCCAAGAGAGATTGTGTAGAGCCTTCACTTCAGTTCTTTTTTTTTCCTACCAAGAGGAGAGGGTCCCCAAAGGGCTACCCATGTCCAAAGAGAGAAAGTGTAGAGCGTTCATTTCAGTTTTTTTTTCAAGTTTAGGGGAGGGAGGTCTCAAAATGACACCCCCCCCATTTTTAAAGAGAGATGGTGTAGAGCGTTCATTTCTGTTTTTTTCAAAGTTAGGGAGTTTTCAAATGACTACCCATTTCAGAGAAAGAGAGAAAGAGAGAGAGAAGGTGTAGAGCGTTCATTTCAGTTTTCCAAGGTTAGGATGGTGGTGGAGAATCCTCCAAAATGGCTACTCATCTCAAAGAGAGAGAGAGAGAGAGAAAATGCGTAGAGCGTTCATTTCAGTTTTCCAACATTAGAAGGTCCCAAAATACCTTCTGAATTCAAAGAGAGATCGTGTAGAGCGTTCATTTTCAGTTCTTCAAGATCAGAAGAAGAGGGTCCGCTTTTCAGAGACAGCGAAGTGCAGACTTCAGTTTTCTCCCTCCCCAAGAATAGAAGGTCCCAAAATGGCTTTCCATTTCAAAGAAAGAGGGAGAGGCGTTCATTTCCATTCTCCAAGATAGGTCGTCTGCATTTTTCCCAAAATGGCTTCCCAATTCAAAGAGAGAGAGTGAAAGGATGTGTAGAGCGGTCATGTTCATTCTCCAAGATAGGGTCGTCAGCTTTTTCTCAAAATGGCATCTTCCCATTCAAAAAGAGATCGTAACCAATTTTTTCCAGTTTTTTCCAAGATGGGGGGGGAGAAGAAAACCTAGGATGGAATAACACGACACACAGAGAGAAAGAGGAAAAAAAAACGCCATCTTGTCATTTTCTGATAGGGTACCGGTGTTCGAATACTTTTGTGACCGACTGTACAAGAATATAATCTGGTAATCAAGCATACCCCCGGAAAGGAAAATATCGTAGCAGATGCCCTATCCAGAATTAAAATAGATGAAGACGGTAATACCGTAAAGGTGGCAATGCTCACAGCATGTACAATAAATTCCCGAGAAACTGTAATAACCGAACTGGGTAAGGATCCTGAGTTTGGAAGCATTTATGAGTATTTAAAAGATCCTGAAAATTTTAGCCACCAAGATATTGTGGCGATAAGAAATAGGGCGGCCCATTACTAACTAATAGATGGTCTATTATTCTATACAAAAACTACGAATTCCAACAACGAATTTCGACCTGTTATCCCAGCTAGTCTTAGATTAAATATCCTGCAGGAGCTCCATGACAGCCCTTTAGCTTCTCATGCTGGTATTCGAAAAACTATCCAACGCGTACGCGAGGCAGTCTATTTTCCTGAACTGCAAAATTTAACAAGGGCGTATGTCCAGTCCTGCCCAACATGTCAAGCAGTTAATTATATTAATTTCCGCCCGGCCGGGTTTCTAAATAGTATTAAATCCGAATTTCCAAATGAAATAATTGGCATCGATTTATTGGGCCCTTTCCCAAAAAGTCAGTTAAATAAAAGTCGCTATCTCCTTGTCATGGTTGATCATTTTAGTAAGTGGACCGAAATTTTTCCCTTAAAACGAGCCTCCGCGAAATTAGTTACTGATTCTATTTTAAATAAATATATTTTAAAATACGGGGCGCCCCTAAAAGTTATATCGGATAATGCCCCTCAATTTGTAAGTAATGTATTTGAAGACATGTGCCAAAAACTGGGCATACGTCATTTAAAAATGGTCCCGTATCGGCCGCAATCAAATATAGAGGAACGGGTCAATAGAAATATAGTGAAAATTATCCGTAGTTATGTTAAAAATTTTCATAAAAGCTGGGATAACTATGTCAATGAATTTGCTTTCGCCCTTAGGACCGCAAAACATGATACAACGGGAAAAACTCCTGCTGAGTTATTTTTAGGCAGAAAGATTATAACGCCGTTAGATAAATTATTTTATGTGCAACAAAGAGCCCCAGAATTTAAAATGGGTGATATAGAAAAACTAATTAAAGAAGCAAAAAAGAATACGGAAGTAGCACAGAGAAAACAAAAGCTGTATTACGACTTGAAACGACGGAGAGTAACTTATAAAGTAGGGGATGAAGTATTAAAAATTAAGCATTCACTTTCTTCAGCACCAGAAGATAAAACTGCCAAATTTTTTCCACGATTTGAAGGACCATATGTCATAGAAAAAATAACTCACGCTGTAGTAGTGTTAAAAGCCAGGAATGGGGAAACCTGCTCCGCAAACATTGATCAAATCAAACCCTACTATGATCGTAATAAAATGCAAATTTTCAAAGATCTTTTGCAGGATCCGGCACGGCAGACACCGCAGGCACAAGCTCCAGAGGTGGAACAACGACAAGTACAAGGGCAAGCCATTAAGAGGCAGGAGCAAGTGAAAAGAAAGTTTCCCCGCGGGAAAATTGAAGGTAGCAAGAAAAAGAAGCCGTTCCACCGTCCAGAAAAGAGAGCTCACGAACATCCCCAGAATGAAGAAGGGAGAAGGACGACGTATGCAAAGAGAGCCAGGAGAAATGACGGCAACTATAACCCGGCTCTAAAACGGAAGATCTACTCATCCGACAGGACTCTCCGCAGCAAATGTCGCCGAACTGCGGAAGGGCCACCAGCGGCGAAGGAAAAGTTACAAGGAAAATTTGAACGGTCAGCAACGAGGTCCAAGCAGGAACACGAAAGAAGTTTCCCGGTTCCGCCAAGACCAGCTGCCATCAAACGGCCAAGACCACAGGCAGAGGCGAAACAGAAGGTATTCAAGGGTGACCGAACTGGAAAAAAAAGAAAGCTTCTAGAGGAAGGCACTGAAGGGCGAGCCCGCACACGAAGGAGGAAAAATCAAACAAGAATCTACGCTACTTTCCAAGACTGGGCTCAGAAAAGAATGTCCGAATATCACAAAGATAAGTAAAAATTTTATGTTACTTTGCAAACTTAAGTTAATCTTTCATTCTTACTGCAAGTGGCAGATTTCAAGAAGTTTTACCTCATGCGAGGTCTACCCTTATCGCCAAAAGGGCGAGAAATGAGTTGTTACCGATTTTGGTATTATGTTTTTCAATTACTCGCGCGTAAAACTAAAGTTGATGTATAATAGCGATGTGTAAATACTTAAATATTGTAAAAGTTATTGTATAAATTTTATTTAAAACTTTCTGGCAAGAAAGAAGTTTTAGTCTGAAAGACTTTTTGAAATGTAGTATTTCAATGTAGAAAGAATTGGCACTTGCTTTGAAAAGAATAGAAGTTAACAATGTACT
Source organism: Stegodyphus dumicola (assembly GCF_044657685.1). Lineage (NCBI taxonomy): Eukaryota > Metazoa > Arthropoda > Arachnida > Araneae > Eresidae > Stegodyphus > Stegodyphus dumicola. Next base: position 190,818,981 of record NC_140772.1, on the reverse strand, counting down.
ACTAATGTATGTTGTCAAATGCGTAAAATTAACGGCATGTTAATATGTTCTTATCTACAATGTGAACTGTTATTTCAAATGTTAAGAAATACCGTGATATGGTAAAAGTGAAAGTAATGTTAAAAATTTGTTATTCGTGTGACTGTAAAAAGACCAAATCATGGTGAATATGTGTTAAAGGTTGAATGAATGTAGTTAGGCTCTCTGACGCTACACTTCAGAGTTAGCCACTTTCAGAATAGTACCTCAGGGTTTAGAGTTGAGGTTAGGGTGTGTTACGAGGTCTTGGTATGTTGAATTTTTAACACGTTAGTGCTTTGATTGTAGGAGGAAGTGTTGAACACGTAGACATAAACACATTCGTGTTTGGGGTTCTTTTACAACACATGTCAGAGAGCACGGGGAGAGATAATTAAAATAGTCATGAATGAAATAAGAATGTTAAGAGAAATATAATTATACATGTTACTTGCCATTTCATTGTGTAACATTTCATTAAACTAGTTTTCCTTCCAGATCTCTGGAAGGAACCAGATTTGAATAAAAGCTCCTGTTTAGATGCAGTACAGATGAAAAAATTGCGTGTCCTGGGAGCTGCTATTGTAAAAACAAATTTCTTTCTTTTAAATTTCTAGTTTCTAGCGAAAAATGTTTGTAAAAGATTGGCCTCGCGTTAGATTCTAGAGCTAAAAGTTTTCAACAAGGTCGTTTTAGACCTCAGTTTCAAACTAATTAACTCTGGCGGGAAGTATGTAAGGATCTTAAGTTTTACTACCGTTTATTTTATTTTAAATCTTTACTATCACTTCTTATTTTCTACTTCCGGCCAGAATTATAAGCGTTGACGTATTTATGCAAAGTTTGTCTGGCGAACGCCAAGTATTTAAGTTGTGGCTTTTTGCCAAGCGAGAGAGAGGAAGCAGTTAGTCGAAGCAGGCCGCTTACCTTAGAAGTTTTACTCAGTTGCTGGTTGCCTTCCAGGCCAGAGGTTTAATCCTCTTGATAACTTTAAACGTATTGTAGTGTTCACAGTTCTCTGTACTACATACGGCTTCCTGTTAATATAAGGCCAATCTTCCACGTTTATTATTTTAAAGTTAAATTAGAGTTTAGTTTTATTTTTATATTTTTACGTTTAGACCACAAGTAGTGGGTCTTTGTATTCCGAAGTACGGAAGTTATTGTAAATAGAGAAAAATAAAGGGTTTTGTATACCCTTCTTGTGTATCCTGTCTACTTCCCACAGTTATTGAACATAGCTTTAGTAAGCTCTCTGTTCCGAGTCAGGTCCTTGCATGTTCCCGAAGAAAGTAAGACGGAACATTGAACCTGATAAATTTTTTGTCTGTGCTATTCAGAATGAATTTGCATAATTTGGGGTGAAAAAGTAATGAGAAAAACAGGGCTGGGGTGTCCGTATTGGAGTTAGACATATGTTTGGGTAAAAGGAGTCGGAGTTGGAGTCGCTAAAAATACGTCGACTCCAACTCCAGATTTTGCTGGATAGTTTGAATTTGAAATGAAATTAAACTAAATTGGAAAAAAAAATTAATGACAAATTGAGTTATTATTTTTTATTTATGGACTATATACATTAATAAATACTTAGTTATATTCCATTTTATTGACATATTGATAAATAAATGTAAAATATGGGAGGAGGATGGATGTGATATTTGCCATTATTCATTAAACTGATTCATTTAACTACTTCTTCAGCTCATAGATGGCATTATTGTAGCATTGTAGCGTAATTCACAGGAAGAGAAAGCTCATGCCTGCAAAATACATTTTGAGTTACTGAATTTGAAACTCAAAAGTAAGTTTTTTCACTCTTATTTTTTCATATACGTAAAAATTGTCTAAATCAAAATAGCGATAACTTACTGTTTAAAAACTTTAGTTGTGGGTTACTTTAATACAGTTTTTATAAATGTGCCATAAATGCATGTTTTACAAAATGCTTACAAATCAAATTGGTCTTTTTTTTTTTGTTTTTTTTTTTTTTTTTTTTTGTTTTAGCTTGATAAGAAATGTGAAAAAAAATTATGCAAGTCAATGGGCCTCAGTTTCTGAAATAAAAATTGGGTAAACGTAAAAAACAAATCAATTATTTTTTTAAAACAAATATTAATATTTCTATATAAGAGGAGTTAATTTTATGTCTATAGCTCCTGTAGCATTTTTTAAGATTTTTCACCCATAACACATATTTATTATTATTAAAATGTAATTTTATAAATATTACTGTATGATGTTCACGTACCTAATTATCTCTTATTTTTTCAGGTATTTATATTTGTGTATTTTAAAATCTGAAGCATGATGTCGAAGAAACAACCCAGCACATCAAGTGTTTATGAATATTTCACCATGACAGATGAAAAATACTTAATTTGTGCATCAATGTAGGGCCTTTAAAGTGCGGTATTGATGGTGAGAAAAAGTCTGTGGACATGATAAGTAGTTTCAGAGGTTCTGACAAGAATGCTCCAACAAGAACCTCAAATTTATTGAGAGACATAGCCTGCTTACATTTCACAATTTTTTGATAAAATTGAAGAAAAGAAAAAAGTATGTGCAATAAAAAAGGGACATCAGAACCTCCTACTTCTATTGGTAGACAAGCTTACCTCACTATGTTTTTCACTACAGACAAAATAACTATAACTATGACTGCTGAGAGCTTATAAAAAAATTTTTTCCTAACTTAGTTGTACAAAACGGTGAATCCCTGAAAGTATTTTCGCAAACTGCATTCCTAGGACTTAATGGCGAAATAGCAATGAAACTTGGGATTTCATTAGACAGAGAAAGAAAGTGTCCGAAAACTTATTCTCAATGACGCTGCGAACAAGAAACAAAATTTGAAAGATGACCTTAGAGAGAAGTTCATATACTTAAAGATGTACACATACTAAACAAAGAGTCAACTATTTCGCAATTAAATGCTATATTTATTAATAATGGAGTGATACTTACGAATATACTGGCAGTAAAAGATACTGAAGCTCATCCTGATAGCCATTAACTCCAGAAATTAACTGAAGGGATTTTAAAAGAATTCGAAATAAAGAAAGTGCAGATTGCTTGCATAGTTACTGGTAATGCATCTAATATGGTTAACACAATACAGAATCTGAAGATATTGTTAAAACAGATGGGAAAAAAGGACTGCTTTAGATATTGAAACTTTTCAATATTCACATGAAGCTTTAGATGATGTTGCGGAACAACCATCAAAACTCTTCCAAATGAAGCAATTGCGTTGTGCAGCCCACACCTTGCAGCTTGCTATAAGAGCAATTAGTCCAAATGAACAGTAATCCATAGAAGATACATAAGGGGACTAGGGTGTAGCGGGTTTCATTTCTCGTTTTCTTTTCTTTTTTTTTTTTTTTTCAAAAAATATAGCAGTAAATTTAAGAGGTATGGCTTGGAGCCTTATCCTGATGGAACTTAACATAGCGAAGATTGTTTGGACAAACAGACGAAATTTCTTCTTTAAAAATAGGTGTTAAAACGTATTTCTGATAGTAATACGAATTAAATTTTGACATTTTTTTCTACTTTCCTTATTTTCAGTTTTCCTTTATACGAAAATCCAAGGAAAGGTTTTATGGTTATTCCTAACCTTTCCTTGTTTTCTCTGAATTAACATATTGTCTTTTTCTCCTCTTTTTCGGTAGTAAATCGATACTTTTCTATTGCAATCAGATAAGTATATCCAAGCCTCATCAATTGTAACTACACATTTCCATTTTTCACCTGCCAAATAATTGTCATACAGCAATCTGCACAGTCTAACGCTGAGAAACATATTTTGGCGTTAGGCGATGAACATCACGTTTTTCTTTGTTTTGATTATCTTTAAAATCAGATTTTATAATTTTTTTCACAGTTCCTATAGATGTAAAGATTTTGTAATAGCTCTTAAGAAGGTCTGAATTTTTTTTTAAATATAAGATGCGACTTTAGATTTAATAAGAGCTGTACGTACCTTTGTTAAGTATGCATTATTATTATTATTATTATTATTATTATTATTATTATTTGCCTTTTCCCCAGTCAGATGTAAACCTAGACGTTTCTTTCCCTTCATATTAATTATTTTTTAAAACAAATATTATGTCACTTATTTTACGAGCAGAAATATTGAAACCATGCTTTTCGCAACTTTTTTCTAATAATTGAATAGGAGTATTTCTCTATGGACAGCACAAAAATACAGCCTTCGATCCACTGATATTTTTCAGCGAAATTTTAAAGAAAATATTTTTAATGCTCCAGACGATAATTAAACTTTATTCCAATTTGATGGTAGACAAATGCGTATTTAAAAATGAATATTTAAATTCATGGAAAAAATCAAAATCGTTACAAAAATATGCAAACACCCTCTGTAGAAACCTTAATGTTTCACTAACAGAAAAACCTGCGGAATGATGTTTGCAGAACTGAAAACTCTTCTTTCTACACTGTATATAGCCACAAAAAGGATACACTCTGAAGCTTTTTTCTTCAAGAATGGAAGAATGTGATGTTTGTTCTTTCTAAAATGGGAGTCTTTACTGCAGAAGGAATCATTTCCTCAATGAAGAAAAGAGAAACTAGTTTGCTAGACAATGAGATCTTGCTAGGTTCTGTATATGTTGACCCAAAACACCGAATTTTGCTAGATGACAAACAAATTAAAAAGACAAAGAAAGCCACCTATGAACTTTCACTAAGAATGAAATTATTCTCAGAACAATTGGAGTATTCAAATCAGGACAGTCAGGCTGCAGATACTGCAACTGAGTCTCTATCATACTCTTCTAATGATGAATTAGATTTTGAGAAATATTTGGATAATATTGAAAAGTCTAACCGAACGGAAATAAAGAACCAAGAGCCTTTAGATAAAAAAAAAAAAAAAAAAAAAAAAAAAAAAAAATACAAACAAGATTTTTACACAGCCTTTGAAGAAATAAAGAAATATGATAGATCCTACAATATACCTCTTTTAGAACTTATACAAATATATCCTGAAAAGTTAAAAGAAATAACCCTAACAGTAACAGCTCTTCCTCCTACTCAAGTTAGTGTGGAAAGACTATTCTCAGCTCTGAAGTTTATCAAATCAGATCTACAGTCCTCTACCGAAGAAGATCTTGCCAAAGTTATGCTGTTTCTTAGAAATTACTAATGCCAGTTTTCCCATTTCATAATAAATGCTAATTAATATAAATAATCACTATGCCATCAATCTTTTTTTCTGTAATATCTATTACTTCTTTTACATTTAGAAAAATAAGCTGTAACACGTGTATATGTTTGCATATATATGAGGGAGTCAGAGTCTTTCAGTTTGAAATTCGAGGAGTCGGTCCTTTTTCCTAATGACTGCACAGCTCTGGAGAAAAATTAACAGATAATTCAAAGAAGTATTTTTTCTGTGATAATTTACAACATTCTTGATATTTTTATAAAGATCAAATAAGTTGTTTTATACAACTTGTATTATAGTGTGACTGATGGAAGTTAAATTAACCGTGGAATAATTTACTGGTTTCACTGGAGCAAGATACTAGCTCATGCTTCTTTTTTCTCCACCTCATCATTTGAAACATTCTAATTTCAGTCACTAATCAAAGTATCTTTCTTTCTTTTCACCGACAGTGAGGCAGCCGGTCCACTGGGTAGTTAGCATATCGGCCAGGTAGCCCCGCTGACGGAAATAACTTATATATACATATTGTGCTCAAGACGAGTGCTGGGGGCAGTGCAAACAAATGCTGGACGAGACAATAGTGCAGTGATGGAAGAAGGGTGCATTGCGGGTGAGAAGAACAATTTCAGTTACATATTTTTACATATTTACAGAGTTATGGATAGGTGGTTACAAAAGACATCCACAACGTGAACAATAAATGAGTACAGTGCAATATATGAGCAATTAACAAAGTGACTGATAAAACAGTAAAAGTAATATCTAAAATAGAGCTAAGTACTAAATAGCAATACTAAAAATAATAAGAAGTAAAATACTAAAAAGCGAAATAATATATAAAATAAAAAAAGGCAAAACAGTGAAAACAATACATAAAATAAGGCAAAATACATAATTCAAGGTTCATAATTCAGGGTTAACAGTTCAAGGAGATAAGTATATACAAGGAATAAGAAAATACGAATAAGCTAAGATAAAATTAGTTCATTACAGGTACAGTGCATATAGGGGCTGGGCTGGTGACGAGGATGGCAGCTGAGAATTACTCCAGCCTGTCTGAGATTTTGCGTGCAATATTTATACAATCTCATATGCGTTTCAATGCATTGCGATTTTTCGAAGTAGCTTCGGCCCATGCATGGATGTGGTTTGCTACTGGTTGCCTAAGATGATATTTGGCGGTTTCTCTGCAAGCAACAGATAGTGGTCCGGATCTCCTACCATCTCGCATAAGCAATGATCGTTTTCGCGTCGTCTGACGCGATGCAGGTAAGTTATGAAGGGACCATGTTTTGTTAGAAACTGAGTGATACGAACCACTTTTTAGAAGCCGGCAGACTTTTGGAAAACATCTATGAACTCTTCTGCTGGTGGTCTCTGTCTCCCACAAATGTTGCCAACATTTGAGTAATTCTCTCGAGCTCAGCTTTTAAGAACGAGCCCGGGAGAGGCACGTCAAAAGTGTGCGAACGTGGGAGTCAGTTGCTGCTGTTTTGGCTATTGCATCTTCAATTTCATTGCCCAGTATTCCGGTGTGGGCAGGTATCCACTGGAGTTCAGGCCTATAGTATTTTGGTGTTCTTAATAAGACTTTTTGTATGGCCCTGACGAGTGGATTTTTACTACATGTGCCTTGGATTGCCTGAAGGCTAAAGGCTGAGTCTGAATATATACTGGAATAGTTATTTTCCAGCGCGTAGAAAAAAGCAGCTTTTAATGCAATCAGTTCCGCCTGAAAAACTGAGTTTTGGTGCTTAAGCTTTCTTTCCCAGGTCTTTAAGATCTGGTTCCCATGTAGAACACAGTATCCGCTACTGTTACCACATTCTCCTTTGGAACCATTGGTGTAGATTGCAGTGGCTTTGAACCACGTTGGTGACCTGCAGTTAATCTAGAAGTTGAATTCGGCCGGGTGGCAATGTGGTTCGGAAATGCTTTGCTCATAGTCAGTATAAACATAAGTCCTGTCCCATAAACTTATTGTCTCTTTGTGTCGCAGCACTCGCACTATTGCACTCTCGCGCTGAGCTAAGAGATGCAGAGGCGGCAATCCTGAAATCACGTTTAGAGCATTAGTGGGCGAGGTTTTATATCCTCGAGTAATGTTTAGGAGGAATGATCTTTGTGCTGAGCGTAGCAGATTCTCCATTTTAGTAGTGATCGTTATGCCGCACATGGAGGCCCCATACAGTGCAATACATTCAGCAACTACAGAGTACCACGTCTTAAGCATCTTCGAAGGATCTTAGGGCAACCCATGTCCTGTAATCTCTTCAGTACCATTACAATGAGTGGAAGGCGCCCTGCATGTCCACATAGATAAAGAGACTATGCTGGTTATTTCTTCTGTTATTTGCTATTATTTTTCGTAGTAATCAAAGTATCAAATGTATAGAGGAAATTCAGTAAACTTTCAACGTTTCTAGTTTTATTCAAAATTACAGTTTCTAGATTTTAGTTTCAAATATCGCCACACAACAGTGAATCACCGCAGTTCCGTAATAAAATTAGAATGGGAATGGTGCAGATCTTCATTGTCCATGGCACATTAAACATTCTCACTGCATCCATCGTGAACTTCAATCAGACATAACACACAATAAAAATCCATCTTTATGTCAAGAAGTATGCGTACTATACTTTTAGACAGGCCGAACACTATTCGCTGCACTTCAATAACAATTTCTTTTTAGGGTTTCTATAATTTATTCTCAGCAACGTGAACTCATTTATTGCTTACTATGATTCATCACCACAGCAATTAGTAGTAATAGGTGTCTTATAGACAAAAGATTAAGAATTACCTATGATCTATATACGAGACTTCGCATTCATAAAATATTATCAGCCTGTACTTAGAACAGTAAATAATAAAACTTCAAACACGGTAGCTGCCCTGGGTGGAAAAAGATCGGGCTACATCATTGAAGTCATTTTCTGGAAGGCTTCATGCTTAGCACTTTCGAGTTCATCGCTTGTTAAGTAATGGCATGGCGTACAGATTCTGACGAAACTTCAAACTTCAATCAGATAAAGTTGAACTGATTAAGTGAAATGGGTACTATGTAGGACTCTGATGACAGACCAGCATGGCATCATTATTCACATCCATATGATATATATATATATATATATATATATATATAGTATATATATATATATATATATATATACTTGGTGCAAAACATACATAACAAAAATTGTTTTTTGTTATTACTCATTAGGTGTCGTTAGATTCTAGGCTTATATCTCCTCTACATATTACTCGTACATTATGACGTGAAAGGGGCTTGCAATTACAAAAGACAGCTAGCTCTTTCGTTAATTGCTCAAAATTGTTTCTTTCTTTGTGTTATCACAATGCAAGAAACATATATACATTTATGCAGATTCTTCATTATTTAATTTCTTTAAATATAACATAGGGTTATAATATCTGGTGGCGACAATTTGAAAAGTGAAACGGACATTTAAGTTTTCAATGCAAAATGCCGAAACAAAGTTAACCCTTCTGTGCTAACACAGTTTGGGCTAAAATGAAGGAAAGAAAATTCTGAATGCTTTCAGATTTTATATTACACCCAAAAGGGCGTTTTTTTAATGTTTGGTGTGTTACTTTTATTCCAGTCATAAATTGCTCATTTATAAAGCAGTTGTGTTGCCCATATTTAGCTATGCCTGTCTTTGCCGGAGATTTGTACAACAATTAAACAATGGCAAATCCTGCAAAATAATATACTTAGGTAAAATCTTTAATGCTAAATGCAGAGCTAATGTTCAGAGCTTCCAAAACTCATAATGACTTGCATATCACACACATACATGCTTTCTCTACACCTAAAAAAGTATTACTATAAAATTCAGAAACAATAACAATCGAGAGCTTTATAAAGGTGCATGTTAAATTATGCAGAGTTCAGAAGCTCCAGAATGCAGCACTGCTACAAATATGCATAGAAATTTTTCTCTGCAAAACTTTTACTACTATTAATTGCCTTCCATTGATCAGAAGCCTTCCTCATTACACGATAGTTGACTAACACTTATTTTGCATGTAATATATATATGTTACAATTAAAATGATAAATCGGTGATTATACATAATCACCACTGAATTTGGTAAATATGATATTTTTTTTGTGTGTGTATTTAATTATGGCAAAGCACACTAGGGCTATCTGCCTAAGGGGAGGGATGCCTTTCGTGGAGGACTTTCTAAGGGAAACTGGCTCGTATACACGTTACACATGGGGAAAGCCACGAAAACACCCATGCAGCCAGCCCGTTCGCGGGATTCGAACCTCGGACCGAACTACCAGTGTTCAGCGACTTTACCGCTCGGCCGCTGGTGGGCGGTAAATATGATACATTATTTCATATTTACCAAATTTACCTGTTAGTTTATAAAATCCCCAACTCGTAATGGAGAAGGTAATAAATTCGGATTATTTTGTGGAAACAAACCAAACCCATATTTTATGGGGAAAAAATCATTTATTTGCATTTATATGTAAGTTTACTTCTTTAGACGTATTAGACTGTTTTAGAATTACAAAGTTTGCCAGATTTTTTACATTTGCACTTATCATCATAATCACCACTAAATTTGGGAAATATCCAACTCGTAATGGTAAATATGATAAATATCATGACTTATTGGGCCAGTTGAATAGAGCGCAGGTTTTTTTTTTTTTTTTTAGTAGTTACTACTTAGAAAGATATTTTTTGGTTGGACAATTTGGCGTAAGAGACCATGAATTACAATATTTTATATTTTACAGTTAAAAAATCAATAAATGGTTATTTTAGGTCACATATATTTATTTAGCATGAACGAAATTTGAATAAGGGCCTGACAGGTGTTGTGAAATGAAAAAAGTGCAATTTACATGAGCTTGTACAAAACAGTTGCACATAAAAATAAATAAATAAAAACCCTGCAGTTACATATAGGAAAACAAACAAAGCCCATATTCTAGAGAAAAAGGGGGGATTTTTTTTTTTTTTTTTTTTTTTTTTTTCAAATAACGTTAAATACTATTATTACGAATTACTAAATATTTTAAGTTTACTTATTTAAGCATATTAGACTATTATGACATTTAGAATTACAAAGTTTGCCAGATTTTTTACATTTGCACTAATCAGACTCGCATTGTCCTTTACAAACACATCGCTGATATCCCTGACCTCCAGATAGAGATGTCTTTCTAACGCATTCTCGAAATGACATTGCTAGATCTGGAACATAGTCAAGCAAAATAAATTTTTCTTCACAAATTGTGAATTGATTTCTGGTATACAACTGTGAAAGTCTTCCTTGTGTCGTTCCTAACTGATGAAACTCTTCATTTTGAACTTCTAATATCACCGCTAATAAATTTCGGGGATCACTTCTTGCTCTGTCAACGACTGGTATTCATTCATAGTTTCACCGTGTCACCAACTTTACCAGCAGGAAATTTAAGATTTGAAACCTTCAATATTTTCTTTGCTTGTAATTCTAAACCTTCTTTAGCACTCATTCTATGTTTTCTTACTTGCTCTTGGCTGCATAAAATATATGTTCGGATTAGAGCGACCGCTGCTTCATTCTCTTTCTGAGTCTTAAAATTAACTTCAGATGGAGGGTCATTTTGAGATAGATCGTTATTGTCCATATTAGAAACATTTTCTATTTCGCTATTGGTGTTTTCAGAAGCATTATTAACTGTTTCGATTAATGCCTGAAGCTCTTTTTCAGTTCTAATATGTTCGATAGAGTCATTCGGGAACGAATACGTTTTCAAGCCAAATTTTGCAGGCGTCCCAAACATTGCTTCATAAGGAGAACACTTGATGCCTTCATGAAATGCTCTATTTTTCATAAGTTGCACAAAACGTAACCCTTCTGACCATTTACTGATGTGACTGCTTTCCAACCAAGAACTTAGCATATTTTCAATATCCTGGTTTGCACGTTCAACCGAACCTTGAGTCTGGCTGTGCCTAGGTTTTCGGTGCACAATTTTCAGAGCCGGGCACATTGCACAAGCTTCTTATACGATTTTGTTACTAAACTCACGACCGTTGTCACTTTGCAGTACACTAGGGGCTCCAAATATAGTAAAAATATCAATTAGATGACATGCAACGTCTTCTGCACGTTTGCTTTTTAGGGCACGCAACTGTACGAACTTCGTCAAGTGGTCTTGATAGACAAATATAAAGTTAAAGTTATTATCTGGTTGCGACTGCATGTCAATTAGGTCCACCAGGCATCTTGAAAGCCCATTGGCCTAACAACAAGTCCTTTCTTAGGTATTTTTTTTTTTGACAACTTTCACACAAATTTAAGTAAATCATGACTTCCTTCGGTAGTAATGTTCTTTTAACATCCTGTTTCTACTACCATGGCTTATTGATAAGTGTACCACATGAATTATGGTAAAAATTTCTTCACAGTACACGTAAAATCTAACATTGGAGCTGTCTTCAGTTACGGGAAAGATAAGTTTTTCAACATTGCCTACTTTCATTACATCATATCTTTTTAGTCTCTGATAATCTTCCGGTTTTTTCCCACTACTTTTGTTTCTACTATTATTCACTTCTTTTAACAAATCATCATATCTTTCTTTCGTCAGAAAACCACTGTTTGTTTTCTTAGTATCCATAATATTAAGTAATTTGGAATTAAAACGCTCAAGCATACCAGCCATTATTCAACGTTTTATTTTCTACGAGAGGGTAGCGAAAAAACGTCTACATGCAACGAAATGAGAACTACTTCTGAAATCACGTGTTGATAGAAGTCAAGCAGTTGCGCAAACTGAACGAATTCGTGAACAAAGTTAGGGACTTTTATCACATTCCCCATTATGAGTTGGGGATTTTATAAACTAACCGGTAAATTTGATAAATATGAAATAATTTATCATATTTACCAAATTTAGTAGTGATTATGTATAATCACCGGTAATTTTAAATAATAACCGAATTTATTACTTTTACCGTAACATGTGTACCACAGTACAAAGTCCGAGATCCGGACTCGTCGGGACTTCAACGATCACGGATTTGGGATTTTTCCGGATATTAGATCCTCAGATTAAATTTAGTAAGATGACATGTAGAAATTATAAAATTAAAAATATGAAATCATGACTTATGAAATAATGATCATTCATGATCTACGAATGCGGTTCTCAACCTTTTGACTAACGCATACCATCTAAACAAAAATTGAAAACCTTTAGTACCACCAATATTTTACAATAACTATTTTTCAATTTCTAAATAGAAATATTAAAAAAAAAAAAAAAAAAAGTCTTAAGGTTTCAGTTTTTATCTTATGCCCAAAGGAGCGTTTTTTTAACGTTTTGTGTGTTATCTTTATTTATTAAATATCGTGTTCTTCGTACTTAAACCCTAAACTTCAGTTCAACAGCAATATCACAAAATATTTAAAAGAGCATCTATTTAGAATTTCCGATACACAATCTCGTGCGCTGGAGATTAAAAAAAAAATTTTTCCCCTCACAGTGTTGCCATTGCTCGCTTTGAAATCATTGAGTTTGTTAATCAAAAATTCGTTAACGTGTTACAAAATATGAAATCGATAAAAAAAACAAAAATTCCAAATTAGGGTTTCCAGAGACCCAAATTCGGTGGAGGATCACGTTATTTAAAATTGGATGGCTCTAGGTACCGTTGTTTTATCACAATGCGAGAATACATACATTTATGCAGATTCTTCATTATTATTTAATTTCTTTAAATATAACACAGGGCGATAATATCTGGTGGCAACAATCTGAAAAATGAAACGGACATTTAAGTTTTCAACGCAAAATTCCAAAACGAAGTTCACAACTTGAGCGCGGCGCCGAATGTGCTGTCCTTCCCGTTCAGCCGGCGCGAACGATCAAGCGGTATAGTGCTGCAGGGTGACCTGCGACTTCATGTACTGATTAGAGCTTATCTGTTGGTGAGCTTTGTCGGCTACCGACATACAAGCCCTGCCTGTGCGTGACAAAGCTCGTGGTCGCCAATGTTAATACTGTCGGTCCTGCGGACCGACGCCAGCCAAACGAAATTCCAGGCCGGTCCCCAGGGCCCGGCGCCGAGCTCAATGTGTTCCTGCCGGACCCTAGGGACCGACGAAATTTAACTGCCGGCCACACGGAAAGTTCACTGCCGGTCCCCAGGGCCCGGCGCCTCGCTCAACGTATTAATAGCCCTTCTGTGCTAAAAAGAAGGAAAGAAAATCTGAATGCTTTCAGATTTTATATTACGCCCAAAAGGGTGTTTTTTTAATTTCACCTCCAGTAGGCGGTGCTTTGTTACAACCGGGGTACCTGGGCCGAAGGCCCTACCACTGTAGAAAAATTTTAGACGTTTCGATTCGCGTTAAACAGTAGCCATGAAATTTTTCTCGAATATTAAAAAGAAGAAATAAAATCGATTAAAGCTGTTGGTGATAAAAGACGAGTAGTTCTAAAAATTTGAAAATTAAGGATAACAGATATTTAAAGATGCAAAGACTTAATAACTGAAGGACACAGGGTCGTCGAACAAATGAACAAGAAACATGTAGACAGCTGCGATATTCAAACTGTCCATAAGAAGTGAGAAGTAAACAAAAGTTTACTCATTGCTGGTCATTTGCATAACTTGTTGCACGGTCTGAAGTAATCCTCTCAATTTTCCCGCTAAGTTGGCACTCCGAAGAATACCGAGAATTTCTGAGAAAACTTTTAGCAGTTCTTGGATATCCGGGCATAAAAACCGGGATAGAACACATTCCACATGGGCGTAGTCAGCTCAAATTACGGGAGGGTGCCCATGGACATATTGTATTTAATTATCGTTTTTATAATTATTACCTCACAAACCTATTAAATGCGTAACTCTGTTTCTGTTTTTCACCTTAACCGCTTGTGGAAAAACCCCACAAATGATTTCTGTATCGCCGTTAGAGGGCGCTTCGCTTCTGAAAATGAATGTTAGTTTTTCAGTTTGCGACGTAGTTGGTAGTGAACCATCGATGCAATCCAGGTTGCTTTGTAAATAAAATAATTATTTTTGTAGATTGTTGAAGTATTGGTTTCAATTAGAATTAAATCATCCTTTCGCGACATGGTGCATCGGTGCCTGGAACATTTGGCCAATTTAGAAATTTGTGTTTTTTAATTTTGGATAGCATTTTATGCGAAGACTGCCAAGGTAAGCCTGTACTTTCTATTTTGATATAATATGGAAGATCTTATTGCTAAACTGAAATCAAAACGAAAGGTATTGAGGACCGCAGTGTCCAAGATATTAAAGAAAATGGAAACCGAACTGAGTAAAGATGATAGTAGCATATATGTAAATGTATTAGAAGAAAGGTTAGACCAGTTAAAAGAAAAATCAAAATCCTTGAGCAATTTAGAAGCTCAAATAGAACGAGAATTAAAAGTCGAAGAGGACGAATTTGAACTTGAAATCTCATCCGTTTTGGAATATGAAGAGAAAATTCAAGTGTGGCAGTTTAGAGGAATGAAAAGTTGAAGGAATTGAATAAGCTCGAAAATTCGGACAATGCAAGTAGGGACATTTCTAATGAAACCGTTACAGAATCCCAAAACGAAAGTAACAAATTCACTGGTCTTCCAAAATTAACCATCTCTAAATTTTATGGTGATCCTTCGGAGTGGTTAGAATTTATATGTCAGTTCGAAAATGCGATTGATAAAAATCCGAATTTATCAAAAATAGAAAAATTATTAAAGCATTAAAAATAGACTCAGATACCCACGGAAATCTGTTAACACCTTTAATTTTGAAATTACTTCCTAATGAATTCGTTCTTGATTAAAAACGAAAATTGGGATTTATAAGGTCTGTTAGCCTTTTTGAGGAACGAAGTATTCAGTAGAGAACGCGCGGCTTCTGTTAATTATAACTCTAGAGAGAAATATTCGCGATTGGAAAAGCAACTGTCCTTCAAATCTAAACATTCTCCAGTGATATCAAGTATAAGAACGGCAGATACCAAGTAAAATTACCTTGGAAACCGAATTCAAAACATTTAATGGAAGATAATAGGGATATAGCACTTGAAAGACTTAAGAAATTGAGTGACAAATTTAAAATTGATAACTGTTTGTTCAATACACAGAGGTTTTAAAGGACTACGAGTTAAGACATATTATTGAACCAGTTCAGGAAGACAATCAAAATGATAAAACCCTATTTTATATGCCTCATAGAACAGTCATCAGAAATGATAGAGCAACAAGCAGACTAAGAATAGTTTATGATGCTTCAGCCCATAAAACAAAAACACTCTCTCTAAATGACTGTTTATATACTGGTCCGAACCTATATCCTGATATTTTTAATTTATTGATAAAATTTAGACAAAATTCGATAGCCTTTACAGCGGACATTACACAAGCATTCTTGCAGATAGAGTTAAATGAAGAAGACAGAGATGTTACACGATTCTTTGGAAAGATGATCCTGATGATAACAACGTAAGTTTGAAAACCTTTAGATTTACAAGAGTTTTGTTTGGAGTAAAATCTAGTCCCTTTCTCCTAGCTGCTACTATTAAGCATCACCTTAAAAAATATTCAGAAATATATCCTGAAACAGAACTCTTAAACAACTGCCTGTATCTTGATGACATTATTGGTGGTCAACAAAATTTAGAACAAGCCCTGAAAACAAGTTTAGAAATTGTGAACATTTTTAATGAAGCTAGCATGTCACTACATAAGTGGCATACTAATTCCAAAGAACTCAAAGATATTTGGCATCGCAAAGAATTTTCGATGCAAGAATCTCCTAAGTTGTCCCGATCAAAGTGTTAGGAATTAACTGGAATACGGATAATGATAATTTTTATTTTTACACTCAGCACTTGACAAATTTCATTTCCTCGTCAATCAACTCAAAACGTTTTCTATTGCAAACCGCAGGCCGTATTTTTGATCCTGTCGGATTTTATGGCCATTTCACTATAAGAATAAAGTGTCTGATTCAGGAAATCTGGTCTGCCAAAATTGATTGGGGCGATGAACTGCCACCTGATCTGAAATGGAAAGCCTGGTACGAAGAAATTGAAGAACTGAACCACCTCAGAATTCCTCGCTACTATTTAGAAGGAATATTAGATGCAGATGTGAAACAAATAGAACTCCATAGCTTTTCTGATGCTAGTTTGAAAGCTTATGGATGCGTGGTATATATAAGAATAGTTTTGAACAATGGAACTTTTCAAACAGTTGTTGTTGAGTCCAAGAGTAGAGTTGCACCTCTGAAATCACTTACACTTCCTAGATTGGAGCTTTTGGGTGCGCTTTCATCCGCTAGATTTAGTGATAAAATCTCAAAACGTTTAAAATACGAGGTAATCCTCTTCCACTGGACGGATTCTCAAATAACGTATTTTTGGATTCATGGATCACCCGAAAGATTTAAATCTTTCATCAAAAACAGAGTTTATGAAATTCAGAAACTAACTGAAAGCAATAATTGGCATTATTGCCGTGGGAAAGATAACCCCTCCGACCTCATATCACGAGGAACTACTGTTCTAATTTAAGAAATTGTTCACTTCGGTGGTTTGGACCAGAATGGTTACAAAACAAACGTATAGACTAGCCAGTTCAACCGAAGTTTGACGTGTGAAACGATAAACAACTAGAACGCCGTAGTAAGATATCTGTTTAAGACATTGTTGTGAAAATAGATGATCAACTATTGGATATAACAAAATTCAGTAATGTGCTGAAATATCTCAGAATTATGGCATGGATTAGACGTTTCGTTGCTAAGGCAAGAAAACTGCCTGCTAATAGTGGAACATTATAAGTGCTTCTGAAATTCAGGACACTGAAATTTTTTGTGTTCGTAAAGCCCAGATGGATTTCTTCACACCTGAAATTAAAGCTCTTCAATCTAACAAGTTAATTTCTCCAAGCTCTAATATATTCAGCTTGGCACCGTTTCTTGATGAAAATAAAATTCTTCGGCTTAAGGGAAGATTAGAAGAAACCGAATATACAGTTGACGAGAAGCGTCCAGTTCTTCTTCCTAAAGATTCCAAATTTACTGAATTAATTGTAAAAAGGGAACATAATAACGTTCTACATGCGGGAATGGCAGCAACTTTAGCCAAACTACGACAGAAATTTTGGATTCCTAAAGGCCGTCAGTTGGTAAAGAAAGTCTTAGGGAACTGTTTAATTTGTCGGAAATACGCAGTAAAACCAGCGAAACAAATGACAGCTCAGTTACTATAAAGACCGAATTGTTGAAACTCCAGCTTTCTATGTTACAGGCGTGGATTTCACAGGTCCAGTTTACATCAAGTCTGGAAACGACATTCAGAAACCATACATTGTATTATTTACGTGCGCTGTTACACGAGAGTTACATCTAGAGCTCATTTCCAATATGTCTGCAAACAAATTCATTTTGGTTCTCAGACGTTTCATTTCGAGAATAGGAAACTGTCGCACCTTTTATTCAGACAACGCGAAAACTTTCAAATATGCTGCCAAATATTTACAGTATTTTTACAGCATAATTAAAGGTACAGACCTTCAAAATTTTCTAGCAAATGAAGGCTTGACTTGGAAATTTATCGTCGAGCTTGCTCCATGGTGGGGAGCTTTTTATGAACGCCTTATAAAAACCATAAAGGAACCGTTGAAAAAGATATTAGGCAGAGCTCAACTGAATTTTGAAAAATTTATGACTGTGTTGACAGAGGTCGAAAATATTGTGAATAGACGTCCTTTGACTTACGTTTACAACGATTTACATAAACCTGAACCATTTGCGCCGGCTGATTTTCTATTGATCGGACATAAGGATGAATATCCATACAACTTTGCTGGCATAGCTCTCCAACAAGAAAGAGTCTAATAAAACGAAAAGAATATCAGACAACACTTATAAAACAGTTCTGGAAAAAATGGAAAAATCAGTATCTTCTTAAGAAGTGCTCACTTCTTCGGTACACCAGAAGCCAAGAAAAATATTAAAATTGGTGATATAGTTTTACTTGAAAGAACAACTAAATCTAAGTTCCTCTGGGATTTAGGTCTTTAAAGTACGTGATGGTCTTGTACGACCATGTGTGGTAAAAACTAAAAAAGGGGACTTTAAGAGACCTGTGCAATTGATATATCCCCTTGAACTATCAGACTGAAAATGAACTAATTTTGTAACCTTTTATTTTTATTTTTTATATTTCATGTTCACTAACATTAATTTCAGATAATTAGTTTAGTTATTACTAATAATTTACTGTTTGTAATTCGAATGGTAAAATCCTAGTATACGGTGCAGCCTTGGCGAGGTTTTGAAAATTATCGCCAACACCAAACATGATCCAAAGAACGTCTATATATATACTATAGTGTATATACATTGTGTATACATAGTATATACTATGTATAACTATATATATTCTTCGAATGACCCGTTTACTACTCATCGTATATGTCCAGTTTTTACTGCTCATCATCAAAGTCGCCAAAAGTAGCCAAATCCCGTGCGCACCGGATACTAGGATTAAACCATTCGAATTAATATTTACGTATTGAGTAACATTTAAATTGATGCAGTTAACTATATTTGTTTATTTTATAGAATTTCCTTTTGCAGTTTATATTTACATCAGTTGAATGTACTTGATATGTAAGTTGATTTCTTACATTTTTATTATTTGTATGCTGAATTAGTGATAATTTTTGAAAAAATTATCAGGTGGGGAGTGTCGAAAAACCCCACAAATGATTTCTGTATCGCCGTTAGAGGGCGCTTCGCTTCTGAGAAAGAATATTAGTTTTTCAGTTTGCGACGTAGTTGGTAGTGAATCATCGATGCAATCCAGGTTGCTTGGTAAATAAAATGATTATTTTTGTAGATTGTTGAAGTATTGGTTTCAATTAGAATTAAACCATCCTTTCGCGACACCGCTTTAACCTTTATTAAAGCAATTTTAAAAGCATAATAAATAACAAAAAATAGAATAATGCTAGTAAAAGTACTTCTAGTATTTTACTTTAATTTCTGCCGTACACACTCGCATACATACAAAGAAATATTAAAATAATTTTGAAATTGATCTTACTTTGGTTTCATAATATAACTATAAAGATAAATAAATATATAAAATTCATATTGCTGTTCTATATAATTAAGAATTTGAATTAAATTCGTAAAAGTTGTAAATGCGTCATTTATTTTGGACATAATACTAAATTGCAACAAAAAGATTTTGATTCGGCAATTAAAATATTTCCGAACTCCATTTTTCGTGGCTGGAAACTGGCAAATATATCGATAACTTTGTCAACTAATATTTCTTTGGTATAATGAATATGCATTAATGCTAAAGAACTTCTGTGCTTTTCTGTCTCAATAGCTCTATTATAATTTAACCTTTTCAAAGCACTTGCGGAACGTTCACATTCGCTACGTGTCATCAGCAGTGTAGCTGCTATGTGCAAAAGCACATCAATATTTGGGAAAAAGATTTTATTCGAAGCTTTCAAAGCCAAAACTGGTGTGTCTGGGAGCTTTGCTTTGGAAATGAACATAAAATGCCGTCGCCAACGTTTCATCTCTTCCCTTAGACGTTCCGGAGAGGGTAAATCATCTTTATACTTTGAACTCATTTACAGAAATTTCATTTACATGATCAGCGCAAACTGATCGTAAACAGGGATGATGAACTCTTTTTCTAAATTTGAAAATCGAAATTTGAAATGGAAAATGAGATAGTCAAGTAAAGGGATTGCTAAAATACACTCATGTCCATAAATTAAGGATAATTCGGAGTCACGCGGAAATCGAACTCTAAAATAAATATATCACCTGTAAAATCATTACACACATCTTCAAGAATCATATGCAAATTTCAGGAAGTAACCAGATGACACCGATGGTACGTCACAATGGCGAGAGTGTAAGAGAGTGATATATAAGAAATACAGGCAAAGAAGTAAGGCAGGTGCTTTACACGCATTTCAGTCCAATAACCGAATAGTTATGACACAAAAGACGCATTTGGATGATTTTTTACGTAGTAGAATTATCGGCCGTCTGGAATGTGGGCGTACTCAACTGGAAGTATCAGACGAATTTGGAATTGACCAGACTGTCAACTCCAGGCTTTGGCAACGATTCCAAGATGATGGTAATGTGAGTAGCTGTTACAGCACAGGTCGCCCCAGAGTTACAACGTCGAATGAGGACCGGTATTTGGCAGTTACTGCCAAAAGAAGCAGGCGGAGCACAGCCTCAGACCTGTCTCGTCAGCTCTCTTCAGCCACTGGTACGACAATTTCAAGGCAGACCGTGTACAGACACTTAGGGCAGATTGGTCTATATGCTCGTAGACCTGTCAGATGCGTTCCACTTACTGCAACTCACTGTCGCCTGCGGTTAGCCTGGAGTAGAGAGCATGCATTGTGGACACCGCATCAGTGGGTTTGTGTGATGTTTTCCAACGAGTCCAGGTTTAGCTTGCAGTCTGATTCTCGCCGGACTTTCATATGGAGAGCTCCAGGTGCTCGTTACCACCAAGAAAACATCATTGAACGACACCGTTACGGTGGTGCAGGAGTGCTCGTTTGGGATGGAAATATTCTGGGTTCCAGAACTGACCAGCATGTTTAACTTGGAGCCCTGACAAGCCAAATCTATCGGTACGGCATTCTGGAACAACATGTACGTTTGTTTCGGGGCGCCATGGGCGCACAATTTGTTTTTATGGATGAGAACGCCTGTCCTCACCGTGCAAACATCGTAATGGAATGCCTTCAATCGGAGGATATCACCCGTATGGACTGGCCAGCATTCTCACCGGACTTGAATCCAGTAGAACACGTGTGGGTCATGCTTGGCCGACGAGTTGCAGCCCATCAACCTCCTCCTGCATGTCTACCGGAGCTTCGGAGAGCATTGCTTTTTGAGTGGTGTAATATCCCCCAAGATCAGATCGATAATTTGATACTCAGCATGCCTAGGCGTTGTACGAACTGCATTGCATCGTCTGAGAGACATACAATGTATTAACAATCATGTAATGTTGGTTTTTTGTAAATAGGTGTTTTTTTTTTGTAATTTGCTCCAGGGAGAAAAAAATCGCTAATTTTTTTAATAATATCAACCATATAGTATCTTTTTTAACTCTTTACCTTTTGTTTAATAAATAAGCTTTACAAATAAGTCAAATTTACTAATTCAGAAGTCAAACAACAAAAATCAGCGTTATACCTACAAAATTTTCACAGAACTAGTTTCGATGGTTTTACCGAACCATCATCTTCAGCTGCAAAACCGCAAATGAACAAGATAGGAAATAATGATTAGATAAGATAAGAAAGCCTGGACAAGAATAAGCAAGTGGCGCCATCTGTTGGCGAAACCAGAACTAAAACATAATTTCTCTGAAAGCCGAAGGCAAATTTGGATTGGAATTAGGATCGTTAACTAGAACAGAAAGATTTTTATGAATGTGAAATGCCTCTAGAAAATCCAGTTCTCCAATGGAAGATGTTTTTTGAATAATTTTGGCAGCAGAAAAATTGAAAGTGTGATTTTCGGACCAACAATGTTGAGCAACAGAAGACTTCTGTGTTTCCTTTTTTCTAACATATGCCTCATGTTCTTTGACGCGAAATTTTAAGGCTCTCTTAGTTTGGCCAATGTAAATTAAACCACACTGGCAAGGAATCCTATAAATACCCCAGGAATTCATATCCGGAATGGGGTCCTTGAGTATAGAAGTTGGAATTTTATTGATGGGAGAATAAACAACCCGAAAGTTAAATTTCTGCAAAATATGTGCAACTTTATAGCTAATTGATGGAAAGAAGGGAATGACAACAGAATTTTTATAATCTCCTAAAATAAGAGTGTGGCTTTTAGTGTGTTGAGATGAGAATTTTTTAACTGCTTGATTAATAATGTTCGGTGAAAAGCCCCTGTCAATAGCTATTGCTTTTAAATAATTTAGTTCTTCATCAAGGGCTAGTTTGGAGGAGCAAACTTGAAGAGCACGGAAAACATAGGAATAAAATGAAGCTAACTTTTGTTTAGTCGGATGACATGATTTAAAGTGTGGTGGAAGGCAAACCGATGAAGGTTTACGGTAAACTGTAGTACTGAAGTTGGATGTGTTACGTGTGACCAGAATGTCGAGAAACGGAAGAGAATTGCAAGTCTCAAGTTCAAAAGTGAACTGAATAGCAGGATCAATAGAATTCATTGTTGAAAGAACTTTATTTAAATCATCTTTATTACCTTCAAACAGGGTAAAAGTATCGTCTACGTAGCGGAACCATGCCGGGACGTTTAAAGTTTCAAACAATTTTGATTCATAATAATGCATGTAGATATCAGCCAGGATGGGACTGAGGGGGCTTCCCATGGCTAATCCCTCAGTTTGCTTGTAATATTTATTTTGGAAAACAAAATGTGTTTGTTTCAAACAGAGTTCAGTGAGAGAAATTAGCTCATCAATTTCGATGCAAGAGAAATGAAATTCGCGAAGTCTGGTTTCTAGACATCTTAATGCACCCTCCACTGGGACATTGGTGAATAATGATTTTACATCAAAAGAAACCATGAGTAAATTACTAGGAGAAAAGTTTTTAACCTTTTTTACAAACTCTATTGAATTTTTTATGGTGTAAATGTTATTGTCTAAGAGAGTGGAAAATCTAGAAACTAAATATTTAGCTAAAGGATACGAGGCAGTACCTAAATTTGATCCAATAGGGCGGAAAGGAATACTACTTTTATGAATTTTGGGAAGAGCATATAATCTGGCACAATTCGCAACAGATGGGACAAGCGAATGTTTTAAGTTGCTTGAAATGATTTGCGAAGATTTGATCGCAGTTTTTATTTTGTATAAGTCCGAAGGTGAAGGATCTTTAGGGATCGGATTATATGGTCCTTCGTTTAAGAGTTTAGTGACACCATCGATGTAAGTGTTCTTATCCATGACGACTATCTGGCCACCTTTGTCGGCCTTTGAAATGATAATATCCGGGTTAGAATGAATTTCGCGCATTGTAGCTCTTTCTCTCGCAGTTAGATTTGGTTTCAAAGGTTTATTATTGAATTTCACATTATGAGCGATAAGATGCCTAATCATTTCTTTCTGTGAATCTGAAACTTTACTGAACTTGAAAGCTTTTTCGATAGGAGCCAAAATCTTTGGAATCGAGGGTTTACAGGTTTCCTTCACCTTCGGACTTATACAAAATAAAAACTGCGATCAAATCTTCGCAAATCATTTCAAGCAACTTAAAACATTCGCTTGTCCCATCTGTTGCGAATTGTGCCAGATTATATGCTCTTCCCAAAATTCATAAAAATGGTATTCCTTTCCGTCCTATTGTATCAAATTTAGGTACTGCCTCGTATCCATTAGCTAAATATTTAGTTTCTAGATTTTCAACTCTATTAGACAATAACATTTACACCATAAAAAATTCAATAGAGTTTGTAAAAAAAGTTAAAAACATTTCTCCTAGTAATTTACTCATGGTTTCTTTTGATGTAAAATCATTATTCACCAATGTCCCAGTGGAGGGTGCATTAAGATGTCTAGAAACCAGACTTCGCGAATTTCATTTCTCTTGCATCGAAATTGATGAGCTAATTTCTCTCACTCAACTCTGTTTGAAACAAACACATTTTGTTTTCCAAAATAAATATTACAAGCAAACTGAGGGATTAGCCATGGGAAGCCCCCTCAGTCCCATCCTGGCTGATATCTACATGCATTATTATGAATCAAAATTGTTTGAAACTTTAAACGTCCCGGCATGGTTCCGCTACGTAGACGATACTTTTACCCTGTTTGAAGGTAATAAAGATGATTTAAATAAAGTTCTTTCAACAATGAATTCTATTGATCCTGCTATTCAGTTCACTTTTGAACTTGAGACTTGCAATTCTCTTCCGTTTCTCGACATTCTGGTCACACGTAACACATCCAACTTCAGTACTACAGTTTACCGTAAACCTTCATCGGTTTGCCTTCCACCACACTTTAAATCATGTCATCCGACTAAACAAAAGTTAGCTTCATTTTATTCCTATGTTTTCCGTGCTCTTCAAGTTTGCTCCTCCAAACTAGCCCTTGATGAAGAACTAAATTATTTAAAAGCAATAGCTATTGACAGGGGCTTTTCACCCAACATTATTAATCAAGCAGTTAAAAAATTCTCATCTCAACATACTAAAAGCCACACTCTTATTTTAGGAGATTATAAAAATTCTGTTGTCATTCCCTTCTTTCCATCAATTAGCTATAAAGTTGCACATATTTTGCAGAAATTTAACTTTCGGGTTGTTTATTCTCCCATCAATAAAATTCCAACTTCTATACTCAAGGACCCCATTCCGGATATGAATTCCTGGGGTATTTATAGGATTCCTTGCCAGTGTGGTTTAATTTACATTGGCCAAACTAAGAGAGCCTTAAAATTTCGCGTCAAAGAACATGAGGCATATGTTAGAAAAAAGGAAACACAGAAGTCTTCTGTTGCTCAACATTGTTGGTCCGAAAATCACACTTTCAATTTTTCTGCTGCCAAAATTATTCAAAAAACATCTTCCATTGGAGAACTGGATTTTCTAGAGGCATTTCACATTCATAAAAATCTTTCTGTTCTAGTTAACGATCCTAATTCCAATCCAAATTTGCCTTCGGCTTTTAGAGAAATTATGTTTTAGTTCTGGTTTCGCCAACAGATGGCGCCACTTGCTTATTCTTGTCCAGGCTTTCTTATCTTATCTAATCATTATTTCCTATCTTGTTCATTTGCGGTTTTGCAGCTGAAGATGATGGTTCGGTAAAACCATCGAAACTAGTCCTGTGAAAAAAATTTTGTAGGTATAACGCTGATTTTTGTTCTTTGACTTCTGAATTAGTATTTATTCGGCGTGTTATTGGGTCTTAATAAGTCAAATTTGTTTTGCTTCTAACTCTTTCTTTGCCTGATTTTAAATTATCCTTAACTTATGGGCATGAGTGTATTTACTAATATGTAAAGGATCTACAAAGCGAAAGTATGTTTCGAAGTCCATTAAACAAAAAGTGCAAGTTGCTGCAAAAAAATGGATAAAGGCATATCCTTCCTTTCTCTAACCATTCCGAAATCTGTTTATCAATTTCACGCTCCTCTGCATTATAATTCGCTTCCGATAGTGAAGAAAGTGACACAGAGGTTATTGAAAACGAAAAAATTTCGATTCACAAATTAGTCGGTATTCTCGACACAGCAATTATAGGACTTGAACAGCGGAACTTTATAACTGGAGAAGAAATTATGTCTGTTTATAGAATTAAAGAGAAAGTATTATCACATAAAAGGAAGCAACTTAAACAACTTACGTTGAAAGAAGTGCTTAATAAAGTAAACAAATAAATATTAAGCTTTTTTTTTTGTAAATTTTGATACTCTTTAGATCATAATTGTTCTTTATTTCATAAATTACGGTTTCATATTTTTAATTTTATAATTTCTGCATGCCATCCTACCAGATTTAAACTGATGATCTATAATCCAGAATCGCCAAAGTCCCAACGAGTCTGGATTAACGACTTTTGACTGTAGTTAATTTTACGCAGACATAATTTATTTTTCTCTTGCTGCCAGTGTTCATGAGTTAAAAAATCTTTGCAGATTACAGTTCTATTACATACATGTTTATGCATGATAAATAATAAAGTAAAACTACATATCTTTATGCATCCCCACTACAGTCAAAAGTCGTTAATCCGGACTCGTCGGGACTTCGGCGATTCCGGATTATAGATCATCAGTTTAAATCTCGTAAGATGGCATGCAGAAATTCTAAAATTAAAAATATGAAACCGTAATTTATGAAATAAAGAACAATTATGATCTAAAGGGTATCAAAATTTGCAAAAAGAAAAAGCTTAATACTTATTTGTTTACTTTATTAAACATTTCTTTCAATGTAAGTTGTTTAAGTTTTGCTTCGTTTCATGTGATAATACTTTCTCTTTAATTCTATTAAACAGATATAATTTCTTGTTCAGTTACAAAGTTCCGCCGTTCAAGTCCTATAATTGCTGTGTCAAGAACACCGACTAATTTGTCAATCGAAATTTTTTTGTTTTCAATAACCTCTGTCACTTTTCTTCGCTATCGGAAGCGAATTATAATGACGAGGAACTTGTTTTAAATCATATCAAAGACGGAGCATATCGAGATGAAATACTACATTTGGTAAGGAATTATAAGCCAAATAAAATAAAAACATATGCGCTGAAGATAAGGATAGTGCTGACAGATCAACTTCCAATTCATTACGCGCCCGCCGCGGCGTTCCTTCCGCCAAGCAGCGTGAAATTGATAAACAGATTTCGGATTTTAAAACATACTTTCGCTTTAGATCCTTTACATATTAACAAATATATATCGGAAATTCTATTTGATATAATCGAAAGTTTAAGCTTACTTTTATAAAATTGCTCTTACAGTCTGCAAAAAATAATAAGCCGGATCCAATTCGAAAATTAAGGAACAACGCAATCATCAACATTAACTGAAATAGATAATTAGATAATTTTAGCTTATACGTCCATTATACATAAAACGCGCACGCGTAAGCGCCTATGCGCATGCGTCAACGCGGCGCATGCGCAGAAAGTTTTTAGTTTTGAGGTCCGGATTATGGATCATTCCGAATTATGGGTGTCCGAATTAACGACTTTTGACTGTATAATCTTTTTTAACTTTCATAAAATTCAAACTTTTTATATTAGCAAGCTATGTGGTTTTATCTTAGCTCTCTTCAAATTTCTTTAATTTCAGAATATATTTATTGAAATAAATCTTCAGATAAAAAGAACAATGCAATTCACAGATCAACTGTAATTGCATTTAAAACCAAGATTATTTCTAATATTTTGCCGTATTTCAGTTTACATGACATGTTCACTAATTTCCAAAATTCACCACCAGGGACATTGCAGTCAGTCTCATAATAGATCGATTCCCTGAAAAAAGCCCATTGTGATAACTGCCCACACCGACAAATACCGTGGCCTTCGAGATTAGATGGCCTGGTCAGCTGCAGAATCACGTGATTTGACATCACGTAAGGCGTCTGAACTTTCACCCTTCGCACTGCAAGCGAAGACTTCTTATTACGTTGATTGCGTGCTGTATATTTTTATTATTCGTGTCTTTTTATTGCTAAATATAAGTAATGTTGTTAAGGATATTTTCGATTTTAAATTGAGATTACTAGTTAACTTATTTGTTAACAAGAATAACGATTGACTTTCTACGTAGAGATGTCTTCATCATGCCTGCACGATGTTGCGTTCCAGCATGCAAATCCAATTACGATGGCACTAATGAATATGTATCAGTATTCAAATTTTCAAAAGATACAGTAAAACGGGATTTATGGATCGAAAAAATTCCAAGGAAAAATTTTATTTCAAGTGATCGCAGATGAATTCAATGTAAAAAACATTATTCAATGTGAAAAACAATCCGAAAAGATGATATTATTCGCTATGATTATTTACCAACAAACAAAGGTACTTTTATTCAGATGTGTAAAGGGCATCCTAAATTAAATAACGATGCTTACCCATGCATTTTTTCTGGTTGTCCAAAATACTTATCTGAAAGTCCAACCCCTCAGAGGATGAGCAGGGAGGAAAAAAAAGCTAAGATGGAGAAGCATATTTTTAATGAATTTTTGAGAAAGGACAAAACAGCATCATTTGAGGATTTTTCTTCTATGTTACCAAATAAATTAAATATTTCAGATATTTCAAATATTATTTTACACAAATCTGTTGCTGGTATTTATATTTCATTGCTCAGTTTTCATCCATATCCTAAAATTGAAAAAGTATCTTTGTATCGCTTCATATAGATATAGCAGTTTATCTAGGAGATAAAGTTGTTCCAGTTGAAAGTAAAGAACCAGTAAAGAAGTTGAACAGCATTCTTTACTGGTCAAACTTACCAAGATATATGTACAAAACATTAACATGTTTGATGTTCATGAAACTTGTTTAATGTGTGGAATTCCCTTTTCTAGCAGATTAAAAAAAATAATGAGCACCGTTTCAAATATTTGTTTAAACAATTATACTAAAGTTCTTCAAAATAATATGCATACAAAAATCGATGAAAGGAAACTTAAAAAAATCAAGAATACATGATGAAAAGATATGAGTA
The DNA here is from genome assembly GCF_044657685.1 of Stegodyphus dumicola. Lineage (NCBI taxonomy): Eukaryota > Metazoa > Arthropoda > Arachnida > Araneae > Eresidae > Stegodyphus > Stegodyphus dumicola. The sequence goes on along the minus strand of NC_140772.1, from coordinate 190,790,526 downwards.
TGTAAATGACATTGTTTTATTTTTTAAAAATAGTGTACTAAATATGATGCAGTTCAAATATATTTTCAATAATGTATCTTTTACATTTAAATTTATTAATCCTTTTGCTGTTTCCTTATTATTTGATAATACTTCATAATTTTTCAAAATAAATTATCAATTGCGATTAATTATTGCTTCAGTATACTAGTACAACTTGCACAGGTTTGTTCATGGTTTGTTCTATGTATAGTTGTTTTGAGGTTTTCGTTGGCAAATTTATTGATTTTACGCTTTTGTGAAACATTATATGGATGGCTTTTATTTGTAAATATATTATTTATTATGCATCTACATATAACTAATAATGTAAATATTATTAAATGATGTACATATCCTTATAATTATTGCTATAGATAGCATATAAATATGTGAAAATTATTCGTTTTCTGTAATGTTGCAGTAATTGATTTAATTTACAGTTTTGAGATTTAAATTTTTTCTGTGGCTTTTCTGTTCATTTTATTAGATAGTAATTTAAATGAATTAAAAATACATTTGCATAATGTTTGGAAGCTCCGAAATATTTATAGTTTTAAGGAAAAATTATTTTTTATGTCTTAATTTGCTAAATTATATTTACTTTTGTTAGTGAATTATTTATATTTCTAAATCTTTTCATTCCTCTCCTTCTCAAACTAATTTTTATGTTAATAAATAACAGCCTTTTTATTTACTTATTTCAAAACTTTCTTTTTTTAGTGTATCCTAACAAATTATTACAATACAGTGTAAAAAAAATGCACAAGATAACCTAAAACATGGCATAGAAAATTTCGTGAATATTTCTTAAAAAATAATATTTATTAAGTTATTAATCTTAACTGCAAATGAATATACGACCTTTTATATACGTTTTCAAGTCTCTGAAAATTTAGTTATTATGCATTATTAAAAACAAAACACTCTAAACATCGAACGAAACGCTCGCATTCAAATCTGAAGCAAAGAAAGTCACGGAAGAATCGGACGCCTTTCGTGACGTCACTCGTAGCTAACCAGGCCATGTTATCTCGAAGGCCATGCAAATACCCACACCAATGAAAATGTGCATTGCTGAAAGCCCACATAACCAAAACGGCACTTTTTTTTTTTATCATTATAAAATGCATTTATAATTGTTTGACATGCTTAATTAGTTCATCAAAAATTCGTTAGACATACTATCTAATCAAGATTTTCCCACTCTGCAATTCTATAGCTAAAATAGTAAATTATCCCTTTTAAATGGTTAAGAAATATTTTCAAATGATCTTTAATATTTCATTCCTTTAATTTTCCAATTATTGAAAATTTTTAAAATATTTAAAATTCTAGCTAAATCATCAGATAAAAATAATTCAAGATATAGACTAATGAAAATGCAATAAAGGAGTTTTTTAACTTCAGTTACAAAATCTCTGGCTCTCCAGTTCCCCCCTGATGTTCTTTGGTACCCTAAGTACGAAAGAACACCATCTTCTCTTTAACTGTTTTTTCTCTCAGGTGGGCAAAAGGAACGGAAATGTTTCCCTGCTTGAATAACCAGCAGCCAGTTAGAAAACTTTATCACAAAGCCCATTTACAAAGAGCGCACATCTTCAGGAAATCCAAAATACTTATGACTTTCTGAAAAATTTTACAAATAATATTTATGATTAAATATGAAATTTCAAGTGGGAATGGAGTTAATTAATGTAAAATCGAAGTAATCAAATTTAATTGTATTATCTGAAACCTTGCTTTTAATTTGTTCCTAATCATAATAGAATAGGTACTTTTATCTCTTTTGTTGAAATAAAAGTTCAGCTTTTATTTACCAATATTAAATTCATTATATACAAAATTTTCTGCACTGTTAAATAATTTATTAATTATTCTCTGTACAGATGAAAATTTACATGCATTTTATACTCCTTACAATTTTGCAGGTTTTAAAGAAGCAGTGTGACAAGCATTCCTTTTCACCTCTCTGCCAGACTTGTACGAGGGACACTTCCCTTTGTCACGTAAATATAATAAAATTACACAGATATATGTTTTTATGTCAATTTTTACTCTTTCCTATATACACACAGAGTTTTAATTCAGCTGGAGCCCAAAACACAATGAGATCTGTTATTTTATTTCTACATGAATCTGCTTTCTATAACTGGAGGGGGGGGATTAATTTCAACGAGGCACATACTTTCTCAGTGTGGACTTATACGTGCACTTTTGTATTTGTCAGGTGGGCAATTATCACAGTGGGCTGCTTTTTTGGGGGGTGGGTAGGCTTTTGTCTCGTCACTGACAGATCAGTTACTTTACTATAGGCAGGCACGACTTTCCACAACTCTAGCTTTTGGTGTTCAGAGGTATTCCAGTATTTAAGAACTTTATACATTCTGAAGAGTTTTATCCATCAGCAAAAATAGTAAAATGTTTTATGTTAACAAATTCTGACTAATATTTCTATAGTCTAACAGTCTTAGCTGAACAAATAGTCCCCTCTAGTTACATATTCTTTAAAGGAAAAAAATATGATGTGTACACCCCGACTTCCTTGTACGGAATATTAAATTATACGCATTTTTTTCTTGCATTTCATTTAAACTTATTGGATTGAATTAAATCTACTTTGGTGACAGCGCATAAACCACAATGGAATAAATGCATTCTTTAAAATTCACTCTAGTATTTGCTTACCATAGCAACACTCTGGCGCTATGGTAAGTGAATCTATCACTTAACAGTATTATATTTTGTTTATATTATAACTCATAATGCACAAAATTTATATAATTTAAAGAATAGAATTATCTAATCATTGCCACATGTTCTATTCAAATACTATAATAAAGCTAGAATGATGTATAAAAGAAATTAAGCAAACAAAACAAAAAGAAACAGTTTTTCACAGATGATTGAGTATTTCTCATTCAATTAATTCAGTTCTCACTTTGCGAGAAGGCAAAAATACATAAAAATTCAGAATATCTATATTAAAAATTACGAAGTAAATCTTTAACACTTATTTCCTCGAAAAAATTCCAGAAAGGATTAAGCATGATTTAATTCGCAATAATAAATGAAGGCGTTATCTTTGTTGTTGCGAAGCTAAGTTTCTCTAGATTGGCAACAAATCCACTAGTCTGCTGTTTCAAATGTAAACAATCAATGGCTGCCATAAAAAAGGCTTAGCGGCACTTAAAGAACTTTAAAATTGTTGATAATTCTAAAAATATTGCATACAGATTTACTAAAGGCATAAAAACCTTAACCGGAAGATAAAAACAACATAATTCAATCCTTTTTAAAGCAAAAAATGTACAATTTACAAACATATAAGAGTACAGAAACTGAGATCATTGAGCCGGGTAACAGAGTGGATATATATATAAATATATTTATGTACGTTTGGTGCAGCCGACTGCAACCAAAATACGAGGTGCACATCTACATGTTATAGCAGTCCTATATACAAAATTTCAATGTTCTGAGGCTACTCCGTTTTGAGTTATGCGAGATACGTATGTACATACGTTCGTACAGACGCCACGAAAAATTCTCTTCAGAATTAATTTTAAAGCAGTTTTATAGTTTTTTTTGAGGAAATGCGTCTTTTATTATGTTCTTACGTACAGATATCTTGCAAAAACATCGTTAAATTGCATTCGATAGCGGTCAAAATGGATATTTTCTTTTAAATATGCTGTGTGAAACTTTTCACGATTACAATACTTCCTTTTTACTTTGTACAAGGAAGTAAAAAGAAAGAATGATTTTTTTCTTTCAATGGAACTCTTGTTATTATTAGCTGAAAAATAACCAACACATTTACAACAAACTGCATAATCAAAATAATTTTTATTTAGATACGAGTCTTGAATGAAGAAACTTACTAGAACATGTTTAATTGCAGAAAAATTAATTTTATTATTCTTTACAGCATTTGAAAACACACCTTACATTAAACAACTGCCTGGGTATGAAGCTCCAGGTTAGAAATTTGATCACAGAAAAAAAAATACTGATTTTGCTTTAATTTATATTTATTATATCAGAATGCACATATGAAAAAAGCAAAAATATAAACATGAGGTTACAAACACGAATGATGGATAAACTAGATAACTACATGATATAATGCTGCTTGAAATTTACAGTAAAGTTGAAGACTTCCTAAAGAATACACACGACATATGGTTGCAGGGAAAAAATGAATTGACATATGAAACGAATGATATATTTAACGAGACTTGCTTCTACTAATGCTGCGATCACTCGCATCACTTCTGTTGTTTTCTTTACTTGGGCTGCGGCTACTACTCTTTCGAGGGCTGCGACTTGCACTTCTGCTCTTTGCATTATTCTCAATATTGTTGTGCTTATCATCCTAAAATATAAAAAAGGACACTTAACTATTTTAACACATGGACCTCAGAGGCACAGAAATTCTGAATTAATAAATTTTAGATATAAGTACAAAATATACTTAAATTTTAATGTCTAATTTAAAAGTAGCAGAAAAATTAAGCTGACAAGTCACTCACTGTATTATACCTAAAAATATTAATATTCTGCACTGCAATGCAGTGTCCATTTGGAAAGTGATACTGAAAGCTACTAATATGGCAATACTTCTAATTTTTGAAAAGCATTTTTTTTTTCTTTCAAATGGACACAATACAATATAAGAGGCATTTTGCATGCATTATCTTTTGATCTCATATAAAAATGTTAAACATCATGTTAACCCCTTAACTGCCGCGGATGTATATATACGCCTTGCTCAGCCTATGCGTTAACTGCCCCAGGCGTATATATACGTCCTTCCAAACTGCTATCATTTGCTTTGCGCTGCTACACCTAAAATTATTCGCAAAGTTAACGCATCGGCTGAGCAAGGCGTATATATACGCCCGCGGCAGTTAAGGGGTTAATACAAGCGTGTAAAATGTCAACAAATAGCTTATTTAATTCAAAATTAAAATACAGACTTTATCTGTGAAACAAATTATAATTTTCTTTAAATACAGAAGAATTTTGATTAGAACCAAAAGTTGCAATTAGAGAATTTTGCCGATTACCAGTCATATCTTTCTCAATTCTGCTTATGTTTTCCTCTCTCCATTTTTATACTGAATTGTTCACATATAACTAATAAAAAAACTCAAGAATTATTGAATATATGTAGCGTATTCGGAAACTAAGTATCGTTTCATTCTAGCGTCGTCGCAGCGCTGTGGTAGGTGTCCCACGCATGCACACTAGTCTTTCTTGTTCACTGACTTTCAATTGTCGCCATTTTGGTTGCTCTATGTTGTGTTTTCAGTTTGCTGTGCATATTCAAAATGTTTAAGACAATTAGTTCTCCCACTGACTGTGAGATTCGTGCCTTGATTAAATTTTTGAACACGAGGAGTGTTAAACCGGCTGAAATTTATCGTCAAGTGACAGAAGTTTACTGTGAATACGTGATAACGTGATGGAATGGTGAGAAAGTTGGTAAAAATGTTTAATGCAGGTCGAACAAATGTCCACGCCGAGGCTCGGAGTGGTCGGCCTTCTGTTGTCACCGATGATTTGGTAAGGAAAGTTGATGAAGCAATTCATGAGAACAGACGCTTCACAGTGACAACTCTTTCAGAGGCATTTCCACAAATTTCACGTACTGTTTTGTTCGAAATTGTGTCTGAGTGCTTGAATTATCGCAAACTGTGTTCCCGATGGGTTCCAAAAATGCTCACTGATATTCACAAAACAAAGCGACTTACTTGATAGTGCCCTGACATTTCTCAAGAGGTACAGTGATGAGGGAGAAAACTTTTTAAACCAAATTGTGACAGGTGATGAAACTTGGGTGTGTCATTTCACACCAGAATCGAAATCAATGGAGTGGAGACACACTCATTCTCCGAAAAAACAAACGTTCAAAGTGATAATGTCATTACAAAAATCATGTGCACGGTCTTCTGGGATAGGAAAGGCGTTTTGCTTACTGAGTTTCTTCCCAGAGGTGAAACAATTAATGCGGCACAATATTATGAGACTTTAACAAAACTAAGGTTTGCCATTCAAAACAAACGAAGAGGAATGCTCAGTAAAGGAATTGTGTTGCTCCATGACAATGCTCGGCCCCATACTGCTAGTGTCACTCAATCGTTAATTCGACAGTTTCTTTGGGAGCAGTTCGATCACCCGCCGTACAGCCAGGACTTGGCGCCGTCCGACTATCACTTGTTCCTGCACATGAAGCGCGGAGCTTGGCGGCAAGCGCTTTGGATCTGACGATGAGACGATAAATGCTGTGGAGTCGTGGTTATCGAAACTGGCGGGAAGTTTCTTTGATGATGGTATACAAAAACCCGCTATGACAAGTGTTTGATCATTGGCGGAAACTATGTTGAAAAATAGTTTAAGACATGTATTTTCATGTAAAAATAAAATTGAATTTGAAAAAATTGTTTTACTATTTTTTTTTCCCCCCAAAACGGTACTTAGTTTCCGAATACGCCTCGTATATATTTTTAAAATTCATTAAACTCCTTCCCCAAAAAAACCACTGAGTATAAGTGAATGGGGAGGAAAAGAGATAAATGATGAAAACACTGTTTTGAGGAAGTAAAGAAGACTTTTATAAAAAGCACTGAGTTTTACTTAAAAAATTGCATTCAACTAACAGTTAACACGCCTTTTAATGTTTCGTTATAAGAAGAAAAATATAATATAAATAATAAATATAAATAAGAGAGATGTATATCCAACATTTTAATTTAAGATGAGTTGCATACATTGCTTTAAACAATTTTATCATCCTACATTTAATTATTTAATTTCTTAAAATGTTATTCATATCCTAGTCAAATATTTTATTTTTGAAATTGCGAGAATCAAATATTAAAAATAAATAAATAAAATTAAATAATTAAAAAACATCTTCTTTAATATAGAAATTATTAGGCTTAAAAAACTCTAAATAATACGATTTAGATTGTTTTCACCAGATATAAGAATCGGGTCACTCGGTCGTACAGGCTAAGTTCTGCTGGAGTGGCTTATTTCTTTTTCATTTAACACACACAAAAGGGAGTCTCCCCCCCCAGACAGTCTCTCTCTCTCTTTTTCAGACATTCTGCAAGCATATTAAAAGCATCCAACTTTTCGAAACATCTTGGTATTTCTGATATTAATTTTAAATAAAGTTATCGCCTTCCATTTCAAAACGGCCCACTAACGGCTCAGCAGTAAAGTCGCTGAACACAGGTAGTTCGCTCCGGGGTTCGAATCTCGGCGAACAAGCTGGTTGCATGGGCGTTTTCGTGTATACGAGCTGGTTTCACTTAGAAAATTCTTCACAAAGGCATGTTTTCAGTGCTGACACAAGAAAATTAAGATTTTTCGATTTTTACACTTCCATAGATTTTTGCCTTCTTGTCAAATTTTTTTAAATATTAGTTGCAGCAAATGCATTTCAGCTGAAGGCAGCTTTTCATTTTCTATAATTAACTATAAATTTTAACTATACATAAAGTTTAAAGAAATGTCCAAAGGATAAAAATTTTAATTAAAAGATTTTTGTTAAATGAAAAAGAAATAAACCACTCCAGCAGAGCTTATCCTGTACCACCTAGTAACCCGATTCTTATATCTGGTGCAAACAATCTAAATCATACTTAGAATTTTTAAGCCTAATAATTTCTATATTAAAGAAGATGTTTTTTATAATCTACAACACAAAAGAAAATTTCTACTTAAAACATTCTAAGATGATTAATGTAAAAATTTATATTTATATATTTTTCAAAGCTGGGGCATGACCCAAACTGTTAACGTTCTGTTTGCTTAAAAACATTGTGAAAATAAACATCAAACATTCTCAGTTTTAAACAATTCAATTTAAATGCAGCTAAAGTAAAGTAGCAGACGATAACACGGCGAAGGTCAAAATTTACTCTTACAAATGTTTTTTTAAAAGGAAGAAAGAAAGAAATTTTTTTAAAATGTTAAAAATCTGATCTATAATTAAAAAAAAAGTACCTCTTCAGAGTATTAATAAATATTTATTAAACATCATTGAGAGAAAAATATCATAATTTTCCGTAAAAATTTAAGGTTAAAAATAGCTGTGGCAATTCATGTAACAAAATTCATAAACCACATTTGGCATTATTATCACGCTAAGAAAAGGTGCCAACTTTCGAAATGCGCAGATATGTAAATTCATGTATATCTTAGAAAATCCTGAATAAAAAAATTCTAATTTTTTGCAGGTATGCTTAGAACTACACCTAATTTAAGATGATGGTAAAAATTTTATCGGGTACAATTCAAAATTTTTTTCAAAAAATTAATAAAAATTATTTAAAAATAGAAATTTTAATAATAAAACACAAAAAATGGGTGAATTTTATTTGGAATGAAACTAAATTTCGAAATGTGAAAGGAAAAATCAAAAAGTTTAATAAAACAGGAGATATTAATAAATATATGCCAAATTAAATTAACACTGAGGAGCTAAGATTTTGACAGTTAATTTTTTAAAACTACTCGTACGATTTTTACAAAACTTCGCAGTCTGGCATAATTTGAGTCGCAGAATTGAAATATGTAAAACAATTGGTATGTTATTTCAGAAAAAGCACAATTTTGTGTCAAAATACCCATGTTAGAATAGTGCTATATATAAATCTAATATATATATCTTAAGTCGCGCTTTTGAAACATGAAAAATGCCATTTGAATTTTGTCAATCGGCTCAGTAGAAAGGAGATATAGAACTGCCCCCCCCCTTTTTGCGCAATGTACATAAAAAGTAATATTTAAAAATAAATAGTCTGATGAATATCACGTGTTAAACAAGGCACACAATGAGCACTCTGTTGAGTCATATGACACAAACACTAATGCTTTCTGTATGATTTTTTTAATTACAGCACAACTCTCAGATTTAATATTTTAGTTAAATTATCATTAATATACATGATAGGCTAAGTTCTAGTACAATGTTATTTTAATCTTTTGCAAAACACAAAGCAAGTGACAAACACACGCATAAAAAAACTGTCTTGTATTTAAAACTGAAAACGTATACATACATTCTATTTATACTTCTCATAGGTAACTTACATAATCATCATTTTCTGGACTTTTAGGTGGAGATCTGCTGTCTTTTCGTGCAAAACTGGGAGAACGGCTGGGACTTTTGCTGGGAGTACGACTTCTTGAATGAGATTTACTGGGAGCACGCAATTTTGATTTTTTAGACAACTTTTCAGATTTTCTCCGACTTTTCCCATGAGACCTGCAAAATATCATTCAGAATAATAATTAGTATTTTAAAAATCAACTACATAACACATTTTCTGGCATATAACATCTATAATTTCAAGCTACATTTTAAAATTTTCAGGTATATTTGCCTTATAACACGTTTCCAATTCTTCACAAAGAAACCTAAAAGACACATTTTATCTTTTGAGATCACTTATTCGAAGATTTGCCCTAGCCTTTCCAACTATGGTATACTGAATAAGGAGAACAATATGTGTGTAGGTTAAATGCTTGAGGGAGTAAATATTCCTGCAAAGAGGGTGGACTATATTCAATGCAAGTGTCCAAAAGAATGCTACTGTATTTTGAGAAAAGGGGGATACAATTTGGAGTAAGAATGCACTTCCAATTTGAATGAATTTGTGGAATTAGGAGTTAGATGCATTCATTTTGCGAAAGAAATGGAAATCGTGCTGCAGCAAGAATGCTTGTTGTTTATGACAGCTCCATACCTGAGCAGAAAAAAAAATGAAATTATGATAAATACTATGCCAAAGAATAACTGTGCTTTGAGTGAAGTAGTAACGAAATGGCCTTCCCCATAAGAAAGTGTTGCAAACTGGATCCTAGAAAAGCACCAAAATGGATTAATTATGATGAAACACAGTTTATATGCCTTAAAGTGAGCGTAAAAGAATGCAAATGAAAGTGAAAATATTAAAACAACCTTAAGTTGATGCAGTAGATTTATGGCATGGAATAATTTAGTTCTACGAGACGGGGGGGAAGATTTAGAAAAAAATTGATTTAGTTTCCAGAAGTATGTTATTGACCTATAAAGGGGAGGGGGAATTACTGTCACATATTGGAAACATGGATGAAACTAATAATGTTTGATGTTATAGGAAATAAAATAATTTATGTGAAAGGAACAAAAATGTTTCACATAAAAACAACAGGTCACGAAAGATCTCGCTTCACAGTAGTGCTGCCCTGCTTAGCGGATGGTTCAAAATTAAAACCCACGGTCATTTTGAAAAGAAAGATGATACCAAAATGTGATTTCCCAAATGGTGTTTTCATTCACGTTCATTCATGGATGAGCAAAAATGGTATGAAATTGTGGATAAGAAATGTTTACCCAAAGTGTCCTTTAGTCTTAAAAAATCCAGAAAGTCTTAGTCTGGGACATTTTCAGATCTCATCTAACTGATAATACAAAGAAATTACTGAAACACTGTAATACAGACATTGCAGTTATTCCAGGCAGATTAACACCATTAGTTCAGCCTTTAGATGTAGGTATCAATGAACCATTCAAAGAAAACTTAAAATGACAGTGGAATATTAAAAAGTTAAAAAAAAGTTTCAAAAGGAGGCCAAGTGCAACATGCCAGTTTAGAAATAGTGTACGAGAGGATAATAAAAGCAGGGATTGAAATTATACCAAACTTAAAAGTCATTTAAGAAGTGCAGTACATCTAACAATCTAGATTGAATGGAAGATGATTATCTATTAACAAATCAGATAGAGTAATTGTGAAGATGAAACAATTTGATTTGTCTGAAGATATAACAAAAGACTACTAGGATGAACTTTTCATGTTATCTGATAATGAAAATTAAGTTCATAAGGTATTTCATTTCTTTTAAATAAACAGCATTCAGGTACATATAGAAATCTAATTTTTTAATGCTAATTCCTTATTTTTAAATTTATCACTTTTACACCCAGCATATAACGTACACATAAATTTCGATCATATTTTTTATATTGAAAGTGCATGTTATATGCTGCAATATATGGTAATTACTGTCAAATTAGTATTCTCAATTAAATCAACAAAAATAACCATAACAATCATTCTCATCAAAAATTGATAATTTTATCAATATAATAATTCCACGTTAACTCAGATAAAATTAAATAGCTTTTATAAAAATTCAATACTAGCAAAACTTTTTTTAAATTAAAATTTATGATTTATCAGGCAACTACAAAGTGTAAGGATTAACAACTAACAGTAAAAATTCTATTCCCTCCCCCCCAAAAAAAAACCCCACCCAACACTGAATACCTAAAATAATGTTTCTCAGTAGTAGTTAAAACTGATTCGCAGGAAAATGTTAAAGATGGTTCTCTGCCAGATATATGAAAGGAATCTTAGTAATATACAACTCAAGAGGGACATCGAAGGAATGTAAAAGAAGGGAAGTGAACAAAAGGCCCAAATTTCAAAACATCAAACATATCAGCATTGGCTACTATGAGGAGGAACATACATAACAGTAGTAAGCTGAAATCACATGCTTGGAAGATTTCTTAAGTGTGAAAATACCTGCCACTCTAGGTAGTTTAACGAGAAGCTGCACAAAATATATTTCAAATAATAAATGCAAAGGAAAATAAAACGGATGAAATGCTAATACAAAAATGCACATACAAACTGAACACAAAAATTTGAAAGGATTCAGATTTTAACAATCACCCAAAAGGATTCCTTTAATGGTTCATGAATAGAGATAGCACACGTGGAATAGCAACATTTTATAGGATATTAGATAATATGCATTTAGACTAAAACGGGAGTATCATATATCTATTGTATATTTAAAAAGTGAAAAACATATAATTCTATAAAGCACTTAATTTTTTAAATTAGTTACATCATGAATTAAACACATTTTAAATTTTATTAAATCAGATTAAAAATTTTAAAAGTAATATTTTTATGATACACGATATCCCTCTACTGCTCCTAAACAGTTTTTAAATTAATAACAGACAGATTAAATATGAAAAAGAAATAGCTCATGTTTTTCCAGGTGGCAATAAACTTAAATGAAAAGTGAGACAATGCAAAGTGATGTTTCAAGTCTAAAGGCCCGTCTACATGAAGCGATTTTCTCAGCCGACTTTCTCGTAGAGCAACAATTTTAAGGATTTGTGCATGCGCCAAAATTTGCGTGATATTTCTTGAATTTTTTGCACTGAAATTACACTGTTGCTTTGTAATGTTGTAATCCTTTATTCTTTATTACTACTTTTTACTCATACTAATTTGATATTCATGACAGTATTCTCTATTTATTCATTAATAAAGTTTTTGATTTAAAGCACAGTAGTTACTTATTTTTTCTGAAACATGGTTATTTTATTAATTCAAGATTTAAGTGCACAAATAGGAGTGCCAGAAAATGAAATTTAAAAATAAATAAATGAAACAAAAAAGGAGTAATCTGTGTACTCAGTACACAAAGGAAAAGCATATTTTTTTTTTAAATTTTGCTGCAAACTAAATTTAGCAAAAAATCAAAATCACGCGGTATCATCCGTAAATATTTTCCGAATTCTACCGCGACTTCAATACGCAACACCCGCAGCAGGGTATTACGAAGGCACCATGAATTTCTCATCGTTTGACCCAATTTTTGATCCAAACGCATTTTCTTTTCTTCCCCCCCCTTCTGCAGCAGTAGCTAAGTTCAAAATTATAGCTGTATCTATAGTAACAATTTAAAGTAAAATAGTCATCAATTATTTTGACTATTTGACAACACTTGTAAGCTTTGTTTACAAATCATAGACAGTGTGACGCTGCAGAGGGCGGAAACACTTCCTTTCACAAAGATTGACAGGCGAGCTATCTCAGAAATTGTCGGCCAGCTAAGTCGGCCGAGAAAATCGCTACGTGTGGACGGACCTTAATAGTAATTCCAATCTCAGGGGGGAGGGGGGGACTCAATTTAGGAATAAACTAGCTCTCAGAAGGGAAAACTATGTTATACAGAGGAAGGGGGAAGTTACGAAAATGCTTTTAAAATTTCAGAATCTAGTAATAAAAAAGCTAAGAAATATATGCGAGAAAATACGACATTATTAATCAATATGACTGCAGCTTTCTTCTTTTATTATACATCTACAATGCACCAATCGTTCCAAGTATTTCTATAACATGCCATGTGATCTATCCTCAACATACTTAAATATACTTTAAAATTTATTACACATACACACATATACCACATACAGTACAAAGCCTTTAATCTGGACGTCCATAATCCGGAATGATCTATAATCCGGACCTCAAAGCTACAAACTTTCTGCGCATGCATAAACACATCATACCTTTACGCATACGCATATTCGTTTAATGTATAATGGACGGTATAAGCTAGACTAAAATTATCTAATTATCTATTTCAGTTAATGTTGCAGATTGCGTTATTCCTTAATCTTCTAATTGGATCTGGCGTATTATTTTTTGCAGACTGTTAGAGCAATTTTATAAAAAAAAGTAAGCTTGAACTTTTGATTATGTCAAAAAGAGTTTCCGATTCTGGAGCTGCCAAAGGATCTACAAAGCGAAATCATGTTTTGATGTCCATCAAGCAAAAAGTGGAATTGCTGCAAAAAAATGGATAAAGGCATGAAGAAAGTGACAGAGAGGTTAGTTAAAACGAAAAAATTTCGATTGACAAGTCAGTCGGTATTCTCGGCACAGCAATTATAGGACTTGAATAGCGGAACTTTGTAACTGAACAAGAATTTATGTCTGTTTATAGAATTAAAGAGAAAGTATTAGCACACAAAATGAAGCAACTTAATTTACATTGAAAGAAATGTTTAATAAAGTAAACAAATAAATATTAAGCTTCTTTTTTGTAAATTTTGATACCTTTTAGATCATAATTGCTCTTTATTTTATAAACTACGGTTTATATTTTTAATTTAATAATTTCTGCATACCATCTTACCAGATTTAAATTGATGATCTATAATCCGGAAAAAACAGTAATCCGGAATTGCCGACGTTCCGCCGAGTCTGGATTAAAGACTTTATACTGTATATCATTTGTTTCTCTGTTTTTCATTGAAATTTAATTTAGCGACTTTACTACAAGAATTCCCCCCCCTAAATTTGAGTTTCCTCCATAGTCTGCTCAGATACACTTTTACTCTTTTTTTTTTTTTTTTTTTTTTTTTTTTTTTTGTGATAATACAGTTTTATTACATCATAAAATATTGAGCAGTGTCAATTTAGAATATTCTCAGGATAAGATACTCTTACACTTTAGCTCCACGTACCTTGATCGTGAGCGAGAAACTGATTTGGATGGTGTTACAGATCGGCTGGGTGACCTTGCTTTTACTCTTTTATCTCTGCTTACACTTCTACTTTTATGGCGATAGCCGGAAGAACTCCTTCTGTGACGATCATGACTCCTAGACCGACTATGCGAGATACTCCTCCTAGACAAAATTTTAATACATAAAAATTTATGATAATCATGGCTATCATACAATGCTGTTAATAAGAATATCTATAATTTTTTAAGCAGTTGAAAATATAGAATAACTCATGCTATTAGAAATTTGGTTCTGCACTTCAAATTGCTTTTTTCGACATTGCAGATGCTTGTCACATTGTTTGTTAGAAGTATCATTTGTTAGTACAGCTTCTCATACAATAAAATATATTTCACAACCAGTTTAAATTTTTCGTCACGAATAAGTAAAAAATTTGAAATGTTTCAGATTTCAACAGTTACCCCCAAAGGGTTTAGGATTTTTAATTGTCTCACTGAGCTCGCAGTCTACCAATCTGCTGTTACACTGATCCCACTAATTCTCCATTTTTGTCCTTGTAGCTTTAAGAATAATTTTCTTCGCATTTATGCCATATGCAAGTCAACAGCAAACTTACAACAATTTTCAAACAGCACTATACATTTAGAATTCTCAATGGAGCATTAAGTTTTGGCATACTTTTTCTGTCCTCCCCTGAGTTGAGTCTTTTCTTAGTTCAATCGTATCAATGTTCAGTTTCCTTACTTATAGGGCTTTATAAAGCTCTGTTTTTTTTTAATCTTTTGTCTTTTTATTATCAACATTTTGTGTGTTTATTTATTAATATCATATTCTTGAGAACTATAAAATTCAATTCAACAGCAAAAATCGCAAAATGTTTAAAAACACCCCAGCTTTAGAATTTTCAATGGACAGTCTTGGGCAATAGATATAAAAGTGTTTTTTTTTTCATACAGTGTTGCCACTGCTCACATTCAAATCCAGTTTGCTAATCGAAAATTTGTTAACTTTTAAAAATATGAAATAGATAATAAAACAAATTCAAAATTCGGGCTAGATGCCCATGTTTGGGTAGGGGACAACACTATTCAAAACTTGATAGCTGTTAAGGAATATTCTTTGATATCGCCAAGAGATGGCGTTAGGAGTCCATCTATTGGCTTACTTAACCTTTCCCCTTCTGAACACGTGACTTGAAAAAATATGCTTCTTCTTGAAGGTAGAATTTCGATGCACTACGCAATAGAATTCGATTTAGATTCAAGCTGGAACTATTCAGTTCTTGCCTTTTGAGCATTAAATATTCAATTCAGGCATTTCAGCCTACATTGTATATATGTAAATATTAAGTTTAATTAAAATTTATGGAAAACCCTCCAGGCCATGCATCTCGTCTTTTGGATTATGAGTGATTCGACTTTGATCTAGAACTTTCGTTACATAATGGTGCATCGCCCGGGAAAAGAATCTGATTAATTTGAAAATTTGTGTTTTTCGCCTTTTGGATTAGCTTTGTAAGCGAAGACTTCTCACGTTAAGTCTCCTTTGATAATTTATTAAAATGGAACAGAAGACACTAATTAAGAATCGAGCACATATATGTGCTTCTGTAACTCAAATTATTAAAAATGTAGATGAGTATTTAAAAGAAGAAAATCAAGAAGAGTTAGAAAATTGTTTGGAATTGTTAACTAGTAAAGAAACGGAACTACATGATTTAAATGAAAAAATACAAAATTTGATTGAAGATGAATCAAAATTAGATTCAGATATTAACACTTCTATGGAATATAATGATAAAATAATAATAGTAAAGTCTAAAATCAACCGTTATTTAAGGAAATACAATACTCAAAATATCAACACGAATTTAAATAATTCATCTACAGAAGTTGAAACCAAAAGACAAATTGAAGGCAATGTGAAATTGCCCAAACTCTTAATTCACAAATTTTCCGGAGAATATAACGATTGGATGAATTTTTGGAATTCATTCAAGGTCACTATTCAGGACAATGTTACACTTTCGAAGATAGAAATATTTAATTATTTGAGAACTTATTTATGTGGAAACGCAGCATCAGCCATAGAAGGTCTCTCAATCTCAGAGGCTAATTATGACTCTGCTATAGACATTCTTAAAAATAGATTCGGTCAAAGTGATCTTATTATCAATACACACATTTCTAATCTCTTAAATTTAAATCCTGTTCAAAGTTCAAGCGAAGTGGCAAAATTGCGAAAACTTTATGATACAATTAACATTCAAGTCAGAAGCCTTTTAGCATTCAGTGTGAAACCAGAAACATATTCCAACATGTTTATTCCAATTTTGATGAAAATTGTCCTGAACGATATAACTTTAGAATTTCATCGTACAAATACTGAAAATCCTTCAACCTATGATTTAAACAAATTTCTAGACTTTCTCCGATTAGAAATAGAATCGCGAGAAAAGATTAATTCATTATCCTTTCCACGCAAGTCAAAACCGGAAATGAAAGGTATTAACAGATATCCACCAACGCCGAAACATAAACAAACTGTCACCACACATGAATTTATGGCAGCCGCGTCATCAAATGGAAACTGCATTTTTTGTTTTCAAAACCATGACTCAGAGTCCTGTTTATGCCTTACAGTTAATGAGAAGAGAGATATTTTTAAAAAACAAACGCGTTGTTTTCTTTGCCTGGCCCCTAAACACAAAATCTCACAGTGCCGGCAACGCCAAACTAAAGTTTGTAAAATTTGCAAAGGTAAACATTCAGAAGCCGTATGTTTTAAATCCAGTTCGATAGTTAAAAATACACCAAGTGATAAAAAGGATAGTATATTAATTTCGAAAAATGATACACAAACTAAGGAACAGAAAGAAGAAATTGTTTCGGCCGTTTCACATAATGCAAATAATACAATTCTTTTACAGACTTGCACGATAAAAGTTAAAACAGCTAAGGAAAAGGTGTTTGCCAGACTTCTCTTGGATAGTGGAAGTATGAAAAGTTTTTGTGCTCGCGAGTTAGCGGACAGATTAAACCTCGAAGTCATAAGAAAAGAAAAATTGACTGTCTACACTTTTGGGAATACTTCTCCCATCCAAAAAAATTATGACGTAGTTAAATTAACTTTAGAACATAGAAGTTCTCCCGATTCTAGAATAGAAGTTGAATTATTAGTAACTGATCATATATCAGGTACAGATATTCCACGTCCTAAATCAGAAGAAATTAAGCAAAACAGACAATTAAAAAATTTGCTGCTCGCAGATTTTCCTGATTGTAAAAAACCCATTGCCATTCTAATTGGTGCAGATTATTATCCCAACATAGTAATGGGACACATTAAATACTTAAGCAAAAATCTTGTTGCAGTGGAAACTATTTTCGGCTGGTGCCTACATGGACGAAAAGGTGATGATGATGTCTCTTTAGCTTTCAATGTAGTTGTAGGGGAAGATTTCATTTCCAAACAAATAACAAAATTTTGGGACTTGGGAAAACTCAGGACTTATTGATAAGAGGGAAAACTTACATCAGTTAAAACAGGAACTTACAGGAACGTATTAAGACATCAGTTAAAACAAAATATTATCGAACCAGTTTCAGAAATTTCAAATGAAGAGGATGTCGTGTTTTACTTGCCACATAGGGAAGTTATACGCGAGGATCGAGCTACAAGTAAATTACGTATTGTTTATGATGCATCATCGCATGCCCCAGGATCCATTTCTTTAAATGACTGTCTACATGTTGGGCCAAATTTATACCCTGAAATATTCGAAATATTGTTAAGATTTCGGTATAATCTAATAGCCTTCACCGCAGATATAAAACAAGCCTTTTTACAGATTCTCATATATGAAAAAGATCGAGACGCAACCAGGTTTCTGTTTTCCGATTTCCCTAATGATGAAACCATTTCTCCTGACATATATAGGTTCACTAGAGTTTTATTCGGAATAAATAGTAGTCCATTTCTATTAGCCGCTACCATTAAACATCATCTGAAAAATTATAATAAACTTTATCCTACAACGGTTAACTTTTTGAATGAGAACGTATATGTAGATGATGTGATTGGAAGCCAACCAACGATCAATGAAGCATTAACTACGAGTCTAGAATCGGTCCAAATGTTTAAGGAAGCAAGCATGCAGCTTCACAAATGGCATAGTAACTCGAGACAACTACATGAATTGTGGGTAAAAAAGGGTATCGTTCCAGATGAAAATCCTGAAGATTTTAATAGAGAAAATTTCCCATTTAAAGTCTTAGGTATGGCATGGGATAATTCAAAGGACTTACTGTATTTTGATGTTCGGAACTTATTGTCTTTCACATCTAAACCAATAGAAACAAAACGATTTCTTCTACAAGTGTTGGGTCGAATATTCGATCCGATTGGAATTTTAGGACCTTTAACTGTTAGAATAAAGTGCTTAATACAGAAGATTTGGTTGTCACAAATAGATTGGGATGAACCGTTACCTAAAGATTTGTCCTCTGAATGGAGAAAGTGGTGTGAAGAGCTACCTCAAATGGCTGAATTCTCCATCTCTCGTTACCTTTTCATGCACTCGAACGTTAATGTCGAAAATCTCGAACTACATTGCTTTTCAGATGCAAGTGTCAAAGCCTATGGTACAGTCGCATATTTACGTTTCATGACAGAAAATAAAGAAATCAAAACGGCCTTTGTCTCTTCTAAAAATAGAGTAGCCCCACTAAAACCCCTCACTTTACCGAGGTTAGAATTAATGGGGGCATTGTTATCAGTTAAGTTAGTCAGCAATATTCTGAAAGCACTGAAATTGAGAATTCCGTGCTATTTTTGGACAGACTCAACAATTACTTATTTTTGGATCCAGAAACAACCTGAAGCCTTCAAACCCTTTGTCAGGAATCGTGTCAAAGAAATACAAAAATTGAGTTCACCTCAAGATTGGCATTATTGCCCAGGTGTCGACAACCCTGCAGGTCTCGTATCTCGGGGAACGAAGATTTCCAAGTTAATAAATGAGACCATTTGGACGCAAGGTCCCCAATGGCTTCAACTCCCTCACGAACTTTGGCCAAGATTAGATATTAAAGAAACAATAGATGAAAACAAATTAGAATACTGAAAGAGATCCGGTGATATACATCAACTTGAATGTACAATCGAAAAAAGTGCAGATGATCTTTTCGACATATCAAAATATAGCAAATTAGAGAAGGTGTTAAGAGTCACTGCTTGCACAACACGTTTCATTAAAAAATTAAGAAAAACTAGCGACATTCAAGGAACTCTCACAGCTGAAGAGTTACAAGAAGCAGAAAATTTCTGGATAAGATCAGAGCAAAAGAAGTTTTCTGCCGAAGAATATGAATCCCTCAAAGAAGGTAATTCGGTTGGAAAAAATTCTCCTTTGTATAATTTTTTTCCTTACATTGATGAAAAGGAAATCATGAGGTTGAGAGGAAGATTGAATTTTCTGACTTCTCACTAGATAATAAACATCCAATAATCTTACCTAAAAATTCTCGACTAACGATTCTAATTGTATGCAAAGAACATGAGAAGATAATGCATGGAGGAATTGCTGCAACTTTAGCTAAAGTCAGATCACACTTCTGGATTCCTAAAGGACGACAGTTAGTCAAAAAAGCATTAAAAGGTTGTATAATTTGCCAAAAATATTTAGCTAAACCAGCAGACCAGATGACAGCACCCTTACCAAAGGATAGAATCCAAGAATCGCCTCCATTTGCAGTCTGTGGAATTGATTTCGCCGGACCAGTTTATGTAAAGAATTTTAAAGACATTCGAAAATCCTATATTGTTTTGTTCGTTTGTGCAGTAACCCGAGCTGTACACTTAGAACTTGTATCAGATATGTCAACAGAATCCTTTTTACTTGCATTTCGCAGATTTTTGAGTAGAAGAGGAAACTGCATAATCATCTACTCTGACAACGCCAAGACCTTTAAGAGGACAAAGAAAGAACTTGAGAATTTTTCAAAAGTTTTAAAAGATGACAAATTCAAGAATTTCATTGCCAAAGAAAGAATCCATTGGAAATTTATAATCGAACGAGCCCCATGGTGGGGAGAGTTTTATGACAGACTTGTTAGATCTGTTAAAGAATGTTTAAGAAAAATCGTAGGAAAAGCATTGTTGACTTTCGAAGAAATGTCTACACTACTTGTCGAAGTGGAGTCAGTTCTTAATTCACGACCTCTAAGTTACGTTTACAACGACGAGCCGCAACCGTCGACTCCAATGCACTTCTTAAACATTGGACAAACTGATTTGAAGTATCCTTTGACCTTTGCTAGAATCATCGGTAGCGAAACGACAAGAGATATGCTGTTAAAAAGAAAGCGTTATCAAGAATTG
This sequence comes from Stegodyphus dumicola, assembly GCF_044657685.1. NCBI lineage: Eukaryota > Metazoa > Arthropoda > Arachnida > Araneae > Eresidae > Stegodyphus > Stegodyphus dumicola. The sequence goes on along the minus strand of NC_140772.1, from coordinate 190,769,780 downwards.
CTGTTAAAACAGTTGTGGTGGAAATGGAAGCAACAATATTTATTAGATCTTAGAACTGCCCATTTCTTGAAGAATCCGCAACTTCAACCAGAACTAAAAGTAGGAGATGTTGTTTTAGTCGAAAGAGGTAATAAAAACAAACTCTTATGGAAACTTGGTAGAATCATAAAAATTATTCCTGGACGTGATGGTAAAGTCTGATCATTCGAATTAAAAACTGGTAATGGGACTTTAAAACGTACTGTTCAACATCTATATCCTCTTGAACTTTAGATATTTTGAACTTTAACGATTTAGTTATGCTTTTTTCTTTTTTTGTCTATTAATGATTAAATTGAATATCCTTAGTTAAGTTTGTTCAGTTAAGTGGAAAATATTTTAAAATTTAGGTCATTTATTAGTTATAACATTTATTATTTGATACCTGTATTGGAATTGAAGTGTTTGACTAATTAGTATTTTTTAATATTTTTATAGAATAGTGATTTATGTACTGGATTGTATGTATAACTGAGTTAGATGAACTCTTGTCAGAGTTCAGGTGGGGAGTGTGTTAAGGAATATTCTTTGATATCGCCAAGAGATGGCGTTAGGAGTCCATCTATTGGCTTACTTAACCTTTCCCCTTCTGAACACGTGACTTGAAAAAATATGCTTCTTCTTGAAGGTAGAATTTCGATGCACTACGCAATAGAATTCGATTTAGATTCAAGCTGGAACTATTCAGTTCTTGCCTTTTGAGCATTAAATATTCGATTCGGGCATTTTAGACTACATTGTATATATGTAAATATTAAGTTTAATTAAAATTTATGGAAAACCCTCCAGGCCATGCATCTCGTCTTTTGGATTATGAGTGATTCGACTTTGATCTAGAACTTTCGTTACATAGCTCTAGGTAAAGTCATTTTTTCCCAATGCGAAAAACATGCACACACTCAGACTCTTCACTGCTTAATTTCTTTAAATATAATACAGGGTGAAAATATTTGGTGGTAACAATTTGAAAAGTAATACATCATTTACAGAGATTCAATCCAAAGTACCATTTTGACACTTAACACTCCTTTTTGGCAACAAATGACAAAACGTTTCGATATCCCATTTTTAAACATAATATTACGAGTTTTTGTAATAATTAAAAAAATGATGCAATATCAGTGTTCACAGAGAAAACCTTTCAACACTCACTATACAGACTGAATATTAAGTATTTTAATATAAATTTGTATGATATATAGGACGAGTAAAAAAGTTAAGTGTGTACAGCATTTAATATTAGCATTTTCATTCAAACAAAATAGAGAAAATACTACTTCCTCCTTCCAAAAACGAATTCACCATTAAACACTAAATTAAAAATCTTACTAACTTTTCTACATCAAATGATTAAATTCTGATTATAATATTTCCTGAACAATAAAGATGAAAAATGATAATTTAAGCAAACTGAAAAATAGTTCCTGAAGAGGGCGATTCACTTAAGAGTATTATTCTTGATTTAATGTTATGGCAATACCTAATTATCTGCAGTTTTAGTGCCCATGTTCAAGAAAAAACTACAATGAATTACAAAATTTAGTGCTCAAGGCTTAAACACCTTTTCACCTGCACTAAAATTTGACAGTTTGTTGTTACTCACAAATGTATTGTTCTATTTTAGTATTTTTATTGCTTTCATGCTTATCTGTTTATTACTGAATGTCTGGTTTTCATTTATCTCCTCATTTTAGAGACAGAAAAACTCTGCATTACATCAGGGTACTGGTGAAGAAAAACTGCAGAAGAGCACGCGATGTCAGGTCTGCTTCATATCAAGGATCATTCCATAACAAAAAAATCTGATGACCATGACTTCCTTGTATGGTCTTTTAGATTATACACATTTTTTGTTGCATTTTACTTAAACTTATTTCTTAAAATTGAAAAATATGGAAACACATAAAACATGAAATGCAATTAAAATAGTTAAAAAAATTTTTTTTACTATTAAAATTGGAATTTTTGCACAAAAACAAGCGATTCGGCCAGCAAGCAAAAAGGCATATTTTTTGCCGCACTGAAAAACTTAGCAAAAAGACAATGAAGGCATGGAAACTTAGTTCACTATTATGCTGTTTCAAATATAAACAAATACAACTGGTCTATTAGGCTCAGTAACACTTAAACAACTTTTAAGTTGTTGAAGATTCTACAACTATTGCATGCAGATTAACTACAGGAATAAAAACCTTAACCAGAACATAAGAACAACATAATTCAATCACTTTAGAGAAAAAATGCACACTTTACCAACATATAATTACATATATAACATAATAATAAAAACAGTTTGTTATCCTTCTGATATTTGGTAAATTTTTAAACTGCCCAATGCAAGACTTTAGATATTTTTTTCAGTTGGTGAAAATGGGACTTGCACTAGCCATGCCATTGCCGCACTTATCCCATCCTTACTTAGCCTATCTTTCGCATCGACCATCACACATACTTACGATAAAGTCCCATCGTAAATATTTAAAACCTAGCTTTTACCAAAGTGGCTTAGTAAAAGTCCAAAGTATACTTTAATATGATTCCATTTCAGCCTTTTACCGAGCCTCTGCAGTAAAACCTAGAAGTTACGAATGCCTTCCAATAAAAGCCCGAAATGGGGGATTACTTACGATATTTTCTATTCGCAGATATATCGTATACAGCAAGTCCCAAAAAGGTTAAAACACGCTTTAATTTTTTAATTGATATAAATTGTAGAAGTGATCAAAAGGTAAGATTTAAGATTATGTCAAAGAAACTGCCTTTCAATTATTTTTGAAAGAGTTACAAGAAACAAAAAAATGCAGTATTTATGCCAATTCACAAATAAGATCACATGAGAAAAATACACAGTTCTTGGTAACTACTGAAGATATTTCAATAATTTTTAAAAACACTTATTTTTTCTCTACCAATTTCTTTGATGTTTAACAAATTTCTTTGCAAAAAATAAACTGGTTTCTTGTGTACAACGATTTTAATTTACGAAACTTAATATAAAGATCATAAAACTCTTCATCTTTAATATCTGCAATAACTAGTAACTGTATCAGTAATAGTACTGAATTTTGGATCAATTTTTTATCTATCAATATCAGGTACTTTTATTTTAACATTTTGTCTGAGAGTAGGTTTCGGAAAGTTTTTACTAGGTGCAATCTTCATCTTTGCCTTCTTCTCAAGTCATTCCTCAGCTGTCTGTCTCTTGGAACACTTTCACATTTTGAACTTTCCTGATAATCACATCCATTGTGTCAAAGTATATATCTGGTTCCCCCCCCTCCAATTTGGACTTAAGTATTTACGCCCATTGTTTTGCATGATTCTTTCTCACATGTATTATTATTATCTTGCAATACTAAATCAACTGATGATTTGAGATTACTGTCTTCATCTTCTGTATTTTAACCCCACATTCATTAATAAATATACAGCACAAAGTCCGAAATCCGGATTCGTCAGGACTTCGGTGATTCCGAATTTGGGATTTTTCCAGATAATAGATCATCAGTTTAAATCTTGTAAGATGGCATGTAGAAATTATAAAATTAAAAATATGAAATTGTGCTTTATGAGTTGCGAAAATATCCAGAAGGTGACCTGCTATTTCATCAGATCTTTTACTGTGTAAACTTCAAACAAGGATGAATTTCGTAAGATGACCTTGATAAACTAAAATGAATTTCATATCATGATCAGATTGGGCTGCATATCTATTAGGTCAACTTGCCATTGAGAATTCATTTCACTATGCACAACTGGCTAGATCACAATGCATTTTTCAAAGTTTGTTTTTTTCTAACATGGTTTACATAGTCTCAAATACGTGATGATAAGATTCTACTGTTACATTCTTGTGATTCAGTTCCTTAGTCATATGGGTTATTCTACCAAAGCCAACAGCGATATGAGTGTCATGTATGACATCGCAAGACTTCATCACTTGTAACATAATACAGGATTTCTGCTTTTTCTGAAGATAGTGGTGTTATAAGTTTGTCCTCTCCTCCAAAATTTAGACTATCGTCGTGTTTCACCCTTCTGTAATGAACTGTTTGTTTTTCTTTCACTTCATTTAATAAAGAGTATTTCTCGTTTGTTAAATAAAAAGCTGATATCGTGCTTATTTTTTACAGATTCAGGCAAAATGCCGTTTAACTTTTTCTGCATAACATCACTCATTTCCTTTCAGCAAAATAAAAAATGCAAAATATGTTAAAATGGAAACACACTGCTTCTACTTTTAGATTGTAGCCATTTACACGTCTTTGAATTCGCTCAAAAATAGCCTACAAATGGTGCAAATAAGGAAAGGCAGAAACAGTAAAGTGTTGCAATGGAATTTGTGTGTGCAGGCTGTTCAAGGTCGATTTAAACCCCTTGTTTTGGGTTTTTACCAGAAGGCAGTTGGTAAGTAAGGTAGGTTTTACTGCAGTCTTGGTATATGGATGAAATGGAATTATATTAAAGCGTATTTTGGTCTTTTATGAAGCCACTTTGGTAAAAGCTAGGTTTTACCAGACTTTGGGCTTTCACATACATACAATGACAGCAAGAAACGCACTCATTTCCCGGCCGGCATGCTGGCACCCCTGAGCATTTTCTTATTCACCCCCTCGACCGTCACATGTTTGTGCATCCTGGAATGTTTTAAAGATCACTAGATGGCATTCTGTGTCAATTACTTTTGAAATGAATATAGTTTTAGGATCACATTCTGTAACACACTGGTGTTTCCCAGGACTTAGAAGAGAAGGGCTATCATAGAGCTTTTCCCCTTGAAGTAGCAAGTGAGAAGTGGTGACGTAGTCATGCTGATGCTGAGCGGGGAGATGGAATTCACAGCACAGAAATTAACTTTTTAATTTTGAAGAACCAGCATTTAAAATGAGTTGTGTAAGTGAAAGATAGCTATAATTTGTAAGAGGCAATGCTACTGCTGTATGCATTTTACACTGGACATTAAAAAATTTAGTAGTACTTACTCAATTTTAAAATAACAGATAAAATGCGCTACTCGTTTAACAAAGTTTCTTTTCTTCTTCTTCTTTTTTTTTTTTTTTTTAATGAGTATTTTTTTTTTTTTTTACAATAATTTCTTTATCTGCATGTTAACTGACAGAATTCCTATACAGCTAAGATAACTATATTAACAGCTATTTAAAATTAATCAAAAAAAAAAACTTACATTGATATAGTTTTAAGCATATATGGCAAAATTTCTGCTAATCTAAGGTTGATTTTTTTGGGGGAGGGGCTTAGTTGTAAATTTTACATTGGCATATTTCTTTTCCGATTCATAAAATAATTTTGTAACTTATACTTACATCTATATTGCATTTAAATAAATATATGCAAGATTGTTATTTTAATTTTGACAAAACAGTTTTACTCGTAGTACCTAAAACAATTATTTAATTTTTCAAAAGTGAGAGTTAAGGAGACAGGTCTTTTTATGACAATTTGAGCCATTAATTTGAGTCTTTGCAAAAAATATGCTTTAGATGTTTTTCCAAATTCTCCTTTGTGTGTTTCTTTTCTAAATTTTGCTATTTGAGATATTAATTTCTGAAGTTCTGATACAAATTTCTTTCTAAGATGTCTTCCACCATCTTTGTCTCTTAGCAAATATTCTAAAATTTTTCTTTTCTTTATTTTTCAATATTTTAGTATAATTTTCTAAAGATATCATTATGTTCTTCAAATTATCAATGCATTATCTTTACATTTGAAGCATTCAGAGCCTTTACACTGTCTTTCATGTGTTTGATTTCAAAATCATTTACATTTGAGTTATTAGTTTCTTTTCTGGCTATCCAAGCAAGCAATTTTTCATATCATCTTCATAAACACTGCATAGAAAATATTTGCTGTGAATTCTTCCGCTCTTCTCATTGATAGAATTTTGTCTTCGATATTTATGTATCCATTCTTTCTTCAAAAGCATAAAATACAATCTCTCTTTTTTTCATATTTCTACAAGTGTTACACAGCACGCTGCTACAGCGCGAAAAGCCATATTACATAAGTGATACTTTACAACATGGAATTTAAAAGGAAAATTGACTAAAACTATATATATACAAATTATTTTTAATAGCTACATTGTTAGAAAACAAATATATATGATTAAAGTTAATTTGGGATATGCGACCTCCAGAAAAATCGCCTTGCAGCTCAATGAAACTAGTTTTAAACGCGCAAAATCAGAGCACTGCAGCACAGTGACATCAAATTGCTGTCGGTTAATTCCCCCTATTAGGCTCATGTCGAACAAAGAAATGAACTAGCCCTTCTATTTATACCTGGGTGTCTACTGTTGCAGGAGATGAAATGTAAACAAACACAGCTTGTTTCTAACTCACCACATGATATAAAAATTCGCATTTCTGATATCCCTTCGAATCCTTTATTTATTTTTTTATTTTTATTCTTTCTTTTGCTAATATGTAGGGTCTTTTAGGGTTACTATGTAGGGTTCTATTTCACTTTGTATTGCTTATATTTTACGTACTTCCCTTTTTATTTTGCAAAGCCTTGACCTTCAGTTTATTATGGTGAGCAAACGATATTTAACAAACAAATGATATACTCACATTGTCAGTGAGCCAACCAGTGACATGAATGAGAGTAATTATTCATTTTCTAAAGAGCTAGACAGCTCACTGAGTGTCTGCCTTCCACTTCACGTTAAAGATTTTGATACTTATTACTTGCAAACAGTCTTATTAATTTAAAAGTTTATTAATGTACTTTATCAATTAAAACTTCAGAATAATTTGAATAGCCCTTCTGATAATTACTTCTCAAAGTAAGCAAAATTTTTTTAATGTACATTTTCATGTAAAGTAAAGGAAAAAGATTATTAAATGCTAATTTTAACACATTTTTTTTTTTTCCTAAAGTAAAGCTTAGAAGACGCAAAACATCATCCTGTGAGACAATTCTTTCAACTACCATCCATCCATCCCGAAAACAAAGGTGCACTGTCTCATAAGGGTTATTGAATTCAAATTGAAAGCTCACCATTTGCAATTACTTTGTATTGTGCATTAAATTAATCCCCAAAATATCAAAAAGGAATTGAGTTTACTGATGAATTAAAAAAGGATTACCCATTTTTGAAATAAGTTTGTGATTGTACTGACAAAGTGAAATATACACTGTGACTTTCAGGAATTTTAAATAGGCTTTCAGACATTGCAAATCACTCAAAATATACTAAACCATAACACAATTCCAAAAACACCAGCAGAAATTTTCTGAAAGATATAGCAGCTGAAGAAGCAATTTATAATTCACAAATTCAATTTTGATTGCCCACTCAGCCAAATTCCTCCCCCCCCCCCAAAAAAAGTTTCATTGCCAAGTCTTGTTCAAATAATAGAATACATTTGCAGGATGTCAGGCTCCTCAGCACCAACGGAACATTCTCAATAATGAATATTACACGATTTGGAGAAAGAGGAAGAATGGTTGAATCAACAGCAAAAGCTTTATTAAGCTGCAGAATTAACAATGAACTTAACTGCAGTGAATTTTTTTGATGCCATTAAAAATAATTTTTTAAAGAGAGTCAGTTGAATTATTAAAAATTTCTTTTGACTTATTGATCTTCGTTTAGCATTCTCAATCATAAGTATTTAACAGAAGGTTTTATTTTCTGTTGCATTTTTCCAAAATTGTCCTAGTGTGAGGAAAAAATACTAAGGTAAGCCTATAAATAAACAGTTTTAAAACAAAGTTACTTATTTCTTACTTGCGACGATGTGATCTTGACCTGGATCTTGTACGAGAACGATGTCTAGAACGAGGATAGTATCTATCTCTTTCCAATTCAGGACAATCACGAGCCCAATGTCCTGTCCGTCTACAGCGATAACATTCTTCACTATTCTAAAATAGTTAAGTGAATTTTAATGAATTGCATTAAATGTACAAAAATTACCAGGGGCAACTGCAACCCCATTTGAAAAATCCTGAAAACTACTATGCAGTAAAAATATGATATAATTTTAAATAATAAGAATATTAGTGTGATATATATACACATTAGCTGATCACAGCAAAGCACACTAGGGCTATCTAAGGGGGATAACATATTAATGGCTGTAAGGGGGAATGCCTTCTTGGAAGACTTTCTACAGGAAACTGGCTCTTATAAATGTTACATATGGGGAAAACCATGCATGAAAATACCCATGAAGCCAGCCCATTCACTTGGAATTTAACTCAGGGCAGAACTACAACTGTCCAGAGATTTTACTGCTTGACCACTGGTGGGACATTCACAGGTAATGGAAATCAGAAAATGAGAATAATTCATGAAATGTAAAGAATTTTGTTAAGTTACCTAGTTATAAATTATCACTAAAATCCTTACAAATAGGGTATTGAAAGCGATTTTCTGATCCAAGGATTTCACATGTAATTTTGTCTGATAAAAATAAATATTTTGATTTTCACAGCATTTATGTTAATGTTCCAAGGATGTTTGTTCATCATTCTGTCATAATAACACCCATGCAAATTAATACACTTTCTACTGCAGAACTGTGGAAATAAGCTAAAACAGATTAAATCAGTTTTATGAATTTGGTATGTCTGTTTGCTATGTTTAGCCTAAATACTTAAGCTGCAAAATTTACAAAATTTAGTGTTTTTGCAAGAAAAATGACTATTTGCTAGTTCTTGATTTCTTCCTCCAACATCATTTTTTTCCACTTCTGAAATGATATTTGGCAAATTATCTCCTTATTTCATCAAAGCACTGAAAGTAGTTTCATCATACAGAACAAAATTAATTAAATTCACTTGCACATAAATAGGCACATTAACATTTCACTGCCTGTCTTAGCAGACTAACCTTCTCAAAATTCTCAATATATGAAATCTCTGCATCGATAAAAATTAACACAGACATTATTCTTCCATATTAATGGCTATAAAGCTTGCTCATTCACATGAAGTTAAAAAAAAAAAAAAAAAAAAAAAAAAAAAAACCTGCCTATATCCATACCACAATCACCCCTAAATAACAATCTTAATATCAGCAATGCCAAATCATCTAAAACTATTAAAAAACAACATATAAACAATGAAATTGTAAAGCAAAATGTGAAAACATGTTGATATAAATACTTTCTTTCAATAATTTCCTCCCTTTGCAATTTACAACAACAACAACAACAACAACCAAAAAAAAAAAAAAAAAAAACTTTTTGCTGGGAGGGGGAAGTAAAGGAAAACAGAAAAGAAAAGGATTTGAATAAGAGTATTGAGTTTTTTTATTAAAAAAATAATTACTCATATACAGTCAAAAGTCTTTAATCCGGACGTCCATAATCCAGAATGATCTACACTCCGGACCTCAAAGCTACAAACTTTCTGCGCATGCGTCAACGCATAATGTGTTCGCGCATGCGCGTTTCATGTATAACGGACGGTATAAGCTAAGCTAAAATTATCTAATTCAGTTAATGTTGCAGACTGCGTTGTTTCTTAATCTTCTAATTGGATTTGGCTTATTATTTTTTGCAGACTGTTAGAGCGATTTTATAAAAGTAAGCTTGAACTTTCGATTATGTCAAAAAGAATTTCTGATTCTGGAGCTGCCAAAGGATCTACACAAAGCGAAAGCATGTTTCAATGTCCATCAAACAAAAAGTAAAATTGCTGAAAAAAAATGGATAAAGGCATATATCCTTTGTTTCTCTAACCATTCCGAAATCTGTTTATCAATTTCACGCTGCTCTGCAGGGGAGGGGAACGTCGCAGCGCGCAATGAACTGGAAGTTGATCTGTCAGCACTATTCTTATCTTCAGGGCAGATGTTTTTATTTAATTTGGCTTATACAGTCAAAAGTCGTTAATTCGGACACCCATAATCCGGACCTCAAAGCTACAAACTTTCTGCGCATGCGTCGCTTTTACGGCTGCGAATATACGTGTGCGCATGCGCGTAATAAGTTTACGCTTGCGCGTTTAATGTATAACAGACAGTATAAGCTAAGCTAAAATTATCTTTACTTATTCTAAGGCATTTCAGTTACTGTTGCAGATTGCATTGTTCCTGAATCTTCGAATTGGATCCGGCTTATTATTTTTTGCAGACTGTTAAAGCAATTTTATAAAAGTAAGCTTGAGCTTTCGTTTATGTCAAATTGAATTTCCGATATGTATTTACTATTATGTAAAGGATCTACAAAGCGAAAGTACGTTTAGAAGTCCATTAAACAAAAAGTGGAATTGCTGCAAAAAATGGATAAAGGTATATCCTTTGTTTCTCAAACCATTCCGAAATTTGTTTATCAATTTCACGCTGCTCTGCGGCCCGGTTAGGAAAACGCCGAAACAGCGCGGCGAGCAATGAATTGGAAGTTAATCTGTCAGCACTATCCTTATCGTCAGGGCAGATGTTTTTATTTTATTTCACTTATAATTCCTTACTAAATGTAGTATTCATCTCGATGTACTCCATCTTTGATATGATTTAAATCAAACTCCTCATCATTATAATTCGCTTTCGATAAAGAAGAAAGTGATACAGAACTTATTGAAAACGAAAAATTTCGATTGACAAATTAGCCGGTATTCTCGACACAGCAATTATAGGACTTTAACAGCAGAACTTTGTAACTGAAGAAGAAATTATGTCTGTTTATAGAATTAAAGAGAAAGTATTACCTCAATAAAATGAAACAACTTACATTGAAAGAAATGTTTAATAAAGTAAAAAAATAAATATTAAGCTTTTTTTTTTTTTTTTTTTTTTTGTAAATTTTGATACCCTTTAGATCATAATTGTTCTTTATTTCATAAATTACGGTTTCATATTTTTAATTTTATAATTTCTGCATGCCATCTTACCAGATTTAAACTGATGATCTATAATCCAGAATTGCCGAAGTCCAGACGAGTCCGGATTAACGACTTTTGACTGTAATTCCTTACTAAATGTAGTATTTCATCTTGATGTACTCCCTCTTTGATATGATTTAAATCAAATTCCTTGTCATTATAAATATCACGAATACTCAGTAAATAGTTTTCTGGTTGCAATTTTCTAATTTCGACTATGCGTAATGTATGCTTTACACATGCGCGCGTTGAAAGAAATGTTTAATAAAGTAAACAAATAAATATTAAACTTTCTTTTTGGTAAATTTTGATACCCTTTAGATCATAATTGCTCTTTATTTCATAAATTACGGTTTCATATTTTTAATTTTATAATTTCTGCATGCCATCTTACCAGATTTAAATTGATGATCTATAATACGGAAAAACCGATAATCCGGAATCACCGAAGTCCCGACGAGTCCGGATTAAAGACTTTTGATGGTATACACAATGAAATCAATGTCAGGAGAAAAGAATTAGAATTATTACAAATCAAAACACAAACTTTAAAACAGACTTTGCATCTGGCATAACACTTCCCTTTATAATAAATGTTATCATTTCATCCTTTAACTAGGAAATTTAGTCTTTGGTAATTAAAGCTAAATATCAAAGCATAGACATTGAAAATGATACTATATTATGCTATCTAATAAATTTCAACAATGGAATTAAAAAATTACCAGAAGTGGGAATATATGAAACAGAATTACTGTCATTAGCAGTTAATTTTGCCCCCCCCCATCATTTTTATTTATTTTTTTTTTTCTAATGGCAGACTGTGAACAGTTACAGTGTAACCCAGTCCATTAATCTATACAAGGCCAGATGTGGTGGTCTCTTTATTATGGAGGCATCTAATAGGTGCGCCATCATCGCCCCCTATGAAGGAACGGATAGTTACAACAACCATGCCTTCTCCGAGATTCCAACTCAGGCCCTTCGGTATTGCAGTTACGCTTTCCTAACCACTATACCATCTGGGTGGCTCACCCAGCATATAATACACAGAATTTGATTTTGTTTCTGTTATAAAGGGATACTAAAGCCTATTACAGTGGCATATTTATAAAATCTATTAAGAAATTATATTGTAGCATGGAAAATTCAAACCATGCAATTTTCTCACCCATCTCTTTAAACATACTATTATTCATAATATAAGTATTCAAAATTAAACACAATATTTAATGGATATCTTTCTTCGAAAATTACTTATGCGCTCACAGAATTATTAGCCAGTCATTAAAAGAAAGAATAAATTTATCGAGCATAAAAGGATAACTAATGAATTAAAAAGCATATCAAAATTATGACCATATAATATATAGGTACAGCATACTTAGTAAAGATTGTAATTGCAAACAATTCTGAGGCAAGAAACAAATGTCCTGGTTTACTTTTTTTTAACATAAAAAAGAAGAACAATCAACTAATATTCTTGATGCAAACTCAATTCTAAGATTATCACATGAAGACTTTCTTATGAGTAATAATTTAACGCAAGGTTTTCTAAGAGGAAAACTAATTCTATATTACATATAGGAAAGAAATTCTTTTCATTGAAAACTTTGCTTTAATTTCATACACTGCCTTTTCCTTCATGTGATATTTTTTACAATACATCAAACTAGAAGGAATAAAGGGAAGGAAAAATTTCCAATTCAGTTAATCATAAGCCGATAGATGTAGCAAATTGTAATAAGATTTTAATTATTGTGAATAATCTTTACACAATATTATCAAAAAATTATTTTTAGCAATTTATAACTTTATTCATAATAATTTTCTTGTTTATATATATATTTTATTTCTTTCCTAGAATTTTTAATGGATGCAAAATGTCATTTTTTGATTTGCAATTCACTGCACGTAACAGTTTAATTTAATGAAAGAAAATTTATTAACAGTGTTTGGTTATGTTTGTATTTAATATTCACTGTTTTTGTTGAGCTATAATAAAGGAAACACTTTCCTCCCCCTCTCTCAATTAAAGTAACTATATTAGTTATATTAACTAGTTATTTTTCTAAACGTTTCAATAAAACAATTTTTACAGCCAAAAAGCAAATTAAACAGAACTGTCTATTAAACACAGAAACATAATAAAAGCTCTGGAAATTGCTAGTACACCAATGTGAAATGTTCATCAAACACCATAATTACTATAACAAAGAAAATGAATACTTTCAAAAATTGGGAGGGGGGACCAATACTTATGTTAGATTTTTTTTTTTTTTTTTAACCTAAAGAACCTCAGAAACTTAGAAGGAGGCCATCAATACAATATTTAAAAAAAAAAGGGGGGGTTACTTTTCGATGATGGACCTGTCACACATTACTGCATGTGTAATATATGTGTGAGTGACTGTACGTTTTTGATTATGCACACACAACACCTGCACATACACATAAAAATGCATCACAAGTGCATAATGTAAAAGCATCACAATAGATGCTGCAAAAATAAAATTAAATAAAAGAATTATTTCAAAGACTGTACCAAAATTTAACATTAATTCAAAAAATACATTTTGGAAGTAAATAAACATGTATATAAAGAAATATGATGAAAAATTTGAATCCTAAAAATACTGAAAGCTATGATTAAAATTAAATTGATTCATAGAACAAACTGATTCTCATATGTTTGGGGCTGAAAGTTCAAAATAATTGCTGATACTATTTTCCAAATTAAATAGCTAGTTTATTTTCTTAATTGCTTTTTGCAATCATATAGGAGGAAAAAGACTTTTCTCACATTTTTACACAGCATTGTATGTAAAAAGCAAAAGCAGAAGAGTATATAAAACTAACCTTTGCATGCTTTTAAGATTCAAGATTGTTTGATAAACAACAAATCTTAAATTGCATTTTAAGAATAAAGTTTTTAAAAAAATCTTGAATGTGGCTTGATAAGAAAGTTTATGTTTATATAATTAATTACTCACTTAAACTATCAAAGCGGATGAAATCTTCCAAAAAATAAAACTATGCACATAACATATTTTTGTAAATTTTAACTGAAAAAATATACAGAAAATTACATCAAATATTTATGTTTTATGGGCTATTTCACACTTCTGCATCCTTTTTAAATTATGTTGAGACAATCAAAAAAAAAAAAAAAGAGGAGGTTGAGTTATGTTAGATATGAAATACGAATGCAGCTCTGTATGCTGCATAGAATATGCAAAATAGCAGATGACAAGGCAGAATTAGTTGCATTGCTTAATTCAGAGAGGGTTTTAATTTATTCTTTGTATAACAGCCCTTAATTTATTTTTCTATAAGATGACCTATTTTTTCAAGCTATCAATTAATCCCTTAAATCACCAATAAAAATTCAAAATGTGGTTTTTTCCTGTCTTTTTTTTTTTTTTTTAACTCTTAACTTAAAACTATAGCTGATATCTTCTGCTGTATTACATCTGAGGAAAAATTTCTTGAATGCATTTGCTTGGATGCAGAGAAATAATTTAGTTTTGTGTACTCTAGTTAACTTGGTTGACTGCATTAACAAATTAAAAACTCAGAAAACAACTCATATTATTATATAATATATATATATAATGCTTACCTGACGTGATGATCGTCCATAGCTCTCTCTCTGAAAGAAAATTAATTTAATTAATCAAATGCTGAACAGCATGACTCTCATTGCATAAAAGAGAGTTTTTATGGTTTAAGCACCATACAACAGAAAATTTAGAAACATAAAACCAATTTTTTTTTTTAATTTATGAATATTAAAATACATGAAACTTATTTTTAACAGTTACTTCCTTTTTAAATAAACTACTTGAAATTTATATCTAAATTAGTATCAAAACTTTTCTTTCAATTAGAAATAATCTTCTGATTATGCTAAACTTTATCCTTTTCTCCTCCTATGTTTAAAAGTAACAAATTTTAGTGAAATGATAATAATAATAATAAATAAATAAAATAAAAAAAAGAAGAAGAATCCTCAGAAAATAGATAAGGAACACCAGGTTCATTAATATATATAATTTTACTTATTAAGTTCTTAATGAATGTAAAACATTTTCCAGTCACAGCTTTCAAAAATAATTATACTTCTGTGCAGAGTTAATGTTTTCACAGAAATACAAAGCTATTATCATATGCATAAAAAATGCAGATTTTTAAGAATATTTGTCAGGAAATCCAATCATACAATGAGATTTCTTCAAATTAAATATAAATAAATCTCCTTTAATATATTTAGAAAGAAAATTTTCATATTTTTATTCATAAAGTAAATAATTCCTCACAAAAAGCCAACAAAAAATAACTTACTAACATATTTAAAAACTTAGTTTTTAATATTCTTCGTACGAATATTAAAATTGTATTACTTACTCTGTAACTTGAACTTCGCTGATAATTAGAGCCACCCTACAAAAAGATAAACTTAAAATAAATAGACCAGAATTATTTAACATACATACTATTTCTAATATTTAATTTATATAAGGTGCTGAAACTCTAACTCCTATGTTAAGAACTAAAAAAATATTTTAAAGTTTAAAACTACACAATTTTAAAACTTCATTCAGCGACAAATACTCAACCATATTGTTTAAAACATTTCAGTGTAGAAAATTCATTTGCTTTAACAAATCATCTGAGGTCTCCACTTGTGTTCATACCCTAATGATTTCAAAGAACAAGTCTGAGCATAAGAGCTACAATGAAATCAAAAATAATTACATGCTTTAATTCAGAAAGGATTCATACATAATTAAGATTCTTTCTAGCACCTGTTAAGAATAAAATTTTATATGCAGGAATACAAGCATACCTTTAAGTGAGTGATGGCTGGTTTAATTAACTGATTCTGTCAAATCATATTAAGGCTACTTGTCTTAAGAGGAAAGCTTTCTTGGAGAATTTTTCAAGGGAATTATGTTCATATTACTCCAGTGAAAAATTCCCACACAGGCCAGTCTGTTTGCCTGGATTCAAATCCAGGACAAACTCTCAGTTTTCAACCATTTTATATGCAAGAGAACATTTAAATGGGGGAATGTGACACTCTCAAATATGACTGCCAAAGATTTAGAAAATTTTAAAAAGCTTAAATTCTCAGTGAAAACTTATGACTTTCCTACTACTGCAGTGAAACTAACTTTTGTCACCGCTGGTTAAATGAACAAAGAATCAAATAACCATACTCAATTTTTTTTTTCAGGCTATAGCAATGCTGGCTTCTTTTGCGCTAAGCTGTTTGTTTTACGCTAAGCTTTTGTAAAATATTGCAAGTATGTGTTTTCATTCCTCCTGAAACAAAATAAACAGTCAAAGAGTAGCAGTAAACTAAATAACTGAGGCTTGGATTCATCTAAAAATATACTGAACCATGACTTAGACTACAAAATTAAAATTCTTCAACCAGTATGTCTATTATTGAGCTGTCTTTCCTCACAATATATGCAACTAGATGACATACTCTGCTTGTGCAAAAATTAACCGTAGGTAAAAAATCTACATTCAGGAATGCTCTATCTTCTGCATTGAATCTTTTCTTTGCTCTGAAGTGTTTATGTAACACATACTTATCTGCTTTCACTTTTATTCTGCAAATAGCTGTCGATGAACAATAGCCTAACGATTTAAAATATATTTAAAACTACAAACAATATTTAAACTATCAGTGATGATAATGTAAAAAATTTCACATAAAATTATTGATTTCTGATGATACTGCATGCTTAAATGCAATACAGCTCTTTTCTATTAAATGAACTATAAATACTACTGTAAATGTTTAAAAAAATGAACTGGATATTTAAAATGCACTGCTAGTGACCCTAAATAATTAAACTAGCAAAAACTTAATTTCTTTGGTATATGAATGCTATCTTCCCATGTTGGAACAAGTAAAAGCCTATCTCAAATTGTAGGCACAAGACTGGATTGCTTGAGCTATGTCAAAGTAAACATGGACTATCTGCTTAAGTGGAAGAATACATTCATACAAGAATTTCTAAGGAAAACTGGCTGATATTTATAATACAAATGAGGAATAATCAAATCACATCATAATGCTAGAAGCATATGCTTAAACCTCAAATAAGTTTTTATGAAACCATTACTTATTCTGATACATTTATAACAAATCACAAATTTCATGATACTTTAATTTTCATGTTTATAATTTAAGTTTTACCATTATAAATATTATAACATTCTTCTAAAACAATGGTTTCATTCTTATTTACAAGGGTCATTCAACAAAAAACAGTTTTTTTTTTTTTTTTTTTTTTTTTTTTTTTTAAGAATCTATTATGAGAATGGACTACAACACTTATTTATTTCT
This sequence comes from Stegodyphus dumicola, assembly GCF_044657685.1. Lineage (NCBI taxonomy): Eukaryota > Metazoa > Arthropoda > Arachnida > Araneae > Eresidae > Stegodyphus > Stegodyphus dumicola. The sequence goes on along the minus strand of NC_140772.1, from coordinate 190,752,517 downwards.
CAATGTAATCTCCCTGAAGTTTTATGCACTACCAGGGCTGGATAAGCTTCTCAATTCTACGTGCAAAGAATTCTTGGGGCATTTGCATAGTCAGTTATGCACTGCTGCCTAGACTTCCTCATCATCAGCAAACCTTGAGCCACTAAGCGTTTCTAAGCTAAAGAGGACGGGGACTTCAGGTCTTTCATGGTATCTAATGCAGCTTGCGTATATGGCCTCGCATTGTCAGTGCAGTAACAGAATGCAAATGGAACCAGTCCATGTTCCTTCCTCAATGGTGGTTTCAAATTTTCATACATTTTTCCCAAAAGGAAGTCAACATGAGCTTACCAGCACTTCTTCAACTTACCACACCTTGAAAGAATGCTTCCCCTTCAGCTTTGTACTGCTGCAAAAGCTCCTGCATAGGAGTTTTAAAATTTGAACTCCCTCTTTGCACTCCTCGCTGAACCTGCAGTCCAGGGTCACCACTTCTGAGTGCATGGAGACCACGAAGGGCAGAGAAGCCTAATGAAGAACCCCCACTTTTTAAACATAACATTAAGCCTGAAAAGAGCTCCCCCCTTTGTGGCTTGCATTATTATATAATAATGATTATTAGGCCCATCTGAGATATTGAGTTTGTCATCCTTACACCACACAATATTCTAATCTTTAAATATAATTATTCATTACATAATTATGATAATCCTTTATGATAATTCTAAATTACATTTTCTTTACAAATTTAACTTTTGAATTACATTACTAATATCTGATTTATTACAGTTAAAAATAATTATTACATTTAATCAGTTTCATACACATTCATATTTTGTTTTATATTTATTAAAACAGTATTCAGTACCTTTTTTTATTTTTAGGCTAATACTAAAAATTTCATCATTATTTATATTTCATATTTCTCTCTTTAAAATAATTCAAAATTATAATTATTATACTAAATAACCTTCCTTAATTAAATCATTACTCCTTTATAATATTTAAATGTTAGGTTTATAAATAGTCTTATTCATAACAAATTAAAAATAACTAACCCCTGAGCGATAGGATGGCCCTCTAGCCCATTCCACAACAATGCTCTGGCCTCGAATTTCTCTACCATTTTCATATTTTATGGCATCCTGCAAAATATTTCATAAAAAATTATAGTAATTTAATTTTCTCAATACAATCAGTATCACAAATACATAAAAATTTTACCTTTAAAAAAATTGAAGTCAATTTCTTTAGAAAATAACCATGCCAATGAAAATCCTTACCCAGCCTTTATTTTTGCAGCCATTTGTCATAGATATATATTTCCAATTAAAGCATATCCAAATCAACAGTAAGAAGACAATTCCATCAAGTTTTTGTAATATATATGAAAACAGAAAAAACTCACAAAAACTTGGTGGAATTCATGTCTTCTTACTGATGAGTTGGATACACTTGACTTATATACTTCATTTAAATTTAGCAGCACTTTGCACTAATTTCTAACTTTTAGTACGATCGTACTTACTTCTCGCCTTGCTGACTACTTCTTATTTTCAATTAAAAAAATACTTAAATAATGGAAATATTCATGTTTCAGCACTTTATAATTAAAAATTTTGCAATAATTACTAAAAATAAAAAAAGTCTGTTACATGAAAAAAATTGAAGTATTTTAATTTCAAAACTTGCATTTTTAAATCAATTTCAACATGCATTGGGGGTTAGTTAATAAATTAGAATAACTAGAGATCATATTATTCACATAATCTGATAAGACACTGTGCTCTAGAAGAGACTGACAGGGTTCAGTATTGGCACATAGCCAAATTATAACATTAGTTGCATATGTTTAAAATTAAATATTTTTAGTTTAAAGAATTTTGTGTATGATCATTAGATAAGTAATAAAACAGCCTGAAAATGTTAATAATAGATTATCAACATTTGAGAATTTATAAATTACTTGTTTGAAAATGTTCTTGCCTTAACCAAATGTTACAAAATTACAAATTACAGAAAGTAATAAATCACTAAGGAATACCAATAGGATTTGGGAAAAGGTTACTAATCTCAAATTATCCTAATTTATTTATTAACCAGCTCGTCAAGTCAAGTGAAAATTTTATTAAAAATTACAAATTTTGGAATTAAGTATCCTCACTTACTTTTTTTTTTCCAAGGAGACAAATAAAATTGTGATTTATTTTCTATAACGTGTATAAAAATAATCTTAAATAAAAGCATGGGAACATGTATTATGAATCTGTACATTCTTTAGAATTCACAAAGCATGAATGTCTGTTTCATTTATTTGAAATTTTTTTTTTTTTTTTTTTTTTTTTTTTCTTTCTTTTGCAATTGAAAATATATGCATGATATACACTATCATGAAAAAATATATATTTTGAAAAGCTCAATATTAATTTCAAATTACTAAATAGTTTTATATTATTAGTCATTACATTAAATACTTTTGAAAATCTGCTGTATTCTGCATATTCACTCTCATTCATTTACTGCTTTTCTATCCATAGCAACTTTATGCAAACTAAAATACTTTTAAATTTAAATTTCAGTTTTCTTATTTGCACTCCCATATACATAAATACTGCATTTAAATATACTCCATAATGTTTATATACATGCCATACATATTAGATATAAAACATTATAAAGAAGTTTATTTAAATGTATTATTTGAAATTTATAATTTTAATTTGATTTATAGCTCTTACACTTGTTAATTCTTTTAAATATGGAAAAGATGAGAAACTCATTTGGACAGCATAAAAGAGATTATTTTCTATCAAAAAGTATATAACAGCTCTAAATTCACACAGAAAATGCTTATTATTGTAATTAATATAGTCTGTGATCATTTTAAAGCACAGCCTGTAGCTGAAATACGAACAAATATAAAGGAAAGTAAACGAACTTAGTTATGTAATAAATCACAAAAATAACCTAAAAACAAAATCCGATTTCTAGTGCAACTACAAATAATGAAAACCTTTTACAAAAATGTCAAAACAGATTTTACTAATTTTATCAAATTGTTAGTGAGTTTTAAGAATTTAGATTTTTCCTTTTACAACATTTCTGCTATTAACAAGACAGTTCTTGTTAATAGCAGTAACACTCCAATTTTTAACTCAGTGCTCAGTAACACTCCAATTTTTCTTGCATTTCCTCAATTAATTACTAATCATTATGTATCTTATTTACTTTTAAGGCTTCTGTTTCAGTAACATAAATCATCTCATTTTTCATAAAATTAACAACTTATTTTTAATTCTTAATTTTATCATGAATTAGATACAGCACCATATTGTAATTTTTAAAATTTTAGGTATGAAAAAGCAAAGAATTACAGAAGTATCTTTAGTAACAAATCAGATGATAACATTTAAAAGTAATTATATAAATGACATTTTAATCTGCAATCAAAAAATTATTTTACATGTCAATTTGTAAATGAATGCATAATAATTTGAAAGTACAAATTTCCAGTTAATATTAGATGAACTTTATAAATAAGTGACTGATTTCATTTTTGGTAGCCTTGTACAGCAAAGTATTTAAACATTAAATACCATCATCAAACCCATAAAAATAAACCTGCTGCTTTAAAAGAAACAAAATGTAATACCTATTAATGCTTGAGTTGATGATTCATAGGCATATAGATGACTAAAGGAATTTTATGGTAAGATCGACAGACAAGGCATTGGCTGAGATATGCTAGGCAGAGGCAATGCTTTCGGTCTTGCCGGCTGGCAAATGGCAAACGGAATTTACACACGAGACCTTTGGTAACATGGAGAGCATTAGGAATGGGAGACTACGATTTCGGAGCCATATTGGAAGGATCATTTTTGAACTTGGCAAGGTGCTCTTTTTGGCTATGAACTCTGGACTATGGAAACAGTCTGGCACAAGGAACAGGCATGGTCAGAGATGTGGAAGCAGTTTGGAACTGGTTTCTCTCCAACAGGACTCTCAGAATAGTCAAAATCAATTATTATGAAACAAGACAAGATAAAAGAATACTTTTTGTAGTAAAAAATAGAACAAAAAATTAATCGTCCGTCCAATTCCCTACGTAATTCAAATATGATTTAATTTTAAAATGCTTTTTAATAAATTAAAATTAAATTATTAAAGAGCATTTATAATCTGTTAGAATAATAAAAGTACCTAGCAATAATAAAACAAAATGGTAAAAATTACTCAAGATTTTTCATTATATTTTAATATGCCCTTCCGAATATTTAATGATTTACTAACTGGAACACCTGAAATCCGCTTATCAGTTAAAAATTTTAATTATAAGCATTGTATTTTAAAGCAGTAATTGGGTTTGAAGTCATTTAAAACATTACCCTCTCTTATGTTAAATTATTTAACCAAAAATTTTACATACATATATAATATAGATAAGCGTACAGCTTTTTTAAAATAGGATTCAGTTAACAAGCATTAATTAAATTTTAAATACAAATTCTTATACTTTTTCTGAAGTAAATTTAAAAACTGAAATAATTTAATAGTTAAAACTTATAAAATCAGTTAATAAAATATTACTGAGAAGGATTATTTTACTAAAATTTAATTTTATGATTGAAAACAATGCATATTTATATTACCAATGATTAAATATATTAAACTTAAAGCAAAGTTAAAATTACAGATTTGATAACATTTTACCCCAAAAATATGATAAATATGAATTAATGCAAACAGAATACTAAGATGGTATACTTTACTATTCTTCAATATATTTCTCTACTCTGAAAAATGAGCAAAGTTTGATGTCAACTATACTTCCTTACTGAGCATTAGTTTCTTGTACTATTCTTATATTTCCCTATCTTTTCAACCACTTTTATATACTGTTCCAGATTAAAATATTTCAAAAATTTTTAAAATATACATATTTGTGTAAGTCAAGCAGGCTACCAATAATTCAAAATATTACACAATTTCAATCATAAAATATAAAAAATTGCTTATAAAAAATTACCTAAATCAAAAACTTACCTCTGCATCTCGTCTATCATCATAATCAACAAATGCATATGCCATGCCAGTCCCTAAATAGTCAAATAAAAAAAGAATTATTAAACACTTAAGAATTCATCAAGAAAAATAAAAACAGAAGGTGTACAAAATTATTTTCTGTCTATTCAGAAGGGATCTATGTCAATAAAAATAGCTATCACACTTTTCAATTGGCCTCATCTTTTTCTTTCATTTAAACTAGTAAAAGAATATGTAAAAAAATTAATTTTAAGGGAAAAATATACTCTACCTAATGTAATTTTTTGAATATTTATTCCAAGAAGATTTAGGTGATCAGAAGACAGCACAAATTTGCAAGTAAAGAGCCTTTGGGGCCATGAAATAACTTTAAACTGAATCTGAACAAAGGCTTATAACCAATGCAGGCAAATTACTACCAAAGTGGTTAAAATCATTATGGCAGAAACTAGATTAAAAAAATAACCAACTATAGTAAAATAATAGACTCAAAAAATAAAAATAGGCATAGACTCAAAAAATAACCAACTATACTAAAAAAATACAGAAAAAAGTATTTTAAACAAGTTCACTTACTAAGTTTACAGTATTTAAAGGTTAACATTAATTCTTAAATAAGAACATTACAAATTCCTTATTCACAGTAAATTAGTATAATCACTAAAAATTCCCTATTCACAGTTGTAAGGATTGTGTTAATTTTATTAACTGTTAAATTTTAAGTTCACAGAGTTGCGAAGTTTGAGCCCAGGTTTGAAGGGCCGTACATGGTGGAAAGAATAAGAGAAGCCACGTTTTATTTAAAGGCCGAAAATGGCCAACAACTGGTTGCAAATATTGATCAACTCAAACCATACTACTACAGCCGTAATGATTTTAAAGTTTTGCAGGATTTATTACAGGATCCTGGAAATGAGGAGAGACGTTCCCCAACACACACACAAAAAAAAAAAAAAAAAAAAAAAAGGAAGCAGAGCCAGCAAATTTCGATTAGGGGAATCCATTCCAGTAATGCTACAAGCGCACGGAAAAGGAGGAAGTTAGCACCGAAAGATCAACGAGTCAGAGCTGAGGATTCTGCGAAAACTCCAGTACCACCGACCAGTAAAGGTGGGAATTCAATGACGGGTGAAAACTAGACGTAAACCAGTTTCCAGCAGCAACAACTACAGGGGAGGCCCAAGGAGGACCAGGGTGGAGAACGAAAAGCCAGAAAAGACCGTGGAGACAACCGTGCTTGACCAAGAAGTTAGGAAGTTCAAGAGAAGATTCAAAGACCCTGAAGGACGGATATCCCCACCGGAGCTAAAAAGGAAATTGGCATTCCAGAATCCGCAACCCTACTGCTAGAGTCCCAGATTCCTAGACAAGGGGCAGAAAAGGAAAAGGTCGGCAGCGAACGGCGCGGAACATCAAAGTTCGAGAAGAAGGTGAGGTCATCAGGTTCCCGACGTTTGAGCTATTCTGCCACATCAGAATGCAGGAATACAGAAAAAGATAAGTGAAAATATCTTTGCTTATTTTTCTTTGAAGTTCAAATTATATCATCTTGTTCTAAGTTACTAAAGATGTTTAGAAGAGTTAAATTGCAGATAGCGAAAGATTGATTGTAAATGTTCGTAATCATAGATTTTTATGTTAGCAACTTGGCGAGAAGCTACTAACATAGTAGATATGCTATTCAGTTTCAGCCTAACATCTTCCATGTCAGTCCACAGCAGGACACCAATTCAGCTGCTGTTTTAACAACTCAAAGAACTTATCAATTCATAGTATATAAATGAAAATTTAGAAAACATTCATGCCTAACAGCATTTCTGGGGATAAAATCTTAATTTTCAGTTGTTTTCTTAAACTAGACTACCTCATGAAGCTGTAACAATTTAAGATTTCATTGAAAAACATAGGTATAGAAAAGTAGTTGCTTCTGCTTAAAAAGCTACAAAGTTAGGCACAAAATGCAAATTTATGCCATGAAGGTACTAACACTTTCTTCTCTTTCATTTGACTTAGATCCTGTGTACTTTAGGTAAAACATATAAACTAGCATATGATATTGAGTCTGCCTAATTGAATCTACTTTTAATCAGCTTTTTAAGACAATAGTAATTCAAATTTCATCAAAAACAGACATTTCTTATGCGTTATCCAAAAATAACAAAGGTTTTTATAACTACAACAAGAATGTTACTCTTTTAATAATCATATTTTAACTTTGCCATCACTGTCATCTTCATGATTTTTAAGTTGCTTCTTGTAGTTCACAAATGATTTCAAATAATCTAACACACACTATTTTGTACGAACAGATGTTTGAGGTTCCACAGCATTTAGATATTCTTTATCCCAAGGCTGAACCAACACCTTAGGATATGTTCAAACAGTAATTATACACGTCATACAGGCATAAAATGTGCGGGTTCCATTCACACCTGCGAAACAGTGTCTAATAAGCTGTAGCCAATTTTAGAAACTAAATTTGCATAGGTGTTGGATGTGTCTACAGCTTTTTCTCTCTCTCCCCACATTCACTCTGATTGGTCGACTCTTATACCAAGTCGGCATAAAGCTGAAAACTTCAAATTTTATGACAAAACCCCTAAACCAGTTTTATGGTTACCCAGCAATGAAGCTCGATTTAAGCTTAACTGGCATGTCAGTCTGAATGGAGCCTTAGAGGCCCTAAGCACTTAAAAAGATTTTGTTCCCACATATGTTTATGCAAGTTTTTTCTTTTCTTGGTTTTGCTTTAACTGTACCATGCACCTATGATAAAATCTGCATTGGAAAATGTTCTAGCGACTCCTTTCCTCAATACCCAAGGAGCTTTTTGTTTTGTCCCCTAAGTACATGATTATATTGCTTAACAATTAAACCAGGCCTGCCTTATCCTTAATCTGCGAGATTTTTTGAACAGATACCACTTTCTTCATAAACAGGTGCTGGTATAACATCCTGCCCAAGAAGATTAAAATAAAGAGCAGAGCACTCATGTAATTTGCAGAAACCAAACAGCTCTTTCATAAATCATCTTCTAAACTACTCTAATTTGTGCTCAATATCTATTATGAATTATCTTTCCTATTTGCTATCGCTGCTTGGTTATTTGTGCACAGCTCCTTGCGATCTTTCTCAAGACTATTTTTTTAGAGTGTTAAAATAAATGTGTACATTAAATATCAACATGAATGGCACTAGGAAGTGTGATTAATACGAATGTTACTTGAACTACTGTACATTTCTAGCGATTTTTCTTTTTAATTTTTGACTTATATTTAATACATACTTCATATCCATTTAGCACAATATTAACTATTTATACTTTATATACTTTAGCTGTTTCTTTGTTTAAGGATATGCAATCTGGTCTTACTAAATTGATTATATACATAAAGGACGGATGCTGACTAGTAGAGAAAGAAAGAGAAAAGGGAGGAAAAAAAGCAAAAGAACTTTGTTCTAACTATATGAAATACATATCCATCCTTCAAAGTTATTTTAATGATGAAGACTCTCATACTGGCCTGATATGTGGACAATATCATCAGGTTTCTCCACTCCCTTCCTTTTTTTCTTCTAGTTTCTTTGCCAATAATGCTGAAATATTTTGTAAATGACTAGGTACTTCCATGCTGGAAAGTAAGCTCACTTACCACTTATTTTTACTATGGATGTTATGAATGCACTTTTTTATAATGTCCTTGCACACAATGCACGGTTTAGAACTGAGAATATTCCTGCATCTGGTATATTCTGCTATAATTCTTTTTTATTAAATGCTCAATATACATAAAAATCCCATATTACGCCTGTTGACCTACCACATCTAAGAGTAGACATAATGGCATTAACAAATGTCAAATTATAATCAGGCTTCTTTTTTGATGAAACTGCTCCCTAAACACGAAATTACTGTGGAAGTATTTAAAAGAAACTGTTTTACTAGATGCAATAACACAATTTATCTGATTGCTACATTTGGAAAAAAGTCAATAGCATACAAGGATTAACTTTTTCTTTGTTTATTGGATTATGAATTACAGATACATATGAAACATGTAAAAAGATAAGGAATATCTGCCATGGAGAGATGCCTTTTATTTATTATTGTTATCATTAAAAATTAATTTTAAATGCATATTTAACATTTGGTGACAAGTAAACAAAATTGAATAAATGTACTCTTTTTATTAGTAAAATTACATACTGATTCAAATAATAATAATTGCTATACATTTATTAAAACATACAATTTTTCATTTACTAAAATGTAATAAAATATACATTTTGCTACTTGTAGTCATTTTTAACAGTTTGCAACCAGTTTCTATCAGAAGAAAGCCCTTCTTATAATTCTTACATTAAATATAAAAATAGCATTAATTTTATATCATACAATTTCATTCGAAATATAAACAGAGTGCAGCAGTGAACTGGGCCAAACATTATTGAAATGAAATGATTAAATTTATTTGGGTGTAAGAAGTTGAAATACGAACTAGATATGACAGTATTTACTTTATTAGTCCAGAAGTGCTAATAAAGTAAATAATGTCGTTTAGGTATTCTGCAATCATTTACTATAAATCATTTTTTAAATTGTTGCCACCAAAATATTAGAGCCCTGTATTACATTTAAAGAAATGAAATAATGAAGAATCTACATGAATGTCCAAAAGTTTCTCGCATTGTGATAAAACAATGGTACCTACAGCCATAAAATTTTGAATAATGTAGGTTATTCAAAATTTATTCAAAATTCCAGATGCCCATATTCAAGAATATGGGCATCTGGAAGATCAAATTTGGAAATTGTTTCATAATCTATTTCATACTTTGTAAAGCATTCATGAGTTTTTGATTAAGAAACTCAACTTTTTAAAGCGAGCAATGGCAACACTGTACAGGGGGAAAAACATTTCTCTCTCCAGCATGCGAGACTATGTATCGGAAGTTCTAACGACATGCTCTTTTACATATTGCTGTTGAATTGTATTTTATGGTTTAACTGTGAAGAAAATGATACTTAATAAATAAAGGTAACATATAAAACATTAAAAAAAAAAAAGGTCTTTGGGCATAATATAAAAGCTGAAAGCTTTCAGATTTTTTTAACTTTTAGCCTCCCCTTTTTTCTTTTGTTAATTTAAAGTCACCCCCCCCCCCAAAAAAAGGTAGCATTCTGCCCCCCCCAATGGCAAAAGATTGTGTGATCTGGCTCACCATGGGATGTTCTCAAATTTGAAGCAGTGAATTACATGGTACAGCTAATGTACAACATGAGATAAATGACCCATTACACAGTACATTTTTAAAATGGCCCAATGCACATAACCATCCTGTATCCTGCTCCTAGTAATGCGGATAACTTCAGAATAAACAAATGAAGATAAAACAAGCTTCCTTTTCTCTTTAAATGATTTTGGCAGTCAGCTGTCGCCTATAATTTGCTTAAAATACTATGAAATACATACATTCACACTATAGTTCTATCTTCTTAATCTCTTTTAATGCAAAAATACAGCAAAATTCACATTAGCATTAAAATTTTTATTTTTGGTTGTTCAGTTTGAAAACGAAAGTATTCATATACTCTCGCAATAATTGTTTAGGCTCTAGTGTATGCCCCTTTGACAAATTTTGGCAATGAAACCTCATTTCTGGTTACCATAATAGTTTTAACTTTCAAAATCGTAAAAAAAACCTTATATTTAGCGTAGGTATAATGAAATACTCAATCGATTTCGAGGGCAGCTAAAGGTCCCTCCTCATCAGGAGAAAGAAAATACATAGAAAGAAGAAAATAGGAATCACAGAAACACGTGGTGCTTATCAGCACTGCACGTGGTTATAACTAGATTTTTAATCAGAGTTGCACTGGCCGCCTACTTTTACTGAGCCAGGCTGTCTGATCAAGCATAAAGAAATATTAGCGAAGTTAAAATAGGGAGCGAGGGGCAAATGCACATTACGCTCAAAATCTGAACTTCAAATAATGGAAAGCAACCACTGAACGGATTTTTATACCCTCTGGTAGTACCAAGTGCGAGGAGGTAACGCCATCTATCGGCAAAAATAATTGAATTAAGACAGTAGAATTTTAAAGGCATTAGGAAGGACTGGATTGGACTTCAAATCATTAACTAAACTTTCTAAATCTTTGTGAATGTGAAAAGCCTCAAGAAAATCCAATTCGCCTATGGAAGAAGCCTTTTGGATGATTTTTGCAGACCCAAAATCAAAATTATGGTTAAAAGTCCAGCTATGATACGCTATTGAAGACTTGTTAATTTCCCCTTTTTTGACATAAGATTCATGTTCCTTGATACGAAACTTCAACACTCTTTTTGTTTGGCCAATATATCTTAAACCACACTGACATGATATACTATAAATTCCCCAAGAATTCAAGACAGAAACGCAATCTTTTAGAATCGAAGGGTGAATTTTATTAATAGGGAAGAAACCGACTTGAAAATTGAATTTCTGGAGAATCCGTGCAATTTTATAGCTAACAGAAGGATAAAATGGAAGCACGACAAGGTCATTGATATTATTTCTAACAGTGGAATGTCTTCTTTGATGGGAATCTGAAAATTTTTTGACGGCTTTATCAATAATCACGGGAGAAAATCCTTTAGTTAAAAAACGGAAGCTTTAAAGTTTCCGTTCACGTTTCAAAAATTTTGCATAAATTCAAATTGGCACTTCTTCGTCACATTATAAGGGACACACGCAAACGTTTATCTAAAATTGAATTTGAATTATATTACCTCCATTTAAAAATTGCTAATTCCACTGAAAATTTTTCCTCATTTGAACATACATCCTGGTCTAGAACCGATACCGTTTGTCAACGGCATAAAAATGTGCTCATTTCTAAATTCCAAAAACTCACACACCAGTCGGATAGTCCCAATTATCTAGCTGATCTTCCCACTGTAAACGTTAACTCCATCGTTAATATCTCCAATAGGAATCTTTCGGAGGATCAGTTAAAAGTATTAAAATATAATTTCAACTTTTCAAAGACATCTAAACCTTCAATTCCTCAAATCATCGCCCCTATAGCCTTTAAATTCTCCAAAATTTCGGAAACGCAGAAGGATACAATCCGCCACCTAATTACTCATAACGTTAATTTTAACAATAAATCTTTGGGTTCTAATCTTAGCAAAAAGGAAAATGAGATCTTACGTGAAATTCATTCTGATACTAATATCATTATCTCTAAAGCTGATAAGGGCGGACAGATCGTAGTTATGGACAAACACACATATATTACTGGAGTCTCTAAATTGATAAATGAAGGCCCATACTGCTCGATCCCTAAAGATCCTTCAACTTCGGACCTCATGAAAGTAAAAAGTGCTATTAAATCTTCCCACATTCTGCCAACTCAGTTGAAGAAATCACTTATTCCGCGTATTACTAATTGCGCTAGACTTTATGCTCTTCCAAAAGTCCACAAAACCGGTATTCCTTTTCGACCAATTGTTTCCAACATAGGTACTGCTTCATATCCTTTGGCCAAATATTTAGTTTCCAGATTTTCTCCTCTACTTGATAACCATATTCACACTGTAAAAAATTCTGTTGAAGTCATTGATAAACTTAAAAATATTTCTCCACTTCGATCCATTATGGTTTCATTTGATGTCAAATAACTGTTTACTAAGAAGTAAAGAGCACTCGGTCGAAGGAGCACTAAATTGTCTTGAAACTAAGCTTCGGGAATTTCACTTCACAGATACTGAAATTAATGAGTTGGTTTCGCTTACTAAAGTTTCTCTAAGTCAAACCCACTCTGTTTTCCAAAATGCATATTTTCGTCAAGTTGAAGGATTGGCTATGGGTAATCCTCTCAGTCCGGTACTTGCTGACATTTATATGCACTATTTTGAGATGAAATTATTTGATAAACTATCTTTTCGTCTTTGGATTCGGTATGTTGACGATACTTTCGCACTTTTTGACGGTTATAAAGAGGATTTATCTGAGATTCTATCTATTATGAATTCAATTGATCCAGCCATCCAATTCACTCTTGAAATTGAATCCAACAATTCCCTCCCCTTCCTTGATATTCTTATACTCCGCAATGAAACTGATTTTAGCACCACTGTGTACCGTAAATCCTTTGCAGTCTGTTTACCACCCCATGCCAAGTCATGCCACCCTGTTAAGTAAAAAATGGCTTCTTTTTACTATTATGTATTCCGCGCGCTTAAAGTTTGTTCCTCTGAATCTTTGCTTACCAATGAAATTAATTATTTGAGAGCAGTTGCGATTGACCGTGGATTTTCTCCCGTGATTATTGATAAAGCCGTCAAAAAATTTTCAGATTCCCATCAAAGAAGACATTCCACTGTTAGAAATAATATCAACGACCTTGTCGTGCTTCCATTTTATCCTTCTGTTAGCTATAAAATTGCACGGATTCTCCAGAAATTCAATTTTCAAGTCGGTTTCTTCCCTATTAATAAAATTCACCCTTCGATTCTAAAAGATTGCGTTTCTGTCTTGAATTCTTGGGGAATTTATAGTATATCATGTCAGTGTGGTTTAAGATATATTGGCCAAACAAAAAGAGTGTTGAAGTTTCGTATCAAGGAACATGAATCTTATGTCAAAAAAGGGGAAATTAACAAGTCTTCAATAGCGTATCATAGCTGGACTTTTAACCATAATTTTGATTTTGGGTCTGCAAAAATCATCCAAAAGGCTTCTTCCATAGGCGAATTGGATTTTCTTGAGGCTTTTCACATTCACAAAGATTTAGAAAGTTTAGTTAATGATTTGAAGTCCAATCCAGTCCTTCCTAATGCCTTTAAAATTCTACTGTCTTAATTCAATTATTTTTGCCGATAGATGGCGTTACCTCCTCGCACTTGGTACTACCAGAGGGTATAAAAATCCGTTCAGTGGTTGCTTTCCATTATTTGAAGTTCAGATTTTGAGCGTAATGTGCATTTGCCCCTCGCTCCCTATTTTAACTTCGCTAATATTTCTTTATGCTTGATCAGACAGCCTGGCTCAGTAAAAGTAGGCGGCCAGTGCAACTCTGATTAAAAATCTAGTTATAACCACGTGCAGTGCTGATAAGCACCACGTGTTTCTGTGATTCCTATTTTCTTCTTTCTATGTATTTTCTTTCTCCTGATGAGGAGGGACCTTTAGCTGCCCTCGAAATCGATTGAGTATTTCATTATACCTACGCTAAATATAAGGTTTTTTTTTACGATTTTGATTGTCACATTAGCGTGTTTCTCTTCTAGTCTAGTTTTAACTTTGTTTTAGCTTCCCTTTTTTTTTTAATGAAGATATGCATATGGCCAAATTAAGGCAGTGCACAGTGCCTAGTTTGTAGTTAGAACTTATATTTAATGTAGAAAAGTTGATACTGCTAACAGTAGAAGCAAAAGAAGCTAAAATCATTTACTGTGGAAGCCATAAATTTATTAGAAAATTTATGATCTAAAAAATTCTGCTTCATTAAAACATTTTCTGCTATCCCCCCTCCCAATCTGCAACCAACAGAAAAAAAAGGGGGGAGTGCTGCTTTCTCACCATCATGAACCTTCAACTGCTAATCTTGTTCTAGCAATGTTTATTTTTGTTTGAATATGGCAAATCATATAAAGGCTATAATTTTACAAATGAAAAAGGAAGAACCATATGTAATTCTATAAAGTAACTAATATTTTAGCAAACATTAATAAATGAATTACAAAAGCATCAGAAAAAATTGTGATATTAAAAAATAAACATGTAATTAAATAATAATAGACTATTTGAAGGAGGTACAGCATCTGCAAATCGCTTCAAGAGAAGAATCAAAGAAATTCAATTAAAAACATTATGACATTCTCTTAGCTACTGAGGATTTCTTAATAATTAAGTAATTAATACTATAGTCTCATGAATATGATATTAAATTAAGTGAAATGGAAGTGTAACATCCAAATGACATTAATTCATACTGATAAATCTTATAACATGCAACACTTTCAATAAATCATGTTTTTAGTCAAAAGGTAAAATTCTGGTACAGAAGAATATTAAATTCAGTATTTAAGAAATCATACACATTAGAGTTTTATAAATAGAGAAGTTAAAAAGCACATAATTAAAATAAAAATAAACTTTTTTTTAAAAAAAAGTAAGCATATTTAGTATAGGTTATAAAGATAAAAGTGTGCAACACTGATATGCATTCAAATATATCAAAATACAAAAATACTTAAAAACTGCTTTAAAGCATAAAAATACTCAGAACATTTTTATTCTTATAGTTCCAAAAATATAGAACGAAATGACAAAATGAGTACATAGATAATTACAAAAATTCCCCAATTCTGTTAAGAATTTGTATTTTAATTTATTACTGATAATATAATTATTTGAAACATATTTATTATATATTATTATTTGAAACAAAATATAATTATTTGAAACATAATTATTTGAAACAACTGCCTCCTTTACTAACCACTAAATAATTATCTTATACAAAATAGTGCATGGAAAACCAACCCACATGTACATTCAGACAGATCCTAGCTCGTCTCGCGACTTCATTACTGAGACTGTTGTACATCACCCCATTATTAACCCATTAACCGCCAAAACTACAAAACTACAATGTTTCTTTTCTCATGAAAATAATAACAAATATTAAATTAAGCATTTATAACATAAATTTACATTGAAAATTTTAAAAAAATGCTCTTACCTGTGGAAAACGCGAGTGTTGCATTCGCGCAACGTCAGCGGAATAAGACTACAGATGTTTAGTGAGTAGGATTGTACTCGTGTGATGTTTCTTTTGAGTGGAGCGCAGGACTACTTTTTAGCTGTATAACGTTTTATAAATCTACCAAATCACTTTACTTTTAATTAATTACATATTAAAATATACATTGTATTTCTTTTACAAATACAGATTGTTTCAATTGAAAGATTCAAGCATGACAAGCTTGATTACAATCATGATGTAAAGCTACATTACATACTTTGCATTTATAAACAGTCTGGCTATAGTAGACTTTATAACAAAGTCTTTTGTTATGAACGGACTTTACGATAAAATGTCTACCATCTCCATGCATTGGTTTTTGAATGCTGAATTTACTAGATCTTCCTATTGCTGATCTATTTCTGGCTGATTCTACACTCTCAATAGGAGTTTACAAAAGGAATAATGCATTTTCATCTGAAATCTAAAAGAGACTATATTTCCAGTAGTAAAAAGTGATGATATTTAGTAAGTTTAGATACAGTCTCCCCTCATATAGTTTATCAGCACTGTCAATTTGACTATTGTCAAATGCAAATTCTGCTTCATATTCCTGTACTGCAAACGTTATATCAATTCTCGTACAACAGGAACAGAAATGTCCTTATCAAAAGATCAATACATTTTTTTTTAGGTAAAGAATGATATCCTATAAGCAATAATATTCCAATAAATCTTCTCATAATAGGCTTCAGATGCAATAAATTCTGAGCGCTCCCCCCCCCCACTGAACGTATATATTTGTCTGTTCAACGAGAAGAGAGTAAATGTCTAAACCAAAACGAAAATCTGAGCACTAGTTTTACCTTGTGTTTTGTCTTTTATAATTTCTCTTCTATCTCTTTCTTCATGTTCTTCCTGAGACATAACTAACAGTTCCTTTTTTATCCACTTCAAGATTTCAGTCTTCTGCTTTTTAAACTTTTTAGTATGACTATAACTGCTTTTAGAAGGCTGAAACTTACTTCTTACGTGAATTTCAACTTCCCCAGCAGTATCATTTGGTAAAATATCATTATCATTATTTAAAACATTGAAATTTCTTTCTTCTTCGTCACTAGATTCTGCAATTTCTGGGGGAACAACAACAATATCAGTTTCATTCTGGTCATTATTAACATTATCATCATCTGTTTCTTTATCAAAAAATCTTTGAAGGGCTTCTTTTAATGTAAGATACCTCGTTCTAGGCATTTTTAACAACCAGAACATGAAACAGAACATCGAAAGGAATGAGTGAAAAAGGAGATGGACTACCGGTTTCCTGCTGAAGTCGCGTCAGCGCAACACTTGTTTTCCCTTCCTTCCCAACACAAATATAAACATCTGACTGATGTAATGTTCTGATAAACGGTGACCTTGACTAAAAATAGATCACTCAGATGGCGATTCTTTCATTAAATATTTTCAGCAAAAATACCAGGTCGAAAATTTTGCTTAAAGTACAAGATTAATTATTATAAACAAAATGATTGTTGAAGGCAAATATTTTTTTTACAGATATAATCTTCATAATATTCCCTACACAAAATCATCTGCTGGTATAAAATATCTTAAGTAGTTATATTTATATACGCATTTATTTTGACCGTTGCGTCGACGCAACACCAGCAGTTAATGGGTTAATATAAAAGCCATGAAAATGCAGGTACAAAAACTAGATGAGAGTTCAGCAAGATATATTTTCTTTAAAAAAAGAACTGCAATAATAGACGTACACAATAGACAGACGGGCTGGCTTTCCATGCATCATCATTCCCACACATCATGGTTTTTCTTCAAAAATTAAAAACTATTAATTTAATGAGGAATTTTGTCTTGTTTAAAACTCCCCTCCTTTTCATGTTTCCTATCAAGTTTTGTAATTATCTTGTCTGTTTTGAATAATATTAACTCACCTCCTCTCCTCAAACGAATTGTTCTTTTAAAAAAATTTCTTTATTTCATATACATAAAAATGTCTCATTGTGAAAGGATAAATTTTTTAAGACACAACATATATAATATACATGAGGGCAGAAAAATTATTATATTGCATATCCCACACTAATATAACTACAAATATATAAAAAAAGGACGTGTGGCATAAATTTCACCTACTTCCAGAACCTCTTCTTCCTGATGTTCCATACATTCCTATAACAAATTAAATATATTTAAAATTCCGTGAAATAATACTTAGCAAAAACATTTTGTGTTAAGAAAGTTTCATAACAGCTTTATATGGAATCATCAGTTTGCTTTCAAGATAACACTTTTTAGATACATAATTCATAAAAAATATTTAAATTAAATACATTCAAATTATGGCAAAAAGTTGTCAGGGTGTTCTATTACTGCTTGTTTATTTTTATATTATTAAGCAGGTACAATATGCTATATTATTAACCAGTTATAAGTTTTATATTATTAAGCAGCTATGTCTAACTCAGATCTATGTTTAATATATCTGTAGTCAATATTATTCGTTCAGTTACTGATGCACTGATTTCTACAGTCTAAAAAATTAAATATGCAGGTGTTTTCATACTGAATACACACCATAATGTAACTGTGTATTATTTTGCTCAATAATGATACATAGTAACCATGTATGGCTGTTAATTACAATGCACATAATTTTTTTAGTGCATTAAAAAAAAGAGATCTAGATTATAACAAAGTGTAATATTTTGCCAGGAAGGTAGATTTCTTTGACAAAGGTATAATGCCATTTCAAAATTCACTGAAAAATAGCACTAACATGATTACACTTGGGCATATATGAAAAAACATTTGTTATAAAAGAACTGAATACCTAACAGATTCCTGATTTATAAGTCAAAATTGATAGGCTTTGTTAACAATATAGCTTAGCTAGAGAAAGCTTTATTAAAGGAAAACTACTGCATTTTGTCATATGACTTGAAGAAATAATTCGCTTGGAATATGTTCTTATAGGAAGACTGCTTTTGCTACTGCAATGACAAAAAATTAATAAACATCTTAACTATCAGTACTAATAGTGCTTGCAAAATGGCACAGCGACTGGATATTACTTCTTTCATTGCTGCACAATATGGCGTGCCCAACAGCCATTATTACCATCCTTCGCTCGTACCTTCAAGATTGAAGTGTACAAGTAACATCAGACAGCGGCATTTATGTCAAAAATGTCTTTAGAGGATGCCCACAGGGGTCATGCCTTGGACCAACACTGTGGAATATAGTGGCAAACTCGGCATTTCGTCAGTTTGAGAGCGTAGAATACGCTCAAATCATAGCCTATGCGGACGATTTTATGCTAGTTGTGGCAGGAAGGAGTAACCTCGAAATGAGATCTCAATACAGTCTTGATCTGTTCTCCCAATGGGCCAGAGCACATAAGCTTCAGATTTCGGCAGAGAAAACTAAAGCTTTGCTCATAGGACGCAGCAGGCAGCTAAGACGCAACCCAAGCATTAAACTCCATGGGATACCGGTAAAATGTTTCCCTCAATTGAAATATCTTGGGCTATTACTCGACAACAGACTTTCTTGGATGCCACATGTCAGGAATCTTAAGACTCGAATTAGCATCCTAAGCAACAACATGAGACGCATGACTTCACATAAATGGGGTATCTCATCTAAGCTACTAAAAATTTGGCATAGAACCATTACAGAAAGAGTAATAACTTATGGAGCAGCAATCTGGGGTGGCGAACTTACCTCTCATATGAAAAGATCCCTGCTCTCTATTCAGAGACAGCAGCTACTTCAAGTATGCAGGGCCTACCGTACCACGTCAACACTAGCCCTACAACAACTAGCAGGAATTCCTCCCCTAGATTTGATAGTAGAAAGGGAGGCAGCTATCGTAAGGGTTACCAGGCTGGGTCAAACTTCAACACTCTGGGGTCATAGTTATCACCACTCGGACTACGAGGAGCAAAACAACTGCAATAACTTTCATCCAGCAGCTTTAAATCTCTCTGACGGTATCAGTATAAACGACCAACCAATTCAGAGGTACAGTAATAACCTTTTCACAGATGGCAACAAAACTGAGAACGGCACGGGCAGCGCCTTCTGTAGACTAGAAAATGGAGTTGTAACATTCGAGTGGAAAAGGAAATTAGGCTCGAACAACTCGGTATACCAAGCAGAGCTTCTAGCTATCAGTGCTGCAATTAGATATGTGAACACATGTCAACAGGAGAAATTCTCCATACTCAGTGATTCGGCATCAAGTATGGCGGCTATCACAAGTCAAAACAGCCGGAGTCCGTTGGTATACAGAATTCAGAAACAGCTTCTGACAATGCCTATTTCGCAAAGACCCACTTTAAAATGGGTTCCCGCTCACACAGGGATTCAAGGCAATGAAGCCGCTGACCTACTGGCCAAGCAGGCAGCCAACTGCACGGATATATTAGAAAGACCAACTAAACTTCCTTGGTCTCATATTAAGCGAACAACTTTGACAAATCTGCTACAAAATTGGCAAAGTAGATGGACAGAGGCAGAGGTAGGACGAAGGACATTTTGCTTACTGCCAAAAGTTAACATGGAAATAAAGACCCACTGTGCTAGCCTAACACAGTTCTTGACAGGTCATGGACCATTCCCAGTATACCTGAACAGATTCAGACTTAGGGATACTCCTTTCTGCGAATGCGGAGAGGAAAGCGACACGGACCATTATTACTTCCATTGTGTACATACAAGAACCTGGCACTTAAAGAAACCAGCGGACTGTGCCTGGTCAATGTGGACGACTAACACACTCAAAAACAGAATAGCCCTTGATAAAATAGAGAAAATCTCAGAACACTGCCTAAGCAGAAACAACCATGGATAATATTATAATGTTTCAAAAGTTCAGAACTTAAAGCAGATAACCAGAATAACGCTTAGTGCCTTGCAGTTAACAATATGTAAAAACTGTTATTAGTTTATAATATTCAACCTTGTTACTCTGGAGTCTTCCCCGCCGTGATGGTATATAATTCCGTTTGGTTCATGTCCGTGGTCGGAAGCCATCATAGCGGTGCACTCACTCACTCACTCACCAGGCTTATCCTTACCAGGGTTCGTACACATTTCTGCACATGGAAATTAAGTACTTTTAAGGACTTTTAAAGACCATTACTGAAAAAAATTAAGGACCTATGAGCAAATAGCAAATTAATAAATTCAATTAAAATATTATCTGTGCCTGAACTTCACTTTTGTAATACCACGCAAAAAACAAAATAGATCCATGAGCAGGATGCATTATTATTAAACATAACTTAATTAACATAATTATTAATTAGTTTGAGCATAAACAGGGTTCATAGCCACATTTTAGTTAAAAAAATAAGCACCTATAAGCACTTTTCAAGCACATTTTAAGAAAAAAATAAGCATCTGTCTAATTACATTATACACAACTGCATAACCTTAAAAATTAGACTTGTAATTTACAATATGAGAAATGCAGTATTTATTAAGAGAGAATAAGCATTACCTCATGGGAAATAATTACTTTTAAAAAAAAAAAAAAAATTTTAAATAACAGTTCAATTTACAGAACTAGTTTACAATGAGAGAAAAAAAAAACTTCGCTTGGAACCTAATAATAAATACAATTTATTTTTCCACTCATATTAATATTTAAATAATTTAAATCTAAATTCTGAACATTCTCTAAATTTTCATTGTATATCAGTTTTCCCTTAACAGATATTGCAAATAAAGTAATTTAAGTAAAAAAGAGGAACATTTCTGAAATCAGAAGACAGAAATTTGCTTCATGCAGTCATCCTTTAACAGTAAAAGCTTAACTAAACTGCACACTTGGATATTGCTGAATATTCGGACAGTCGAGCGTAACTTGAAAAAGAGGAGTGGGGGGGTACACTGTATTCGCTTCGCTTATTAAATTTTTCCGCTAAATAAGTGCTTTTGACATTTCGATGCGTGCATCATATAAAAATAAACCAATGGAACTTAAAAATATTCTGCTTAGCAAGCACAGTAAAACTCTTTTAAGTGTTCATAAAACAAATCTCAGACAGAACATCAAAATTAATTATCTTCCCTATGTGGTATTACACAATCGGAATCAACAGCTGCCGGTATTAGGAGAATAAAGAAGTAAATAACTGGGGTGTGTTCATTTTAATTTTCAACACACGGCGTTAAATTTACAGAATAGAATCATTCTTCGCTTGGGTTGGTAGACTGCAGAACTTTTAGTCCTATTCAATCCAGATTGGAAAGTGACAAAAAAAAAAAAAAAAAAGATCCGTTGCTTGTTTTGCAGTGAACCGTAACAGTTTCAATATTCGAGATTTTGCGGAGAAAGGGGAGAACCCCCCAATCTTCGTATACTATATAATGTATTGACCAAAAAAATTAAATTATTTTGACTATTCGATTACTTTCCCTTTATTTAAACCATTCCGAATATTATTCCTTAGAAAGCTAATCTGTGTTAAAACACAACCATTTTTGGAAGTTTACTATACTTCAGCAGTTACTGCAATTATGTTATTATAAACATTCATACATATGCTCATAATATAAGCATAACGATCATAATAAACACGAATATGAACTGACCAAGCGGAACGAGAATGCAAATTATCGAGATCTTGATAGAAATTCAAACGTGTGTAGTATTTGGGTAGGAGGAAAAGAAAGCCGAATGTACCGGAATTTTCTATTGCTTTCACAATTCTTTGACCAATAGAACGACGGGCACCTGTCTGTACTCTTCGTGCATACCAAAGGTTATGTTAATGCAGAGAAAGTAGAAAAAACTATTTCCGGGAGTATGATTCACCATCTGACATTCCATATTAGGAAGAAAAGTTGTTTATTTAGTTTCGGCTTTGGTACGGGGAAAAATAGCGCGTTCATTAAAAAAAAAAGCACTAAAAGCAAAAAATAAGCACTAAAAACAAAAAATAAGGGCTTTAAAGAAAAAGTAAGCACCTATAAGGGCCTTTATATTTTATTTTCAAATATAAGAACTTATAAGCACTTATAAGGACTGCTACGAACCCTGATAAAATATACTTTATGAAATTTATCAAACAGCATTAAATATTTTAGACTTACAATAGTTCAGTATATTTGAAAGAAGATAAGTAACATTTTATTTACATTTTACTAATAGTTAGTTTCATGTTGAATTTTTTTATGTCTCATTACTTACTCAATCTAGAGGTTTAGTAAACAGCAGGTAGATTTTATGTCAAGCGTCATAGTATAAAATGAGAACTAAAATCATAATCAGAATGATTTATAATGAAAGACTGGCTGTTGTCACTGCTGCTCCTTACCTAGAGAGAGATTTGCTGATCAGAACAAAACTGAGAGGCCTGATGTGGGCACGGTCAGCTAGTTTTGAAAGTTAGTTGGGGTCTGTCTGTTGCAGCTAGTGTCGTAGCTCTGTATAGAGTTCCAGGGGTTGTAACCAAGTTAATATACTTTAAGGTTCCAATAAGCCACTAAAGCACCAGAGGTGACACTAAGTTGCTTTGTATTATTTTAGGTCTCACTACATACTAAGAAAAAGTTTTACATGAATTTTTTACATTTTTGTGTCTAAACCTTGTACCACGCTAAGGAATAATGAAAGACAATAGCTCACTTCATTATGCAGAGATAATTTTTAAGAGTAAGCAGTTAGTTATAAATTACATTAGGTAGTTAGAAAACCTTAGTCAGTATGGATTTACATGATTACTATTAAATTTTACTTATTTTTTAACAATAATGTTAAAAATCCCTATTAAAATCACAATCTTATAAAATTTCACACTTTAAAATACATGCAATTTATGTCATTGGTTCTTAAATGATATTAGGATAATTATACATTAAAAGCTAGAAAACATTTATGTTTTGTAGCAACAACACTCAAAATATTTATGCATCTTTTTAATTTGAAGCCTTCCCAGACATTTTGGCTTAATTTATATCAATTTTCTTCTCTTTAAACATCTTTCCTAACAATTAAAAATCTGTTTGAATACACAGTTCTGACTAGTTTCTACGTACTTTATCTCCTAAGTTGTCAACCTCACCACAATGTACCTATGAGGGTTTAATTGATCTGGTAAAAGTTAAATAGTCCAAAAACTCCCGAAAAACGTGAAGCAAGTTATCGCTATGTCTAAAAAAATCTACAAAGTCAGACAAACGTTTAAATAAGCCTCTTATTTAAAAAGAACTTAAAGGCATGTTCTTATGCTAACCAATTCAATTGCAGTTTGTGGTCATGTAATTAAACAAGAACAATCAAATTTAAACAAAAAAATGTGGACTAGTAGTCAAAAACTATACAAATTAATTTAAATTTAAGCTGGCTCAGTAACTCTATCGTCATAACAAACTGAAATGCCAGCAGCAATAATGCAAAGACAAAAAGTTGCAAATTATCAGAGCTAGCAGGAACTAATGCAACGAGCAAGCGGAGATTAAAAACACATTCTGTCTGTCACCAAAAACCTCAGTTTAAAAAACTGCTTAAGCAATTTGCATTCTGGGGAGGAAATAGAAACGGAAAATTATAGTAAAGGCTGAAATTATAAACAACTGGGTAATTTACATAATAATACCTGTATATATATTTTAAGAATAATTTTCTTTCTCTGTATGTATTCAGTTTCTTTTTCCAACACTTTTTTTTTTTTTTTTTTTCTTTTTTTCATTTTAGAATTTTTGGATTTAATTAAAGATTTCTGTTATTCTAAAAAAATTAAATGCATTTAGAATGTATATAAAAAGCTGCAGTAACACACCGAACAACAAAATGTAGAAATAGCAAAACTTTTAGAATTTAGAAAGGCACTAGTCAGCAAAATTTAGGATCTACAGAGATAAGTTTAATATTCCACGTGATTGCACCAGGTGGAAAAATGCCTAGTGTCAGACCTGTGTATGATGCATTAAGACATATTAGATGAATCTTTAAATTGCCAGTTTTCAATTTCATTATTAATAATAAAATTCCTTTCTATAATGCCTGTCCATGTGATAAGATTAGAAGCATTTTTAATATTTTTCACACTTGTGTCTAGTGAAAAGTAGATAAAATAAAGGGAAGATAAGCATGTTAAGAAAAAGATTCTAGTATCAGAAGTAAAACATTCAAATATTATGTTTTCATTGTTCTTCCAGATGTTATCTAAAAGGTAAGAAATTCATTGCAAACTTTTTGCAAAATACATCTATTACGTGTTAATACCACAGAGACATTTTTCATTTTGTCAAAATTTTCTAAAATCTTCTGGAATGGTGGGTCTATAAATCTTACTTTCAAATCCTTCTAAACTTTCCAAGTTGCAATGTCTAATGTCCGGAAGAAAAATTACGCCTACCAATTTTGTAACAGCAAACAGCCAGAAATATTTTTTAAAAATATCAGATGGAAAAAATGTGAAATTAATTTTATAGAGAAAACTGATGCATATTGTGAGAATTCTGAACACTCTGAGACAATTACATGAGAAAACTCTTATCATGAAAAAATTAAAAAGAAGATATTTTTTAATTAATATGTTATTTTTTAAATATAATTTCAATATATTGCCATTTTTTAATGATATTTATCAATGTTAGAATGTTTGAAAAAAATCTTCGAAAAATTCCCAAATCATGGAAATTAAAATTTTCGGTACTTACGTATTAACGCAAACAGGCCAAAATTCGCATAAATCGCCAAATTTGGCGACCCTACTTACGACAACACTAAGTGTTATACGTAGTTTTTCGTAAATACGAGTTCGAAAATGCTGGATTTCTGCATGGAACTGTTAATCACAAATATAACTTTGTGGATCCCAACACAGGCATTCACACACAACATGTAGAGCGCATGTGCGGCTCAGCCAAATGGCGCAACAAAAAACAGAGAGGAACAGCCCGTCAGCATCTTGACTCATAACTTATCGAATTTATATGGCGCCAAGCTCAAGCTGTTAATGGCGAAGATGGTTTTCAATCAGTGCTAAAAGCAATAGCCAAAAGATTTCCACCGAAAAAATTATTCTGCAACTTATTCAAATTCGAAACCGGAAGGGTTTAATTGCTATTTTATATTTTAAAACAATATAAAAAACTGTATTAAAAATTATCTGTAATTAATAAATGCACATTTTCTTTCTATTCATACTTTTTTACTCAAACTTACAAATCGCGCCAACCTGGTTGCGATAATACGTAAGTACCAAATTTTCTATAGAAACTGATCCTAAAAATCGCCAAAATGTTGATAAGTCGCCAAATTTAGAGCCGTTCAATAAAAGAATTCACATCCCCAAAAGTGAAAAGTTGTTTAAGAGCTCATCAGAAAAAGTGAAATAATTTCGAAATACTTGTTTCACTTCTTGCTTAGAAACTTGAGTATCCCACCATTTATATTAGAAATAGGAACAAATCATAACCCATTCAAATAACCATATTTATCAGTGAATTGCCAAAAATATACCTCCAAACTGCTAATTCACACTCAAAAATAAAAATAGACAGAAATTTCACAGGATTAAAATTAAGGACCTTCTGCCGATTTTGGCCAAAATTAAGGACTTTTAAGGACCAAAAATCGATTCAAAAATAACTTAAGGACTTTTAAGGACTCTTAAGGACCGTACGAACCCTGCTTACATGGTAGCTTACATCTTAATCCTTACAAGTCTGCTATCACTTAGATATCATTTAAAGCTTTTGCACAAGGATACTATACCAAGTGTAATAGTCACAATTATTCTGTCAAACACTGTGCAGTGAAACAATGATTTTTAATTTAATATGTAAGTAAACAGATGAAACCTATTCAAAATGTCATAACAGACAACTGTTGCATAATATGCCATGTCCCTAAAAGTCCATTTGTGTCGTTTATTTTCATAACTGTCGTTTCGAGACCTACCAATAATAAAATGTTTTTTTAAATAAGGCAAATATTCATGTTACTACACTTTTAAATTACAAAATCAATTACGTAAAAATTAGAAAAAATCTAATTCTTTATATGGTCTTTCTGTTCCGTATTTTATATATGTTCCAAAAAATAAAACAAAAAGTTTGGCTCAAAAAAAAAAAAAAAAAAAGGCCAAAAATTTAAAATCTGAGTTGTTTTTTTTTTTTCTTTTTCGGTGGTGGGGGGGGGGGAATTTAAGAATTGCACACAAACTGAAATGTTAAATATTTAAATTTATATGCAACAACTATAGCAGTTTAGAAAAATGTTTTTTAAAGCATCGGATTAACTGGCAAGCATTTATATGGAGACTGTCATGAAAAGTTAAGATCAATGCAAATTTTTTTAAAAAGAACTAATGCCCAGAATCTTAGAGAATTTATGCATCCTTATGTACAAAACTCAAAACTTCCAAGTCCACAGAATTTTTTTGCACTAACACCAGGTTATGATCCATAATTAATAAAACTGCGCATTTTTAATTTCAACAACTTTTTCTTCATTTGTAAAAGCTATTTTTGATAAAAGAATATATATTATGAGTACCTTTACAATCACTATTCTTTGGCACAAGTTTGATAAAATTTCATTAGATTTCTTATACAAGTTTAGTTTATTTAAGAGCCAAAAATGATTTTCTGACACATGCATGACTATCTGATAAAAGACTGGCATTTATTTATGACAATATTCACTTAGCATTTCACTCCAATCCTTTGTGCTCATGCTGTATTTTTTAGGACATTTAAAAAAAGAAGTGTTATTTAGTGAATCAAAATAGCTTATATATACAGCAGTAAACAATCAAAATATTTTAGTAGTAGGTTACTTGTTATGATTTTATACAAGTAGTGAAAAAAATTTAAATTATGGTCTGAAAAAACTGACTTATAGATTTAGAAAATTTATAAAACTATTTCTGTTATTTAACATAGTCTATAATTTTTTTACCCATTATAAATCAAACTAATGAATTGGCTGCATACAATTCTCATTAAATACAGTGGTGTCCATTTCATATTCTGTTTTTATTAAATATTATCACAATATCAAAAAGGAATGGATGAATACAGCATTTACATTTTGTAATTTAGATACAGGTATTTTACAAAAAGCTACAATAATAGTAATTTATGCCTGTATTATTTGTTTGAATATAATGATATCAATGCTTCTAAAAATTAATGGCATGAGAAAATATAAGATACATGAAGTAGAGACTCTTAAACTAATGTACTTCATAGAAATAATTTTTTCAAATGTAATGGAATTCAATTTTGGAATTTGTCAAAAGGGTTTAAATATTGACAACAAATAATAGTAATACTGTTAAAAAGAAAACTGAATTATTAGGAATTTTTTTTAGGAATTATTAAGGAATTCTTCTTTAAAAACAATAGTCGGTAAGTATCAAATACTTAATAATGTTTAAACTAACAGCCACTTACAATATTACTTTCAAAGTAACTTTTATGCTCTTAAATAAGAAAATAAATACACTGTTTAGAAATAAAGCAAAATTATTTTTGGTTGATCTTTACATTACGGTAACTGGTAGTTTGGCGACATTTTGGAGGCGATAAAGGTTACTACCTGGGACTTTGGTAATAATGTGAGCAGTACTGAGTTCCGATTACGCATTATTTTGTGTGGGGGAAATGAGAGATCATGGGATATGTCATGTGATATTAATGGACGAATTACGGTTCTTTAATCGGAAAAGGGGGGAAATCGGGAAAAAATCTGGAAATTTTGTATTTGGCTTTATTCTGTGTTGTGTGAAATAGTGTTTGTGAATTTTTGGATCCCATGGCCGTAAGTAAATTGAATTCGAAATGGGTATTTAGTGGTATTGAAAAGGATAGTAAGAAATGTTTTTTAAGGTTGTGTGAGAGAGAAATAAACATGTTTTATTATGTTATTTATTTTACCTGGTATCTTGCTTTGAAAGATAAGTATGATTTTAAAGATTCTGAAAGAGAATGAAGAAAAGTGTATCCGCCACGTAATGAAGATTCTGAAGGAGATTAGGTAAGTTAGTATTTTTAATTATTTTTATGCATTGTTGGAAATGTAAGGTGGAAAGGAATTTGGTATTATTGGGAAAATTGTTATTAGCAATGATTTAGTTTAAAGTAATTAGGATTGTAAGGCAATTTTTATTAATTGAATGTATGTGCTCATGTATATTTTAAATGGTGTTTTTGAATTTAATTATATTTTAATGAAATGATAGTTATTTTGTGAATTTTATACTTGTAGGAATTTGGTGTATGTTTAAGTTGAAATAAATGTGCATGGAAATAATTTAAATATTTGATAATAAATATTTGTAATGCTTCATGTATGAATTCGTTGGTGACGTGTATAATGTAATAGATGATTTAGAGGTAAAAGTTTTTGGATATTTTATTTATTTTATATGTGGAAATGTTCATATTTGTAAAGGGTAAATACTTTTTCGTGATCATGTAATTTCATATATGTTCTTTTTACCGGGTTTAAAGATTGAGAAAATTGTCATGTATTTTCGTGAAATTTTTTTAATTTATGAGATAAAAGCAGTGTACATGGATATAGTGAAGAGTGTGCGCAATGCCATTTTTGTGCAATTCTGGGATGTTTTTTTAAGTAAAAATAAGTCGACGTGTACATGGTTCAGTGATATTTTAATGAAATGATAGTTATTTTGTGAATTTTATGCTTGTAGGAATTTGGTTTACGTTTAAGTTGAAATAAATGTGCATGGAAATAATTTAAATATTTGTAATGCTTCATGTATGAATTCGTTGGTGACGTGTATAATGTAATAGATGATTTAGAGGTAAAAGTTTTTGGATATTTTATTTATTTTATATGTGGAAATGTTCATATTTGTAAAGGGTAAATACTTTTTCGCGATCAGGTAATTTCATATATGTTCTTTTTACCGGGTTTAAAGACTGAGAAAATTGTCATGTATTTTCGTGAAATTTTTCGAATTTATGAGAAAAAAGCAGTGTACATGGATATAGTGAAGAGTGTGCGCAATGCCATTTTTGTGCAATTCTGGGATGTTTTTTTAAGTAAAAATAAGTCGGCGTGTACATGGTTTATGTGTATGTGTTATTTTGAAAAACGCGTAAGGTGTATGGTATTGTGCACTTTTTCCGAATTTTGCAGTGAATATTTGTCATGATTAAGCAGTTTTGTTTGATAAAATTTCTAGCATAAGTGTAATTCGGCTAGTAGATTGTTGGAAGAAGTGTTCAGTAGATAAGAAGAAAAGAAACATGTCTTTACTTCGTGAAGACAAAATGGCGGCGGGGAAAAAAAAATAGAGGGTTGCTGTAGGGGAGTTGGTCGCCAAATTTTCGCCAAAAAATCGCCAAGTTAATGTAATGTAAAGATCAACCTTATTTTTCCTTAAATCTTATGCTACTTCAGTCAATATATGCTATATTGAATTAACACAAAATTCTGAATTTATTAAAAACAAATTCTTTTGCTTTTTAGTAACCTTTTTCATGTTCTCTATTTTATAAGTTTAAAAAAAAATGCAATTATTTTTAAGAATCTACTTCTGTTTGCCACTGCTGTAAGCAAGCTTGCTCCCTTCAACAAGATGTAAATTAAAGCAAATAAACTAAAATTATAAATATAATGTATTTTTTCTAAAAAATATAAGAAAAATGCCACTAAATTTGCCTTGCTGAGTTTTCTGAAAAACTGAAATTTTATATATTTACATATAAACACAGGCCGCTCAAATGGTATATGCTTAGGGGAGCCAACAGCCATACCGAAGCGCCGGGCTCGAATTTCAGAGAAGGCATGGATGTAAATTGTCTGTCTCCTCATAGGAGGTAACAGTGGCCACCTGTTTAGCTGCCTCATTAATAAAATGACCACCACGTTTGCCCCTGCTGAAATAAGACATGTGCCTGCCATTCAGGGGGGGGGGGGGGGAAACACATATAAACATGCACATAGATTACATGCAATCATGAATGAAGCAGTTCTGGATTACTTCAAATGTTAAAAAAAATTTTCTGTGAATGAACTGAAATTTTTTTTATATAAATAAGAGATTTAAAAAATACACAAAACAAAATTATAATTTAAACTACAAATAGCCGCTTAATTCCTCCTCTCTATTCTAAAAATAGTAATGCATTTTGCTAGACTACATTATTTCTAGATCAATCCACATAATAAGGCAGGTCACACATTAGACAAAAAGAAACAATGAAAAAATCGTCAAAATAAATTTTTTACATCCAGAGGAAAAATTGACGATGATCAATGTTTGCAACTTTCTTGTTTAAATGCATGTTTTGTCGCACACTTAATATATTTTAATTTGTCTATATCTACACAAGTGATCAGAATTTTATGGATGCTAACAAAGTAATTATATGCTATCTTTTTCTTTCGAAGATCTTTCTGGAAGGCAGGCAATGAATTGAACTTTTCCTATCCTTAACAATTTATTGAAAGAGCAGAATTTTTACTCCTGAAGAAGGTAACCCATGGTGCTGTCTAGTGAAATGCTTTGTATTCTCTTACTGTATTCGATATTATATTTACAATGAATGCTGTTATTATTAACATTCATATAGCCTTTAGAATATATTATTTATTTTTCCTTTAACAACATGCAACTAAATAAAGAGAACAGGAAACACTAAATAACTACTACATATTGCTCTGAACTAACAGCTTTAATCTTAAAAGAAATTTTTAACTTTGATTTCTTTTCTGAATATAAGCATCATATTTACTGCATTAAAATACAACTGCTCCTAATTTATACTATGTCCAGCACTAACTCAGTTTTGCTTTAAAAACCTTACATACAGCACTAGCTCGATGGCTGTCATCAAGAGCTTTGCTGGAATAAATTATCTATCAAATAAATACATATACTGGACAAACTCCAAAATTTGAACCTCTGCACAACCAGCACTTTTTTCTTTCAAGGAAATTTAGGAATAATATAATACTCCACAAAGAGATGCATCAAAAGCAAATTAACCGAAAGTCCCATATGTCACTTTCAAACACTGGCTGGCTAGGGAATCATTATGGCCAATGACAATGCACCGATTCTTTCCTTGAGTGGTTGTGGAAGGGAATTAATAATTTCTTTTCTGTCTTAAACAAGTGAAGCTCCAAAACATACATGTGCTGGACCAGGATGTTGCTAATACTGATTTTCTTTTGTTGGATAACAGAAGGAAGAGGGAAGGAGAATTACATTCTGAAGAAATTCAGTTAACACAGCAAACTGCACTTTTCCTTAATTTGATTCAACTTAAATTTTAGAATTCAAGTATTATAACTTAAATTTTGATGGTTAAAATTGTAACCAATTTTTAATCTAATATTTTTTATGTGTGCATATTTAATACAAATAGCCCACAGGTTGTGCAAATGGCAAAATATATATACACGATTTTAATACTTCTATTGAGAAATTGAAAAATAATCATTCTAAAATGTAGTGGTGATACTAAGTTTTTCAGTTTATGTTTGAATGGTCCACATTAGTCAAAAGGTTGAGAACTGCTGCTGTAGAAGGTCATTGAATCATCCAAAATTCAATGACAACAAAAGCAGATTAACTGATTTTGTGCAAATACTTTACGAAGAAAAACGGAGAAGTGATAATTAACAAAGATGAGTAACAGAAGTTTTCCATTGCAATGACAATGCCTCAATCAATAATCAGCCTGGATGGTGAAATATGTACTATGATTTTAACACCAGAAAATATCATTTCCTAAAATGATGAAAATGACAAATTTTTTAGAATGAAAAAGATTTCAACTGGCAGTTTAGTGGGAATTTTCAACACAGCAATTACAGGATTATGGAACTTTCCAACTAAATAAGAAATTTTGTCTGTCTATAAAATTAAAGAGAAAGTAGCACAAAAAATGAAACGACTTACATTAAAAGAAATAATTTTATTTTGTAAATTTTCATTCTGTTACATTTATGAAGTTTACACATGCTTTACTGTTTGATAAACAACTATTTCATTACTTCTACAAGTCATCTTACTAGATTTAAACTGATGATCTAAAATCTGGAAATTTCTGAAATTACCAAACCCAACGATTCTGGATCTTGGACTTTGTATTAGGATCTTGGACTTTGTATTATAAAATTACAGGTAAAACAGGGTTTGTACACATATCTGCTCACGGAAATTAAGTACTTTCAAGGACCATTAATGAAAAAAATTAAGGACCTATGAGCAAATGGGAACTTAATAAATTCAATTAAAAATATTATTCTATGCCTGAATTTCACTTTTGTAATATGATTCTAAAAATAAAATAGATCACTAAGTAGTATCCATCATTACTAAACATGAATTAACATAATTATCAATAAGTTGGAGAATAAAATAAACTTCACGCAGTTTATCAAGTAGCATTAAATATTTTACACTTATAATAGATTGGACATATTTGAAAGAAGATAAGTGACATTTACGTTTTACTAATAGTTAGCTTTATGTTGATTTTTTTTTTTTTTTTTTTTTTTTTTTTTTTTGTCTCATTTTGTCACATACTTGGTCAGTATAGAGCAGAGGTTCTCAAACGGTGGTACGCAAGAAAAAAATAGGCGGTACACAGAGAAGCAAAGTATTTTTAACTATTTATTTCAAAAATTAAAACCCCAAAATCCTGATTGAGCTTTTTCTCTAACACTCATAAATTTATGCAATCTGAGCTTCGTTCAAGAGTGGTGGTGGTAGTAGTACTTTGTAGTGGTGGTACTAAAGGTTTATTAATTTTTGTCTAGATGGTACACATTAGTGAAAAGGTTGAGAACTTCTGGTCTAGAGGCTTAGTAAATAGCAAGTAAATTTTATGTCAAAAGGCATAGCCTAAAATGAGAAGTAAGATCATAATCAGCATGATTCATAACAAAAGACTGAATGTTATCACCACTGCTGCTTGTCTAGAGAGAAACCTGCTGATTAGAACAAACCTGAAAGGCCTGATGTAGACACAGCAAGTGTTGAAAGTTAGGCTTTGTTTGATGCAGTTAGAGTCATACTTTGTGTAGAGTTCCAGGGGTTATAACCCAGTTAATATTCTTTCAATTTTAATAAGCCATTAAAGCACCACAGATGATAAGTTATTTTGTATTATTTTAAGTCTCACTAGATGCAAAAATTATGTTTTACTTGAATTTCTATATTTTTGTGTTTTACCTTGTGACCACAGTGAGTATTAATGAAAGGCAATAATTCGCTGTGGTATGTAGAGATAATTTAGAGTTATAAATAATTAAGCAATTAGTTATAAATAATTAAATTAGGTAAATAGGTAACCTTAGTCATTATGGATTTACATGGTCACTATTAAATTTTATTTTTAACAATATTTGTTAAAGCCCTATTAAAATCAAAATTAATAAAATTTCACAGTTTAAAATACGTGTATAATTTATGACACTGATTATTAAACGATATTAGAATAATTACACATTCAAAGCTACAAAACATTTATGTTTTGTAACAACAACACTCAAAATATTTATTCGTCATTTTAATTTGAAGCCTTCCCAAACATTTTGGCGTTTATATCGATTTCCTTCTCTTTAAGCATCTTTTCTAACAATAATTAGAGATTTGTCTCAATATGCAAACCAATGCTTTCGATAGTTTCTGCGTGATTTATCTCCTAACTTGTCAACCTCTCCACAATGTACCTATGAGGATTTACTTGATCTGGTAAAAGTTGAATAGTCTGAAACCCCTGACAGACGTGAAGCAAATTATCACTATGTCTGAAAGTAACTACAATATCAGACAAAGGTTTAAATAAGCCTCTTATTTAAAAAGAACTTAGAACAAACATAAAGGCATGTTCTGATGCTAACAAAGTCCAATTACATGTCACGGTGACGTAATTAAACAAGAACAGACAAATTCCACCTAAAAATGTGAACTAGTAGTCAAAGATTATACAATTTAATTTTCATTTAATCTGGCTCAGTAACTCTATCATATGAGGAAACAGAAATGGAAAATTATAATAAAGGTTGAAATCATAAACAATTGAGTAATTTACATAATAATAACTGCACATATCTTAGAAGAATAATTTTCTTTATGTATTCAGTTTCTTCCTTCAACACATTTCCTTTTCATTTTAGAATTTTTGGATTTAATTAAGGATTTTCGTTTTTCTAAAAAACACTAAATGTATAGAAAAGTGACTAATTTAATTTCTTTAGTAAGATGAAATATATATGGTAAAGGCCGGTTAGAGAGCTGGTGTGGCAGAATTTTTAGAATTTAGTGACATACCAAACCACAAACTCTAAAATGGAAAAACTTTTAGAATTTAGAGCAGGCACTGGAAGCAGAATTTACAAAGGCACTATACAGTTGAATTTAGGTGTGTGTGTGTGTGTGTGATTATGGCAAAGCCTCGAGGGCCATCTGCCTAAAGGGAGGGATGCCTTTCGTGGAGGACTTTCTAAGGGAAACTGGCTCGTATACACGTTACACATGGGGAAAACCACGAAAACGCCCATGCAGCCAGCCCGTTCGCGGGATTCGAACCTCAGACCGAACTACCAGTGTTCAGCGACTTTACCGCTCGGCCACTGGTGGGCCAGTTGAATTTAGGATCCACAGAGATTGCATCTGATGGGAAAATGCTTAGTGTCAGCTCTGTGTATGATGCCTTAAGACATATTAGATGTACAGGGGTTGGACAAAAATATGGAAACAGCTTTAAAAAAACATGTTTCTTTGCTTAATATGGTGTAGGAAACCCGTTGGCATCCAAAACAACTCGCAGTCTTCTCGGAATGGATAAATACAGTTCCTGTATGTTTGCCAAGGGAATATTATACCATTCTTCCTGCAAAACGGTGGCAAGTTCAGATAACGATGTTGGCGGTGGATAACGAAAACGCACTTTCCGTTCCAATGTAGACCACAAAGGTTCGATAATATTCAGGTCTGGTGACTGTGGTGGCCAGGGGAGATGGGACAACTCATCCTCGTGCTCAGAAAACCAGTCCTGGACAATGTGAGCTGTGTAAACAGGGGCTTTGTCGTATTGGAAGACACCATCACCATCGGGGAACAAAGTTTGTACCATGGGATGAACTTGATCGGCCAAAATGTTCACATAAGTCTTGGCAGTCATGTGCCCTGACACAGTTATCATGGGGCTAGCAGAGAACCACGATATGGCTGCCCAAACCATAACAGAACCCCCGCCATGTTTCACTCTTGGCAACAAGCAGTCTGTATTATAGGCTTGAGATGGCGTTCTCCAGACGTAAACTCGGCCAGAAGTGGGAAGCAATGTGAAAGAAGACTCGTCAGACCATATTACTCGCTTCCACTGCTCTATAGTCCAGACTTAAACACCACCTTTTCCTGTTACGGGTATTAGCATCACTGATGAGTGGCTTCTCAATTACAGCACGGCCAGCAATTGCCTGTTTATGAAGCTCCCTTCTAATTGTTTTGGTACTCACAGGGTTCGGTAACACAACATTCATTTCAGCAGTAACTTTTGCAGCTGTAGTCTTCTTATTTTTCGTCACAATTGCCCTTAATGATCGTCTGTCACGATCACTCAGGACACACTTTCGTCCGCGCTGTGATTTAGCAGATGATGTTTTTCCGCTTTTCAAATATGCGGAATAAATCTTCGATACAGTACCTTTTGAAACACTAAACACCTCGGCTACCTTGCTTACG
Source organism: Stegodyphus dumicola (assembly GCF_044657685.1). NCBI lineage: Eukaryota > Metazoa > Arthropoda > Arachnida > Araneae > Eresidae > Stegodyphus > Stegodyphus dumicola. Next base: position 190,716,028 of record NC_140772.1, on the reverse strand, counting down.
GAAGCACCTACCATACGTGCTCCAACAATTTGCCCACATTCGAAGTCTGTTAACTCTGACATAATGCAATGACAACCTCACATAACAGTACTCCGACAACAACTGAACTGTTTAGCACATTTACGAAGTTGTATAGGTGGCGTCAGCAGTCAAAAATGCCACCTACATATTTTATTAAAATCAATCTTTCTTTTCAAACATGCATTTCACAAGGTGTTTCCATATTTTTGTCCATCCACTGTATCTTTTAAATTGTAAGTTTTCAATTCCTTTATTAATAAAAAAAATTTCTTTCTATAATGCCTGCCCAAGTGATATTAGAAGCATTTTTGATATTTTCCATGCTTGTGTCTAGTGAAAAGTAGAGAAAATAAAGGGAAGATAAGCATGTTAAGAAAAAGATTCTAGTATCAGAAATAAAGCATTCAAATATTATGTTTTCATTGTTCTTCCAGATGTTATCTAAAAGGTAAGAAATTCATTGCAAACTTTTTGCAAAATACATCTATTACGTGTTAATACCACAGAGACATTTTTCATTTTGTCACAATTTTCTAAAATCTTCTGGAATGGTGGGTCTATAAATCTTGCCTTCAAATCCTTCTAAATTTTCTAAAATGCAATATCAAAAATATTACAAAAAAAAATTATCCGACCAATTCTGTAACAGCAAACAGCCAGAAATATCCCCCCCCCCAAAAAAAAGGGAGAGGGAAAAAGTGTAAAATTAATTTTAAAGAGAAAACTGATGCATATTCTGAGAATCTGGAATATTCTGAGTCAATTACATGGGGAAAATGCTTACTATGAAAAAATTAAAAAGACATTTTTAGTTAATTATATAGCTAATTTTGCTTTTGCTAAGAGCTGTTTCATAAATTATGTTTTATAGCATTATACCTTGTTTATTTTTCAGATTAAAAATATTGTATAATAAGCCGTCAAAATGAAACTTTATAATATGACAGCGAAAAATAAAAATGTTGTAGAATAGCATGAGACTATTTTAATGTTATTTTTTAAATACAATTCCAATATATTATAATTATTTTAATGAAATTTATCAATGTTATGATCTTTTAAAAAAACTGTCGAAAAATTCTGAGATTTTGGAATTAAAATTTTTTTTTATAGAAACTGATCTTAAAATTGCCAAATTTAGAACCGCAAATCTTCTAATCTTATCACTTAAAATCGCCAAATTTAGAAAATAAAAAAATTCAATTCCCAAAAGCTAAAATTGTTTAAGAGCTCTTTATTATGAATTTCGAAATGCTTATATTTCACTTCTTGCTTAGAAACTCAAGTATCCCATTATTTATATTACAAATAGAAACAAATTATAACCCATAAATCCATTCAAAAGATAACCATATATGTCAGTGAATCGCCAAATATATTCCTTCAAAATGCTAATTCACAGTCAAAAAGGCAGTCGTAAAAACAGACAGAAATTTCAGATGATTAAAATTAAGGACCTTTTACTAATTTTGGCCAAAATTAAGGACTTTTAAAGACATCCTTGGCGAAAATTGACACTATTCCTGTTTACGTCTAACGCCCTCTCCAGTAAAATGACATCCAAAACATAATTAAAACAAAAATATTACAATCTCAATAAACTGCATTTTAAATCAAACAAGGAAGTAACAAAAATAGAAATACATATTATCTAATCTACGCAGAACAAAAAGAAAATATCGACTTACCTTATTTAAAAATTTGTTCCTTCAATATGTGCGACATACAGAATTCCTTAATAGCACTAAAATTATCTGAACTAGAATCTGTATACTACCGTCACCACACAAATTCACAAAAATAAGAATCAAATTTAATTCAGTCTTAATCATTTTAGTATAAGCTTCATACATCCACATGAAAATCAAAATCCCAATAACACTCAAATGACTGCTCAAACCATGATTCTTTTCTAATGGAAAGCTTTATATAGTGTAGTGGGCATTTGAACCTTTCTTGCGACAAACACATTCAAAGCCACTTGAACAATCTTTACGTTCGACCATACACACTTCCTTCACACAAGCACAAAACACTTACAATGATTATTGAGTAAACCTTCATTTATACACGCAGTCAATTAATGCTTCTTTTCCCATTCATTCCAAATCGTACCGAAACAGATTAATCTTATCACAGGCAGCCATTTTTCGTTGTACAGCACAAAATAAGCAACGTACTTCTATGCGACAGCCTAAGCTGAAATAAGTTCCGAGAAATTAAAATCATCAGGAACACAATACAACCAATCAAATCATAATAGGGTTTCCATAACATTTAACTACTCCGGCTCCCACAAATGAAACAACAACTACAGTAATCCAAAGGGTACTCTTAGATAGAGTAAAATCCTAGTATACAATACGACCTTTGCAAGATTTTGAAAACTGTTGACAATACCAAAATGACTTGTTTACTGCTCATCGTAAAGACCACGTTAACTGCTCATCTCTGTGTCGCCAAATCTCCCATGTACCGTATACTAGGATGAAACCTTAGATAGCTTAGTTTGTTAATCAATAACCAACGATTAAATCTGAAAGATAAACATCTTAGTGGCTTGAGAAGTCTCATCACTTCTCCAAGACTGCTGGCATTCAATATTGTGGCAAATAATCCATTTCTCATCACTAATTGATTCACTTAAAAAATGGATCATTTTGATGATGTCTGAGAAGCATATCACAAATGTCAATATGATGGAGCACATCAATTTTTCTACAAAATTGGAAAATCCAAATATTGAGTTTTCACATGATTATATTGGGTTGGCAACTAAGTAGTTGCGGATTTTTTTTAGAAAATCAAAGACAATTTTTTCATGGAACTAAATAACCTTATTCTGTAATGTATTGCTCATCTTAATCAATGACCTTTTGCCATCTTTCAGGCAGCATCATAATCCCACGTTCATAAAACTTCTGGTTTTTATTAGCAAAAAACTGAATCAGGTACGATTTGACATCATCATCATTATTGAAATTTTTACCATTGAAGGAGTTTTGTAAAGATCGAAACAAAAAGTAATCAGATGGTGCAAGGTCAGGACTATATGGTGGATGTGGCAAAACATCCCAACCAAGCTCCAATAATTTTTAGCCAAGTGACCAAAGATGTGTGTGGCCTTGCATTGTCATGATGGAATACAACACCTTTTTGATTTGCAAATTCGGGCTGCTTTTCTTCAGCTGCATTGTTTAATTTCATTAGTTGTTCAATGTAGACATCAGAATTGATCGTTTGGTTGGGTGGTAAAAGTTCAAAGTAGACAATTCCTTTGCAATCCCACCAAACTGATAACAAAACCTTCTTTTGATGAATATCAGCTTTTGATGTTGTTTGAGTTGGTTCACCTGGCCTACTCGACGATCTTTTCCGCTTGATATTGTTGTAAACAACTCCTTTTTCATCGCCAGTTATAGTTGTTTTAAAAATGGATCATTTTCATTACGTTTCTTTAGCAAATTGCAACTGTTAATGCGTTGCGTTAAATGAGTTTCTTTCAGTTCGTGAGGAACCCATGTATCGAGTTTTTGAACATAGCCAAATTGTTTTAAGTGATTTTCAATGCACGTATGTGATACATGAAGCTTCTCTGCAATCTCACGTGTTGTACTGTGACAATACGAATCGATTATTGCTTTGATTAGGTCGTCATCAACTTCAACTGGACGACCAGAGCGTTTTTCATCTTTGAGTGAAAAATCACCAGAACAAAATTTGGCAAACCAATTTTGACACTGCCGTTCTTTTAAGGCTTCGCCACCATAAACATCACATAACTTTTTATGAGCTTGCGATGCATTTTTCCCTTTGCAGAAATAAAAAAGCAAAATATAATGAAAATGTTTGTTTTGATTTTCCATTTTTCAACGAACGCCAAACGAAAACTACGCAACCGATCAAAAAAACTTTTTTTACCGATTGACAGCTGAATTGCCAACTATCAAATAACAAAATGTGTTTTACATTTGTACTACGTCTGCAACCCTAAAAATTCAACTGAAGCCATCTATGAGTGAAATCCGCAATTACTTAGTTGCCAACCCAATAAAAGGTTGAATTTGACAAATTTAATATCAGCATTTTCTTGTGTTGTAACTCAGTGGTTTACTTCATTCAATACCTTTATCTTTATCAGTTTCTACTGGTCTTCCAGAACATAATGTAACTTCAATATCGACACTACTAGAATGAAATTTTATGAACCAATTTTGGCATTCGCATTCTATCAACACAATGTTTCCATATATGTCCCACATTCTACCCCCTTGCTTGAACAGCATTCTTCTTATCTTATAAGTAATCAAAAAAGGCAAAATATGCTGAAAATGCTATTTTTCAGTTTCTTTATTTGATGTGATTCCAGAACGGGAGATTATTCAAACAAGATTTTCAAAAAATAAGCCTTGAAATATCAGCATTCAGATGCATTTAAAATGAAGCTGGCTGGTTAAAAATACAACTAATCCTTCTGGTATTTAAAAAAAAAATAATAATAATAAAAATAAAATTCCAAAATTACTTTCCAAACAACCCAATAATGTATTCAAGGGAAATTTCAATTATTTCAGTAACAAATTCTGAATGAAAAGCCATTTTTGTTTACAATGTTGAAACGTGCATAAAAATTAGAAATTATAACATGTATTTAACATATTTATAAAGAAACTGTAAATTTAATACCAATTTATTAAATTTTCACAATAGCCCATAGTCCACATAACCATAAAATTAACATCATATGAACATACCCCACTTACATCCATAATGATGCAATCATTATGGAAATGCAGTTATTTTGCATATAAAATGCCAATTCTATTTCCTACCCAATAAATTAAAGGAACAAACTAAAAAAATCTAGTGCAATTATGTTCCAACACAGATGCTGCAGTAAAGATTGTTTTATTCACTTTCATAGAAATGCCAGCACCTTTATGTGGGGCACCATTCTAAAGGCATTCCAATAAGTGGAACTGTACCTTAAATTTTAAATAGCATAAAATATAATCCATAGAACTAACAGAGTTAACCACATTGTTGGGAGTAACTTCCAAAAGTATTTTTCAGTAAATACTTTGTTAACCTCCAACTTACTTTAGTAAAAAAAATCAGCATTTAATATAAATTTTTTAAAAAATGTCAAAACCAAATATTGGACATAGAAAAATTATATACAGTCTCTCACAGAAATGTTTTTACCCTTTAAGAATTTGTGAAAAAAAGGTGCTGTAACCCGGAACTGAATTCAAATATAAAGTTCAATATTTTTTCATATCATCTCCATGAGATTTTGAATAAAAACCAAATTTTTAATACTTACTTATTTTCCCTTTCTAAAATTGAAAATGCAAGGAGGCATAGACTGAACACGAAGTAACCGTAACATTAACATTTTCGTAATATTTCATAAATAAAATTATCATCTCCCACTTTTTTTTTTCATTTTGATGACGTTTAAACAATTTTTTGGTTTTATTTTTTGCTTGCTTACTACGCTCTATTTTATTTAATGTCTAAAAATGGCTCATAGTCGTAAGGTAACAATGAACAGCATTCGCAAATTGATCATTTTTTAACATAAGGATGGAAATTTAATTCGGGATATCGATAAATTAGTAAATTTATCACATTGTATGGTACAGCATGCGATAAAATGCCTTAAAGAAGAAAATCTGATTTAAAAAAAGAAAGAAGAGGTTGTCCTGTAAAGAGGACTCCAGGGGATCAGAGATTTACAGAAAAATTTGTAAAAATTCATGTTTGAGTGTTATAAAGATTTCTGCAGAATTTACTGAAAAATTTTCTACTTCAATTCACTTACAACTGTTTGACGAGCACTCAATTAGCTAATTTACAACGGCACTTTGCTTGAAGAAAATCTGGGTAAAGTGCCTACTTATATGTATAGATGTGTCAGTGGATGGAGTCAAGGGCGTTCTCAATGCCACGTTTGTGCAATTCACTGATGTTTTTTCTTTTAAGTAAAAATATGTCGATGTGTACATGGATACCGAGTTCGTGCAATTTTTTTACTAGTTATTTTCAAGTTGACGATTTTGAGAAACGTGCGAAGCAGTGGGCGATTCTGCACTTTCCCCAAAATTTTTTAGAAGTGCAAAAAATAAGAAACTCGGGCTTTTCTTCTCAAAATCAATTGCTAATAAGCTTGAAGCATACTGAATCATGCCTTATTTGAAGATGAAAACAAATTTAGCACTTTTGGTTCTGATGGGCGTATAGTTGTATGGAGGCAAAACAAATAATAAGTTAAATCCCAGCACATTGGTTGGAAAAGCAAAGCAGTGGAGGTGTTCTTGTGCGAGGGTGCCTGTTAGCATCAGGATTAAATAATTTAATATTTAATGATGGCATAATGAACAATGATCTTTATTTAAATATTTTAAAAGATAATTTTAAATTATCTGCCCAAAATTTGAGGACTGGAATATATTTTTTATCAGGATAACAATCCTAAGCACATGACCCTCAACGTCCACCTTTGGTGTGTCTATAATTGTCCATAAGTTCTGAAACACCTCCTCAGTAAGTAGATTTAAACTCAACACAACACATTTAGAGAGAATTAGAGGTTAGAGTACAAGGACAGAACATTAAAACAAAAACTGAACTAAAAACAATAATGATAAAAATAGAGGTACACTGATGCAGATATTGCAAAAAAAAAAAAAAAACTGGGGAACTCTATGAAAAGATGTTTGAAAGCTGTCATAAATACTGCAGGATATACTACAAAATACTTACTGACATAAATACTACAATATTTACCAATATGTGCAGATTTCTTTAAAGCATACAAAGACTTTTTTTAGGTTACTTTTTTACTACTGATTTTCCAAAAAAATGTTTTAATATGTTCATAAAATAATTAAAGTAGTTTTGCTAAGAGAAATTTATATAAATTATAAAAAATTTAAGAAAATGTCCTAATTACCAATACAAAATTTTAAAAATACGTGAATACTTTTAACATTTGGTGAACAGCGTCGGCTAGTATGAACAATTTTGATGAGCATTACTTTCAAATTGATATAATACATACTGACCAAAGTATTTTTAGTTTCTTATAATCTAATTCTACAATGTTCAAATTAGCTTTACCTAATTCCTAATCCTAAATGAAGTATTAAATCTAAAATCTGAAAGGGTAATAACTATGTTAAACAGGATAAAATTGGAAAAGCTAAATTATGATTACAGATACTGCATGATTTTGAATAATATTTCATACAACATTACAATAACATTTAAATTTAATATTCCTAACAATGAAACGAAACATTTACCGTATTTGACATCGCATCTAAGAAGCCGGCCATATTTTTCGAAAACTTGTTCCACATCTCTTTCCCGTATATCAATAGGAAGCCTACCAACAAAGAGTTGAGCACGGCTAGTCATTATATCAGCTTTAGCACGTCTCAATTAAATGTACGTAAGCTCACACGATATACCAAGTTACAACAAATTCTTACTCTTAGAATTACGCTTTCTCAAAATGAAGACGATTAAATTGCCGTTGCCTTCCTAACGCAGAAATAGAAAAAAAAAAAAACTGTAGTTTTGCGCACAGCAAAAGAGGGAATTCGTTGTTGACAGGTTATCTTCACGAGAAAAAAGGAGGGAAAAATGGGAGGAGTTACGAGATTCTCTGGGTTGCATGAAGATCTACTAATAACTTTCTCGCCAAGTAATTTGGCGTCATCGGCTCATTCTCATTTCTGGAACTGTGGTTGAAGAGTGGTCTGTTTTTGATCCGTAAGTATGCTAAAATTCTACTATAAATTTTTAATACCTTGTTTTCCAAATTTACACATTTTGCTTGATTAATTTGAAGTTGTTTGTTTTTAGATGTGCGCAATGGCAAATTTCAGGTTATTCGTCAAATAACCAAGGTTTCTATTTCTCTGGTAAGTGTTTGCTATATATCTTATATTTATTATTAAATATTAAAAGTAATTTTTGCATGCGTATATTTTTTCATGCTCATTTTCTGTTTTATGTGCTGGTAGATTTCTGGCCGATTACCGTGTTTTTAGATAAATGCGCCATTTTCATTTAGGTCATATAGAGATTACTGTTTCCAATTTTTTTTAAGTAACTACGAAAATTCTAACACATGTAAAAGCTTTACTAGTAAACTTTTGATTGAGGATATTTCAAGTAAATGTGCCATTTTTACTGAATTTGTGTAGAAGTTGCTCTTCGTTATGCCTTTTTTGAGCCAATATGTTAATTAGTTGTATTCTTTTAATGTGTTGTTTTGCAGATTAATGCAGTTTATTTGACAGATGTGTAATGCTGTTTGTTGAAAAATGCATTAGAACCAATGATGGTAAGATCTTGGCCTAGCAAATTAGTAAAATATTACCTGCTCTTAATTACTGAATCATATTGTAGGATAAAATCTGCTGTTTATGTATGAAAATTTGTACTTTATCTCTGATTATGTGGTATATGCCCAGAATTTCATTATTAATGATCAATTCATTAAAATTACTATTTTTAATTGTCTACTTTGTTTTGTGTTCCTGCTGCTCATTCTGCCTTTTTTTTTTTTTTTTTTTTTTTTTTTTTTTTTTTTTTTTGAGTAGGTATAAAAATTAATTCTTGTTTTTTATTTTTTTTCCCTCAATGTCTCTTTATTGTGCTGGTAAATTTTGAGAAAATTTCAAGTAAATGTACTGTTTTTACTTAGTTTGCGTAAAAATTGTTCATCTTTATACCTCTTTTGAATAAATATGTCAATTCTTGTTTGTATTATTTAATATCTTGTTTTGCATATTAACACAGTTTATTTGACAGATTGAGATGCGATTTGTTGAGAATATTCGTTAAAACTAATGCAGGTAAGATCTTGGCCTAACAGATTGGTAAAAGATTTTCTGATCTTAATTACTGAATTTTTATTATATTCTAGGATAAAATTTTGCCTTTTACGTGTGAAAATTTTTATTTTATCTGATTATGTGCCAAATTTAATGATTCAAGAAAAATGCCATTTCTGTGTGTAGCTAGTTCTTTGTTGCTGTTCGTCATGCAGTTCTTTTGAATATGTATCAGTTTGAAAATTTATTCTTACATGTGTATTTTTCTCATCCATTTTTGCTGTGCACTTTTCCTGTGAATATTATTTTTATTTAGTCTATATAGAATTTCCTCTTTCTACCTTTTTTCAATAAGTATGATAATTAGTTCTTGTTTGTGTTATTTTAATGCCCAACAATTTACTTTCGAATGTTTGTTAATTATAGAAGCTAATTTTACTTTTTGCTTGCAGTTTTCAACTCTGTACCTTTTATCCAGACATAAATAACATCTGCCTTTTCATTTCTAAACTTAAAGTATCGCAGTCGGGAAAAGGTTTCAATTTGAAAGGTAGTGGCTTTTCTAATTGCAAGAATTTCTCTTCAGAATTATAATTAACATAGGCTGTGCATTCTCTGCTAAGTATTTCATTTCTTGAAAAGTCTGGTAGACCTTTTAAATCGCAATTTTAATCTTTAATTTTTTGGATATAATTAAGAACGAATTCATTTGGAAGCAATTTAAAAAATAAAGGCATTAAAATATTTCTGTATAAATCAGTATGGTACTTTTCTGTTTCGCCGGCGCAAATCTCGCCAAGCGCACTTTATTGGCGACAACACATAATACACATAAAAATTGTCAAAAAAATGTTGGTTCTAAGATTTTTTTTATTTTAAAGGCATAAACATTTTAATATCGTTTAAAGTTTTGTAAAAAGACAATAAATTTTTTTAAAAACATTAATTTAAGAATTTACTATGCTTTCATGGTACAACATCCTGATTCGCAGGTTCGTATCACATGAACCCAAGTGATCTCATTTTACATAATTCTTTGCTCAAACTATGCTACAAAAATCTAATTCTCTCAATGATTCAGTATTTATCTACAATAATTTCAAGTTACATTTTAATATGGAATACAAGTTTAAATGCAAGTATTATTTCAGTTCGTACGAAGCTTACTTAAGAATTATGTAAAACCCAGTACTTTACTTTGCTAGTGCATTCTCATTAGAATTGATGAATTTAACCCTTGATTTTATCTTTTCTATATTTTCGCCTTCGCTGAGCTGTGTGATTGCATCCTAATTGACTTAAATACCGCGAATGGCATTAGGGCATAAAATTGAACTTTCTGGTAAAAATTCTATGTAATTGTATGCCAGTATTGAAAGAAACAGTGGCGTAGCTAGGGTGGGGCAAGAGGGGACATCTGTCTCCGGGTGCAGCATCAAGGGGATGCCAAATTAATGCTACGAAATTTTTTAATGAATGTTTTGCATTCTTGACATATAGAAAAGGGCGTAAATTCTTCAGTTGTTCCCGGGCGCTGGAATCCTAGCTATGCCACTGGAAAGAAACAATCAATCTGATAAAAAAATGGCTGCGATATGTTTTGAAGATAAGCGTAAAAAGTTACCAGCGGAGATATTCCGTTTGGCATCTGTTGTACCATTTTTGGCGAAGCATCTCCCAAAAGTCTTGCTATTTTTCAGATTTCAAGTTTGACTTCTGTGCCTTGTTTTGCAGGTTAACATGCTTTATTTGATTGCATAGAAGTTAACTTTTCCTAAAAAGGCCTTAATTATAATATCATTATTGGTAAATTCAAGGCTTAAACAGATTGGTGAAATGTTTGACCTTAACTACTGAATTCTGCTAATTATATGGGATATGTCCATAATTTAAATTTTTTCCTAGTAAATCGATCAATTGGAACAAAATGTGAAATGAATTTATTAAAGAGTATGTCATTTGCTGTATTCATAAATTTCCAGCCATGTGTATCATTTAATAATTATTTGTTTTTAGTATAAAAAAAGTAGTAGCAGATGGTCCTACCAATTTGAATAAATATGGAATTTAGTTTTTAATAGTTTTATTTATTTCATGTAATTTATTATATTAAAGTATAAAGGCTATGCTCGTAGTAAGGGCAAGTTTCCAATAAATAGCAGTTTTTATTTGAGTATGGTGGTTGAGCTATTTATCCAGCATTTTTTTAGTATGAAGACTAATCATACTAAAAAAATTTGAGCATTTCTTTCAAGTAAAAATCAGTGTGTTGTAGCTGTGCCAGTATCATTCTGCATAATGACAAAAGTTCATTAAATATGTTAGTGACATTTAAGTGTTGGTTTTGATTATCATGCAATACTGAAACTAAATTCAGAATTTCATTATTAACAAAAAAAATTTTTTTTTTTTAAATTCTGGGTATGAATGTCTGAGCATGTGTGTAAATTTTAAGTCATTCTGGATTTTCTTTCACTTGATTAATTCGTTAAACTTGCTGTTATTTGTAAAAAATTACCTTTTTACAAATAACAGTACTAATTCATAACTTATTGAACTTTACCTTTCGTTTTAGTGGCACAGGTGATAATAGATTTTTACCCCCCCCAAAAAAAAAATTTCCAAGTGTGGCTATAGAGAGTATGCTCAAGTTCATAAAATAACTTAGTTTTTCTTTATCATCACCTTTCTGTTCAAGAAGCTTTTCTGAAGCATACAGTGACCTCCCTTTTCTATTATAAGAATGCAGTCAAAAGTCTTTAATCTGGATGTCCATAATCCGAAATGATCTGGGCCTCAAAGCTACAAACTTTCTGCGCATGTGCGTTTATGCATGCGCTTTTAATGTATAACGGACGGTATAAGCTAAGCTAAAATTATCTAATTATCTATTTCAGTTAATGTTGCAGATTGCGTTGTCCCTTAATCTTCTATATGGATCCGGCTTATTATTTTTTGTGGACTGTTAGAGCAATTTTATAAAAGTAAGCTTGAACTTTAGATTATGTCAAAAAGAATTTCTGATTCTGGAGCTGCCGAAGAATCTACAAAGTGAAAGCATGTTTTGATGTCCATCCAACAAAAAGTGGAATTGCTGCAAAAAAATGTATAAAGGCATATCCTTTGTTTCTCTAACCATTCCAAAATCTGTTTATCAATTTTACATCTCTCTGCGGGGTGGGGGGAGAGGAGGAACATCACTATCCTTATATTCAGGGCAGATGTTTTTATTTTATTTGGCTTATAATTCCTTACTAAATGTAGTATTTCATCTCAATGTACTCAGTTTTTTATTATGATTTAATCAAATTTCTCATCATTATATTACGGATACACATCAAATAGTTTTCTGATTGCAATTTTCTAATTTCGATTATGCGTAATGTATTCTTTACACATGCGCTTTGAAAGAAATGTTTAATAAAGTAAACAAATAAATAATTTTTTATTGTATATTTTAATACCCTTTAGATCATAATTGCTCTTTTTTTCATAAATTAAGTTTTCATATTTTTAATTTTATGTTTTCTTCATGCCATCTTACCAGATTTAAATTGATGATCTGTAATCCGGAATCGCCGAAGTCCCGACGAGTCCGGATTAAAGACTTTTGAGTGTAGTAATTGTAGAAATTTATCTGAATGTCTCCTGTGGACTTTCATTTAATAGATAATTAAAGCCAGTATGGAAATTAGGACATTTTGATATTGAAGAACAATTCATTGCTGCCTACTCTCCTTTTTTTTAATTTTTAGTCTTAACAAAGGAAAATGTTTCTCAGAAATAAATGGAATGTATTTAATTAATTAAACTTAAATTAGGCAAATTCCATTCCCTCAATCTCTAATGATTTTCAGAATTTTTAAATTCTTTTTCGTTTGGTCAGAGTTGTCTTAATCTGTAGTCATTTCTAAATTTTTATATGAAGATTTAAAAAATGGAATTAGCCAAATAATATAAGAATTAAATGTTAATATATTTTACAACAGAATTGAATTTCAAATAGTTCAAAAATCTAGTCCATGTAAATTTGAACTGAATTTTAATTTGATTTTTCTATTAATTCATTACATTTATTTAGGCGCCTAGAATGTGAGCATGGTAAATAAAATGGCAAGTACCCATTCCTCAGTATATTTTGGTGGGGAAAAACTTCTGAAATTTATGTCCAGTTTGTAGTACTATTATTCAGTTGACTTCATATTTGTTTAGGTATTTCACAGGGTGGGTGATCTTCTGTGCAAGATACTGAGAAAATTTTGATACTCTTTATGCTAAGAATAATTTCAAGAATTAATAAATTTCAGTTTTTTTTATATGATAGACTGATTATTCAAAGTAAATATACACCAAGGTCACCTTGGATGATCAAGAGCTTGTATCATACATGCATATTAACTGTTATAGGATAGCTATGGACTTTGGTCCTTCAAATTGTTTTATTAATATATATACAGTATTTAAAGAACTACAAAAGGGTGGAATGTAGTAAATAAAACATTTTTGCTTCTGATAGAAGTGTACAACTGACTGAAAAATGTAACAGCCATCATTAAAATTCAACATCATTTGAGAGATCTTTCTTAAGTATAGTACATACTTTTAAAAAATGAAACTGTATATATGAATTTTTGAAATAATGTAGCATATTAAAAGAAGATAAATTATGTATTGAAATGAATTATGCATTCAGTATTCCAATAAATTTTCCATTTTATACATTCTTAAATCAATATAAGAATTATCAGTATTTTTAAAATCATTAGTGTATGTGTTTTAGGAAAACTTTGGTTTAAATTCAGGCTTAGATACTAAGAGTTCTGTTTTATGAAGCATAAATATCTAATATTTGTTTTGCAATTAAGTTGAACTCAAATCATTAAATGTGAATGACATAATAGAAAAAAATCAGAGTTATTTTAATGACTGTAATGATGATATGTTATCTCTTATCACAGGAAAATACTTGGTATTTTATTTCAAGAAAAAAAAAAAAAAAAAACCAGCTGGGATGTTCTGTGGAGCAAGGTTTTTTAAATTTTTAAATCCTGTTCCTAGAGCAGACTTGCTAGTTCTTGGTTGTAGGTAAAGTTCAAATGGTATTTTAAGAACCTGAGGTTTAAAAAAAGGGGGGGAATAAATAAAGGTTTATTTTTTATAGAAAAATTCATTTATATTTCAGTAGTAGTTATTATATTTTGTGGCTATTCATTGAAAGAAATGTAAGCTTTTAAATATTAAGCTTTTTTTTTGTAAATTTTGATACGGATTAGATCATAATTGCTCTTTATTCCATAAATTACGGTTTCATATTTTTAATTGTATATTTTCTGCATGCCATCATACCAGATTTAAACTGATGATCTATAATCCGGAATCGCCAAAGTCCCGACGAGTCCGGATTACGGACTTTATACTGTATAACAGACTTATAAAGGGACCCATATCTCAAATAGCTTAGGACCTTATTAAGTCTAAATATGGTTCTGCATACTGTTAAGCACAAAGTTGGAAGCATAATGGTTTGTATATTTTTTTTTTTTTATTATTTTAAACAGCTTTCCTGTTTTTTTTTTTTTTTTTTTTTTTGTTTTTGTTTTGTTTTGTTTCCTACCTACAACTCCCAAAATGTTTTTTCTTCTACGGAAGTTACTTCCATGGAAGAGCTTAGTAATGCATGTCTTCCTTTCTGGCCATGTCATTGCTTTAAGCTAAATCTTACTACGTTCAGCCGTATTGTTATGTGGCTGTTAGTATTTGCCAGTGAGGTTTAATTAAGGGCCAACTCTGTTAGTTATTTCTGTACAGCTTTTTCTAGTTTTTAGTTAGTTAGCATTAGTTTCTTATTTTCTATCTTAAGTTAAAGCCCAAGTGGAGACTTCATGTAAGCCCAGGATTGGCCAACTATAAATGGTCTCAAGTTAAGTAAAAGGATATTTAAACCCTACTTTTGACTTGTCGCTTTAGACTTTTAGAAGTCAATGAATAGTCGCTACACAATTCTCAAGTATTCTAGATACCAAAGGCAGCCAATTTTACTAGAATCTTGTATCATTTATAGTGGAAAATTATATAGATCAGTATATAACTATTATGAAAATTTGAAAGCATCTGCAAGAAAATTGGAATGCAAAATACTGTTACGAATTTGTTATTTAAAACGCTAATGTTAGTTCAATTATAAATTAAATGGTTTTATTTCTCGCGCAGTGCAGCGCGTGACGAATATTAAAAGAAAGCTAAGCCGGAAAATTGAAAATACAACAGCGCGTGCATTAAATAAATAAATATCTCTTTTTGATTTCGAGAAAGTACTGGAAAATTCTAGCGCGTGATTTTAAAATCTTATAAAAGGAGGAAAACATCTCAGTTTGTAGCAGTTGCTTAGTTTGTTGTTGTTTAAAAAAACTACTGTTGTTGATTGTAGCGAATTCGTAGATTAGCGTTCTTTAGCTGTTTTGAATTACGTTCTATTGGACATTTGAGTAGTTAAAAGAAAACTACTGTGAGATATTGTAATACTGCGTGATAATTTGAGAAAATTTAAGCATTTTTGTTGTGATAATAATAAATTTTTGTTCATTTTTTTTCATCGGACTTGTGCATTCATTTCATAACGAACCCGTACGCACGCAACAATTTTTTGACCAGCTTGAACGGCTTTCATTTCGTCCTTAACGGATTCCTGGCCCAATTTCATTTCTTCCTTAACGGATTTGACGGCCCCTTCCATCTTTTCTTGGAAAGCAGCAAATGCAGTCATCATTTGCCTGAATTGTTCTTCCATCGCTCTTGTTATTGGCATTCAAACCCCACTCCTGACACCAAAAATTGTTGCGTGCGTACGGGTCCGTTATGAAATGAATGCACAAGTCCGATGAAAAAAAATGAACAAAAATTTATTATTATCACAACAAAAATGCTTAAATTTTCTCAAATTATCACGCAGTATTACAATATCTCACAGTACTTTTCTTTTAACTACTCAAATGTCCAATATAACGTAATTCAAAACAGCTAAAGAATGCTAATCTACGAATTCGCTACAATCAACAACAGTAGTTTTTTTAAACAACAACAAACTAAGCAACTGCTACAAACTGAGATGTTTTCCTCCTTTTATAAGATTTTAAAATCACGCGCTAGAATTTTCCAGTACTTTCTCGAAATCAAAAAGAGATATTTATTTATTTAATGCACGCGCTGTTGTATTTTCAATTTTCCGGCTTAGCTTTCTTTTAATATTCGTCACGCGCTGCACTGCGCGAGAAATAAAACCATTTAATTTATAATTAATGAACTAACATTAGCGTTTTAAATAACAAATTCGTAACAATACATTCATGTTTTATCAGGATAATGATTCTAAACATGCAGCCCTAAATGTTCACATGTGGTTTTCATACAACTGTCCGGAAGTTATCACAACTTCTTCCTTCATTTAGTCTTCAGGCTTAAATCAAATTGAATATGTATGAATGGAACAACAGTTACTCAAAAAATATAGATAAATGCATGTGAAAAGTGTAACTTTAGCTAAAAGATATCTAACCATTATGAGTATTGAATGTCCCGTTATTTTATTAATTAATTTTTTTTTTTTATTGACTCTTTCTTCAAAGTATTCGAATACTTATATGAGTTCATTTTGAAAACATTTTGAATATCTTTTTTAACCAAAAACGATTAGACTATTTTTTTTTTTTTTTTTTTTTTCAAAATAATGAACAATAGTACATGTGAAAGAAAAGTCATTCTACTGATTATTATTAACTGATATTTGGAAATAAAATCAAAGAATGCAAGTGTTACAAAATTAATTTCATAGGTTTTATAATTTCGTGAGTTAAAACTTATATTTTTAATTTAAAAATACAAAAACATGAATATTTGTTTTATTCAAAACATGTTTGTAAGTGCAAGTATATATCTTTAAATGGCTGGCAGTTACATAAGGCATAAGAACTTTTAAAGACATACGATATGTTAAACTTCATATCTTAAAATAATTTACATTAATGTCATAGTAGAAAGACAATTTGACTGCACTATATGTGATTTCTTTATGGTAATTAAAGAAAATTACACCACATGTGCTCTTTCCCACCTTTCCACCTTATTTTGCAAATAAATTGAGCAGAACGTAATTTTTTTTTTTTTTTTTTTTTTTTTTTTTTTTGGCCATATGATACCTTCGGCTCTATCTAGTAATGCTGAAGTGGCACTTGTAGTAGTTCATTCAGGAGAAGGAAAATCTCGTAGAAGATTGAAGGGGGAAAATTGATCGCAATCAGGCATACTGGTGGTCCTGGTACGTACGATGAGACAACAGTTCAGTGATTTTTAACACAAGTTGATTTTTATGTTATAATGTAACCTGCTTGTAAACAAGATTTTTCTGGAGCACAAAATAAATATAACAGCACAGAAGGGCTATTAAGTCCCAGAAGTATGTTTTTCATTCAATCTTAGCCATTTGGTTAGGTGAATGGATTAACAGATTATCATGGAGAGAGAGGAGGCCTTTCAGAAGGACCGAGGAATGGTGTTTAAATCATACTATAGAATTACGTCCATCTAATCTTATGCTTATTATGCAAAAACTAGAGGCAGAATATTACTCACTTAGAGATGTTCCCAATCAGTCCGAGGAATAATTAGCTTATCTTAATGATCTCAAAAATCAAATCGCAGCACTAAGCCAGTACGTTATTGAACTCAAACTGAGGATGAACCCACTAATTACTCCCAGCTACTATGGAAACTAATAAATCTACCGAATCTACTAACGCTAAAATTAAGCGTAAGAAAAACATAACGGATAAAGAAGGTTTTACTACACCTCGCATAACACATAAACGCACTCTTTCAAACGCAGAGGTTAATGAGCCAGCACAGAAAAACAAATTCCAGGAATTAAATCTCGAAGACAATATCGATTCTACTAACGAGCAGGGTGATTTTATCCACCCTCCCACTGCCCTAGCCGACTTTGCAGGCGACTGGGACAAATTAAAAGATGCTATTGAAGAAAAGTTACAAATCAAAAAATTCCGCGGAAATTTATCCGGTGGAACTCTTACTATCAGAGTTTACGACTCTGAACATTACAGAATGCTCACTGATTTTTTAGATAAACTTGGACTTCCCTACCATACTTTTAAAATGAACATCGAGAAACTGCCAAAGACTGCTGATATTGAACGTATCAAATCTGAAATAAAAGAAATGGAAATACCCATTCAAAAAACCGTTATATACTTAGCTGAATGCACCCGCAATAAAGAAGGTAAAGCTATATATGACATAAAGAAATTAAGAGGACTCGACGTGTTCGTGGAAACCTTACAAATCTCGCCCTGGCCCCATGCAATGCCATAAGTGCCAGCGGTACGGGCATACACGGGATCGCCGCAAATACAAAGCATGCTTTTTAAAATGTGCAAAACCTCACGAGACCTATACTTGCTCCCAAACAAAAAATGATAAAGATAAACCTCCAGTCTGTGCCCTCTGCGGAGCAGATCACATTTCTTCTTTTAAAGGTTGCCCTGAGCACCCATTTAATATACAGAAACAGATTGAAGAAAATAGAAGCGACGAAGAATCAATTCCATTACAACAAAAACGAATTCCAGACGCTCAATCCGAAGGAGATCCCTAAACGTAGTCCTGCCTGGCAACAATCATCCAGAGATGAAAACCAACCGAAAGGATCAAAAACTAGCCAATTAGGATTTTATGAGAAGTTAAAGTTACAAATTAAAGATTTCTTCTAAAAATTTAAAAATGCTAAAGGAATATTTGAAAAATTAGAGGTCGGCATGGCCGTTTTTGATTATCTGTCAAATATTGATTATGAATTTTAAGCCGATTCATAATATTCCTAATCTTATTTTAGCTACCAAAAGCTTTATAAAAATTAATTTCTTCAATGCTAACGGTATCCGTAAGCAACAACCTCAGCTCATCTCTTACCTCCAAAAATAACTTTTACAGGTCCTTAGGGGATGGATAAACATGTAGTGGTAAAGGCCTTTGGGTTGAACACCATTTAACGAATGATGATCTCCGAACTCCGACCTCCAAAAACATGACACTGATGTCATGTTAGTCAATGAAACACATCTTCGAGCTTGTGACAGATTCAGAATTCATGGCTATCAGAGAGGATAGACCCCATAACAGAGGAGGCGAAAATGCTATCATAATTAAAAGCCATAATAAAGCCTCTAAATTATCAAAAAACGTAAAGCCAAGGCTTTGATAATATCTCAAATGAAATGTTACAGGCACTGCCTAACAGATGTATAGTATTTATCACCAATATTTTCAACGCATGCATTCGTCACTGCTATTTTCCCTCTCAGTGGAAGCATTCAATAATTATTAACATCTTGAAACCTGGAAAAGACCTTAAATATGCCAAAAATTATAGACCCATCAGCCTGGTACCGGCTCTCTGCAAAGTTTTTGAACGTGTCATCAGTACAAGACTTTCCAAATTGGCATTGATAGGAACCAATTTGGTTTCCGAAAGGGACACTGTACTACTCATCAGATACTCCACCCGGTAGAATTTATCGCCCAAGAATTTAGAAAAAAGAATGGTGTAGCAGCATGCTTTCTCGATTTTGAGAAGGCATTTGACCGAGTCTGGCATGCTTGGCTTACTCCACAAATTGTCAAATTTCCTTCTGCCTAATAGCTTCATTAAACTTACCTACTCTTATCTCTACTGTCGCACGTTTTAAGTAAAGATGTGGAGAAATTCTCTCATCAAGAAAGAGATTTTCCGAGGCGTCCCTCAAGGGTCTGTTTTAGGACCGAAATATTTTAATATTTTTATAAATGACATGCCTGTACCACTACACTCAAGTATTTATAAATATGCGGACAATACAGTTATCTTAACCAGCTCTAGAAATCCACAAAATGGTCTTGACAAACTCCAAATGCAAGCTAATCTAATCAACAAATACTGTGAAATTTGGAAAATTAAACTTAACGCAGATAAATGTTGGGTTGTTTTATATCACAGATACAGAAAAAATTTTCCAGTTGATTCCAATATTAAAATAGAAAATTCACCTGTTCCAGTAGCAAGCTCATATAAATACCTAGGAGTGTACGTCGACAAAGCTTTAAATTTCAAGGACCATATCCAGTATACCATCAATAAAGCTAATGCAGCATTTATGTCTCTTTATTCCCTGCTTGGAAGGAAATCTAAATTAAATCTGAATACTAAGAGAAATCTTTATATCACTCTCATCAGACCAATTCTACTCTATGCAGTTCCTGCATGGGCAACTGCCGGATAAACTGAACGCTAAAAAAAAAAAAAAAAAAAGTCTTACCTAATAAGATTCTTCGTAGCATAACAAATGCCCCTTGGTTTGTGCGGAACGCGCAAATCCATAAGAATTTAAATATTCTCCCGATTATAATCAAATACTAACTACAGCACACAACTTCTTTGAAAAACTGAAAAACTCACAATACCTAGCCATTAAAGAACCCACAGATAAAAGACCGCGAACTATACATCATAATGCATTATAATGGTAGTGTACAGTGTATATCTTTTATTTCTACTTATTTTACGTATCTTATTACTCTTTATTAATCAAGATCAGTTTACGTTATGCACAAAGCTTATGGACTTTGATTGCAACTTATATTTCTTACTTATTATTTTCATTTAACCAAGAATTTATTTAGTACTGTGTAGTGTTTTAAAGCAAAGACTTTGCTTTCAGAGAAAATTTTAGTTCACGGTCTTATGACTCCTTCACTCACTATTGGCCACCTCGCATCACGTGGTGTTTACTGTGCAACTTTAAAGAAATTAATTTTCTAACATGATTATTTAATTTTACTGTACCCAAATTGTGTTTCTGAAGAATAAGGACATTATTAAATCTTCAAATTCACCTTTTTTTTGGAACTCTACAGACTTATTTGGGCTACAATGAACCTCTGGTTGAGGCGATACCCCCATTTTAACGGATAATAAAGAGCGAAATAATGATATATTTCATTGGGGACTCGCAAGCCATGGCAGCGGTATTATAAATATAACAAACTTGCCAATACTTCACGGACATAATTGATGTTTTCTAAAAATCAAAGTTTTTTAGGGTACTTAAAAAGAATCTTTATTTAACACGTGGGTGTGTAATCTTTATTTACCACAGTGCCACAGCAAAATCTGGTAAAATAGTCTGTCGGATCATTTTTTTTAATTCTAGTGGTTTCGTGTCTCCTTTATCCTAAAAATCAGTTCAGTACCTAATTTGAATATATTTTTATGAATATTTAATAAATAGATAAACAGATAACAGGTTTTAAACAATAAATTTATTACATTTCAGTTCATTGTAAATTAACACAAGAGTTATATGTATCAATAGGAAAAATTGGTAAAATTAGACAAATACTGTATTACAATACAAATAATAAAACAAAATACATAACCAAAAATAAATAACTTAGTGAAAGTGTAAACATCTTAAAATATATCGCTAGTCTTGTATTCTTTCAATAAACAACACAATCCCATTTAATTATAACTTCGTTGTTTTACTTCATAAATAATGATTACTTATTGCAGCAAAATCTATATTAAAATCAGATAATAATCTATGAAAAAAAGCTTCCAGAAGCCGAAACCAAGAATACGAACAACTTTCTGAATGTAGAAATAATTTTAACCATATGAATTTATCCATTTGTGAAGCACCGATGACTCACACAGCTTTAAACAATACAAAATTTGAGTCACACTCGATGAGCATGGCTCCGAAAAGTAAGGCCGCTTTGAATAATCGATGATGTACATGGCAGTCAATGTGTTAAAGTGCATGTAAAAACTCAATTACTAAAATAAAATAATTTTTTAGCTAATCGTGCATAGTTTAATATCTGTACAGCTTAAAAAGAACTCTGTAAACTGTTTCATTTGACTTATGAATAATTTAGTGGGCAGTTTTTTTATTACGCACATCGGTGCTACATAAACTGCCATAAAAAATCAGCTAGAATAAGCTAATGTTTGGTCTTCATGACAGCTGGACGTGCTAGTCATGAGAACAGGCAAAGGCCAAATGCGATAATTCTTTATATCATGACCTGCATTCTCAAATATAATTTTTTAAAACTGTTTTCGATAATTCGAATAATGTTATATACCAAGTTCGCAATGCCAAAAATGAAAAAAGTGGCAAGCATATTAAAAAAATGTGTTTAAATTATAGCGATTTAAAAATCTAGTTAACTGATAAATGTACGAATTATTTAAAATTTATAAAAAGTATTGTCAGTCTGTTATTGAACAGTTACATTATTTATTATATTTGTGAGACGAAAATGCATAGTTTCTAGAGATTCTTAGATTCAATAACGGTAACTGTTAAAAGTTAGCTTTAAAAAAAAAATGTGGATATTGTCTTTAAATATGATTAAAAAAATGGCATAACATTTGCATCATATTCAAATATCCCACGAAATAATTTTAAAAAAGTTTCCCTTTATTTAATTAACAGGGCATAACATGAAATCATTCACAAATATTCAAACGTGATGAAATCGTTCATCACCTTATTTGTGACGGAATAAAACAAAATGCAGTAAACTCTCTAGTTGCGTCCATCTCTGAAAAGAACAAAATATGTCTAAGACTAATATCGGTACTGAAAATCACTTTCGCTCGAGATCGAAATCATATGGAACCTTGAGAAGTAGAGAGGATCACCTCAAAAACAGGTAAGATCCTGAATACTGTTAATTTTTAAAAAAAGTTGAAATAACTTAATTTTTTAGAACTATTCTGAAACTGAAAGCGAAACTAACGATATATTATTTTAGTTAGGTGTTGCGTTGTTTAGAATAAAGACATAAATATAGGAGAACTTCATTAATGTTTCTTAAACTTTTTATTTACACAGGAGTTCATCTGTCAAATTTATTGTAAATCACTTAAAATTGCTGAATATGAATTATTTTAAAATTACGCTTTGAATATACATTTATAACAGAGAAAGGAATGTGACATTCCAAGTCATTTTATGTCTCATGATTATCAATAAAGCTCTAAATAAACATCGGTAAAATAAATTAACATCTCTTTAAGATCTAATATGAGGTACGGTCTTTTCTACAGCCAGACAGGTCGTGTATCGTGACGGCATACTAGACAGGACGCAGATGAAGAGCCCCTATGGCAGTCGGTCTCATTCCTGCAACAAGACAGTTTTCAACTCCAGGATAGTTCTTGGAGGGGGGAAAATTGCCCTCTTAAGAGCGTCCCAGACATGCTTTATAGGGATATATTATTTCAGTTAGGTGTTGCGTTGTTTAGCCAGGTGGCAAATATCCTCACTTTCCAGGTTACTGTTGACCAGCTGAGCCTTATGTGGACGAGCTTTGTCATCCATTAACAGGAACACCGGACCAACTGCGCTCCTGAAACATACGATCTAAGATTGCCTCTCTATAACTCATAGAAATCAGAAAGCCTTTGTCAAACACATGAAGGGGGTGTGGGGCCGTTCAGCATAATACCTACCCAACTATTACACCTCCACCACCGTAATGATCCTTTCCCATGATGATGGGAGGGATTGGTATCGTGTTCCAGGCTCTTTCCAGAAGCAGACACAATAAGAATCAATGGCCAGGCATATCTCGGCTCGTATAAAAAGCACGCACTGAAGTCTGTGTATTGAAGTGAGCGGAACGCAAATAGCAGGTCTTTTGGCATACAGCCCTATCTCATGAAGCCTTCAGACAACTGTAAACCGTGAAACTCGGATTTCAGCGGCAGCATATAGCTCAGGTGAGAGTTGTGAATCTGTAGCAGTTCTGTGTCGCAGCGCTGAAAGAGGCAAATAGTGAGCTTCAATCGTCGTTGTGGATTTTGGTCGGCTTTGGACCTTGGTTGTGGATCTTGGTCGAACTTTTCAAAGTCCTGAAACTGTTTCCATAAATTGCTGACGACACTGGGTGTCACATTGAGCTCTTTAACTACCTCCGCTTCTGATTGATCTGGCGACAATCTACCGTTAATCGCCGAGCGTGGCTTTGAAACAGACATGTAACTAACTGGCGTTTACCCGAATCTGGGAGAACTCTTCTAGGCCATTGGCTTTATACATACACACCGTAATCGGCAGAACTCTATAGCAAATTACTGTGGCTACCATTGCATTTAACTCTTTGATTCCATCGCAGAAGTGGACGCTAGTCCGAACTGGTGATAAAAAATTTTCCAACATGTAGATAGGTGATTTACTGTAAAGTGGTGCCAACTAGTGGTTATAGAACACATGAAATGGAGGGATGAAAAAATCCTCGAAGTATCTGATATACACAGCAAAGGGGCGATGAAATAAGAATACAAATAAGGTGTAATATAATTTAGATATTAAAAAAGGAGATATCAAATATACACAAATATATACAGGTGCAATCACAATGCAGAATAATATCCAGTATTGTAATGAATTGTTGAAAACCCCTCGTGCGCTGACATTCTTTTCATGATCATAGCTCCGCAGATACGCACATGTACGATTACGTATTCCACTCTGAATATTTGCATAATTCTTTGGCGGGATAATTAGTACCTCAGATTCAAAACCTTTCTTAAAAATAAACATAATTTGCAAATTCTCTTAATTTTGCCCACGAGTGACTTAATGAAAAGTTCATTGAAATAAATTCAGTAATTTTTTTTTAATTCCCTGTGATATAGTCATTAAGTTTGTCAATTAAGGATGCAAAAATATCATTTCAAACAATTAATAGTAATCAAAGTGTGACATAATTCATGAAATTTTTCATTAAATCAGGATATTGTCAAGTCGAAGTTATTTTTACTTAATCATATTTTAGGAAAATGCTGAAACTTTAGTGTATGTTTCCAAACTGCCCAGGTCTTTTATGCATGCAAATAAAAATATTGTTTTTCTTTTTTTATTTTAATATAAGATAAATTTTTCCGATTTCATACACTTCAGATCAAATTAATAAAATAAATTGTTAATTCAAAGTCCGGAGCTTAATGAAATGACAATTCTCTTTCAGTATT
The DNA here is from genome assembly GCF_044657685.1 of Stegodyphus dumicola. Lineage (NCBI taxonomy): Eukaryota > Metazoa > Arthropoda > Arachnida > Araneae > Eresidae > Stegodyphus > Stegodyphus dumicola. The sequence continues at coordinate 190,691,062 of NC_140772.1, read as the reverse complement.
GTCAGTGTATGGTGTCTAAAACACAGGACTAGTCACCTGGTGAAGTACAGGTGACATAATTTTTAGAATTCAGAAAGTTACTTGATGGCAAAATCTTGAAGATATATAGATTACATTGGGAAGCCAGTCAGAACGTTCTCTTCCTTTTTTAAACCTCTTGCTACTGAACAAGGACCAAAATTCTTATGCATATACGACATGTTCTTGTATTGCCTTCTTTATAGAACTTAATAAATTTTAAAACAAATTGCAGTTATATTCCTTTGAAGAATTCTATCTCTTAATTATTATAAAAATCAAAATTAAATAAAGATATAAAAAAGGATGCTCATTATTTTTGAAGTTTTAATGTGAAAGATAAAATAAATATTACACTACACTGAATTATAACTTCTGAAAACTGGCAATTACAGTCAAAAGTCGTTAATTCGGACACCCATAATCCGGACCTCAAAACTAAAAACTTTCTGCGCATGCGTCGCGTTCACGCATGCGCATAGGCGTTTACGCGTGCGTGTAAGACCTTTACTGCTGCGAATATACATGTGCGCATGCGCATAATACGTTTACGCATACGCGTTTAACGTATAAAGGACGGTATAAGCTAAAATTATCTAATTATCTATTTCAGTTAATGTTGCAGATTGCGTTGTTCTTTAATCTTCGAATTGGATCCGGCTTATGATTTTTTGCAGACTGTTAGAGCAATTTTATAAAAGTAAGCTTAAACTTCCGATTATGTCAAATAGAATTTCCGATATATATTTACTAATATGTAAAGGATCTACAAAGCGAAAGTATGTTTCGAAGTCCATTAAACAGAAAGTGGAATTGCTGCAAAAAATGGATAAAGACATATCCTTTGATTATCTAATCATTCCGAAATATGTTTATCAATTTCACGCTGCTCTGCGGGGGAAGGGAAACGACACGGCGCGCAATGAATTGGAAGTTGATTTGTCAGCACTATCCTTATCTTCAGGGCAGATGTTTTTATTTTATTTGGCTTATAATTCTTTACTAAATGTAGTATTTCATCTCGATGTACTCGGTCTTTGATATGATTTAAATCAAGTTCCTCGTCATTATAATTCGCTTCCGATAGTGAAGAAAGTGACTCAGAGGTTATTGATTTGATATTTGAAACGAAAAAATTTCGATTGACAAATTAGTCGGTATTCTCGACACAGCAATTGTAGGACTTGAACAGCGGAACTTTGTAACTAAACAAGAAATTATGTCTGTTTAATAGAATTAAAGAGAAAGTATTATCACATGAAACGAAGCAAATTAAACAACTTACATTGAAAGAAATGTTTAATAAAATAAACAAATAAATATTTAGCTTTTTCTTTTTGTAAATTTTGATACCCTTTAGATCATAATTCCTCTTTATTTCATAAATTACGGTTTCATATTTTTAATTTTATAATTTCTGCATGCCATCTTACCGGATTTAAACTGATGATCTATAATCCGGAATCGCCGAAGTCCCGACGAGTCCGGATTAACGATTTTTGACTGTATTATGCAGCAAGGATGATAAATACTTCAATAGAATAACAAAATGTAGCCCAATGAAGATTCAAGAAAAAGATTAAGAAATGCTCATGTTTTTTTATTACATTGCTCCTTAAGCTAAAAAAAAATTTAGAACTACCACAAGTGATTTGTTTTCTCATAAGCTCAAGATTTGATTATCTCTGAAAACAATCATCTTGCAGAGGTAAAATGGCAGTATCGAATAAAAATTCTAGTGAATCTAAAGTAAAATGAAATAAGTTTTGTACACACACTGCAGTTAAAAAAAAAGTTGTGGTTGGATAAAAATGCACTTGAGTTACATATGCGGCATTAAACTGACATTTCAAGTTTAATAATTAAATGCAAAAACAAATTTAGATGGAAAAATCAAAATTTTATGCATGCACACACACACACAGGAGGGAGGGTAAAGATGAAACTTATTTGTTTATTTTTATTAACAACAATTTATCCTTGCACTGTTATACATAAGAATTATAACTATCTCTGCCATATTCACTAAATGGAAAAAATGAATAAAAGTTTAGATTAGGATATTTGAATACAGCAAAGAACATGAGGGCTATCTGCCTCCCCTAAGGAAAAATGGCTCACATTTACGTTACACACAGGAAAAACTATACAGCCAGTACTTTCACCTATGATCAAACTTCCAGCATTCAGCAGTCTTAACTACTCAGCTACTGTGGGACTAAGTCAATAATCAGAATTAATATTTAGATAGTTTATGACTTGAACCTAAGTATAATATATAGTGTTCATTAAAATGTTTTAGCTAAATCTAATATAAAAAAAAAAAAAAAAAAAAAAAAAAAAAAACCTTAAATGTTTCATTTACTGATATTTTATGTATAAAATATATGTCTTCTAGAAAAATTTTAATTGCTTAGATAAGGAGAAGTCTTTTGAGTAAAAAAAATCAGTATGTTGGAGTTTTCCATCCACACATTAATAGTTCAAAGCACATTGAAATCATTAGAAATAGGCTAGCCGTAAACGTGGTTTTGTGTTTTTTCTGGATCTTAAATAGAATACCAGCCATAAAGGTAATTTTTATCTTTAGATAGTTAAGTCGTTTTTTCATAATCATTAAATGCTATGTTACAGAAATTTAGGTCAGTTATCTAATTTGTGATTATATTGCTCAAATGTGTAAAGCTTAGTTAAAATTTTGATGTAAGCACAATATCAAGATACCACACTATCTTGAACTTTTAATTATATCAGTCTTTGGAAGTTTTGAGGTATTTAATTTTTAAATGTGTGAGTAGTAAACTAATACATATCCATATCATAATACATTTTAAGCTAATAATGAAATGCAAGATCATCACAAAGAAATTGGATTATTTTTATAATTTAACTCAGAAACATTAAATCATTATTTAGCATTTTAATGTACATTTTTGAATAAGAAACTTGATTATACACAGATCTAATGCTTTTTTAGAATGAATTATAAATAATTAAGGACATCAGCATCTCCTCAGCTGGAAATGTAACCAAAATTAACGAAACCACCGCACTAACAATTCTGTTATTAAATCAGCTATTAAATAACAAATATAATTACTAATTTTTCAATAATTTAAAGTGATTATAAAAATATTTCACATTATAATATAAATGTTTCTTCCTACAAAATGGTAAAAGCATTAAAATTATTGACTAGCTTTTGAACAATTAAGTACTATGTGACGTCATTAGATTATTTTGAAGCAGAAGGTGTGAAAAATATGCAATGTTCTCACAGGAACCCTGGAACTCTCGACTATGCATCGAGTCTGTTTTCAATTACACCATGAAGACATGTGGAAGGACAGGAGAAAATACTTTATAACTATCTTACAAGTAAATGATCAACAAACATTTTGAAAGGAACAGAATACATCTACAAAGACAAACTATTAGGACAAACTGGTAATATTTGAGTTGATCTTCATTACTAAAATAACCTTAAAATACAAGTTCTAGTAACCCAGTACAAACATTAAATCATTATTTACCATCTTAATGTACATTTTTTAAAAAGAAAATTAACTATACAGAGATCTAATGCTTCCTTAGAATGAATTATAAATAGCTAAGGATGTCAGCATTTTCTCGCCTAGCAGAGGAACCCATAAATTCAAGAAATCAGTGTTACTATTAAATCAGTTGCATGTTAAAGTTTTAATCTTTAATTTGCACACATTTAATCAATATATATACTAATTTTTCAATAACTGGAATAAAATCTTTAAATCTGTTTATTTTTATGGAGTCAATCAACAGTTTATTTTTGTATTTCTTATATCAAGTGCCCAGAAAATATCCAGTATGATCATTATGTATTAGTTTCTATACTATATTAACTTATCAGTTGTATTTTGCTGTTTAACTTGAAGCGAAAAATTAAAATCAATGATAATTAGCTCTTAGTTGCCTTTCATTTTTTAATTAATCTCAAATCAAACATAGCTCAGTTTGCTTTATAAATGAAGCTAGCTATTCAACAGAAAATTCTTCAGCAAAACATGTGAGTGCTATTTGTCAAAAGGGAGGAGTACTTTTGTGGAGGACTTTATAGAGGAAACTGGTTGGTATCCAAGTTACACATTGGAAATTTGCAAAAATGCTCATGTAGCCAACCCTTTCGATTGGAATCCAACTCAGGTCAAACTATTAGTATTCAGTAACTTTACTGCTTGGCCACTGATGGGATCCAAATCAAACATATGTTTAGTTATTAAAATGAGCTATTGAACAGAAAATTCTAAAAGAAACGATAATTACTTATCCAAAACAAAAGTAACATTAATTTATGCAAACCATTTTAATTTGCTAATTAAAGGATATTTAAACAGTTTATTTATAATTTGAAACCATGCAATATGATTTCTTAATTTTTTACCAGGTTTAACCATATACAACAAGATACACCATTTACTTATTATTAACTAATTGTATGAGGTGCATAGAAATTTGATGAAAATCTCAATTATAAAGTATAATTTACATATCACAATGACAAGTTTACATAAGTAGTTGAATCAAGGATATTTTGTTGTTGCATATCTGTTACAATATAAAAACAGGATCAAATTAAATTAAGATAAATTAAAATTATTAAACATTTATTATTATACTTGTTTTGTGTTATAAAAACCTGCTGAAATCGCTGTAGAGTAATAGCTATTTTGATTATTCACAATTTACGAATTTTATTTGAGAAAAGATAACGTAAGTTCAAAATTATAAAAGAACAATCTAACTATGAGATGATAGAAAATAAAATTAGGACTAATATTTTGAAACTACATTTGTTCAAAGATTAATAAACCATGCTTCATATCGAAAGACATTTGATGATCCTGATAAAAACTTAATTCAGGAAATACTGAAAAATTATTTCAGTGATACGAATTATTGTTATAGTATTAAGTGATTAAAAAATATTTCAGAGTATACTGTAAATGCTTCTCCTTATAAAATAGCGTTTAATACGTTAAAGCATTAAAATTAGTGATTAGCTTATGGAAAATTTCTGTCTGCATACGAACAACAAAGAACAAAAAATTTCAGTAAAGAACAAAAATGCGCGAAGATCCCAAAATCACGACAAATTGGCGACATTTCAGTTGCTCTTCATTACTATGACAAACATAAAGTTCTTCTTCTAGTAACCCGGAGACAAAACTCTTCATCTGAACGTCATGCGTGATTGACATTCATTATAACCAATGAGAGGGTGCCATTTAGTAGGAGGAGCGAGAAGAGGTCCGGTTAATAACGTGTCCCCAAAAGAGTAATATGGCAATCCAGCTAAAATTTTGATGTTCTGCGCATGACGTCATAATACACACTTTTTTTTTCTTTCAAATAATCTATAGATGGCGCTGCAAATTTTAACAGAAATTCTACAGAAAGGCTGTTTTTATATAATGAATCACAAAGATTTGGCTACAGATGAACCATTTTAAGGAAATAATCCTTCATGTAATTTGTATGTCCAATACTTGGTATTCCAAAAGGAAGAACTTCTTAAGAATTTTGGGTACTTCCTAATTACTACCTTGCTGAAAGGCAAGTCTAGTTGGCTTTGTGAAAGGTCGCTAATTTATTTTTCTCTCAGCTAATACTTGAAAGCAGCCATTTTGAAAAGGTGGGGCAGTAGAAATTGCGAAAAAAAGCAATCAATGAATAAAATTTAAAAAGTGAGATATATCCATATTAAAATACTTACTTATACTTACTTTTAAAAAAATTTTAATGATTTCTCGTCATATGCACAGCGCATAAAAAACATTTGCTTAAAAAAATCAGAGAAATGCACGAATTCGGCGCACCGGCCAGTATCTCCCCAAGAACAGCTGTATGCAAGTTTCCAGCTATACGGTTAGCAACATCGGGGAGAAGTAAAAGCTGGCTGCTGTCAATGCAATGGTTTCAGCAGAGATATCCTTGAGTGGTTGAGCTTCTGGCCATCGAGAGAAACGGTCAATTAAAGTCGAGCAGTAAGAATAACCATTTTAGGGAGGAAGAGGGCCGATAAGGTCCAAATGAACATGGTTAAATCTTTGGGAAGGACCTTTAAAACTTGTCAAAGGTGCTTTTGTATGCCAATGAATTTTAGCCTTTTGACATGGGATGCAACATTTGGTCCATTCAACTTGTCGCACGTGGTTTCGGCTGTGTGCAACAACAAACTATGAGTATTGGAATTTGCCAGTGCTTTTAAGGATGAATTCATAACATGCCATAAGAGCCAATTTTTAGATAACAAAAAACATTTAATCACATCACAATAGTAAAACTTAATTAGTACAGTTGACAGAAAATCACGTTGGAAAAAAGCGAGCGTCCAACCGCACCGACGACGAGACAGACAGACAATACTATACTGAGCTTCCTTGAGCTATACTGAGCTTCCTCGAAAGGAAACCAAAGGGCTGCAATTTGGAATCCAGAACCTGATACAATGGCATAATGGCATAATCAGATGCATCTACATGCAAAGCAAGTGGGGAAGTTGGAGAAGGATGGGCAAGTAACGTGGCATTAGCTCGTGCTTATCTGCATTTGTTAAAAGCCTCAGTTGCAAACGGAGTCCAAATAATTGGTTTCTTCGAATTTTTTCTGCCAGAAGATCCTTTTAAAACGTCGCTTGTTTATGGAAGAGCCCTTAGGACTTTGTGTATAAAGCGCATGAAGGTTGGGGATCATTCACTAAGCCAAAACACAGATGAGTATACTCGTAGAGACCCCATGGGTTTGTCACTGTTGCTTTAGGAATGTCAGTTTCTGCAATAGGAATTTGGTAAAATGCTTTAAAAATATCTACTTTTTAGAAAATGTATTTACCGTAGAGTGAATGAGCAAAGTTCTGAAGATACGGAATTGGATAACTATCAAATTCAGTAACAGAATTCAGCTTGCGGTAATATCCAACCGGACGAACTGTGGAATTCTGCTTAGGGACGACATGCAATGGTGAACTCCATGGACTCTTGGAAGGACGGAGTATTCCTTGATCCAGGAGGAATTCGAACTCAGATTTCACTGCTTCGTGCAGCTTCCGATGGAGTCGTCTCGGTTTTAAGGTTATAGGTGGTCCACGGGTCAAGATATGATGCACTGTGTTATGAGGAACAGTCTGTATTCAAAAATTCTCACCAAATTTGTTACCTCAAGAACTATTTATTACTCGGAAATAAAAATCTATATCTCTTTAGTTATTTATGACTCTACAATAATTAAATAATTCTTTTACTCATACTCTCAAATGAGGAAAACAAAAGTTACACTAACTCTCTAAAAAGAAGAACAACATAGTATATTGCCATTCTCTGAAACATAAACTGTTACAAAACATAGATAATAATAATATGAATAGATAATGAATTAAAAAAACCTGTAGAGTAAAGAAAATAATTACATCTGCTCGAAGCTCGTGCAATATTACTCAAAGGCTGCAGTTAGAAAAAATATAAACAAAAATATTAGAGTCAAACTATTATTCAATCTGCTTAATTAGGGTAGGATTTATAATATCTGGAAACTCAGAAAGCAAGGAGTCATAATCTGAATTAACAGAAACAGTGACAATAGAAGGTTGGCTTTTGTGAGTAACATTGCCATAAGTAAACAATGAAGTTTCAGGATTTATAAAACATTGCCGTTTCAAATCAACAAGAAGATTAAAATGTTTCAAAAAGTGAGCACCGATGATAGGAGAAGTTACATCAGCAATCACAGATGTCCATGAGAAGTGTTTCCAGAGGCCCGATTCCAAATGTCTGTGTACAAATCCATATGCAGGAATTTTAGAGCTGTTAGTAGCAAAAAGGACAAATGTTTCACAACAGTTTCTCTTATCTTTAGGGGAAGGAGGTAACACTGAGATATCACCTACCAGAATCAATCAAAAATTTTTTACGTCTTCCTGTAGAGAAGAAATAACCGACTGGGCTTTGGATACTTCCGTCATCCCAGCTATGACAGGAGTTAGAGGCTTTTTGTTGTTGATAAGCGCAATGATTAGCATATATGCCTTATCACCAAAACGGTTATGAAAGAAACATACATTACTTTCCTGGAACGAGAGGTTGACCGACTCCGGAACCTAGTTGCACGAGAAAGTTCAGTGTGGATGTCTTGAACATAGGAAATGTTAAACATTGCTCTTACTCCAATAAGATTAATATTTATTTACGTTTTTTAGATATAGAATCACACAGACAAAAAAAATCAGTCATCGTTCTTTTCCTTCTCTGTTGCTTCATGTTGCCATTCTGACGAAAATAAAATTGCATGCGAGAAGTTTCACAGATGGCGCTTCATTAACGCGAATGATTTCGCCACACACCCCCTTCCCAGTGATAGCGTTATACGTCGTAATCTTTTAGGTATGCAGGAAATCTCACCCTTCGTCCAGCTTTTGTGTTTTTAGGATGAATATCTTGGGAAGAATCATTGTCTCCAGAAAGTGGAGGTGAGATTTTGGAGTTATCAGCTTCATGTGTCCGGAGATTTTTTGTTGTTTCATTCTTGAGGCTGAAACATGGTTTCAGTCTATCTATCAATATCCTTTCAGTTTTACCTGAAACTTCCACCACATCGAAAAATTTCACAAAACGTTTTTTAACTAAATATGGTCCGAGATAGGGCGGGTGAAGAGAAGATGAAATTATGTTATTATGAATACGTGTGAACCATTTGCTAAGTCCTTGTGCACGAAATTTTTTTTTTTTTAATGCTTGATTGTTGGTGTTGGTTTTAGGTTTTGAATGTGACTTTGCAATTTTTGTATAAAATCTGAATGCGTAACAGTGGGGACATACTTGAAAAATTCTCCAGGCAAACAGATTGGTGAACCGTACACAAGTTCAGCAGAAGAACAATGCAAATCCTCCTTAATGGCGGATCGAATGCCAAGAAGAATCAAAGGTAGGACATCAGTCCAAGAATTTGACTTTTGCAGGTGAGATTTTAGGCTGTTTTTCCAGGTTCGATGTTGCCGTTCTATTAAACCATTAGATTGTGGATGATAAGCCGTGGTGCTGTTAGCCTTGAAGCCTAGGTATTTGCTCAAGGATCTGAAGAGTTGGCTGTCAAATTGTCGACCTTGGTCAGATGTTATCTTCTCTGAAATTCCCAATCTCAAAATCCAAGTCCCGAGAAGCGCATTTGCGACGGACTCTGCAGTTTGGTCTTCCAAAGGTACAGCTTCGATCCACCGAATGAATCTATCGATGATGGTAAGCAGGTACCTAAAACCTTTGCAAGATGGTAAAGGGCCAACGATATTGATATTAAGCTGCTTGAAACGTTGATTAGGAACTTTGAATTCAGCAGCTGGAGCATGGGTATGTTTGTGAATTTTGGCTCGTTGGCATTGCAAACATGCTCTAGACCACATCTGACAGTCTTTGTTTATGCCAGGCCAAATGAATCTTTTTGTCAACAGCTTCGTTGTTGCACGAATCCCAAGATGGGATAAGTTATGTATAGAAAGAATTCTTGTTCGCGAAATTCTTTAGGAATGTATGGCCTGTTGAAATTAGTGGGGGTATCACAGTAAATTTTCTTATTGCTATCCGGAATAGAAATTAGTACTATTTTGAAAGTGGAATTCGATTTGAGAATTCTGAGGTCTTCAGCCTCCTGGCAATCTGCTATAACTGTATAATCAATTGGAGCTGGGATAGCGATAGCGATCGATAGCGGTTCTCGATAGCGTGTCAGCTACAATGTTTTCTTCTCCAGAAATGTAGCGTATGTCCGTAGTGAATCCAGCAATGTAGTTCAACTGTCGTACTTGTCTTGGAGAGGCTTTATCTTAATTCTGGTGGAAGGCGTAAGGGATAGGTTTATGATCAGTGAAGATAGTAAATGATCATCCTTCCAGAATGTGTTTAAAATGCTTCACCGCTAGGTAGATTGCAAGTAGTTCTCGATCGTATGCGCTGTAATTTCTCTGTGTTAGTGATAGGGATCGGGAGAAAAAACTTAGCGGTTGTTTTTCATTATTATATAGTTGATGAATCATAGCACCCACAGCAGAATCAGATGCATCTGTAGTTAGGGTGATCTGCGCCGTTTGATTGGGGTGAACTAACATTACAGAGTTGCACAGTGCTTTTTTGATATCAGTGAAAGCGTTCTGCGCATCTTCGGTCCAAATTAGAGGTTTTTGCTGTTAAGAAAGAGTAAGTAGAGTAAAGAAATACTCTTTTAAGCAAGACTGTCAGAGGTTGTTGTAGTTTGGCGCAGTTTGGAATGAAACGATGGTAAAAGTTCACCATGCCCAAAAATCTGCGCAAGCTTGTGAAGGATTCTGGTTTAGGATATTCTTTAATTGTATCGACTTTGGATGGAAGTGGCTTGATTCCTTCCTTTGATATTTCATATCCTAAAAATTCAACTTTACTCAAGCCAAATTAGCATTTTACAATGTTTATGCACAGTCCATAGTTATTGAGTCTTTGGAAGATTAATTCAAGATGTTTTTTGTGTGTTTCAGCATCCGGAGAGGCGATGAGAATGTCGTCCAGATAGCAAAATACAAAGTCTAATGCTAAGCCCTGTGTTCATAAACCTTTGGAAGGTTTGTGCAGCATTGCGTAAGCCAAATGTCATGTAAGGAAATTCAAAAAGTCCGAAAGGTGTTATGATTGCTGTCTTCGGAATATCAGCTTCATGAACAGGAATCTGTTGGTATGCTCTTATTAAATCTATGGTTGAAAAAATCGTTTTTCCGTGCAGAATGTGAGTACAGTCAGTTTAGAAAGGGTAGTGGGTAATGGTCTGGTACAGTATTTGCCACGGTAAGGCCACGGTAATCGCCACATGGTCTCCAGTCACCGGATTTTTTTAAAGTGAGGTGTAATGGACTTGACCAGTTGCTTTTCGATGGTCTTCAGAGACCTTCTTGCAACATATAATCAAATTCCTTTTTATCGGCAATCAACTTTTCTTGTGAAAGTCTTCTGACTTTAAAGAATACAGTGTTGCCTTTGGTTTCGATGTAATGTTGCACATCACGTTCTTTAATTTTACTGTTTTTTATGTTGGGTTTAAGTAAGTCAGGAAATTTGTTTAGGATGGCTCTATATGGGTTTTGAAAAGTATTAGCAATGAATTTAGGAGTGACGCTATTGTTACACAAAGTACCTTAAGCCGTTAATGAGGTGATGCCATCGATTAATTTCCTGTTTTTACTATCGACTAACAAATTAAAATGTGAAAGAAAGTCTATTCCCACGATAGGTTTATTAACGTCCGCAATGATAAAAGGCCATTTGAAATATCTGCGTATCCCTAAATCGAGCTCCAATAATTTTTGACCGTATGTTTTGATTGTTGTACCGTTAGCTGCGAACAACTCAAGTTTAGCCACAGTTCTTTCTTCCGATGGTGATGGTGGGATAACCGATATTTCTGCTCCAGTGTCAATTAAAAAATAGGTTGCTGATGCGTTGTCACGAATATATAGACGACTCAGCTGTACCCCTTAACTTTCTATCGTCATCGAAGGCCGGGGAATCAGTTTTCCTGTTTCGAGATCTGGTATTTACATGGTGGGGTGCACTTGTACGCTCTCTCACCAAAGCGTTGATGAAAATAACAATTATTTGGGTCATTGTTATTTTTGAAACGATTTCTAGAATTCGACCTGTATCGTCGTCTTTGTGGACTGGAATTTCTAAGCGTATTCATTTCTGCTATCTGTAGTGTCAAGTTTGATATCTGCTTCTGTAAATCTTCGGAGGTAATGTTATCAAATGGGGAAAAACAATGCGAGCTACCTGGGATGGATTGGGATTTAATTCCCATATTTTGTCAGCCATTGTAGACAATTTGGACAAATCATCACTGCTTACAGATAAAATGCTCCGCGTATCAAGTGATAGTCGTTGCATCCACAAAGTTTTTAAAAATTCATCGGGCACTTTCTCAGCCGCCAAGTTACGCATTTCGCAGAGAAGTTGGGATGGTTTCTTATCACCCAGTTCTAATTCGGTCATAAGTTTTCGGGTTTTCTGTGTTTCAGAGTCGGCAAAAATTTCAATAAGCCTTTTTTTAATGGCTGGATATTTGCCGTTGTCTGGTGGTTTGGTGAGAATATCAGAGATTTGTGACAATGTCACTGTTTCAATAGAACTGACTACATAATCGTATTTTGTTTGATCAGCTGTAATTCCAGCGTTTCGGAATTGGGCTTCAGCCTGAAGAAACCATATTTTGGGGTCAGGTTTCCAAAAAGAAGGAATTTTGATGCTGATCTTGGCGAAAGTCGCAGATGTTCCGTTAGTTTCGGCTTGTTTACTTTCATCTCCTTCAGACATAGCAGAACTAGGCTTAACGGAAATACAGCTACCTTTATTTAATTTTATATTTTTATAGCTTTTCCGGCTGAAGTTATATTGCAATATAGAACAAAATTTAAAATTTTAAAGTTGACTTACCATTTTAGAAGTATTTCAGTCCCACGTACGCTCGAAATTTACATTTCACCAGAAGCACTTCGAAATCGAAACTATCACTCAATCCACTGTCAAACTCAGGAAAAAATTGCGGAACTTTAAAAATGGGTAAGTAGCTTCTTAGGACGCTGTCCGTAACATTTATTCGGTAACAGGTGACTATTTATAAAGTGCTTATAATGTCAGTGACATCTCGTAAAATTACAGAAACATCGTACGTTCTTTTTACATCAGATACTTTATAAGTTGAATTCAATCGCATCCGGGTAAACCAGTGTGGATGTCTTGAACATAGGAAATGTTAAACATTGCTCTTACTCCAATAAGATTAATATTTATTTACATTTTTTAAATTATTTAAATAATTTAATATTTATTACATTAGACAAAAAAAATCAGTCATCATTCTTTTCCTTCTCTGTTGCTTCATGTTGCCATTCTGGCGAAAAGTTTCACAGATGGCGCTTCATTAATGCGAATGATGTCGCTACATTCAGAAATTTGGCGTGTAAGTTCTTCGATCTGCCTGGCTAGGGTTTCACTTAACATGCTATTGGTATCCAAGGTCGTTCCAGTTCCAGAAGTAGCACAGATTGCGCTAGGTTGAACAACATCAGCGATTTTATCAGCTATAATTTCTAGCTGATCAAGTGATTCAGAAGAAGCGGACAAAACTGTTTGAATATGGGCTGGTACCCGTTGCATCTATAAATTCTGCAAAAAGTCATCATTTAGCTGCTTTTCCAAATAGCTCTTTCATTTTCCGTAAGAGATGACTAGGCCGTTCGTTCCCCAGCTGAAGTTTAGTGAGGAGTTTTTAAATTTTCTTGTGTTCAGAATCTTAAAATTCACTGATGATCCTCTCAGACAGTTTTTTATATTTGTCAGAGTCCGGAGGATTTAGCACGATATCTGAGACGTGTGACACAGTTTCAGCATCTATGTTCGCTACAAGAGCAGAAAATTTCGTTTCATCACTTGTAATTCCGCTATAAATGAAGGCATTGTCACACTGTGCGATTCACAACCGTACGCTAGCTTTCAAGAAAGGTGGAATGCGAAGTGCAACTTTCGCAACTTGGCTCTGCTGATCGGGAGGAGGCATCGCAAGTATGTGGAAACTGTTCCGGAGCAGAAAGAAAATAATCGGAATTATCCGGAAAGCGAAGTCGCCATAGTTGGATAGGCTTACCCAACAAACTTAGCGAAGCACGTGACCAATTAACTTATTTTTCATCTATAAGTCACCAATCAGAGTAGGTTGGTTCTGCATATTCAAAAATAAGCTAAACGTATTCAATTAATGACATTTATTTAACTTTCTTGGATTACATAGCGAAAGAACAGAGCATGCGACCAAAACATATCATGCTGCGTTTTTTGCACGCCAGCGATAACAGTAGAGGCACGAGGAAGACTAACTCATATTAAATATCATTACGATCTTTAAATATTTAATGTGATACACATGAAAAAGACAAACAGTTAACATTTAATTTAAAAGTTCATTGCATGGTTGCTGCACTGTAAACAAGATACAGCTGTCTTCAAACCAATATCTGATCCTCATGCAGTAATTTCTTTTAAACAATCGCTGATCAGAAAAATGAGGTGTAAATCCATGTGCACTAAAATGCAAGTTTGCTGTTCGCTTACCTCGTTTGCCATGTAAATTCATTTTGGCGACAGAATGAGTTGTCTAGTGAATTTTCGACAGAAAGGGGTACGGAGAGGCAGAAAGAACAGAATCAATGTAACGGATTTAATCCGCAGAGAATCCACAAAATTTTAATACCCCCAGCATGGCGATAACAGAGCACTGTTGGCAACCTCATGAATTCTGTTTCTGCGTTTAGAAACCACTTTGTTTAGCAGCCGTGTTTTTAATTTATAACAATTCATTCTGTTTTATTTATTACTTCATTATATTCTTGAAAATGTTTTCTAATTAAGAGTTTTAACTGTTATTTTAATTTCCAGTAATAAGTGAAATTACTTAATGTAAGAATGCTGCTAAAGACAGACAAATGTTTGCACTGGCTGAATGCTCATTACATTGCGATTATAAATTAGACAGGTCCAATAAATATTAACTTCATAAAGCTATGAGGCATTCAATAATTTGCTGTTGTTTCTAATCCCCGACGTGGTCCAACATTTATAGACTAATTCCGTGAGTCTAAAACCTCTAAAAAGTCTAAAACGAGAGAAAGTATCGAGGGAAACCTTGTCCAAGATAAAATCAAGACAAAATAAAATAGGATCAGAGCATTACACTTGATGCAGGTCTTTAAAACTTTCTGCCCTTGTTCATAGGTTTGGTTTGGTTTATTAGATTACGGCAAAGCACTCGAGGGCTATCTGCCTTAAGAGAGGGATGCCTTCGTGGAGGACCTTTTAAGGGAAACAGGCTCGTATACATGTTACACATGGGGAAAACCACGAAAACACCCATGCAGCCAGCCTGTTCGCGGGATTGAACCTCGGACCGAACTACCAGTGTTCAGCGACGTTACCGCTCGGCCGCTGGTGGGCCCCCTTGTTCATAGGAAAGAGTCCTAAGTGTCCACTGGCAAAACGTAATATGCAAATCTGCTGGATTCTATGGACCCCAAAAAAGCAAGACGCCACTGAGACAGACTCTAAGTACCAGCCATGTACTGTAGGGACACTTCAGAAATTCTTAAATGATTTCTTACATGCAGAAAGTACCTCATTATAGGTTCAAAGCATATCTGAGTAGGAAGTCTGTAAAGCAGCAGCCTTTGTCAGAGGGTCTGCAGTCTCGATGCCACTAATACCACATGGGAGGAGGGAATCCATTCGATCTTTAACTAGGAATTAACCGAAAGCATAGAAAGTAAGTTCAGGACAGATATTGCAACCCTGTTCCTAACCTCTGACCAATGACTTACATTTTGAACTGATGATCGGCTGACAGTTTGGATCCACTTGTAGACAAAATCAGATTGAACAATTTTTTTCACATAGCTCGGGCCTTTTTTAATAGTTGAGCTCCGATCTGAATACAAAACAAGATTTTGAAATTTTATTTTTATGTCTAAAAGTGGAAAGAGTCCTGATAAGGATACCACTACCAGAATGGCCATGGTCCCTCTTGCTGGCTTCTATATACAAGGTGTCCCGTAAATGTTGTGCCAAACTTCTGGGAGAGGTAGGGCACAGAGCTAGTGGAAAATGAGGATTGCCTCATTCGAGCGATAGGCACCATACGAAGAGCTTGGAACGTTATACAAACGGAGAGCTTGTGAGCATGTGGTTCCAACATGATGGGGCGCCTGCTCATTTTGTACTGGTTGTTCATAGCCATTTGAACAGATCATTTTTGCATTGATGGATTGGGCATGGTTTACCGGTTCCCTGGCCCCCACGCTCTCCGGATTTATCAAGACCTGATTTCTTTTTCTGGGGAGCCATCAAAAGTGTCATGTATCACGATCCTGTTGTATCTGAAATGGATCTAGAGGCAAAACTCGCCTTCGCAGCTGCTACAATCAATGAAATTGCCGGTGTGTTCGAACACGTCCGGCAATCAATGTTTCGTCGGTGTCAGGCATGTTTGGCGTCTGATAGTGTAAATTTCGAGCATCTGTTGTAACATTCAAGCTGTCATATACCATCTGCATTCATATCCAGTAAATGTTTCAAATTAATCACTCTCTTGTTGCCTTTCCCATCTTCTACCTCTGCTACCACTTACCCCTGACACATCCAGGCACGGGTTCCTATGCAATTCTTAATCCTTATAATGTGCCCTACCTCCATCAGAAGTTTGTTACAACATTTACGGGACACCCTGTATATTTGAAGAGCATCTTTAAGTATATGATTGAGAGTCATATACTTAAATCATCTGTCTCATGAATTCAGAGCTGTCAGAATTTTTATGAGCTTGGTCTAAAGTAATGGATGCGATTAGAGTCACAGACAAGCTTAAAGCGTGGCCTCAGAGAGTGACGTTAAATCCGTCAAGGGGAGAGCAATTAATAAAACTTTGCTAAGATGGTTGAGAAAAGAGACTGCTTCACTCCAGTCTTTGGTTATTGATGCAGTTCTCCAGATATGAAGATGTTCTATTCTGGTCATTATAACTGAGAAACTTATAATATTGAACAATACAAGATTTCCTTCCCATACTCAATAGTGGAAGTCCCACTCAAATAGAACAATATCTTTAGTGCACATATGGCTCAAGTCAGAAATGATTTTCATCGCACTAACTTGAACTCTTTCCAGCCTACAGAGATTAGGGCACAGAAATGAACAGGGGAACCATATTCCAAGATAGGTCTAATAACGGAAGTATAAGTTAGTTTCAGAGTTGAGGCACCTACTCTCCAATCTTGCTCAGAAAAATATTTTAGTAGAGTTAACTTTTTTCTGCATCTTATCTGATAGTCTGGATATGCAAATTACTAAGAATCTCTTGATCCGTTCTGTATCCCAAGTACTTAGTATTCTTTTCGTAAGGTAAGGTTTGGCCATTCATGGCAATAGCAAATAGTAGGTTAATAATTATAAATGTGTCTATTAGTAGCATAAAAACTAAGCTCACATTTGGAAGTACGGAAAGTTAACTTGTACGCATCAGCATAAGCACTTACATATTTAAGAGTGAGGTTAATGTTAGCTTCAGTGTTCTTCATAACGGCCGATGCGATTAGCCGCTTGAGCTATTCGCACCAACATTAACCACGCATGCGCATTGAGTTGTCGGATCCGTCATTTGAACCCAATCGTAAAGAATGGCCTAAGTGTTGTAGTGAATCTTTTTTTTAAAGGCGGGTTACTACCTTGGCGTAGTTTATCATCCTTTAAGCGTTGGCGACTTTCAAAAAGTTTAGAAAGGAAAATGGGTTCTTTTCCTTTATATATTAAAGGAAGGAACACATATCCTTTTATTAAAATATATATAAAAAGGGGCAGATTTTTATGTTCAGAATGTTTATCGTTTTCCTGAACGGTTGGAATAGTTTGAATGACTGATTTGGGGAGGACAATCAGTCATTTGCTTACATTTTTTATACTTATTAGACATTTAGCTTTAAAGATGTGTTTTGACCAATCAAGACTTTAATTCATATCCTCTGCAAATTGTCTGAGAAAAGATAGTAAAAATTAGACAGAGGATTTCTGTATAGAAAATTTAGACATGAAATAAGTTAAAAGCGATTAAATCAATTATTAAATGAATAATTAATCATATAATACTGGTTATTATCAATTTTGTATGCCTGTTTATTTTTTTAAGGAAATACTTCGCATTTTCAGGACACAAAAAGTATTTCAAAGAAGTTTGAAATATTAGTAAAACCACATTAATAAATTAAATTGAAATAAATAATGGGATGTAATTTAAAAGACAGAAATAATTTAATGTAAGAGATTTAGATATAAAAATTTGCACACACAAATGATTTATCAGATTTTATAAGGTTTTATTTCATAAATAACTTTGATTATGAAATATGGCATTTAAACCTATAAACATGTTGTGGATACTGAAAAAATGATGAATATATAAGAATATTATAATGTTCAGTAAGTTTTTCTTATTGAATAATAAATTCTGACAGTCCTATAAGACTAGGGTTTAAGTTTGCATAAAAATTCCTCAGTTAACTAAAAGAATTTAAGTAATTTCTGAGCCTTTTTGTCAATACATTAAAGATTTTTTAATTAATTACATGTCCTCGTTTGCAATTAGAACCATCATTAAATTCCTATTTTATCTAATAATTTCCTGAATATTATCATGTATATAGATTGACCTCGTCTTTGTAACTGATAATTATTACTTGCAAATTATTCTCTTGCTGGTGAACTATTAACAACCGTTTTTATTGCTGAGTTAGGGTTAACAACCTTCGCTCTCGCTACCGCCTGCCTTACGGAAATCGGCGCAAAATGCTGCTACTTGAGCTGTTTGTGCACATGCGCGAACGTAGGTGGTGTGAATAGCCTTTTAGCTATTCGCACCGTCGGTGCGATTAGCCACTGCGCTTCATAACACAGCCAGAGGACATCATCATTAACAAAAAATGCCAACTTTATGCCTCGTAGATATCTCCTTTTTGGTTCCAGCAATGAACACTGAGAAAAGCAAAGGACGCACTGACGAGGCTTGGGGTAACCCTGAATAAGTCTGAAGTTTTTATATAGGGTCTTATTAAATTTAACCCAGACAGTTATAGTTTTCAGAAAATTAGAAATCCAGGGTAGGGCATTGCCTCTCACACCATAATCATCAAAAAGTTTTACAATAAGTTTAGTAAGCCATATCCTATCATATGCCTTGGTCAAGTTCAGGAAGATAGCTATTGTATGATTAGTAGGTCATAAATTATTGGCATCTCTAACTCTCTAGTAAAAATATAATATATGATGAATGGTACAGTGTCTTTTCCTATAAGCGTAATCCTTGTAAGTAGGTTATACAGAGATATATTTCGAAAAAGAAGAAGAGGAAGAATGACTTTGTGTGCTTACATTAGCTGTTCATAAGTCATGTGACCTCTGAGGTCATCGGAATGCATCTAATTAAGTCTATTTAGCAACATTTTTCCCCATGATTTTACATGGTATATGGGTCAAGGAGACAAGGTGGTAACTCTAAGGTCAGCTCGCAACTTTGTCTGTCTTAATAATCGGAATAACAATATCTTTTTTCCAATCAAGTGGTAAACAACGACTCTTCCATGACCGACTAAAGATAACTTTACCATTAGGGCCCAGATGCAAAGGTATTTGACCATGTAATGTTATCGGGCCCGGAGAATTTCTTCGGGTCCACATCTCTTAAGACAGGCACACCAGACATTAATCTCCGACCCATGTCCATATTTCAGCGGATCCATACAGAGTTTAGATATCTATGGTCCAAGGGACCTCATCCTCGCGGGCGCAACCCCCGCCCGGCTTTATACAAAGCATTGAGCAGAACGAATCGTTGCTATGTAAAAAACTTTGTCACCTTGCCTCCGGGCACCACTTCATTGGCAAAACGTACGGTGTTGTGGGTACTCTGTCCACTCTGTCAGTCCCCGCCACGAGAACTGAATGGGATCAAACCCCCGGGGATTCGTTCGACGATCTCCGATCTAGCTGCACCCCAGCCGAAGGAACAGACACGACAGTACCAGTACGGTCCCTGACAAGCCTGAACCAACCTGAGTACAATACTTGGGTTCTAGTCCTGTGAAGCCTAATTATATATCCCCGTGGTGGCTGCCTAGGTACAGATCCTAACCAGTACTTCCCAGGCGTTAGCCTGAGTCGGAAAGCATCCAGTTCGTGCATTACGAAATCAGTCCTAAAAATCGTGTCCCCAAGGTCCGAACTGCGACATTTATGAAATACAAGTCTCGCAATTCTTTCGATCAGTTTATCATTTATGTTGAACGTTAGTTTGCTTATTAGCTTGCAACAGCCGTAGAATATCGGCAGTAGCTTTATCATTATGCGGTAATTGTCCATTAGGATCAACTATAGTATTACACACTTTCATTTGAGAACATCTTTTATTTAGAGCTCTTGTAAGCTTCCACAGCTTTCAGCTAGATGCTCTAACAGAGCATTACTGCACATTCAATAATTTTGTAAGTCCTACCAATTGCACACGGCGCCGGGTCCAGAGCCAATGCAACTGGTGCGGTCACACTGAGGGACAAAAGTTTTAGAATTTAGAGAAGTAAACGAACAGCAAAATTTAGGAATAATAAAATTTGTAGAATCTAGAGGAGGCACGAAGAAACAGAATTAATTGATAGTGTCTAATTGCCAAACTTATAAAAAGCGAGATAAGAAACGAATTTAGCTAACAATTTGCTTAAAACTTATTAGACATGTATAGTATAACTGCAGTTCATAAATTTCTAAATGTTGTCGACATACAATTTCATCACTAATAATTTAATATAATAAACATCTATTTTAATTTGTTTTGAAAAAGTGCCATCTAAATATCAGAAATGGTGTATTTAATTATGGCAAAGCACACGAGGGCTATCTGCCTAAAGGGAGGGATGCCTTTCGTGGAGGACTTTCTAAGGGAAACTGGCTCGTATACACGTTACACATGGGGAAAACCACGAAAACGCCCATGCAGCCAGCCCGTTCGCGGGATTCGAACCTCAGACCGAACTACCAGTGTTCAGCGTCTTTACCGCTCGGCCGCTGGTGGGCAAATATCAGAAATGATGATACGCAAAACCATTTAATGGTAAAAATATATACAATTAAAACGCAAGTTAAAAGTTTAAAAATAAAACCATAATAAAAAGACTGCACAAAATTTGAGTGGCGTTGCAGATTTTTAAATCATCTAATTGCTTTCATTCGTTTAATACCAAGACCTAAAGCTGCATCACAACGAAGTTTTATATCAACAAAACGTTTTCATAAATCTTTTCATAGAGTAACAATTTTTAATATCTTTTTCAATTAACCAAGTTATATAATTACTTTTTTTAGCTATAATTTTAATCAACTCCTGTCAGAATGCAGATTAGTTAAATTACATAAAGGCAGAGCTCTTGAGTCCGAGAGAGAGCTTGTGGCAGCTCTTGCTGTCCGTTAATTTGTTGTGCCCAATGCTGCTTGAATTGATTGACCAGTTTAGTTTGGAGAAGCCATGCTTGCTTCGCAAATACTTGGGAGCCGAGCTAAAGCTTACTTAAGCCAGAACTAATTTGCAATTCAGAGCTTAATTTGACTTGAAGATTTTTTTTTTGCATTTCCCACGAACTGCAGAGATTTGGTTTTTGTTACATTCCCGAGTTCTGCAGAATTGTCAGGTTGATGTTTTAATAAAAAGATTTTACTTTAATAAATATTTTAATTCTGTATTCAGAGGCTAAGGCGGAACGTTAAGTCATCTGACTGTCTAATAGTTTGGCAGGCATGAGACTCAGAATGGATTTGTAAATGAGTAACTTCCTATCAATAGGCAGAACGCTATTCTGAGCAGTGGAGGAAAAGCTAGCTTCATACATTTGAAACTTCTGGATAATACATGTAAAGCGTCGGGTCCATGCGAGATGAAGGTAATAACCCAGGATAAGGGTCTTACTTAGCCCACGAGAGAGCAGTTCCGTAAGATTTGAGATCCTCATTAATTTTCCTTTTATTCACGAAGAAGTTTGCCAAAGTTTTACCGACGTTTGGGTTTTGTCTATGCTGACTAGCTTGCAGAGTTCTTTAATTACATCCGAGGTAAAATTTCTTCTCTGATCGTAATGTAACTGAAAAAGCACTCCGAACTTGGAAACCTAATGCTGTAGCATTACTTCATCTACCGTTACAGTCTCTTGATCAGAAATAGGATACAATTTAGCACACTTAGTAAAGTAACCAATGATAATGAGCAGGTATCAGCACAGAGATCCCTGGATGTCGAAGGCGTACGTTCAAAAGGCGTACCTACATTGTAACGTTGCAACTTCCTTCGGCTGCGTTTCTTTACGGATGTCTGGGATCTCGGAAGTATCAGCTGTGATCGGAATGCCTTTCCATCATTCAATTCGATTTTCCAGTACAAGACGCTGTTTCGAATATGGAGTAAGTCCTTAGGGAGCCCAATATTGTTTTGCCCATAGAGCTATAGATCGAAATGTCCTCTGCTAGCTAGGTTTCCTGTTTGATGATTGGATCAAGTCAATTATAGGTGTAATATCGCCGTCTTCCAACTGGTCATTCCAGTCATCTTTGTCACTCCATGGGTCTCGATCAGATCAGCCGATGTTGAAGTTTTAACTTGTCATGTGACCGGATTAAGCAGCTTGTATTTCGCTTCGATCGTTGAGCAATATCAGCAGCTTTCCGAGCACGGTCTTCTACACAGGCAATCGGCGTTTTCATGTGACGATCATTTCCGATGACGGATAGTGATGTTATATTCCTGGAGTCTGTATCCACCTGACTCTCGGGATTCTTGAAACTTAACAGCCAGGTCAACGATGCATGATCTGAGCGGAACAGGAATATTCTGCAGTAGACGTAATCATCGAAATGTTATATGGCTTTAACTATAGCGAGCAATCCTTTCTGGTGAAACAGTAATTCCTCTCCTGTTTAAATAGACACTTGCTCCAGTATGACACATGTTCTTGACGGTTTATTTCTTGGGATAAAACAGTACCGATACTCTTATTACTCGCATCCGTGTCGAGAATAAATGGTTTCTCGAGCTGAGGATACGTCAGGATTGTCGCAGGTGTTAAAAGCCTCCTTCAGTTTTTTAATGCATCCTCATATCCTTTTGACTACAAGAATTTTTGTTTGCTCTGTATCAGCTTGTGAAAGCGTCTTTGGATGGAAGAAAAGTCCTTGATAAAATTTTCGTAGTAGGTGCAAAGCCAGGAAAATTGTTAGCTGATGGATAATTCTGGGGCGCCTCCAGTCTTTAACTGCTGACACTTTTTCTGGACCTGTACAGATACCTCCGGCAGAGATGAGATGTTTGAGATAAGTCACTTCCTGTCTGAATAATTTACATTTGGTGGAACTTAACTTTAGATTTTCTCCTTTCAGTTCCTGAAGCACCTAAGGTTTTCTAGACGTTTTTCAAAACTCTTCCCAACGATGACGATGTTATCCAGGAATATCAGATAGGGTTCGTAAGAACGACCTCTCAACACGGTCTCCATAAGCCGTTCGAATGTTGCCCGCGCATTACATAATCCAAAATGCATCATTTTGAACTGAAGTCCTGGTCCAGTAGTAAAAGTCGACTTTTCTAAGTCATCGGGATGTATTTCTACCTGCGAATATCCACTCCTTAAATCAAGCGTCGAAAACCCACTTGCTTCCAGAATGTGACCAATTCTCGGAAGAGGGTAGCTGTCTTTCTTCGTAACACCACTCAATCGGCGATGTATTTCTACCTGCGAATATCCACCCTTTAAACCAAGCGTCAAAAACCACTTGCTTCTAGAAAAATTGTCCAGAATTTATGTTAATTTTATTAACAGTTAAATTTTAAGTTCCGTTCCTGTCGATTCTTAATTTCAACTTACTACTTCCGGCCAGAACGTAGTTTTAGAATCACGTCTAAATACATAATGAGGAAGAGCGGTATTTAATGGCGAAGTCTTCGATCTTAGTGAGAGAGGCATCCATCTTTTTAGGCTACTCTCTCGTATGCTGTTATTACGCTCGGCCGCACTTTAGGCCCTTGATAGCTTCGCAGTCTATTAACGTTAAGGGGGCAACTTGGTTAGAATCTTGATAGCTTCGGCTATATCTTTTTAGTTAAGATTAGTTTAGTATTATTCTTAGACACTTGGGCTTTGAACTCTAGTAAGTTCAAAGCGCAAGACACTCAAAGACGGAGTTTGTTTAGTTGGCATAATAAAGGGCTAGTTTATCCTTCTATCTTCTTGTTTCCTGTCACACGAACTCAAGCGATTATTCGCTTATCAGTTCTTAAAATTCTTCACGTTCAACAGTAACTCAGCATTACATTGTGAGGAATCCTACAATATCATCAATTCTCGGAACAGGGTAGGTCTTTCTTCGTAACATCGTTAAACTGGCGATAGTCAACGAAAATATAGTTGAACTGTCTTTCTTTCTAATCGGGACGATGGAAGAGGCTCAGGTCCGAGCTGAAGTCTTGATAATGTCGGTGTCTTGCACCTCCTTTAGGAGTTTTCGTACCTGTTTCTGTTTAGCAATCGGTAAACGCACAGCTTAAATTTTGACGGAGCTCACTCCAGTACTTCTGTTTCTGAGATAAATCATAATTTTAGCTGAAGTGCATGAGTCCTGAGGCACGGTGGCTAGCGCATCGCGCAACTGCACCGGTACGGGGTTCGATTCCCGGGCTGGGCAAGGTCGACTCAGCCTTTCATCCCTTGATTTCCATCACTTGGATTGATAAAATGAGTACCAAATTCGCTTGGGGACTAAACACTGCGGGTCCAAGCTGACCACTTGTTCAGGGCATAAACTTACGCACCCCGGGATACACGGTCAAGAAAGCAGATTTCGGGCACTGCAGACCTTGGCCCATTAGGGCTGTTACGCCACTGATTTTAGTTTTAGTATCAGAGCCCTACATAAAAGGGCTCCGTCACTTATTTATGTAAGTAAACCACAAATTCAGCAGTCGATTTCAATAATAAATATATGCCCTAAAATCTATTCTAACTCATGAATGGTGCCTGTGTTTTCCTCGGAGCGTTGACAGAAGTTGAGACATAAAAAAAAGCCTTATTCTCCAAAATGTGCAATAAAGTTATGGTAGCGGGCTAATTTCTCGTGTCTGTAAGTACTAAAGATATACCAGTTCAGTAGCTCGGACGTGCAGGTGCCACTCTAATGATTCCAACTGCAGAGCTCTTATAGACTTCTTGAACGATGTAACTAAACGCAAGGACCACTACTGTCACTTGTACTTCGAAGTCTAACCTCTGGTTTTCGGGCAGACTGTTATGTATTAATCTTTTTTTTTTTTTTTTTAAGCTTAAGTTGTTTTGCTTATTTCAGTTTTGATTTGTAATTGAAGTTCTAATTTTTTTGCTGTTTAAAGTTGGTTGTAAGTTTAAATTGTAACTTTTCGTAAACTTTAAGTTTTGGTTAGGTTCCTTTAAAAGTTCTGAGTTGAAGTTGTTTAATTTTAATTTGAGTTTAGGGACTTAAGATTTTTGGGTTTTGTATCTTGTTGTTTTGACCCTTAAGGTTGTTAAACTTTTAACTTTTTTTTTTATTTTAAAGCCTTGCTGTTGCACTTTTGGTGTGTTAATTCTTTTTCTTAATCTTAAGTAATTTAATTGGTACCCCTCTTTCTTTTAAAGTTAAACGAATACATACTTTCTAACTGGCGGTAGAAGAAAAAAAAAATGATTGTATTTGTATTTCAATTTGGATAATGTGTTTATACTTAAATTGTGGCTGAGGAAACAATTATTACAGTGCTGACATTTTTATTATGAATTATAATGTTGTGTAATTAGTAGCTTCATTTTTTTTAAATTTCCCAAAGTCACTTTTTATTAACTTGGTTCAGAGATTTTTCACCCCTTGCCCTCGGCTTGGATTTCCTTCAGCGGATACTCTTATCAGCGGTTTACTGCACCCAAAAATTCCTTCTACCAAGCGTTCCACCATGTGTGGGGGGCGAAGTGCTGGATGGATACACCATATGTTTTTCACGAAAAGAGGACCCTGTTTTGCTGGACCAGGCAAGCATGGAGATGTTCTACAGCATACTTATGGTGGGGGAAAATATTCGTTGAGATAGAAGATCTGCATTATTGACTGGGACCCTGGAGCGAGGCTAGTTTCTTCCCCCCCTGTTTCCGTCTGCAGTTTTGATGACACATTGGTGTGGCCTTGGAAGTTGAACGATGGAATAGCGAGAAAGGGCTCCTCTGGTAGTCGGGAAACCCCTTCCCGTGAAGATTCCTAGCGTTGGGTTGCTGGTTTTGGCTTCCTGCTGATCAACACCTATGCCAAGTTTTCAAAAAACGCGCCAGCTACTAAAGCGGCTGCGCAGTGTTTTCACGGAGACGGAGAGACGGAGAAAAGAAATTTCACGAGAACCTTCGAAGCACCAGAAAAAAAAAAGATGTCATCTTTGCCGTGCAGCTTGGAGGGGAGCTGCATCGTAGACGTAGCAACGTAAAATAACCAGCACCGAAGAGAGGCTTCAACATCTATAATTCTTGCATAATTACGCTTTCATTGATGGCCTGTGGAGGGAAGACCTGTGTCCTACTGGGTGGAAGCGGCAATAGGGGGAAGCCTGGCCTCCGAAACAATAGTCTTTGTTAAATTTTATCAACTTTTTTTTTTTTCTAATTACAGATACTATCCCAAGTTTTCCTTGAGATCAAAATGTTCGCCTTCGCCTGTATCAAGTAATCTAACAAAAAATTGTATGATGGATCCCAAATCAGGAACTGTGAAAAGTATATATTTATATATGTTAAAGAAGGGTATGTCATCCTTTTCTGTTGTTTCCTCAGAACAGAATGACCGGTCACTACCAATTTAAAATGTAACTGTACTCTTACTAGTATCTCCATAAAATAAACGTTAGTTTGATTTCATTTAACCTGTTGTAATTATTGTAATTAACTTTTTACAGTGGACCTTAAACATACAACGGGTTTTTGACAAAACACAACGCATCCTTGAAATTTAGAATTGTTTGTATATTCTGTTTTATGTTACTCAATGATAACTACTTTTATACAGTTTGGTGAATGATACAATATTGGTTGAAATGTTCTGTTATGTTACCTATAACACACAGTTACCTGCCTCAAAATCTAGTATGAACCTGACAAAGGTTATTTCACAGAAATGATGTTCAGTTGTAATTATTAAGTTTGAATTTCTATATTGTTTTTATATAACAAGAGTTTGAGGGCTACCCACTGCGTATGCTCTCAGAAAAGTGGCAGGACTTAGCTTGGGAATCCATCCATTCCGCTATACAAAATTGTATATTATGCACTCGCCAGGAAGTCTTATATGTCGATAGCTTTAGAGAGGGACAAGAAGGCATGGGTAAAATTTTAAAACCACCAGAATTGCTTCCTACTGTTGTTATGATTTTTTTAAGGTGTCAACTTCTTTGGCGACAGCAGAAACTCTCTCTTCGATTTTTTTTTGACAAAAGAAACTCTTTCTTGAATTTCTCCAACTTTGTTTTCTAGCGCATCTTATTCTGTTTTCATAATTCATTCAGTAATTTCTCTTTTCATTTTGTCTTGACATGATTCATCTCTCCTTTAACAAATAGACCGTCTCTTCCATCTTTTCTTGGCCTCTTTACATTTTATTCTTTAATGGAGTTGACGGCCCTTCTATCTTTTCTTCGCCTTCTTTCATCTCCTATTTAAATGATTCTTGTCCCGTTTTCACTTCCTCTTTGAAAGCAGCAAAGGCTCCTCCATCACTCTTCTCACCTGCAGTCAACTCCACTCCTAACAACAAAAATTGTTGCGTTCGTACAAGTTCGTAATAGATTAAATGCACACAGAATTGATGATAGCTTGATAAAATTTATTTTACCCAAAGAAAGACTTTACAGTTCTGGAACTTTCCACAAAAATAGTTGTACAATTCTTCACAGTATCACCAAGTACAATCAGCAGTTACACTTCAACTACTCAGAACCTCAAACAAAGGCAAACCAAAGCGCATCTGAAGAGCGAAGCTAACACGGAGAGATCTCAGTACTCCAAACTCACAATGAAACAATAACAACTACTCAGAAACTAAACTGATGTTCTCTCCGATCTTATATAATTTTCAACCGGTAACCGAGATATTTCTAGTCCTTTCTGCTTCTCGAAATTACTGGAAGGCATATGAAGGATGGCTAAGGTTACAGTTGCGTAAGAAATCAATTACAGTTATTTAGTAACAATATCCATTATGGTGACAGAAGTATCACACCAAAATATTGCCAAATGGTAGCCAAGTTCGACGAATTTTGGCGATTTTCGCCAAATTTGGTGACAAAAATTAATTGCCCAAACCGTTGCCCTCTTGACGATATCTTGCCAAACAGCTGGATAGCCATTTACTCAATGTTAAATAGACTTTGCCCTGTATTCACATTTTCTGGCAGAGCATAATTTCTCTCAGCTTTTATGTTACATTATTAAAAAAAGAATTCAAGTACAATTTCACTAAATTATCTAACTACGTACAAAGTTCGCAACAATATATCAATTACAAGTGTGTATGCTATAATAGTAACTATACAACATCTGTTCAAGATACGTTATAAATAGCATTTCTTCCGCGAATCACAAGGTGAAATTGTGAAACAGCAGAGCTCTAAGTACAACTACCTCCTACTCTGCTCAGTTGATCTTGTCTGGGGCTGTTAGAATATATAAGGGAAGAAGGGCAGAAAACCTTCGGATCTATCCCCAGAAGGAATCCTCCTACAAAATTAAATTGGTGCTGGATAAAGTCCTTATGTCATCTATAAAACCAGTATCACATCTACTACCTACCCTCAACAGTGTATTGAAAGTAACATTTGCGGGAATTTTCATTTTGTGGGATATGCTATTGGTGACTTACATAAAATCCAGGTCTTTGAGAAAAAACTACAAGGGACAAAGCTGTAAACAAAACACTTTCATCTCAAATGCAAAATGTCCCGCATAGCTAAGCAGAACATCAGTTCAAGCAAAATAACTTTGGCTAGGTACACTTCCAATGGTAGAAGAAGCTTGTTTCATAAAACATTTTCTCCCACATCGTTAGATATGATAATCTCATAAAGCACTCAAAGCTCATGCCAATGACAGATGCATTCCCGTGCTCTTTGTCCGCATAAAATTCGCAGACTTATTCTGGTGTTACTGTAATGGGGTTATTGCATCTAATTAACTAGTGAGAATAAGAGAAACTTTTCCAAGAAACCAGCTTCTCCTACGACTGGAGGGTTCTCAGCTGAACATGTCTCACTGGAATGCACATCCTGTGTAGAAACGTGGGATATTTTGCATTCGAGATGAAATGTCTTGTTTAAATTTAAGTCACTTGTAGCTTTTCCCCAAAGAACTGGTATTTGCGTAAATTAGCCAATCAGATAACTGAAAGTCAAATTTCAGAGAAATGTTCCTCTCGACGTGCTGTTGAGGGTAGCTTGAAGATGCTATACCAGTTTAAGACAGATGAGATAAGCCATAACAACATTCACTAATTTCATTTTAACATGCATAATCTATATTTATGCCTACTTAAACATTGCTTGGTTTCTGTCCTCAGCAATGATGTAATAGAAGTATCTAGATTATAACAATAATAATTAATATTAAGTGACAATTATTTTTTAAGAACAGTTCATAAAAGACTTCTTAAAAAAATTCAGAAACTCAAAATAATAAGATTACCTTAATAATATTTTTGTTAAAATGAATATTAAATGCAAGTGATACAAATAAAAGAAGTTGCATCCCATTTATAACATACCGTAAACTTTTCTGCCAACTAGAAGGAACACAATTTTGAAGATTTCAGGTATGGGCTGATAATAATATGATTCTGCTGTAGGCAATTTGAATAAATAAACAGGCTTTAACACATGCATTAACATCTTTAGACTAATTAAACTGGTGCCTTACAGTGATTCTGCTAATGTTTTAAATATGTGCAGTGCAGCACATATGTGATCAAATATGAATAATACTAATTAAAGTTAAATTCACAAGGTTCAACAAAATATGTTGAGATAACAAAGGTTGTACAGTTAAAAAAGGTATATAATGAACAAAATATTTACTTTTTTATGGAAACGTACAGAAAAATGATCACAGTATTCTAACTCTTTTGGGACTAAATTAAGTACAATGAAGAACTAAATGAAAAACTACAAATTACTATTTCACAAACGTTTCATTGATAATGCTTTTTATTATTACTAAAAAGCAGATAATTTAAAAATAGCATTATACAGTGCTTCCAGAATATAAAAATGCATGCACCAATATTTCTGACTTGGAGGTATATTATATTACATAAATAGTAAAATGTTAAAATTTCCACACAATAATAAAAAAAAATTCATAAGCTCTATCTTTCTAAATACTTCAGCACATCAGGTAGTTCCAGAAAATAACTACTTTAAAAGGAATAGAATGCTGACATCTATCTGACCAAGAACATCTATTCACTGATGATAAACAAGTAGATAAATATTGCTACACATATATAACACACTTCTAGAGCAAATTTAAATAATTATTTTATATTGTAAATTAAGGAAAATTACTGAAAAAATTTCCCCTTCCTCTGAAAATAAAATATTGAAACTTCGACCTTGAATTTATTGGGTTATCGAAATATTTAATTTGACTTATCTTCTAAGTCCTAGTTCTGGCAACAATTCCGGCAAAAAATTCTGAATTATTGAAGCTGAAGCAAAAGGTTTAGTATATATTCAATATATGTTAATAAAGTAATCAAAGTGTAATAAAAATAGATTATAGAATTTACGCTGATACAACTTTTTGTTTGAATGCACAACATGTAATCGAAGAGAAGGCTTGTAGAGATCTGTTTTTGAAATGCCTTTAAAAGTAGATGGCCCACCAGCGGCCGAGTGGTAAAGATGCTGAACACTGGTCCGAGGTTCGAATCCCGCGAACGGGCTGGCTGCATGGGCGTTTTCATGGTTTTCCCCATGTGTAACGTGTAAACGAGTCAGTTTCCCTTACAAAGTCCTCCACAAAGGCATCCAACCCTTTAGGCAGATAGCCCTCGTGTGCCTTTCCGTAATTGAATAATCCAATCCAATCCAATCCTAAAAGTAGATGTCATAGTCTTTTTGTCTCTTCAATGTCAAAAAACTTGCCTTTGAGAGGCAACTTTAGTTTTTGGGAAAGAAAAATGCAAGACGATTGAGTGCACATACTTATTTTCGGAACACAAGCGGTCTCAGATTGGTTATTGAATAATGAAAAGATGCATTGTCATGCAATACAAAACATTTGGAATACGTTTTCTGACTGAATAACGTAAGATTAAAAGTCATCTGCTTAATTCACAGCCATTTACAAGTCAACTACTCGGGCAATTGCAGAATTGCTCTGATCCTGAGCTTGTAAGAGAAAGCTAATATCACTGGATTTAAACACTTCTTGAATCTTCCGAGAACATTCCTTCTTTAGCTCATATTCCAAGAATATTAAGTGAATACAATCGAATATTCATTTGCACTACGGCTTGGTAGTTTACTAACGAGTTAACAAAACTTAAATTCTACTTTTTGAGTCTAAGAATACAACAATATCTTAAATATTTACAAATAAAATATTAAATTGGAGATTTAATTGGTGCCTCACCAGTTGCCAGCATTTGAAGATTGTTAAATACTAATTGTTTTTGCAAAGTTTAACCCAGGCTGCATAGTTGGTTTTTCGTAGTTTTCTAGGTTTTCTTTACAAAGGTTCTCTATGAAAGCATCTTAACCCTTTGTGGTGCACTACACTTTAAAGTCGGTATTTCAACAAGAAAAGTTGTATGCAGTCTATCTAGGCCTAAAGGAGTATACAGATAAAATTTTGTAAAAACTGCACTTACCGTTTCAATTCTATGGGTGTTCCATGAAATGGTACACTGCGCCACCAGAGCTCTTAAAAGTGCGACTAAGCGAGCATTGCAGTGAAGCATGAAAATGAGTAGAAGCTTTTGTATAATAATTAAAAAACACTGTATTATAGCTGTATACATGGTTTTCTGGATATACATAACTTTCTTGAATATACATGGATAAATGAGATAAATGTATGTATATACACAAGTCCTATATACAAAAATATTAACAAATTTTTTGATTTCATAGCTTCATGAAATTTTCAAATCATGTCACATCTTTTTGATAGAAGCATAAACCAACTTTGCAGGTTTTGAACAAAAAACTTGTTTTGTGCGGCTTCTGTTCCGTGCAACAATATGTTTCGATTCCAGGTAAAAAGAAAGAAAAAAGAGAAAGAAAAACTCTTTCCGAAGAGGAAAGAGTTTTCCTGCCATTTATGGAAAATTAATAATAAAAAATTAACTGCAATTAATATTAACAATAAAGAAAAATAAGCTATAAGATATACATACACAAAAAATATCTACACAGTTATTGTAAATAAACAGGAATGAGACTAAAAAGTGATAGCAAAATAATTCGCACAGGTTCCCTAAGTAAAGATAACTCAACCTATTGATAAAATTCCCCCTTGAAAACTACTCACAAAAATTTCAAGATGCCCATATTAGGACTTTCATAGCACAAACCGCACCTCCTCTCAAGACTGCTTTGTTTGAATTCATTTCCCCAAAACAACGTAAATAGAAAACATATACAACAAATGTTTTGATGCGTAATAGCATGAGATCGCTAAAGGCGCAGTGTTTCCACTAATGGAACACCCCGTTTTATTCAATGATTCTGCGCATGCTTTTTGTATGAAAAATGTAAAGAAATATATAACAAATAATATAGAGTTCAACCATCAATATTATATGACATTTTTTATTCAAACAAATTTTTTTACGTCACAAAAAACATAGAAAATAAATGGATTTTAATAACACATCATAAATGAAAATTCTGGGTCTCCTTGTGATATGCTGCCATCAACTATTTAAAAAGAGAAGTTTGAAGTATATTATAAAGGCATTTTTATCCATTTAGGTTTGAATTTATCGGTTTCAGAAGGGATTCTATTTTGGGTGTTCCACTCTATGTTCAAACAACCAACTAATCTAGTTTAAGCGTGATTTCCAAGTGAAGTTACTAGCAAAACCCGAATACTCATTAAAAATCACGTAGCTTGCCAATCGGGAGTAACATGAAAGATACAGCGCCAATAATTGAATTGCTGTTACGGTACGCTGCTTCTAAACTTAGATGGTCATTCCTTAATTAAATATAATTGATTTGTAACTTCTACTAGAGCGGTAAGAATTTAAGTGCAAATAAATAATATTGTATGCAATCTTGATTAATATAAAATTAGAAATATTTGCATTCAGACTAAAAAATTTTTGAAATATTTGCAATTACTTTATAAGAAGAAGGATTATTAATAACCGTAATAATTACTTATTATATTACTGATAATTAGAATTCAGTTCTTGACAATTACATTCTAAATTAGAATTTTAAGGATATAATGGATTGGATTGGATTATTCAATTATGGCAAAGCACACGAGGGCTATCTGCCTAAAGGGAGGAATGCTTTCGTGGAGGACTTTCTAAGGGAAACTGGCTCGTATACACATTACACATGAGAAAAACCACGAAAACATCCATGCTGCCAGCCCGTTCGCAGGATTTGAACCTCAGACCGAACTACCAGTGTTCAACCTCTTTACCACTTGGCCGCTGGTGGGCTTAAGGATATAATGAAAATAGATACGCATAAAAATACATTTAAGGATAAAAAATGAGTTGATTTTTTATGTTTAAAAACTTCTTAATTCATTTAATAAACATCGTACCCTCGTTGTTAATTGAGTCCAGAATGTTGCGTGTCGTTTATATAATTATTCTTACTTCTCCACAGAACCTGCTGACTTATCCAGCCATTAAGTAGCTGCAGATGATTTCTACATAACCATTGAACTTCCATTAATTCGGTCTATAGAGGGTTGTACGTTTATATCATAAATTGACTTAATGATATAAAAATGATTATTCTAAATCTTATGTTTCTATAAGAATATACTGTGCTTTAAAAATATGTATGATAGTATCAGCCGCTCTTTCAGCCACTTCATAAGCAACAGCTTGTTTAGAAATAAATTATGCAGTTAATGTCATAAAATATTTTGATAAAATTCAAATAAACATCAAACAAAAGTTCTCAGCTTTAGACAATTCGATTTAAACAAAGTTAAAGTAAAGTAGCAGATGATAAAACGAAGAAAAAAATTTACTCTTACAAATATTTTTTTTAAAAAGGAAAAAAAAAGAGAAATTAAAAAAAAAAAAAAAAAAAAAAAAAAGTTAAAAATTTGAATATCATCTATAATTTTAAAAAAAATATTTTTTCATATAGTATTAATAAATATTTATTACGCATGATTGAGGTAAAAAAACCATATAATTAATTCTCCGTAAAAATTGATTTTAAATTTAAGGTTAAAAATAGCTGT
Source organism: Stegodyphus dumicola (assembly GCF_044657685.1). Classification (NCBI taxonomy): domain Eukaryota; kingdom Metazoa; phylum Arthropoda; class Arachnida; order Araneae; family Eresidae; genus Stegodyphus; species Stegodyphus dumicola. The sequence continues at coordinate 190,656,900 of NC_140772.1, read as the reverse complement.
GACAATTTACTGCAACAAAAATACATAAACCACATTTGGCGTTATTATCGCTCAAAAAAAAAAAAAGATGCCAAATTTCCAAACACGAAAATATGTAAATTCATGTATATCTTAGAAAATTTTTAATAAAAAAGTCTAATTTTTTGCAGGTATGCTTAGAAATACACCTACTTTACTACTACTTACTACTTTTACTACTGATGGTAAAAATTTTATAGGTTATAATTCAAAATTTTTTTCGAAAAATTTATAAAAATTATTTAAAAATAGAAATTTAAAAAATAAAACAAAAAAATGGGCAAATTTTATTTGGAATGAACCTAAATTTCAAAATGTGAAAGTAAAAATCAAAAAAGTTTAATACAAAAAGAGATATTAATAAATATTTGCCAAATTCAATTAACATTGAGGTGCTAAAATTTTGAGAGCTAATATTTTAAAAACTACTCGTACGATTTTTACAAAACTCGGCATTCTAGCATAATTTGAATTGTAGAATCGAAATATGGAACAAAATTAGTATATTATTTCACAAAAAGTCCGATTTTGTGTGAAAATACCTATGTTAGAATAGTGCTATATATAAACCTAATATATATCCTAAGTCGCGCTTTCGAGACATGAAAAACGCAGTTTGAATTTTTTCAATCGGCCCAGGAGAACGAGAGATATAGCACTGTCCCATTTTTTTTTTTTTTTTTTAAGCAGTGTACCACCTTCTGTTATTTTTATTAAATGTTCTGTGGTGTGGAAAACGTTGGAATTGTTATTTAGCATCTTCAACTTCCCTACCACATACATGTACTTTGGATTACAAGAACTTTTCTGGAACTAACCATGCTTCCAAACTAAGGCACCATTGTTGCACGGATTTTTAATATTTATGACTTTTAAAACTCATGCAAGACAGACATACTCAATATAGGAATGACAGAAAGTATGAAACAGACATAGTCAGTGTTTTGCCTTATTATGAATTTCACAGATTTCATGCAACTAAGCAAATGCAGCAGTTACTTCCATTAATGTACTCATATTTTTGTTTTGTTTTTATAGTAGTCTGAAAAAATACTATATTAAAATTTTTACTATAAAACACTTTTATATTTGTGTTTAAAATAATTTCTATGAAACCCCAAATTTATTAATTAGAAAATTTGCATCTTTTCCCACTGTTCTAAACATAATTTATTGTAAATACTAAAAACAGGACTTAGCTTTTTCATATAACAAAGTCTTCCCATGGGGGGGGGGCAGGGAATGCTCTCCCAAAATTACTAATAGTAAAATATTTTTCTAATCTTAAAAAAAATAAATAAATAAATAAAATAAGGGGGGGGAAGAGAAAAACCCTGCAACTATTTACATTGTTAATTTTGTTAAAGATGATTACATGTAATCTAACAAAAAGGGGAATATCTACACTGAAAATAATAACTTTAAAAATTGATTTAAAATCAAATTTCAGTATCTTCTATGACATAAAATTCAATTCACTTTAAATTAGTTTCATTTTCAGTACAGAAATTGATTTTATTCTTAAGTAAGTCATTTCCTTGATTTGAAACAAATCATTCTTAAGTTAGTAGTTGCAAGTGAATGGTAATGGTGTAATATTTCTATGACTTGCTTCTAACAATTAACATTACATGCAATTAAAGCTCAAAAATAAAATCAGTAAATACAGAATAGTGAGGCTCATGGTTTTCGATATAATTAAAATAAAAGTAAAAAATCTCAAAAGGTTATTAATAAAATACAGATAATATATGGACAAAAAGAACAAAAAAACAAAGCTTTATTTAAAAAAAAAAAAAAAAAACAATTAGTTTTTCTTAACACTTTTGCTGAGATAGTATATTTTTAGTAAATTGTAAATTTTTATTAGTAAATGAAATATATATGTGAAATATTATTGTTCAAAAAAATATCTATCAAATACAATACACATCTGGATGCTACAGTTCAGTATCATTGAAAAATAATCACGTCACAAAATATTAACATACAAAAATTTTTAGCTGCCTTAACCACTTCCCAGTTTTGCCCGAACGCCGTTCGGGTACTTGTAAATGGCACTTTTTTGATTTTCCCGAGCGGCGCTCGGGCAAAACTTTTTTTCTAGTCTAATACACAGATTTGCCCGAATTTTTTGCTTGTTTAGTGTGTAATGTTTCTAACAGATGGCGCTAGTAGTCCAGTAAAGTTAGAATTGCAAAACATCTGGTTTCAAGGTTAGGTTTTACTGAATTCTTTTACGCAAATAAAGGCGCGAAATTTCTTTTCACTAGCTCCGGTGTTCCGGCTACTGCGAATACTATTTGTTTTAAATTTGGAGCTAAAATAAAAGAAGAAATGAATGATAATGAGAAGCTTATAACTGAAGATATAACTCTGATATTGACTCAGATAGTGAATCTGAAATTTCACTAAATGATTCTGGAAGTAATGGCAGTTTGTTGTCTGACTTCTCTAGTGATGAAGAAACGGAAAGTATAGATAATCTAACGCAAATTTGGAACTTTTATGAACTTGATATTAATAATCCTTCTTTCATGATATTAATAATTCTTCTTTGGAATCGAACAGATATGTAATAACAATAAAACATTTTAAATTCTGACATCTATTTTTGTAAAGTGTGTTTTCCAGTTCGCTTACTTGTTCGAAAAAAGCCAACTTTAAGGAAATATGTGCTTTTTACGATGAAAATAAAAATTAGCATAAATCAATAAATTCAATACTTGTAATAGTTCTGACTGCTGATTTGGGTTTATATAATGACTTTCTTCATAAAAATGTTTATCAAAAATATGCTTATTTTTTGTCATAATATGACGGAAAAAAGAATCTGTTAAGTGGTTAAAGAACTTAAACATTTGTTCAACATTTATATACGGATATAAAATATAATTATCTAGCATGCATAGTAGTAACTAATTATTAAACTAACTGATGGATTTAAATATCAGAAAAATATTTACACACCAAATACTTACAAACAGGGACAAATACAGAAAAATACTACATAACAGCAAAATATAATGCATAACTCTAGCAATGAATTGTTTCCTTCCTATTTAAACTATTAAAATTAACAATAAATAGTACATTAAAAATTTCAGAAACTCTGAAAAATAAGAATGACTAAATTATTTCCTTGGGCACAAAATTAAAAGGTACCAATAAATAATAATTATTGTATTTCCTGGCTATTTAGCTTTTAAACAAAACTTCTTTTCTTTTTCTGTTAAAGATAAAAATAATCTGAGAGGCTGTAATTATAACAGAAAAGCAGATAAATAAAAAATAGGACCCTTTTTGCAACAAAATTTAAGTTTCATATTAATGCAATGTTTGCTACTACAACATGTTTACTAGTTCTGGTACTCTTCTGTAATCTGGACCGGATTCAGAAATGTATGTATGTATGTATGCATGCATGCATGCATGTATGTATGTATGGATGAATGTGTATATGTACATATGCATTTATATGTGTGAACACATACATACAATCTTGAATGAATCTGGTCCTGATCACAGAAGAGTACCTTAGTTCTCATCATCTTAGAAATCACTCACATAAAAACAAGTGTTCTTGACATATTTTAATAGCAACAAACATTAAATTTTGTGTAACCAATGCTAAAATTTATATTTAATTTTGCTTGAATATGATCATGATTTATCTTTATGATAATTTTATTTCTTATATATCTATTACATCTTCATTTATCTATCATTATTTAGCTTCAATTCTGTTTCCTTGCCAATATATAGTATACTTATCTCTATGAACGGTGTGAGACTTTCAATAAATTAAAAAAAAAAAAAAAAATGTCAGAAGTCTTATTCATTTATGCAATCAAATCTACAATTCATCACTAAAGTCAATAACTTTTTTCCCTTTTTTAATAATAACTGCTTTCTTCAATGCTATTTCTTTTAAGGGACAATAAAAAAGTTAATAAAATAATAATGAAACAAAGCAGAACAACTTAATATTTTGCAATTCCTCTGTAACAGAAATTCAGTAAAACATGGCCAAAGAGAATTTTATACAGAAATTATAGAACATTTTGGACAAACCAATATGAAATAATACAGTGCAGTTGTTTCCTTTACATATTACAAGTGCAGCTTTATAAGAATATTATTTGCATATTAAAATACTAACAACATGTAAATATCAAAGGTAAAATTATTTATAAAATTGTTTAATATTAGCATTATTAATAAAGGGTTGCATAAACTGCATATAAATACATTTCATAGATTCAAAATACAAGAACATAAATGTCACAGATGTATATAAATAGAAATATGAAAAATACATCATCACTCATGACAAAAGACACAATCAAGTTTTCTTTTCCCTCACATGATAATACAAAAAATACAATATAATAGGAACATGATTAATATATTTTAGTCAAAAAATATATCTTTTGATTAAAAAATTTCATTTAAAAGCATTACCCTCTATAGGGCATGATCACTTCTGTTTTTCACGATTTATTTTTATTCCCTATTTATTACTTGGTTGTTTATCATATTTTGCTACCTTTTATAAGTTGTAAATAATTTTCAAGAAAACAGATTTTAAGAAAATAAATTACTGTACCAATCAACTTACACATATGTGAATAAGGTTATGAACAGATGGCTTCAAAATTAAATGACACTCAGATGGCTTTTTATACAGTTGGCACAGTTACATATTATTACTCTATCAAATATATGAATTTTTTATTAAAAAATACATGCTTACAAATCATGTAATAAAAGATTAATATTTAACATTTTAAAGGAAGATTCACAATTAAAATATTAATAAATAAATACTTAAATTTAAAGAAATTTTTTATTGAAATTAAGGAGCTCAAATATGTGCACAAAGATCATTTATGAATGATGACTATTCAATTCATTAAAAACCAATGCAGCATAAAAGTTCATAATTTTTAAGTTATATAAAAGTTATGGACAACCTACAGTATTAACATAATTTATGTACAAATATAAAACAACCTGCACGTAATAAAGAAAAAGTTACGCAAAATACATCACTTTATTAGAATTGGAATGTACTGTTACAGCTCTTGCTAGAGCTTTGTGTGTCTTGTCTTCGCCATTGGCTGATTGATGGCTGCCATCTCCGCTATACAAAGATATAAAGGCATTAAAAAAACTGAAAATATTACATGTGTTTTAAAACTGCACATCATATTATGTATGTATTACTATAGATACAAGCTGTCTGTAGACTTCATTTTAAAGAAAAAAAGGTAACAAAAATATAGTGAAATGTCTTAGTGCTTAAAAACTTTCAAAATTCTGAAAGTGATGAGTATTTTTGGAAACATAATTAAACACTGCTAATGAATATCATCTCTTTATTCTTCCACAAAGCCCAAAATTATTTGGGACCATGTATCACTATTTTAGATATCTCACTATCTTGGATACTTGATAGATTTATTGTATTTCTTCAAATATTCTTATATAGAAGAAAAACTTTTTTGCTTAAACATAAAATAGAATGTAAAATACAACTAGAGAGAATCTCCAGATATCAAACATATTATAATTTAAGTGCTTAATTGGGGGTAAGGGAGAAAAAAGCTGTTAAAGAAATGTCTTAACAAATTTTACAAAATATATACTTGTGCGAGAACATTCAATGGCTTATCAATGAGAAATAGTACATAGCATTTTTTTCTGTTACACAATAAAAAAACCTTATCTTCATTAAAAACTAATATTATATTATTCATTATTATAATTCATTATAGTAATGAATAACAACATAATATTAATAATTAAGGAATACTATAATACTATTAAGGAATAATATTTTAAATGGGAACAATATTGCGTGTGTAATAAGAGTGACAGGATTTGTTTTATGCATTCAGATAACCATCACAGCTCTGAATACTATTAAAAATAAATTTACAATGTAATGAACAAGATCTACAAAGAATTCCTTATCAAATTCTCAATATTCAACATCAAAAGCTAATTTTATTACACGAATCCTTAAACACTGCTAATGAATATCATCTCTTTATTCTTCCACAAAGCCCAAAATTATTTGGGACCATGTATCACTATTTTAGATATCTCACTATCTTAGATACTTGATAGATTTATTGTATTTCTTCAAATATTCTTATATAGAAGAATCCCTTTTTGTTTTCCATATAGGTCATCATTAAAGGAGACAAAGGAAAAAAAAACTCGTCATTTACATGTACACTAACTTTATTGCCAGCGGCGAAAAAGTTCTAAAAGTTTCACATATTTAAACTTGCAAAACTCTAGAAAACTAAGGTTAAGATTTCTACAGAACTGCTTCGAAAAACATGACAGATGTTCTACAACTAGAAATGTCAGTCAAAGAGTTCTCTCTAAAATGTATGAATAACATTTACTCATGAACAACATTAAAAATTTTTTCACACATATGTGTGAATATTAAATCTATTTTCAAGCTTTGTACAGAAACATCTGATATGTTTTTAAGCAAATGCATGCAGACCTGATTAAGAACTTGCAAAAAAGGTTAATAATATAAAAAAATAACTAAGAATATTAAATAATGAAGAGATAGTCAGCCTAAAATAAATACTATTAGTAAAGAATAGAATGACAACTAAAATATATTCTGAAGATAATTTATCACATAGAATTTCATTTTCAACAAAATTCAAGAGCATAATATATCCCTGCCAGTATTTAACTGTCAGTGAGAATTACAACTAAAATAAAAATCTGATGTGTACACCACATGACTTCCTTATCCCGTTATATATCCCGTCGGTTACAATTAAATGTCAATAATTAAGTCAGTGTCCGGACTGATGGCGCACCTTCCATGAAAGGTAAAAAATAAGGATTCATTGCTTTATTTAAAAAAATCTGATGTGTACACCACATGACTTCCTTGTATGGAATATTAAATTATACGCATTTTTTCTTGCATTTCATTTAAACTTATTCGACTGAATTAAACCTACTTCACCGACAGCGCATAAACCACAATAGAATAAATGCATTCTTTAAAATTCACTTTGTTTACCATAGCGACACTCTGGCGCTATGGTAAACAAAGTGATGGTATGGTATGGTGCTATGGTAAACAAAGTGATGGTATGGTATGGCGCTATGGTAAACTCTCCTCTCTCTATGTATAAAAGAAATTAAGCAAACAAAACAAAAAAGAATCAGTTTTTCATAGATGATTGAGTATTTCTCATTCAATTAATTCAGTTCTCACTTCGCGAGACGTCAAAAATACATAACAACTCAAAATATCTATATTAAAAATTACGAAGTAAATCTCAAACGCTTATTTCCTCGAAAAAATTCCAGAAAGGATTAAGCATGATTTAAATAATAAATGAAGGCGTTATCTTTGTTGTTGCGAAGCTAAGTTTCTCTAGATTGGCAACAAATCCGCTATCCTGCTGTTTCAAATGCAAACGAGCAATGGCCGCCATCAAAAACATTATTAGGCTTAGCGGAACTTAAACAATTTTAAAATTGTTGATAATTCTAAAAATATTGCATACAGATTTACTAAAGGCATAAAAATCTTAACCGGAAAATAAGAACAACATAATTCAATCATTTTTAAAGAAAAAAATGTACAACTTACAAACATATAAGAGTAAAGAAACTGAGATCACTGAGCCGGGTAACAGAGTGGATATATATATGAATATATTTATATACGTTTGGTGCGGCCGATTGCAACCAAAATTTGAGGTGCACATCTACATGTTATAGCAGTCCTATATACAAAATTTTAACATTCTGAGGCTACTCGTTTTTTAGTTATGCGAGATACGTACGTAGATACGTTCGTAGAGACGCCACGAAAAATTCTCTTCAGAATTCATTTTAAAGCAGTTATTTTGTCTTACATACAGATATCGTGGAAATACATCGTTAAATTGCATTTGAAAGAGGTCAAAATTTGATATTTTCGTTGAAATATGCTGCCTGAAACTTTTCGCGATTACAATACTTCCTTTTTACTTCGTACAAGGAAGTAAAAAAGAAAACACAAGGAAAATAATCATGGAAAGACTTAATTTTTTTTATTACTTAGCATTAAAATCACAAATCAATGTTTCAACCTACTATGTTTTTTCTTTAATTATGAACACATTAAATACGAGACATTTAGATACCTGGTGCTGATAAAGGATTTCATTAAATAACTATGAATCTATTATAAGATTTTACCATAAATGTTTTAATACTATGTAATATTGCCTAAATTTTGAAATATGTAATTTTCCCTTTTTTTGTAAAACCAAGTTAAAAAGACAAAAGATTAAATAATACAGATTTATATTACATGAGAATTGAGCTTACCTATCATGTTCCTTCTCTGTCATATGATAGCGAGCACGAAAAGCTACCAAATGTGCATAATATACAGGTGCAGGAATAGAAACAGATCTAGTACAGCGAGCATATGTGTGACATAATTGATATGTTAGAGACTGTAGTTCATCAGATTTAAACTGATTATCATCCCAGAGTACATGATAATGAGCTGGCCTACTTGTTCCCTGGAGAAAAAAAAAAAAAAAAAAAAAAAAAAAAACTCTCTTTATATATATAAATAGAATTTTAAATTAATATAAATTTAAAATTAACATTAAAAAGCAAACAGTTATAATTTTCCAACAAAATAATGCAAAAATGGAAATTTATGAACAATTTTAAATTAATATAAATTTAAAACTAACATTAAAAAGCAAACAGTTATAATATTCCCACAAAAATGGATTAATTTCTAAAGCAATTTAATTAGTACAATATATACAGGATCTTAACACACTCATTAACATTAATTCAACAGTAGATAATATTTAGGTCAACTGGTTTGAAAACAATAAGAAAGATGTGACAGAAGTTGATGCTTATATTCTCTGATTGCTTCTCTAATTTTGATGCTTTGCATGTATAGGAGAAATATATGGTACAAAGAGATAAATAATATCACTGTCAGACTAAATAAAACATTGATGTATGCAAAATTTGGGTGTTTTAAATGTTCTAGAGACTGTAAAAATTTCATCCAGAATTTTTTTTGATTTGATTTACATTATAACGTCATGTTATGCAAATAAATAAAGAATGTGGAATGAAAACTTATGGATATACATAAACATATAAATATAAGTAGATTACAACACTCATACAAGAGATCATAATATAAAACAAACTTATGCAGAAAACAAGTTTAAGAGATAAACATTGATTCAGTATATGGCATAAATTTACTTAAAACACATTTTGGGGGAAAATATTAATTTTTCTTTATTAACAATTAAAATTTTTCCTGAAAATGTCTAAATTTGGAGTACAAAACTTTTGAGGCACACTAAAGATTTTCAGATGAACATGTTTATCTGGACTGATTAGACAACAGATGAATACATGTCATAATAGACATTATGTTTTTTATAATTATGGACTAATTAAATGCTTTAAATTTGGAAATAAATTACACTTTATTTAATGAAAAAACTCTTTATTTAATAGTATAATTTGAATTATTTTTGCTAACTTTTCTCCTTTTTGGAAATTGTATTCATTTAGTTTCAAAGAGCAAATTAAACTTATAAGCTCTCAAAACAGCAATACCAAATATCTTACGAACATAGAAGCTAGCTGCTTATTTGAATATTGCTCCTCTTAATCTAAGCTATAATTACAATAGCTAGACAAACCTAAATCATCATGTTTTATTTTCTCTACCCCCCCCCCAAAAAAAAAGATTTTTAATTATTCATCTTCATTAACAAAATCAATTCCTTTCCTTAGATTTCATTCTCAAAGGACTGAATATTTAATTATGGTTAAGCTCACTCAAGTCTCTTTGTAAGGATGTATGTGTTCATGGAAGACTCTATTAACCCGTTACTGCCCAGCAATCTATTTATAGATCATTTACTTTTAGAATGACCATTAAGAACAATATCTTTTAATTACCGTAATTTCGCACGTATAGTCCGCAGACACGATTTTATATAAAAAAAATTTCAAAAATCGTCAGATAGTCCGCACCACCGGATACTCCGCGGACTATACGTCCGAAATTACGTTTTTTTAATACGGCAATATTCCCATGCCTTTTAAACACATCCTTTTGTTTGCGCCAATTTCTCACCGCTTTCTCGTCCACTTCAAAATAACGGGGTAAAATCCTAGTACACGGTGCAGCCTTGGTGCGACTTTGAAAATTATCGCCAACACCAAACATGATCCAAAGAACGCCTATATATATAGTATACACACATAGTATATATACTATATACATAGTATATACTATGTTTAACTATATATTTTCTTTGAATGACCCGTTAACTACTCATCGTATATGTCCCGTTTTCACTGCTCATCATAAAGTCGCCAAAAGTAGCCAAATCCCGTGTGCACCGAATACTAATATTAAACCAATAACGGCCCGCTTCTCTATTTCATCTTATTCAGCTTTCTCAACTACCTTGAGTTTAACTCAGCAGTAAAAACTTCGGCGATGTTTCATCAACGTTATCGAAGATGAAAGACAAAATACGAAACAAAATACTGTGCAACGTGCTATACTCGTGATAAGTGGTAATGAAATGTGACCTTCGACTCCACTCACTCGGTGTTGCCGAATCACGCTTTTTTCTTCCTACTCCAGGTACTTGCTACTATGGCTCCTAAAAACCGAGCTGACGCATTACTTTTCCCCCCTCCCGGCAGTTGCGCTAAAGCATTGCGAAGGATACTGGGATACAAGACTGGTTGCGCTAAGTGAGTGCTCACACAACTTTCTTTGGCTCATATCCCCGGCATCGCTTGATGCGCGAGCCTGGATTTTAGGAGCTCTACTTGCTACTACTCATTCGTTCTGCACTATGCTCTATGGTTTACTATCGATACGATACATACGAATGTTTTCTTGGAATTTCGCGCTTTTTTTATATTTGATCATCGGCAGTTCACGACAGCGTGTTTTTTAAATTTCAACGATTTTAACCGTGAACAACCAGCGTATTATCCGCACTGGTGGATAGTCCGCAGCTTCAAAAATTCGCATTTTAAACACAGATAGTCCGCGGACTATACGCGCGAAATTACAGTACTTCTTTTTGTCACTGGCTGATTTCCTTACACACGTGGCCATAACACCAAAGGTGTTTTTAAACATTCTTTTCCAAAACAGTCCAGCAGATAACATCTGAAGTTAGCCAAGTGATGCTTCATAGTGCTGATTTCGATTTTGTATTGAACGGGAAAAAAATTAGAAGTTATATTTTTCTTACGTGTTCTACATTTTCAATACCTCTTTAATTGTTCTACGTTATTCAGATTAGAAACATAACATTTCTTATAATTAAATTTTCAGCTTAAACATGCTGATCTATAAATAGATTGCTGGGCATTAGTGGTAACTAATACTTTTTTTCCCCTTTTCATTTTTTCCAAAATGTCCAGGCGTAAAGATTTTCACAACATCGAAGAAACATTAGAATATATGTTTTCTAAGGAGACTGAGTCAGATATAATTGTTGTACCACCTGAGGTGGACAAGTTAATGAATGAAGAGTGCTTTCAGGATGGTGAAATGATCACTCCATTGGTAAAAACATAAATGATTTTGGACCTAACTTTATGGAGCAACTGAAATCTACATCTAGTGCTAGAAATGAAAATAAAAAAGAGTTAGTTTGAAATTATCAAAAAAGTGCAGCCAAAACCAAATTGGACAAAAAATAACCCTATGTATGCTTTTAAAAAAGAAGGTAATTTGTCTGGTGAAAATTTTGAGAGTATTTCAAATATTTTAGAAAATAAGAGCCCATTTGAAATTTTTGAAAAGTTTTTAGCTCCCGAATTTTACTAATGTGTAATAAATGAAACAGAAAGATATACGGAAGTGTGGAAAAATAAACCAGAGTTTACAGTTATAATTGATGATTTGAAGAATTTTATTAGTTTTTTTGATTTTCTCTGGTTACCATACTTTGCGTAATGAACATGGTTACTGGTCAGAGGAATATCTCATGGTACCGATAGTAAAAAATGCAATGTTTCTAAATAAATATTTAGAAATTAAATCTGTAATCCATTTTGCCAACGATAATTATGCAGCAATGCAAACATCAGACTGGGCATTCAAAATAATAATAATAATAAAAAAAATAATAATCATGCATATAAATCACAGTTTTCAAAAATTCTGTATGTTGATGAAATGATGATTAGATATTACGGTCATCCTTTTTTCAAACTATTCTTAGAGGCAAACTTATACAGTTTTGCTATAATTCATGGACCATATGTGGAGCAAAGGGCTACTGTTATAATTTTGACTTATATTTTGGTGCAGAGAGTTTTGACAATACTCCTGAAACTTCAAATGACCTGCTTGGAACACGAGTGGTGAAAAAAAGCATAAAAGACATCTGAAGACATATCGCAAAAATTTGAAGGAAAGCATTGGAAGACATTTGGTGATGCCATTGGGACTAAAGTGATAGGCTCTGTGTGTTTAGATAGAAAACATCATGTTATAGGTGAAAGACAAAATCAAAGAAGATGCCAATATAAAAAATGTAAGAGAAGTCCTATTACGCTTTGTACAAAATGCGATGTAACACTTTGTGCAAAATGTTTTCCACTATACCACACTTAAATATTGCAAATTTGCTCAATTAAAATATAACTAAGGAAATGTAGATCAGTAAAATAATATTTTTTCCTTTTAAATATCTTTAGTTGGTTTCAATTTTCTAAAAAATTCATATTTTGTTAACTAAATTCATAATGTTTTAAACATAAGATCATAGAGCAGTTACTTGTTTTTTTATTAACGGAAGTGCTCAGCAATGTATTTATAGATCACCTCTTATCTGAACAGCTAATTATGGTAATTGAATAAAACTTCATAAATACTTATTTTATGATATATGAAATGTAATTTAAAAATATTTTTCAAAAATTCTCATTTTAAAATAATTTGGGCATTAACGGGTTAAATGAAACAGACTTGAAACAGAATAATGGGAATAAGGACCATTTTGCTATCTTAAAATTTCATATTTTCATATATTTTCCATTTTTATGACTAGCATGAGAATGAATTTTATATGACAAACTAAAAGTGAACACTTTTACTTTAAATGCCATCAGTCGAATGAGCTCTGACAACTCAAGTTTAGAAAGATACCTAAAATAACCAAACTGACCTTCATTTTCTTTTCTTAACTAAGGATTCAGAGTAAAATACAGTGCTTGCCTAGGCTACAGGTACTCCCCCCCAAAGCACACACACATATATATATATATATGTACTTTGGGTTAATTATTTAATTTATTAAGCTCAAGAGGAAAATACTGACAACCACATAAAGTTAGCCCACTTAATAGCAAAGAATAAACTAACAATGCCTTACTGCTCTAGTCCTTAAATAACTGAGGGGGGGAAGGAAGAGTTCGAGTTGTTCTAGCTTTTAAAATTCAAAAAGAGATTTTACACAAAAATTTCTTTAAAAAACAATACCAAATAACAATTTTCCAATGGAAAATCAAATTTACTAAACAGGAAATTATTTTAAGTGACTTTTTTTACTGTGGCTGTTAGCTTTGAAAAGACTTTTGAATCACCTAAAGGTTATTCTTAAGGCACATGAGGTTGAAGTACAACATGATTTAAAACTCCATTAAAACTTTAAAAAAGCACAAATAAAGCAAAACTGATCACTCTAAAGTACAATAAAAAAAAGTTGCAAAAAGTGTTTTTTTATTATTATTATTATTTATTTTTTGATAAAAATCATTGAAGGTATTCAAAAGAGAATGTAAATGACAAGAATGCATTTATGTTTAGCAGCAAGAGTGCATTCAGTTAATTTATTACAATAACAAGAATTGAACATAACTCCACCTCATAATTCAGACAAGTAAATATGCATTTGCAAATATGACACATGGTTTTGGTACAGTGTACACTAATAAAAATACATTTATATTTTTATTATTTTATATAAGAATTTAAAAAAATAAGTTCTAGATCCTATGATTCATTTAACGAACTACTTTTCATTGCTTAATTTTTGTTCCTTACTAATTTTTCTCTAATAAACATTAATTTTAAATTTAAAACTTCTAAAAGCTTAATTGTTCAAATTATAATCAATACTTAGCTTTTCAGTTTTTACACTTTTAAAATAAAACTTAGTACTTTAAAAGGATATCTTTAAAATGTCCTAGATGATTTCAAATAAGCCAACTTTTCAATAAATGGTACAGATGATAAGCTTCTGGATTTAGTTCTTAATTGATACACTATATAAAGGAAATCTGATTCAAAGTTATCAAAATTTTTCACTTACTTGAATACCAGCATGACTACACAGATAAAAGTCATTTTCAGATGGGTGAGTGATAAAAGAATCTACAGTTGTTCCAGCTGGAACATTTCCACTTTTACCAATTTGATATTTTTTGTCAGCACAAAATAATCTGGTATGATGTCTCCTCTCAACCACAATATATGTTATCCCAGGTTTGTAGTCAGATTCTAACTTCAGACAAGCTTCTCGTATAGCAAGAAGCTCTTGACTTAAAACCTATTAAAAATTTAAAATAGGCTTATAATGTTAATTTTCAAATAAATCTTAAGATGCTGATGTTAGTACTACTGTTTTATTTTTAACAATTAATACTCTATTAAACAAAGTTACTAAAAAAAAGTTTTAAATTATTTTAACTCAAACTTACTGGAAGAAGTTGGCCTTCCGAAACATGATCACGGTACATAATTATTCTTAATGGTTTAAAACGTGTTGCACGATAAAACTGAATGAGAAGTTCTTTAACCATTGTTGACAAATCTTGTATACTTTCTTGACGGCTACCCTGAACTCGAACTGCAGCAGCATAACGACTGGGATGAGCATCCATGCTGCCAACAACCTAAAGATAAAAAGCAAAAGCTACCATAAGTGTTAAAAGTTAAGTCTACTAATAATTTCTTCCAAATTTTGCCTAGATGACATTTTTTTTTGGACAGAATTTTTTTTTATTCAAACATATTACAAGAATTCATGTTTATTAGGAATTTATGTACTCATAATATAGAAATGGGAATAATGGGAATAAGGACCATTTTGCTATCTTAAAATTTCATATTTTCCATTTTTATGACTAGCATGAGAATGAATTTTATATGACAAACTAAAAGTGAACACTTTTACTTTAAATGCCATCAGTCGAATGAGCTCTGACAACTCAAGTTTAGAAAGATACCTAAAATAACCAAAATGACCTTCATTTTCTTTTCTTAACTAAGGATTCAGAGTAAAATACAGTGGTTGCCTAGGCTACAGGTACTCCCTCCCCCCAAAGCACACACACACACACACATATATATATATGTACTTTGGGTTAATTATTTAATTATTAATATAATTAATATATATGTTATTGTGAAAGACCGAAATCTCGAGAATGTTGACTTTCACCTGTGAATGTCAACATTCCCATAGTCGCTTGGTGTATGGCCAAAATATTTTCCAAATACTCTTATCTCTGACCTACACCGGTAAATGTCGACATTCACCGTGTACTAATGGTGACAGTTGAACATATAAGAATATTATATTTCCTTCTCCGTAATTCATTTGCGAAGAAATGCACTTGAGACTCAGAATAAGAACTTAAAACACACAGTACATTCAAAATGAGAAAGGAAAATAATAGAAGTTATAAACTTACCAAATTATGTGATTCAAATCGCATTTATTGCAACAACTTAAACTATTATGACACTTTGAATTCCACAAGAGGCCCTTGCTTTTACAACTGCATTTATTTGTGGAACACTTCCTTTTGGAATTTCAGCGTGTACATATACTCCTCTCTTTTCGACCTACACCAGAGCATATCTGTGATTGTCGACATACATCGGTGAGGGTCCGAATGTACAAGAATGTAAAGAAATATTCAATCTTTCACCGACGTATTTGGTAAATGTTGACATTCTCCGGTGAAAGTCGACATTCTCCAATTTCGGTCTTTCATGGTAACATATATATATATTAATTTGTAAAAATTATTACAGAAAGTAACTCACTAAAGTTTTATGAAGGGTAGTCAAGTTTAATGTGGATACCTTTTGCAGCTTGACAGATGTCAAAATAATTACACTCTTGCCAAATGCTTGTCAGCACTAAAAATATTGTACAGCAATTATTCCGAGTGCATACACTTTTTCAAAAAGTCCAGATTTGCACCTTTCTTTGGTAGAGATAATTCTTCTTCACTGAATAACAAGTGTTCAAGATAACTGTCATTTCTATCAATGTTTCAGGATGCAAGATCAGCTCTTAAGTAGTGATAATTTGGAGCTAATAAAAATTTATAACGATTTCCTTCTCTTTAAGCATCTTTACTAAGAATTAGAAATTTCTCTCAATATGCAAACCAATGTTTTCATTAGTTTCTGCGTACTTTATCTCCTAAATTGTAAACCTCTAAACAATGTACCTATGAGGGCTTACTTGATCTGGTAAAAGTTAAATAGTTCAAGAACTCCCAACAGACAAGAAGCAAATTATCGCTATGTCTCAAAGTAACTACAAAGTCAGACAAAGGTTTAAATAAGCCTCTTATTTAAACCGAACTTAAAGGTGTGTTTTCATGCTAACCAAATCAATTAAAGTTTGGGGTAATGTAATTAAACAAGAACAATAAAAGTCAAACAAAAAAATGTGGACTATTGGTCAAAGACTATACAATTTAATTTAATTTTAAGCTGGCTCAGTAACTCTACTGTCATAACAAATTCAAATGTCGGCAGGAGTAATGCAAAAATGGAATTTAAAATTTTCTATAGAAATTGATCTTAAAAATCTCCAAAATGTTGACAAGTCACCAAACTTAGATCCGTTCAATAAAAGAATTCACATCCCCAAAAGCGAAAAATTGTTGAAAAGCTCTTCATTAGAAAAAGTGAAATAATTTCGAAATACTTGTTTCACTTCTTGCTCAGAAACTCAACTGTATTATTATTTACATATATCCATTTACATTAGAAATAGGAACAAATCATAACCCATTCAAATAACCATATTTATCAATGAATCGCCAAAAATATACCTCCAAACTGCTAATTCACACTCAAAATGGCAGTCGTAAAAACAGACAGAAATTTCACATGATTAAAATTAAGGACCTTCTGCCAATTTCGGCCAAAATTAAGAACTTTTAAGGACCAAAAATCGATTCCAAAAAACTTAAGGACTTTTAAGGACTCTTAAGGACCGTACGAAACCTGTGGGAGCTACTAAATATATCTACTAAATGCAATTCAAATGCCAGTTTAACAGCAGAAGTGTGCTCGTCAAAATCTAAAAATCTTTCAGTATATTCTTCTATTAAATCCTTCTATTAAGTAATCTATTAGTAAATTCTTCTATTAAATAATCCAATGACACCTAGATATTCATTAAATGTTTTATTTTTACATTTTGCTGATTCGACATTTTCGCTAGCTCTGGGAAGTGATAAGAGAGCAGTGTTTAGAAAAATGCCAAATTTTTTTTTCAAAACGCTTGGATCTTTTGCCACATTTCATATATATGCTTTGTTTTACCTTGCAGGCAAATATTTAAATTGTTTTGTCGCAATACCAGAAAAAAATGCAATGTTTCTTCAAAATGCTTCATATGATTAAATCATATAGTTTTCCTTGTTCTTGATAAAAGTTTAAAATTCCCAATGATGCATTGCATTTATGTATATAGATGACAATCGAAATAGTTCTATACAGAGTGTCTTGCAAAATGGTTATTTTTGTGCAAAGATTTTGCTAATGCAAAATGCAGTGAAATATTATAAATTTTTTCAAGGTTTCCTTTTTACTTCCATGCACGAAGTAAAAAGGAAGTATTGTAATTGTGAAAAGTTTCAGGCAGCATATTTCAATGAAAATATCCATTTTGACAGCTATCGAATGCAATTTAACAATGTTTTTGCATGATATCTGTACGTAAGGAAAGAATAAAACACTCTTTTCCTCCAAAAAAATTATAAAACTGCTTTAAAATTAATTCTGAAGAGAATTTTTCGTGGCGTCTGTACGAACGTATGTACATACGTATCTCGCATAACTCAAAACGGAGTAGCCTCAGAACATTGAAATTTTGTATATAGGACTGCTATAACATGTAGATGTGCACCTCGTATTTTGGTTGCAGTCGGCCGCACCAAACGTATATAAATATATTTATATATATATATATATCCACTCTGTTACCCGGTTCAGTGATCTCAGTTTCTATACTCGTTTGTAAATTGTACATTTTTTGCTTTAAAAATGATTGAATTATGTTGTTTTTATCTTCCGGTTAAGGTTTCTATGCCTCTAGTAAATCTGTATGTAATATTTTTAGAATTATCAACAGTTTTAAAGTCGTTTAAGTACCACTAAGCCTTTTTTTTAATGCCGGCCATTGATTGCTTACATTTGAAACAGCAGACTAGTGGATTTGTTGCCAATCTAGAGAAACTTATCTTCACAACAACAAAGATAACGCCTTCATTTATTGTTGCGAATTAAAGCATGCTTAATCCTTTCTGGATTTTTTTCGAGGAAATAAGTGTTTAAGATTTACTTCGTAATTTTTAATATAGATATTTTGAGCTTTTATGTATTTTTGCCTTGTCGTGAAGTGAGAACTGAATTAATTGAATGAGAAATACTCAGTCATCTGTGAAAAACTGTTTCTTTTTCGTTTTGTTTCCTTAATTTCTTTTATACATCATTCTAGCTTTATTATAGTATTTGAATAGAACATGTGGCACGATTAGATAATTCTGTTCTTTAAATGATATAAATTTTGTGCATTATGAGTTATAATATGAACGAAATATAATACTGTTAAGTAAATCTAGCGCCAGAGTGTCGCTATGGTAAACAAAGTGAATTTTAAAGAATGCATTTATTCTATTGTGGTTTATGTGCTGTTGGCGAAATAGATTTAATTCAATCCAATAAGTTTAAATGAAATGCAAGAAAAATGTGTATAATTTAATATTCCATACAAGGAAGTCATGTGGTGTACACATCAGATTTTTTTAAATAAAGCAATGAATCCTTATTTTTTACCTTTCATGGAAGGTGTGCCATCAGTCCGGACACTGACTTAATTATTGACATTTAATTGTAACCGACGGGATATTTCTTTGGTGTTTTCGAGAATGTCAACTCTGCAAGTTCTTCCAGTTAGTTTACCCAATGCAAGAAGTTCTTCATAACATTGAATATCTTTAACTATGGCATGTTTATAAAATATAAAACTTGTTCCGAGTACGTTTTATCAGTACTTTTATCTAGCAACTGAATAAAACATCTTCATTTCTGATAATTGTACAAAGTGGCTCTGTTACATTTCCAACTAATTCATGTTGTTGATCTGATATCGTTTTTCTTGAAAGAGGGAATTGTTTGTATTTATCAACTTTTTCTGGATCTAACACGCCTACTGCTTCAAAAATACATTCTTTAATTATTTCTACATCACTAAATGGTCTGCCTCATTCTCCAAGTTTCTGTGCTATTTTGTAACAGTGACTGCAGTGATATTTTTCTTTACAAAAGCATTAAAAGATGTTTATTGATGATGCTTTTCATTTTTCAATTTTTGAACTGCAGCTTGTCACCTTCTATATTGAAATATTTATGTTCTTCATAAGTAAAACAGTGTTTATTTGCATCCGCTTTTTCAAAGTAGTCAAAAGACTACTTTGAAAAAAGCGGGTGTAAATAAACACACACACATATTGTATTGCACAATAATAAGCACATTATTTTATTTTTCACAGAAGTAGAAATAATCAAACTTCCACTGCACATTAAATTTTCTTCTCTTACATTTTGACATTATGGTGAAAACGAATATCAAATATAATCAAAAGTCTTTAATCCAGACTCGTCGGGACTTCGGCGATTCAGATTACCAATTTTTTCGGATTATCAGTTTAAATCTGGTAAGATGGTATGCAGAAATTATAAAATTAAAAATATGAAACCGTAATTTATGAAATAAAGAGCAATTATGATGTAAAGGGTATCAAAATTTTAAAAAAAAGCTTAATATTTATTTGTTTACTTTATTAAACATTTCTTTCGACGCGTGCATGCATAAAGCATACATTACGCATAGTCGAAATTAGAAAATTGCAACCAGAAAACTATTTGATGTGTCCTCGTGATATTTATAATGACGAGGAATTTGATTTAAATCATATCAAAGATGGAATACATCGAGATGAAATACTACATTTAGTAGGGAATTATTAGCTGAATAAAATAAAAAAACAACATCTGTCCTGAAGATAAGGATAGTGCTGACAGATAGACTTCCAGTTCATTGCTCGCCGCGACTTTCCCCGCAGAGCAGCGTGAAATCGATAAACAGATTTCCGAATGGTTAGAGAAACAAAGGATATGCCTTTATCCATTTTTTTGCAGCAATTCCACTTTTTGTTTGATGGACATCGAAACATACTTTCGCTTTGGCAGCTCCAGCATCGGAAATTCTATTTGACATAATCGAAAGTTCAAGCTTACTTTTATAAAATTGCTCTAACAGTCTGCAAAAAATAATAAGCCGGATCCAATTCGAAAATTAAGGAACAATGCAATCTGCAACATTAACTGAAATAGATCATTTTAGCTTAGCTTATACCGTCCGTTATACATTAAACGCACATGCGTAAACGTATTATGCGCATGCGTAAACGCCTACGTGCAGAAAGTTTGTAGCTTTGAGGTCCGGATTATGGGTATCCAGTTTAATGACTTTTGACAGAAGTATGTTTAAACAAGCATATATTTAATAAAAATACAATAAAACCTTTAAAGAAATAAAACAATAATAAGATTTTCACAATGGCCGAGAGCTATACGATAGAAGACTGTTACAAACACGTATAGATAGCTACAAATCACCAATTCCGGAACATACAGGAGAATGCTGAAGGATGGCAGGCAGAGGGAGAAAAGTAGGTACTACAGTCAAAAGTTGTTAATTCGGACACCCATAATCTGGACCTCAAAGCTAAAAACTTTCTGCGCAGGCGCTGCGTTAACACATGCGCATAGGCATTTACGCGTGTGCGTAAGACCGTTTACCACTGCGCATATGCGTGTGTGCAAGCGCAGAATAAGTTTTCGCATGCGTGTTTTATGTATAACGGACGGTATAATCTAAAATTATCTAATTATCTATTTCAGTTAATGTTGATGATTGCGTTGTTCCTTAATCTTCGAATTGGATCCGGCTTATTATTTTTTGCAGACTGTAAGAGCAATTTTATAAAAGTAAACTTGAACTTTCGATTATGTCAAATAGAATATCCGATTCTGGAGCTCCCAAAGGATAGTACAAAACGAAAGTATGTTTCGATGTCCATCAAACAAAAAGTGGAATTGCTGCAAAAAATGGATAAAGACATGAAGAATGTGACAGAGAGGTTAGTGAAAACGAAAAAATTTCGATTGACAAGTTAGTCGGTATTCTCGGCACAACAATTGACGGGACTTGAACAGCGGAACTTTGTAACTGAACAAGAAATTGTGTCTGTTTATAGAATTAAAGAGAAAGTATTATCACATAAAACGAAGCAACTTAAACAACTTACATTGAAAGAAATGTTTAATAATAAAGTAAACAAATAAATATTAAGCTTTTTTTTGTAAATTTTGATACGCCAAAGTCCCGACGAGTCCGGATTAATGACTTTTGACTGTATCTGTCTCCAGAACAGCCACCGTCGTCATGGTATCTGACGAATGCCGGTTGCTATATCAACAGGGTCAATGTATTTCACAAAGGGGTGAGCCATGGCTAAAAATAAGAACAAAACAGAAGAATTTCTATTGTTGGAGGTTGGCAAACTGAAAAGAGTGCCAGAATGGCAATAACTTCAGACTATGAAAGACTGCTAGAACTGCAACACTGCAGCATTCTGATTCATATTATGCTCAATAGATGGCCGCACGGTTTGCTAACAAGCGACCAGAATAACTAATGCTGATAGCATAGTGTTTCCTGGGCAAAGTCAGTTTATGCAGTTCTTTACCACACATGTGCCAATAATTAGTTCTAGCAAGTACAAGTAGACATGAAAGAGGCACCAGTCCATCATTAATTAGCCAAAAGGTAATGACTGTATCCACTAGCCATCTTGAGCACAGTCACCCAACAGCTGCTATGAGCATGAACTTCAGATGCCCAACTATGTGCAAGTCCACAGCAAATGGCAGAGGTGCCATCTTCAGCATCCAGTGGGCACCTCAGGAATGACCAGCTCTAATATTTATTTGGTTTAAGAAAGGATTAAATTACTTATACAGTACAAAGTCCGTAATCCGGACGTCCATTATCCAGAATGATCTATAATTCGGACCTCAAAGCCACAAACTTTTTTTTTGTATGCTTCACACATGTGCGTTTAATGTACAGTCAAAAGTCGTTAATCCGGACTCGTCGGGACTTCGGCGATTCCGAATTATCGATTTTTCCGGATTATAGATCATCAGCTTAAATCTCGTAAGATGGCATGATGCAGAAATTCTAAAATTAAAAATATGAAACCGTAATTTATGAAATAAAGAACAATTATGATATAAAGGGTATCAAAATTTACAAAAAAAAAGTTTAATATTTATTTGTTTACTTTATTAAACATTTCTTTCAATGTAAGTTGTTTAAGTTGCTTCGTTTTATGTGATAATACTTTCTCTTTAATTCTATAAACAGACATAATTTCTTGTTCAGTTACAAGTTCCTCTGTTCAAGTCCCGTAATTGCTGTGCCGAGAATACCGACTAACTTGTCAATCGAAATTTTTTCGTTTTCATTAACCTCTCTGTCACCTTCTTCATGTCTTTATCCATTTTTTGCAGCAATTCCACTTTTTTGTTTGATGGACATTGAAACATACTTTTGTTTTGTAGATCCTTTGGGAGCTCCAGCATCGGAAATTCTATTTGACATAATCGAAAGTTCAAGTTTACTTTTATAAAATTGCTCTTACAGTCTGCAAAAAATAAGCGGGATCCAATTCGAAGTTTAAGGAACAACGCAATCATCAACATTAACTGAAATAGATAATTAGCCATCCGTTATACATTAAACACGCATGTGAAAATGTATTCTGCGCTTGTGCACACGTATATGCGCAGTCGTAAAGGTCTTACGTGCACGCGTAAACGCCTATGCGCATGTGTCAATGTGGCGCATGCGCAGAAAGCTTTTAGCTTTGAGGTCCGGATTATGGGTGTCCGAATTAACGGAAGGTATAAGCTAGGCTAAAATTATCTTTACTTATTCTAAGGCATTTCAGTTAATGTTGCAGATTGCGCTGTTCCTTAATCTTCTAATTGGATCCGGCTTATTATTTTTTGCAGACTGTTAGAGCAATTTTATAAAAATAAGGCTTGAAACTTCGATTATGTCAAAAAGAGTTTGCAATTGTGGAGCTGCCATACCGCTTCTGATAGTGCAGAAAGTGACAGAGAGGTTATTGAAATTGAAAAAATTTCAATTGACAAGTTAGTCGGTATTATTGACACAGCAATTACAGGACTTGAACAGTGGAACTTTGTAACTGAACAAGAAATTATGTCTGTTTATAGAATTAAAGTATTATCACAAAAAACGAAGCAACTTAAACAGCTTACATTGAAAGAAATGTTTAATAAAGTAAACAAATAAATATTAAGTTTTTTTTTTTTTTTTTTTTTTTTTTTTGGTGCAAATTTTGAAACCCTTTAGATCATAATTGCTTTATTTCATAAATTACAGTTTAATATTTTTAATTGTATAATTTATGCATGCCATCTTACCAGATTTAAATTAATGATCTATAATCCATAGAAACCCCTAATTCGGAATCGCTGAAGTCTCGACGAGTCCGGATTATGGACTTTGTATTATATTTACATTGCTGCCATGGTATATTGAATATATTAATTCGCTCTTAATTGTATAGTGATACCTAAAATTTATTCGTACATAAGACAGTGCTAGTTACAGCCATTTACTGTCATAATACAAATAATTTTAAATAATTAATACAATCCTAATGCAATTATTAATAAATTAAATAAATTACAGTAGTAAATATTATTCTAAAACTTTATCTCATTTAAGAATTATAGTAGCATTTTAACAATGCTTTTAATGTTCTTACTTGACACAAGTCCTGTTAATTTTCTTAATTAAGACTGGAATTTTAATGATAAGTCATTTAGATGCCCAGGCAATATTTTAGAGGTACAGAATTACTTGGTCACTGGACACTGAAAGACATAGTGGTCTAGGTCTGTCCATTCCCCACATGTGCAAATACTAGCAGGAGAAAAATGTGGAGAAGGAACCGTGACTTGTTATAAACTGAGTACGAAATGGGTTGAAGCTTGGTAGTTTCTTTCTGAAAGAACTCATGTTCTACTCACTTCTGACACAGAATCCCATACTTGTTGTCAGCACTTCAGTGTTATTTTCTTCAATTTGTACTTTAGATGACAGCACAGCCAAGGTATGTTGACAAATAAATCTATTTGCATTTGAGTTGCTTGCTTTACAAGTTCACATCCTTCTCATTTCCTTGGTGGCCAAAGTGACCTTTTATCTAGAATATTGTGCAGTTGATTTCATTTTGGGTTAGGATTTTATTAATATCCTGTGCTATTGGCAAGAAGTTCATTAGATTCTTGATAGCCAAGAGTACTTATTGCTTGGCTGTGGTGAAAACTTTCCCGTTCTTCAAGCTTAATTTAATTCCCCAGTAAATTTCTGCTTGGAAAATGCTATTGCTGTTCAAAAGGTACCCCTGTCATGCAGTGGAATTTCCTAGAGATACTTCAATCCAGAAACTTACAATTAGTTCCAATAGTAAGTTTAATCTTTGGAAAAAAAAAAAAAAAAAAAAAAAAAAAAAAGAATATAATAATGCGAAAGTGCAGCACTCTTCAGAATAAATTAATGATGTTAATTCTTTTCTTAATTCAGCTAATAAATTTATGATTCTGAATTCTTCTTAACTCCTTTCTTGGATTCAAGAAAAATTGTAATAAAAAATGTGCATTTAATGAACTTGAGAGCAGGAAAGTAATTAAGTAAATCAACTGGTTCATATTTAAATAGGTTTTGCTGATGATTATTTTGTCATTATGCTGTGTCAAACTTAAAATGAGAAGTAGAATTTTGATTGAAAAGATGGTGACAAATGATAGTTTACGAAAATTAGCAGTTGTAAGAATGAAAGTAAAGTTAAGAATATATTTTTAACCAACACAAAGAAGGCAAACAAAATTTTATTATTTTAACATAACATTTTAAAACTATACTTTTTGATGTGCTTCATAGTCTAAAGTTAGCAAAAACAATTTTCTTTTTGAAATGAACTTTTAACTTTTAATAGCTGATTTCTAACCTCTCCTAGATGTTCACTCGAGGGAAGTAACTCATTCACCTTGTCTTTGCCCTGGCTCAGCACACATAATTTTTTTTTTTAAAATTGTTGTCTTCTTTATGCTGTTGCCTCTTTGCTTGGCCAGGGGTAATGTCAAATACTGGGAATTTTATGAGCATGAAATTTTTCTGATTTTTCTGGATGTAAGCAAAAGTTCAGGTCATTTATTGCTTTCAAATAGATCTTTTAAAATATGCCAAGATATGAAAAATAAACAATGATTATAGCTTTACAGACAAATCTGAACCTTCTTTTTTACAGTCAAAATTCGACTTTTCTTACCTTCATATAAACTTAAATCCCCTTTAATGTCAGCTTTGTTATATTCAAAATTTCTTTTTTCTATTTTATAACCAGAAATTTCTTATGCTAATTTATCATAAAAGTAAATTATAGCTTTACAGACAAATCTGAACCTTCTTTTATTTTACAGCCAAAATTCGACTTTTCTTACCTTCATATAAACTTAAATCCCCTTTAATGTCAGCTTTGTTATATTCAAACTTTCTTTTTTCTATTTTATAACCAGAAATTTCTTATGCTAATTTATCATAAAAGTAAATGAAACTATGTGTCTGAAATTAACTTGCAATTAAGTAATGTTACATACCAATATACTTTTACTAATCTTAGCACAGTACTACATTTCACAGTAAAAATTTGACTTTTCTTTCCTTCACATAAAATCCCCTTAAATGTCAGCTTTGTTGTAATCAAAATTTCTTTTTTCTATTTCATAACCATAAATTTCTTATGTCAATTTACCATAATAAATGAAAATATATCCCTTATATTAATCCATAATTAAGTAATGTTACATACAAATATACTTTTACTAATGTTAGCACAGTACTGCCAAGTTTGGAAAGAAGTAATTTTTTCTGAGCATCAGTAATAATCTACAAATACGCTCATATAAAAAATATTTTTATGGTATTACAGGTAATTTAACATTAAAGGTATCAATTTATGTGTAAAGGCAATACTTTGGTTCCAAATATTTCAGTTTTTAAAACTACCACCCTGAGCTCTCAGAAATTTGCAAATATAAAGCATTATAACATATAATTTTCAGAATACTCTAGTTCAATTTTTTTTTTTTTTTCCATTTCTCACAGCTCTTTCATTTAAAAAAAATATGAAGTCTTTCTAAGCTTATTGATGGTGACACTAATACAGTTCTGATAACAGTAACAATGAACTTTTCATCATGCAAATATTACTCATACTCGTAGCAATACATTTTACAAGGCTATTAATAATAAAATCAGTCTAAATATTTTCTTACAGCAGCAACAGTTGGCTTCCTGCAGGTATCAGCAGCAGGAGGATGAAGTATGTGAGCTCCAAAAAATATCACGGGTTCATTACAAACTTTTGCCCTGAAAAAACTAAATGTAAATATCAATTACATACATACATATATATAAAAGCAAATCAGGATTTTCTGGATTTAATATTACATATACTAACCTAATACTTGGAACAAGAATACTGTTAATACCACCAAGTTTCACATTGATCTTTAAACATAAATTTGACAGGGTTTGTGGTGAAGTTTTATTTACATTTTTGGCCTGTACACATTGAGTGGCTATTCCCAAAACAGTATCTCCTACACGTTTCACTTCCGCTGTAATGGTAATTAAAAAAAGATAAAATAAAAACCTGCAGTAAGTATCAAATGATTTTTAGAGATATGTGTGTATATATAAACACACACACTGAAGTACAAACCATAACAATACATAAAATTAAAATGCTTCAGTATTAGACTACTGAAATAAAAATTGTTTTCAGTTAATATGAATTTTATGGGCAGCATTTAATAATACAAATATGAGAAATTGTTTAATAATTGTGTACTTAACTAGGAACAATCAATAAATTAGCCCAAAATAAAAACTAAAATATATTTATTTATGAATCAATAAAATGATGATTTACATAATTACAAAAATACTTCAAATTAGAAATTTTTGATTCATTTCAATTTTAAAAAGTTATAGCCAGTATGATCAGAAATTTTATTTTCTACAGGCCATAGTGAAAATACTTCCACATAATTATCAAAGATAATTTATGAAAACATTGCTAAAAAGTTTGGATTTGGCAAGGCATTCAAATATAATATGGTACAAAGTCTAAGGACTCATCAGGACTTTGGCAATTCCGGATTTGGGAACTTCCTAGACTTTAAAATCACTAGTTTAAATAATAAGTTGACATGAAGAAATCACAAAATTAAAAATCTCAATAGCTGTTTATGAAACAATGAAGCATGTATAATCTTAGGGAATTAAAACCTACAACAAAAAAAAAAAGTTAGCTATTTATTTGTTTGTTTTATTAAACATTTCTTCCACAGTTAAGTTGCTTCATTTTTTGTGTTGATACTTTCTCTTTAATTTTACAGATAGGCATGATTTTTTGTTCAGTTACAAAATCTTGTAATTACAGTGTTGAGAATTCCCAATAAATTGTCAATAATTTTTTGTTTGTTTGTTCTCAACAACCTCCCTATCACTTTCTTCATGATCAGATGCAAAATTTTCTGCATTTGGACCTATACTATTGAATTTGTCATCTGTTAGTTGATTATTAGGGCATTATCATCGTAATGGAACACTTCTGCTATATCATCTTCATTTATTATCACTCCTCCACATTTCTTCACAGATTCTATTAACTGCAAAATTTCACTTTTTGTTTGTGATACCGAAAATCTTTCACATTTGTAGCTATCATCATAAATCTTCGTGAGCATCCGCTAAACACCACTGGCAACTAAAGACATGTTGTTCTGCTAAAATAAGTCTTACTCCTATCATCGCTTGAGGAAATTAAGCCTGAACTATATAAGTTTTCCTATTTATTATACTTACATCTATTTCCCGCATATGCTTAACGCTTATCTGAGTCCCGATGAAATAAATTCTCACACAATGGAACACTTCTGTTTTATCATCTCCATTTATTACCACTTCTCCACATTTCTTCACAAATTCCATTAAGAGGAAATTTTATTTTTTGTGAAAGGGCATACAGCAGGAATGGCCAAACTTTCAGTAAGAACTGCATGTTAAAATTCAAGAAACCTGAAGAGCTGCAAGTAGATTTACCAAAATCTGCAACTAAAGATTTATATAATTTTAAAAGCACTAAAATAGTTTTTGAATGGAAAGAAATATGTCAACTAATTTAACAATGATAGTTCATTTTATAATTGTGTAGTTAAAAATATAAATAATTCTTCAGAAAAGTATGTTTTCCACAACTGTTTTAAACTTGTATATGATGTACATAGTAATTTTTCTTCTTATATTAAGTAATTTTATTTCTTATATAAGTTATTATATATTCTTATTTATATTATATTTTCTTTTACAGGGTTCATACACATTTCTGCACAAGGAAATTAAGTACTAAGGACTTTTAAGAACCATTGATGAAAAAAATTAAGGACTATGACCAAATGCAAACTGAATAAATTCTATTAAAAATATTATATCTATGCTTGAACGTGAGTGGGATACATTATTATTAAACATAACTTAATTAACATAATTATTAATATTTTGAGAATAAAATTAATTTTATGAAATTTATCAAGTAGCATTAAATATTTTACACTCATAATAACTGGACACATCTGAAAGAAGATAAGTGATATTTTAGTTACGTTTTACTAACAGTTAACTTTTTTTTTTAATGTCTCATTTTGTCACATACTTGCTCAGACTAGAGATTTAGTAAGTAGATTTTATGTCAAGCAGCATAGGTTAAAATGAGCATTAAAATCATAATCAGCATGATTCTGACGCTGTTAGTGTCGTAGCTTCATGTAGAGTTTCTGGGGTTGTAACTCAGTTAATATACTTTAAGGTCCTAAAAAGCCACTAAAGCATTAGCAGTGATAAGTTGTTTTGCATCAAGTCTCACTAGATGCAAAGAATAAGTTTTGCATGAATTTTTATATTTTTGTGTTTTACCTTGGGACCACGGTAAAGGTTTAACACGTTGAGCCCAGCACCGAATCTGCTGTCCTTTCCGTTCAACCGACGGCAATATTGCGATCAAGCAGTGCAATATTGCTGACTTAAATTATTCATAAATTATACAAAAAGGAAGGAGAGGCATATAAAGTCCGAAAGTATTGTTTGAAATGTTATGATGACAATTCAAAACCATTTGGATACAAGATAGACAAAAATGTTACCAAAATAGTTGTTTCGTATTGTAATATGTGTAAAGCTAAGCCGTAGTTTTGTTTAGAATGTTTCAATAAATTTCATTAAAACTACATTTGATGACATTTCATTGAGACTATACTTATTTTTTAACTTTAATACTGTCGGTCCTGGCGACCGACGCCAGCCAAACGAAAATTCCGGTGCTGGTTCCCAGGGACCGACGCTGGGATCAGCATGTTAACGAAAGGCAATAACTTGCTTTAATATAGAGAGATAAATTTTAAGAGAATGCATTTAGCTATAATTAAATTAGGTATTAGATAACCTTAGTCATTATGGATTTACATGGCCACTATTAAATTAAATTAATTTTTTTAATAATATTTTTAAAAAAACCCTATTAATATCGCAATCTCATAAAATTTCACAGTTTAAAATACAGGCAATTTATGACATTGATTTTTAAACAATATTAGGATAATTACATATTAAAAGCTACAAAACATAAAACTCAACAACAAAGCAGCTTTCTTTAGACGATTTCGCTGTCACATCGAAGGTGACGTTTTTTTTAATATGGAACACATCGTATCCGGATGAGTTGTAATCTATCCGAACGAAATAATGAGTTGTAATTGTATCCGAACGAAATAAAGAGTTGATCTCGCAAGAAATCTACGATGATGACATGCATTTTTAATGAATTTTTAATGCATTTTTAATGAGTTTTTCAATTTATACTGAAAAATATGGATGAAACTCGTAAGGCGAAAGTTAAGCTCAGGATCATACACGCTGTGTATGATCCTGTAGATGATTGATCCCATCCAATATTTTTCATTTTATTTGAAAATTCTTTACAAAAATGCATGATTGCAAACATTTTATTTTTCTGTGTAAATTATTATTATTACTTTCTTTCTGTCTATAATTTTTTTTAAAAAATTATTACTATAATTTTTTTCCTGTTTAATTACTTTTGTATTTAAGAATAAATTTATTGAAAAAGCTGGAAATATTGTATTGGTATTTGCTTCAAATGCTGATTTTCTTTCCAAACTTCATTAATAAATTTTACTAAAACATCAAATCAATATCAAGAATCTGCTGTTTTTTTTTAACAGTAAAAATATTACTTTAAAGAAAAAAAGAAAAAATTATTTTCACTTATTTAAGAATAGTCACAATAGTCAATTCAATGGTGTAAGCTTTGTATAAGTAATAAAAGATTAATCTTTTGAGAAAGTGCTCTTATGAATTCCAAGAAGGAAAAAATGTAGTGAAATATGCTTAAAACAGTCAAGAGTCTAGGCAGTTTTGTCTCCTGTTGAAGTTCTGTTTTTTAATTACATTCTCCATGAAAGGAATTTACTTTTAATGAAACTGAATAGCACACATAATTCGTAACATAGACTATAATTTAATGAATAGTATTTATTATTATTATCCACTCTTTATTACTATCATTTGAATGGAATTTTGATCATTAAATTAATGCTATTTCTCTGGTAGAAATTCCTGGATAAGGTATGAATGTTTATAATTTTGATGTATTTGAAGACTTGGGTACCTAAAATTTGTCAATGTGAAATTACTTTTGAGATCTGGTCATAAATAGAAATGACAGCATATGTTGAAATTAAATTCAGGGGTGCGGCTTATACATGCAAATTATTAGAAATAGATGTATACAACACAGCAAAATGTATTTAATGATTGAGCTTAAAATACATTGTTGGGTGAACGTTTCCTAGTATCTTACTAGTTATGGTTGCTGGTCATTGTGACCAGTTGTGGGATACTAGTACTAGTGATAATTGATACTGGTAGTGCAGCAAACTACTATAGTGATCGACAGGGGCAGTGAATAAGGAGTGCTAAGCACACATGTTTCACTGTCATAGAAACATGTTCCTTTTGATTAAAAATTTAAAATAATAATAATAATAATAATAATGTATGGTAGGTACTGTTTTTAGCTTAACTGCTTTCACACCTGCATTAGATACAGATCTTATCCTCAAGATTTTTTTTAAATTAGGCATATTTAGAATATCGTATTTCTCCTAAGAGAAATTATATATAAAAATTGAAGAAGGTTTTATATATATAAATATGCATGTGCATGTTTATAGTATAGAGAGTACTACAGTACAATGCAGAAATATTCCATACTGCTTTGCACAGAAATATATGTGCCAACCAAGTATTGGTCTTTCAAAAAAATTTATCTAGACCATTTTGTTATTTTTCTTTTTTTACCTTCTTCTGTTATGTCTTGGCTTACAAGAAGGGCAGATAAAAGTGCATTCTGTTGAACCAGTAAAACTTTGTGGTGAGCTGAAAAGGCCATGATACAAAATAACGAAAACGAGCAGAGTGAGCGCGAGAAATCAATTGAGCTAGAAAACAGCGCACGAAAGGTGTAGACAGATCCACGCATGCGCAAATTTAGCTTCTCTCATTGGCCACAGCTTAGGCCCCTGTCTCGCAGGTGTGAACGGATGTCCCGTTTTTTATGCCCTTATGGCTATGCCTCTATGCGCTTTACGACCACGTCTGAACGCAGCTTTAAGGACTCTTAATGACTGTACGAACCCTGTTTTAGTAAGTGTAAATTACATAGTTTTCCTCCAGTTCTCAGTTTTTTTCTTATTCTAATTACAACTGTCAATTAATTTTAAACTGAAAAAGAGTGAAGCAAAGATATTTACAATAACACTCTACTGAAAAACTATATATCAATATCCAAAAATCATTTAAAACAAGCAGTTAACGTAATACCATTTTTGCATAAATATAACAGCTTAGCTTTTCTACATAATTAAAGTTTATCAGATCTTTTTTTTTTTTTTTTTTTTCTTTGACAACTCAGTTGCTTGATGGAATGTTTGTGTAACAAGTTACTTTTTTCTTCACCACTACATGGCAGATTATTATATTTCATACAAATTATCCTAAATATATATACATGTGCCAAGCATAGGTAAGATCATCCAGACCAGAAGGGGGAAATTTATTTATTGTAATTTAAAACTTGAAAATGCTTATAACTAAAAAGTAATTATAATATGTTAATTAAAAGAATAAAAATGATTAAAATATGAACAATATTAATTAACATTTGATTAGAATAATAAGTGTGATCACAAAATATTCCCCTTATTTCATTAGAAGCAGTTAAAAAAATCAAAACTTAATGCTTTGAATGCACATTAAATATCAAATACAAAAATTATTTAAAGATGACACTAGATATTAATACAATACATGTGATATTCCAGTAACACAAAATAGAATATTTAAATTTTTAATTTACATTTTAAAAAGGTTATATATTAATACATAAGTGTATCTCAATCACTTGTTTTATTAAAAAATATATTACGCAATAAAGCATTCAATATAACACACAATAACAGAATGAAAACAAATAAAATATATTATTACTCTTTAAATACTTTAAAATATCAGTACAAAAATTTGCCGAAAGATTATTAAAAAATTCAATAAGAAGGAAACTTCTTTAATATAACAACATTTTAAAAAAAAAATGTTGACTTGATGTTCTGGCTAAATCATTAACTGTATCATCACTTTCTATTTGGTTTAATGAACCAGTTCCATATTTCACCAAAATAAATGCTTCTAAATTTAATTGAGCAAGTACTGCATAATCGATATTTCACATATTTTAATTTTGAAAATGACCTTTCACAAATTACTAAAGATATTGGTAACATAAAGCAACTATTTATAAGCTAAAAGAAGAGTTGGATAGGCTTCTTGGTACATATCATCATCTTCTTGGTACATATCATTATCTTCTTGGTATCAGTGTATAGCAACATCACAAACAATTTTTGTAACTTTTACATATAGTTGTTTGATTCTCTCCTTAAAGTTTATTTTTCTTCAGATGATCCATTTTCTTTTTCTTTTGATACATCTACATCTGAAAAGCAAAAACCTAATGACCATTCCTACATTTGTCAATGAACTCGTTCTAGATGATGTGAAAGTGATGTGATTAAGTGAAAATGGTATTTAACTGCTGCTGGAGAAGATAAGGAATCATTCTTGTATATACTCTTATAAGTTATTGGAAAGCCTGCTGATTTAAGTGAATTTGATAGAGGGCAGATTGCAATAACCTGAAGATTTGGAACGAGTATCTCCAAAACTGCATGACTGGTGGGTTGCTCACAATCTATTGTTGTTGTCATTTATGAAAAATGGATAAATGATGGTGAAATCAGCAGCAGATGCCAAGGTGTTGACCATCCACATGTCATCAAAGGAAAAGAACATTGGAAACTGTCCCACTTGGTATACCAAAATCAGCACCAGATGCTGGTTTAGCTGACAGCCCAATGCAATCCAAGTGTATTAGAACATACAGTTCAGTGGATATTGTGAATATGGGACTGTGCAGCAAATGTCCTACTCATGTGCCTCTGCTGACCAAGCGTCATTGTCACCTATGCCCACAGTGGGTGGGGAAACATCAAGATTTGACCATGGATAAGTGGAAAAATGATAATTTCTCATTCATCCGATGAAGTAACTTTTTTCAACCAACAAGGCCTGGAAGTTGGCATACCAGGACAGAAACATGTTGATGGTTCTGTCCCGGTATGCCATCTTCCAGACGAACAGTTGCTCCCCTCAGCAGATGATACACAGGGGTGGTGGCAGTATTATGCTTTGGGGGACATTCTCATGGATGGCTCATCATAATTATAGTTAAGAACATCATGAAAATTTCCAAAAGAAGTCCAGAACTTTACAGTAACATGAGATTCTGAGTGAATGAAAGGCATTGGAACAGGGTGAAAAAGTTCAGTTTCTTACAAAAGTTGCCAATGCTGGGTAAATCCAATGTTGCTATCAAGAACTATAACCAGCAGCATGATGCATATCAGTTCAGATACCCAGTGCTTTTTTCTTCTTTTTTTAAAATTTTAAACCACTTCTGTAATGGAATTATTATAGAATATCTTGGAGTTTAAATAATACCAGAGCAGTGTTTTTTCCATAGAAAGTCCTCCCCACAGGCTGATAGCCCTCATATGCTTTGCCATAAATCAACTAAACCAAACCAAACTATCAGTGTACCCTTAGTTGTGGTAGAACAGACCATGAAAGCAGCGGATTATCTGAACATAACTGCGGATCAGTTGCACTCTCACATGGTGTCTATCATCCCAACTGGAAGTGAAATCTTCCAGCAAGACAACGTCCCATGTCACAAGGCTCAAATTGTCACAAACCAAACAAATACAGATTTGTTGAACACACAATATTGCATTATACACCATAAAAAAATGATGAAACCCTCAGTGTTGTATGTATGTATGTACACACACAAACAAAAAAAAATTTTTTAATGTTACTCAGAATTAATTAAAATTTTGGAAGATCCTAAGTCCTTAAAAAACAGACAGGAACGTTACTGCTCATTATATATATATATAGGGTTCGCTCAAAGTGTATATATACATACATATACATAATACACTTCGAGCGAACAACTTGAGGGGTGTGTGTATGTATATACACACACACACACCTCAAGCAAACCTACCAGAGCCAATCAAAGTGAGGAACAACATAAAAACTAAATCATTAGGTAAGCTTTATTTTTCCCAGTACAAGTTATAACTAAGTATATTCTTTATGCCATTTCATAAGATATGAGGTATGCTATTAAAGGAGGCTGTAGTTTATGCATTATCTTTTTTGCAGTTTCCTATTCCAAAAATAATAAATTACCAAGTTAGTGACAGAAATGGTACAAAGTTGAAACTTTTTAAAATTATTGTATATAAAACTTCATTTGAAAGAATGAAATTTTTAAGCTTGTTAGTATAGCATGTTAGTTCTTAAAATAGCATGCTGTAGTACAATTTGTTTCAAATCAAAATAATATTTCAAAAATAAAATAATTATTTATTTTGATATGAGGACATTTTGAGATTCCAAACAGCAGTTTACTTACGCCTGATATAAGGCTTATATGCATATCATCCACAATAGCAGAACACACATCATAATTATAGTTAAGAACATCATGAAAATTTCCAAAAGAAGTCCAGAACTTTACAGTAACATGAGATTCTGAGTGAATGAAAGGCATTGGAACAGGGTGAAAAAGTTCAGTTTCTTACAAAAGTTGCCAATGCTGGGTAAATCCAATGTTGCTATCAAGAACTATAACCAGCAGCATGATGCATATCAGTTCAGATACCCAGTGCTTTTTTCTTCTTTTTTTAAAATTTTAAACCACTTCTGTAATGGAATTATTATAGAATATCTTGGAGTTTAAATAATACCAGAGCAGTGTTTTTTCCATAGAAAGTCCTCCCCACAGGCTGATAGCCCTCAAATGCTTTGCCATAAATCAACTAAACCAAACCAAACTATCAGTGTTAAATCAAGAGAAAGATGACTCCACACAAACAGAAAATGACACAACATGATATTATTACTATAATACTTTTAAGCAATCATTTCATACAGTCCCATGTGGTGAGACCTTATCTTGTATTCAAATGACACCTTTTCACCTTTCTCCAGGCCTTGCAAAATGTCTAGTCACAAATTTACATCTCACCTGGCCACAAATTTAGATTGAATTTGGTGAACTTTTCTCTGGACAGAATTAGACATTTGTATGCATTCATTGCAGGCAGCATTTCTGCATGTAACCTAGGCAACCTTACACAATATTATCCTATAGTGGATTTAGACTGCTCTTGATGTAATACATGAGTTACTGATTCTGCAGTAGTTCTCTGTTTTCCTTATTGCTTTGCTCATGACCTTGACTGATTTCATCATTATTCTACCACTTTTTCTAGGTTAGAGAACTTATTTTACTTTTTTTTTTTTTTTTTTTTTGTAACAGTATGACTCGCCACATATGATGTGCAGCAACTATAACATTGATAAATTTTAAGAACTTTATGATTCTTCTCAAAAGGTTATAAACAGAAAAAAAAAAAAAAAAAAAAAAAAAAAGGTTGTAACACTTTTTTTTAAATATTCAAATATCCATTAAATTTTAATATGTACACAATATACCATACCATAAACTGTAGTCTTTCCTGGCAGCACCACAATTATAAGCTGCAAATCATTGAACTGATTCATTAGGTACCTAAACATGGGTTCAACTTGATCAGCATTTGTTGCATACTTGCAAAAGCAAGGCTGCCCACATATGGGCATTCCAGCATCATTACTTATCTTCTGAAGCTGCTGGATAAATGATCTACAAAAAATTTTCTTTTATTAATTCTTGAAAGGTACATGTTTATTAATAATATTTTTAAATAAAAAGTTTTAATTTATTTCTATCTTAAAAAAGACCAATTTGTTATTTAGACATAGTAGACAGCAGAAGTGCTATTGCTTTTTCGGGAAATAATACATTTTAAATTAAATATTAAAATCAATCACCATAAATGAAGAAGCTGTTAGAAAACTATCATTATGTGATATTTCTTGCTATCAATATAAAGAGAATTCAAAATATGAAAATACTTCAAAGCATCCTCTTGGCATGAACGATGAGAGGCAAAACATGCTATTGCCCACACTTTGATTTCAATCCCAGTATGAAACTGCTTGCCACGCATATCCCACACTCCCAGATGAGGTATAGCTTGCTCTCTAGTCTAAAAGACATAAAAAACAATGATATTAAAATTATCAAATATTAGCTGTTATAAAGTAATAAAATAAAACACACTAATTCCAATTTTATGCCATAAGGTAAATAAATATACTGGCCACGAGTTGCCAAAATTTTTATATAAAACAGACCTGAGTTTCCTTGTTTGCCCCCTACTTTTCTATGCTAACAATGGGCAATTTTCTATGATAATACTGGGCAATTTCTATGATAATAATGGGTAATATATTTTTGTAATTTCACCTTCTTTAATTATTATTGCATGTTAAAATAGCTTTTATGATGGATTCAGAGTGCAAGTCCGAGGGCAGTGAATAAAACAAAACTTTTTTTCACAAAGTAAGAAATAAAATAATCTGCAATACAGTACAAAGTCCCTAATCTGGACTCGTCGGGACTTCGGCGATTCCGGATTAGGGGTTTTTCTAGATTATAGATCATCAATTTAAATCTGGTAAGATGGCATGCAGAAATTATACAATTAAAGATATGAAACCATAATTTATGAAATAAAGAGCAATTATGATCTAAAGGGTATCAAAATTTACACACACAACACAAAAAAAAAAAAAAAAAAGGCTTAATATTTATTTATTTACTTTATTAAACATTTCTTTCAATGTAAATTGTATAAGTTGCTTTGTTTTTTGTGCTAATACTTTCTCTTTAATTCTATAAACAGACATAATTTCTTGTTCCGTTACAAAGTTCCAATGTTCAAGTCCCGTTCAAGTTGCTGTGTCGAGAATACCGACTAACTTGTAAATCGAAATTCTTTCGTTTTCAATAATTTGTTCTCTGTCACTTTCTTTACTATCAGAAGCGCGCATGTGTAAATGCTTTACACACATGCGTAGCGGAAGCGTGCATCAAACGCGCATGCGTAAACGTTTTATGCGCATGCATAAATGCATTACGTGAATGCGTAAGTTTGTGGCTTTGAGGTCCGGATAATTGACATCCGTATTACGGACTTTGTACTGTATATGATTTTAATGTGATTTTTATGCTGTGATGGTCAGAAAAGATGGTAAAGCTATTTTCACGAAAACACTATAAAACTATTTTTTAGAACAGCTTTCACGGATTTTTAATAATTCTTTTTATGTTGATATTTATCTTAAAACCCAATGCAAGGGATTTGATATATATAGTAACAAAAAGTATTTTTTTAAATTTAAAATCTGGGTGTACTACAGGAGAACTGGATATCAGTGAACAGGATATAAAATGTTGACCACCATGTAAAATTTGAGGGAATGTATGTCACACATATGTCAAGCAAAAAAACTGCTTGCTGTTAAAAGTGTTTTGCAGTTTTAAATCCAGGCTAGAACATGAAAGAAATAATAATTTTTTTTTAAAACCTTTAACTACCTTTTAACTGTTTAAATAAATACAAATTAGAGAACTTGATAGCAGGAAAAAAAAGAAAAACACCTTTATTTTCATTTTTCTTAAAGTCTGAAAAATTATGGAGCTGCCACTTCACAAAAATAAATAGTTTTTAGAAACAACATAGGAGGGGCTACACACTCCCAGCGAAAACGATTAGGAAACATTCTCTTTTAAATGAAGTGGAAACCTGGCAGTTCTTTCACTGGGTGTAATAGCACAGGGATTGTTCCCTCCAGAGATTTGCACTGAGGTGGTGAGCCTGCATCATCCTTAGGCATGGAAATTTTCAATGATTGCTCTGTGTTGTCATTTAGAATAAACCATGGTTTTAGTCTATCAACTGATACTCTTTTGGCAGTTCCATTAATTTCTATATGAACGTAATTTGGTGCTTGGTGTTTAGTAACATAAGGACCAAGATATACTGGTTGTAAAGATGAAGTGGTTATGTTATTGGAAACAAACGCCATGAGTAGTCATTACAGAAGGTTTCATGACATGAACGATACTTTGTAGCCTCTGAACAAAATCTGAATATGTGCGTAACATTAGGGATCTTTGTAACAAACTCTACAAGTAAACAGAGGGGACTTCGATAAAGAATCTCAGCTGAAAAGTATCCTATACTTTTTTTCACAGCAGCACATAATCCAAAAAACAAATGGTACAGCATCTACTCAAAATCCATACTGCTGTAAATGGCACTTCAAGCTAGCTTTTATAGTTTTGTACTGCTGCTAAATTAATCCATTCAATTGTGGATGGTATGTAGTAGTCCTACTTATCTGAAAGCCAAAATATTTGCTCAATGATAAGAAAAGTTCACTTTCAAACTATCATCCTTCACATACAATATGACGAGGTATTCCAAAATGACATATTCAGTCGAAATCATCCTTTTGCAACTGTTTCTGCTGTTTGATCTATTATAGGAAGTGCTTCAAACCATCTTGAAAAATGATCAATCATCGTTAGCAAATATCTGAAGTTTTAGTATGTAGGTAAAGGGTCCAACAATATCAATGTGAATGTGTTGAAAACGTCTGAGTGAAAGTCCATTAGATCTGATTGTGTATGTCTTTGATTATTGGCATTCCAGATATACCTCACACCATAATCGACAATCTTTATATTTTGCCAAATGAATCTTTGCATGATTAGTTTCTTGGTGCTTCTAATCCTTGGATGTGATAGGGCATGAGTAGAGGATAGGTTATTTAATTACAGCAAAGCCTCGAGGGCTATCTGCCTAAGGAGAGGAATGCCTTCGTGGAGGACTTTCTAAGGAAAACTGGCTCATATACATGTTAACCACGAAAACACCCATGCAGCCAGCCCATTCACAGGATTCGGACCGAACTACCAGTGTTCAGCTACTTTACCGCTCGGCCGCTGGTGTGCCACGAGTAGAGGAAAAAATCTGCCAAGAAAAATTTGAGGGAATGTATGGGTGCTTACTGTTGGTAGGACATCAAAATAGATAATTTCTTGGTGGCAGAAATGAGAATCTGAACCATTTTTAGCCTTGGATTCTTTTTCAATATTGTTAAACCTTCATCATCTTGAAATTCGGCTATAGCTACATAATAAATTGGAGACGGTGTAGAAATTATGTTAATTCTGAAAAGAACACTGATTACAACATTTTTTTTCTCCCGTGACACATCAAATATTCATTGACTATTGGGAACATAATTCAACTTTCTTGCTTGTTTAGAGGAGGCATTGTGGAAATTTTGCTGAAAAGCAAAAGTAACAGATTTATGGTCCATGTAAATCATGAAAGATCCTTTTCTTAATATGTATCTAAAATTCTTCATTGCAGTGTACATGGACAAAAGTTTCTGGTCATATGCACTGTTGTTATCGATCATGTGTATCAAGTTATGGAACATGAGAAGAATCTTAATGGATGCATCTTTCCATGTTCATTTTAATGTATGAAAGTCCTTATTTTAAATGCGAATGCAGGAGCATTCGCATTTGAAAAATACATTAGTGTTAAATGAGGCATGGACAAGCATAGCAGCATGAGAAAGAGCATTTTTGAGGTTTCTGAATGCGTTAGATCTAGGTTAGAGGTATTTTTGCTGATTTTGCTATTTCTGCTCAGTAATGAGGTTATAGGCCGTTGAAGTTTGGTGCAATTTGGAAAGAAAAGGTAACAAAAGTTAACCATTTCTAAGAACCTGCACAAGTTGGTGGCTAATGTGTGTTCAAGTATGCTTTGTATGGCATCAACTTTTGTCAAAAGAGGTCTAATTCCTTCAGCTGAAATTTCGTAACACAAACATTTAATTTTCGAAGTACCAAAAATACTTTTTGCAATATTGATACATAAACTATAGTCATTTAACCTTTAAAAAAAAACTATGTTAAGTGCTCACAGTGGACCTTTCATCAGGAAAAGGTTGTCTAAATAGCAGAATGCAAAATCTAGACTTGATGATACCACATTCATGAATCGTTGAAATGTCTGTTCCACGTTGCGTAAATTAAAACCATGAAAGGAAATTCAAACAGGCCAAAGAGTTAAAATGGCTGGTTTTGGAATGTCAGCTCTGTGCACTGAAATTTATTGATAAGTTCTTACTAAATCTAAGGATGAAAATTTTTTCTTTCTGTGAAGAATGGAACCACAATTGGTGAGAAATGGTACAGGATAGTGATCTGGGTTAAAGGGCCCTTTGTGATCTTCACACAGTCTTCATTCACTTGATTTCTTCAACTCTTTGAAGACCAAAATGGCCCAGATGGCCCTTCATTTAAACAACCACAACAGCACAAAATGGCCAATATTATGATGCTCTTTTCTTTCCTTCCCCTAAGGTATGCAGCAGCAGGTGCAGGTTCCCCAAATGTATCGTATCAGTTTAATGCAGACAGTTTGTCCTAAAAATTTATTTGTGGTTTATTAACTTTATTTATTAGAAAGCAGAAAGGATGTCATTTTAAATCTTCATGACTCTTTGTGTATTAATGATGGGGTGGGGAGGGAACTGATGTGAATCTGGAAAGGCATTTTGGGCGCTTTGGTATTTCAAGCATACAAGTTAGAGAAGCTTCAGTTTTCAAAGAGTTGAGGTGAGATGTAGAGGACTGGCCCAACAACTTTTCAAAGGTCTCAAGGGACCTTGTAACATGAAATTGAATTCTGCTTTTATTTTTTCAGATGAAAGTCTTCTAGCTCAAGTGGCAACTGCATTCCTTTGGTTTCTATAACATGTTCAATGTTGTGACTCTTAATTTTATTATTGACAAGTGTTAGCTGCAGAGCCGGATTTAGACTTGATTAAGGTCCTAAGCTATTTGAGATATGGGGCCCTTTATAAGTCTGTTATATTTTAATTTTTTTGGGATCCTCCCCCAAGAAAGTGAGGGCCCTAAGCTATAGCTTGTGCAGTTAATATGTAAATCTTGCACTGGTTGGTTGTAATAGACCAGAAAATTGTTTAAGAATAGCTCCATACTGATTTTGTACTTATTGATTACTCCATGCTGATTTAGCAGGAAATACCAATAGAGTATAAAGAAATGATGCCAACAATAAATTTATGATTTTTACGGTCAACCAAAAGGTGGAAATAAGACAAAAAATCAATACCTATTATTGGTTTAATGATAGCTGCAATCACAAAAAGTGAATCAAATGCTCTTCAGTCTCAAATCTAATTTTAACAACTTTTGTGCGTAAGTTTTAATTTTGCTTCCATTTGAAGCAGAGTTCAAACTTGGCAACAGAACTCTTTTCTTCCCGCCATGGTGGAACCACAAAATTCTCTGCATCAGTATCAATTAAAAATTGGGTGGCAGTCTTTTTATCATCAATAAAACAATAACATAGCTCCACTGCTCGACTCTTTTTTATCTGCGAGAACCAGAGATTTAGTTTTCCCGCAACTGATGGTTGTTCTTGTTAAGCCAATTGCAACATTTAATGCATCTAAAAGCCTTATTGCTGAACCTCGAATGATAATAACATAGTGTACTGTGATGTCTATTACTACACCTGCTACTAGAATTGCTTCTAGAGTGGGATCCAAACTGTTGATGAACAGACTGCTTTCTATTCAGCTCGTTAACTAGCAATGATAATTCTAAAATTTTCTTCCATGGTTTAACCAAAATATTTTCATCACTGGAACATGCAACAGCAGCATTCCGATATGATACTGCTTTATTTCCCATATTTTATCAGCCATTTTTGAAAAAACATCACCACTGAGTGATAAAATGCTTGTCATTTCTAATGATAAACTTTGAAGCCTCAGAGTTTTAAGAAAAGGTTCATTCAGTTTATCAATAGCCAAATTCTTCATTGCACATAATAGCTGGGAAGATTTTTTTTATCACCCAAATCTATTTCAGTTAATAGTTTTTGAGTCTTTTGAGTTTTAATGTCCACAAAGTCAGAAATGAGCCTGTCTTTAAATGAAATATATTTGTCATCTTTTGGTGGATTAATCAAAATATCTGACATTTGTGATAATTTTTAAGCCGATTACATAATCATATTTCATTTCATCTGCCATTATTGCAGCATTTCAAAACAGCACCTTCACTTGCAGAAACCATACTTTTGGATCCAGTTTCCAAAATGATGGAATTTTAATACCATACTTGCCAACCTATGACACTCAAAAATCAGATTTTTCACAATGTTAAAAGGACTTTTTAAATCATAAAAATATAGTTTTCAATAATGAATTAACTTTAAATAGTTACTAAGTCTTAAATGCAAGCAACACAAAATACCTTACACATAAAAAACACTTTTATTACTTGCATCATTTCTTTTTTTTTTTTAAAAAAAAGAAACTTTAATCAGTTTTCGTACAAATGTTATGAACACTGGCAGATTATGCTTTCATTAAGAAAGAAACTTCATAATTTTGTTCATAGCAATTGCCACGTAGGCCTGCTTTCGCTAATAAAAGTTTTCTAATGTGTCATCACTAATATTAGATCTAAATTTAGTCCTCGTTTTCGCAACAACACTGAAAATCCTCTCGCACTCCGCATTACTATGGGGAACTGTAAAGATGGCCAACCTAATTCTAGACAGTTCACTATATTTTAAAATTCCATCAGCATCTTTCAGTTTTCCAATTAAACTCCACTGGGTGTCAAACCTAGCTGATTTTATAACTTCATCCAAGTTTT
This sequence comes from Stegodyphus dumicola, assembly GCF_044657685.1. Lineage (NCBI taxonomy): Eukaryota > Metazoa > Arthropoda > Arachnida > Araneae > Eresidae > Stegodyphus > Stegodyphus dumicola. The sequence goes on along the minus strand of NC_140772.1, from coordinate 190,612,878 downwards.
CTAATTGTAAACTGCAAAATTGCGACTGCAGTATGTCAGTGGCAACATCAATATCATCATCTTTCATGACTAAATGAAGTAACACAGGAAATGCATTCAAAAAGTACCTTATATCAGAAAAAAGATGCATTTGCTAGAGCAGAAACATCAGCAACTTTAGCATGCAAAATCACTTCATTGTTGACTCTGGATTAAAAAAAGAAACAATTGGATACAGTTTTGAATCAGTATTATTGCTTCCATCCATAGAGAGGCAGAACAGAGCTGTTTTAATGCAATCAATAACTGAAGATTTAATTTTCAAACTCATTACTTAACAATTGCACCTGCTTTGGTCATTGCACTTGAGTATTTCTTAGCGATTTCACTATCAGGAACCATTTTTCTAAATAAAGCTGCAGCGTGATCCGATGCATTCAGTGGCAGGTTGTGCTCCAGTAAAAAGGCAGAGAACAGATATTCTGCATTAATCACTTTTTGGTCCTTTGTTTCCGACAAAAAATTTAATTTTTCGTTTTTTTTTTTCAAAACAACTCATGTTGTCCTTGTGCTTTTGTGTACGCACATGTTTCAGAACATCTGCGCTTCCACCATGCGAAATCGAAAAATCGCAAATTTATTACATTTCCTTGAGGAAATAATGGAAGGAAAGTCAACTGTGTACGATTGTTGAAACATACACGAGTATTTCACCTTTCTCGCAGACATAACAAAAGATGATAATTTATAACACTATTTCCCGAAGGCATGTGTACTCACACAACTCAGGACAAGATGAACGAAATAACGAAAGAACATCCACATAACAGCCTTGAGTTTGCTTTGTGCTCATTGGCTAATATATGCCAGATGACACGCAGTGGAGCTCGATGCCCATTGGAGAACTGGAGAATGACGTTTCTGGATACGTATGCTCTCACTCACAAAGCAGAAATTCTCATCTGATTTGCAAGCTTTTGTTTTAGATATAATCTAGAGAAAATTCAATTGCTTTCAGACGCCTAAAATCACTTTTTTTTTTTTTTGTTCATATAACGAAGTATTAAGCCAAGTTCCATAAAAATCGTGAGAAATATTAAGAATAAGAAAAAGTCGGGAGAAATATATTGTAAATCGGGTTGGCGGGAAAGCGGTCGAAAATCGGAAGTCTCCCGCCTAAATCAATAGCGTTAGTATTACAGAGTTGGCAACTCTGTAATACTAACGCTATTGATGACTCATGTTGAAGCATAACTTTTATTTACATCATTGTTTGCCATTTTTGTTTAATTAATGCTTAAGAATGGTCAGTTGTCTCCAATGAAGGGAATGTAAAAATAATCTTTTAAAAAAACACTGTCAGCTACCTAAAGACTAGAGAACTTGTTTACAGGAACAAAATGAACAACGTTTTAATTTTTTTTTTTATTCTGAAAAATAATAGAGTTGCCACTTCACAAAAGATACAGAAGTTGGATAAAATATGGAAACAGCTTGTAAAATGCATGTTTGTACTGAGATATTTATTCTTGCAATAGCTGTTGGTGGTGTAATGTGTTTGCTCACTAACACTACCTGTACAACATCCTCAATATGTTGCAAGTGTTATTCGGTATCAAGACAGTGTTCTGTGCACATGTTGGAGCTAAATGAATTCAAACGTGGGCAAATTGTTGGGGCTTGTATGGTGGATACTTCCGTAATCAAGGTAGCTGAAGTGTTTGGTGTTTCAAGAAGCACAGTATCCTTTACATACAGGAAAAACAGAAAAACGCCACCCACTAAATAACAGTAGATGAAAATGATTGATCATGACAGATGATCGTTGAAAAGGATCATGATGAAAAATAAGAGGGCTACAGCTGCAAAAGTGACTGCTGAACTAAATGTCACACTTGCAAATCCTATCAGCACACAAACAATACAAACTGAGCCCACAAACAATACAAAACAAACAGGGTATTTTGAGGAGAATTGCAGTTCAAAAGCCACTGTTCAGTGATTGAAATGCCTGTACGAGGAGAAAGTGATGCCAAAATCACAAAAAAATGGACTGCAGAGCAATGGAAGATTGTCATTAGGTCAGATGAGTCTTGCTCCAAATTGTTTTGAACATCTGGGTGAGTTTACGCCTGGTGAATGCCATACCAAGCATATCATAGAGACTGTTTGCTGCCAAGTGTGAAACATGGCAGAGGCTTGGTTATGGTTTGGGCAGCCATACCGTGGTATTCCATGGGACCCATCATTACTGTGCAAGGTCTCGTTACTGCCATTGATTACGTAACCATTTTGGCTGATCACGTGATTTCAAGATGACAGAGCTCCTGCCCACTCAGCTCACCTCATCCATACTCCAGGATGCATAACACTAGGGTTACAAGAGGGTGTTCATGGCTTCTTATTTATTATTCAAAGCTATCTTGTCAGATAATACAGGACATCCGGCTGTTGACCTTCTGCTGATGCATCTGGTAGCTACTCAAGCCTCAGGACACTAGTGTATCCTTTGTGAGAGAAAAACAATTCTCAAAACATTTTACTTTGCCTGATTTCACCATTTAACATGCAGAAGTATGTTTTGTGACTGCAATCGATTCTGCAGATTCCTTTCATTAGTTCTTGCTTCACCTGAGTGAGAATGCAATGCATTTTGCATAACTCTTTGTTCTCTGTCTGCCCTGACGTCTGCACATTATTTGGAGCATTCATTCATAGTGTTGCATTTTCACTGTCACATAATGTATATTCTAAGAAGTTTTTTACAGTAAGGATATTTTTTAAGCATTAAATTCAGACATACTTGCACACATCACATGACACATGAAAATAAATACCATAAACAAAAATTGTGTTCTCCACATTCAAAATTTCATTAAATTAAAGCAACGAGGAAAGATTACTTAATACATTCATAAACTTTGATATAAAATAGAAACATTTTGCCATTTAACATGCAGAAGTATGTTTTGTGAAAATTAAAATAATTCATAATGTATTATATGACACATATACTTAGCAAACTAGAAGCAAGCAATGACATATTTTTAGTACCATTTTGTGAAAATTAAAATAATTTATAATGTATTATTTGACACATACATTAAGCACACTACAAGAAATGACGTATTTTAGTGCCTATCTGAATGCCAGATATAATTCATTACAAATAATTACCCTTCCTCCATACTGCAGTCTAGGAGGTGGCAAGACACGTCCTTTCACTTCAACCATTGTGTTTGATATGTGAAGATCAAATTCTTTTATGTAAGGATCTTCACTATAGTCATTTTTTTTAACCTGTATACAATAAAATAATTAAAGTGTTATTGTAATAAGAAAAAATAGTTCATTATGAACTTTAATTTAAAATAAAGACATATATCTGTACGAACCAATTTACTGATATCTTCTTGCCTGTTAGGTGCAGAGCGTGCAGTAACCTATAAAATTTTTTCATACATTCAAATTTCAGCTTTAATTTCTGAAAAACAACATTTATTAAAAAGTGATGTTCTTCCAACACACATGTTGGACTATCCATTTTATGAACCTTAAAATTTGCATTTTAGATGTGGAATTACAGTCAAAAGTCGTTAATCCGGACTTGTCGGGATTTCGGCGATTCCGGATTATCGATTTTTCCGAATTATAGATCATTAGTTTAAATCTGGTAACATGGCATGCAGAAATCATAAAATTAAAAATATCAAATCGTAATTTATGAAATAAAGAGCAATTATGATCTAAAGAGTATCAAAATTTACAAAAAGAAAAGCTAAATATTTATTTGTTTACTTTATTAAACATTTCTTTCAATGTAAGTTGTTTAATTTGCTTCGTTTCATGTGATAATACTTTCTCTTTAATTCTATTAAACAGACATAATTTCTTGTTTAGTTACAAAGTTCCGCTGTTCAAGTCCTATAATTGCTGTGTCGAGAATACCGACTAATTTGTCAATCGAAATTTTCTCGTTTTCAATAACCTCTGAGTCACTTTCTTCACTATCGGAAGCAAATTATAATGACGAGAAATCATATCAAAGACCAAGTACATCGAGGTGAAATACTACATTTAGTAAAGAATTATAAGCCAAATAAAACAAAAACATCTGCCCTGAAGATAAGGATAGTGCTGACAGATCAACTTCCAACACATTGCGCACCGCCGTGTCGTTTCCCTCCCCCCGCAGAGCAGCGTGAAATTGATAAACATATTTCGGAATGGTTAGACAAACAAAGGATATGCTTTTATCCATTTTTTGCAGCAATTCCACTTTTTGTTTGATGGACATTGAAACATACTTTTGCTTTGCAGATCCTCTGGCAGCTCCAACATCGGGAAACTCTATTTGACATAATCGAAAGTTCAAGCTTACTTTTATAAAATTGCTCTAACAGTCTGCAGAAAATAATAAGCCGGATCCAATTCGAAGATTAAGGAACAACACAATCTACAACATTAACTGAAATAGATAATTAGATAATTTTAGATTAGCTTACACCGTCCGTTATACATTAAACGCGCATGTGTAAACGTATTATGCACATGCGCATGTTTGAACCATTATGCGCTGACGCATGTGCAGAAAGTTTTTAGCTTTGAGGTCCGGATTATAGATCATTCCGGATTATGGGTGTCCGAATTAACGACTTTTGACTGTATATGAGCTGTAAACTTCAAGTAAATAAGCCAATAAGATTACGGAGTATCATAAATCCTAGGAAAATAATCCTTAACCAATAAAACCTTAAAATTTAATGCAAATTTATTTTTTAATTTAACAGAATGTTAGCAACAACACTGTGTTAAAATTAAAATTGATCTGCTGATGTTCTTGATAATGAGGTTCAGCGTGTAAAATTCACCATACTAAACATATTACATTGAGAAAATATGAACATGACTTTAGATGTTAACTTGTATGTAATATATATACAGCATATGAAATATACTGATGGCCATTAAAACTGCAACATTGTGAAGAGGCACACAATAAACTTGAAATTTGCTTGAATAATAAAACATATTTGGATACAAAAATGAGCAGGATTTCACGGCATACACACATTACAGCAAGGATAATAACATCTTGAAACAGTTTAAAAATAAAATAATAATGTTGGTTTTTCATTCAGAAACTGCATTTACTTATTAATTTTTGTGCTGGATGTTGTCCTAAGCTTTCTGCAAGAAGGAGAAACTCAAACCAGCACGTTTCACAATTCCATCAAGGGAGAATCATAATTTACCAGGAATGTAAATTACTGGATCATGCAACTGCTGCTTGGGCAGGTTAAGATTCAGTCACCATCATCAATTTGCAATTGGTGGTCAAGGATGGCAACAGAGCATGATGTGTGGAATCACAATTATTCTTATTCACAACTGCTCAAAATGATACACAACTTGTCCACATCACTGTTAGAGAACATAAAGCTGCATCACATATCCTGGGTCATGGAGTTCAAGGAATTGCAAAATACCAAGTAGGGTATTGCAAATCTAAGTATGGAACAAATACATAACGAAATACTTACTGACTTGCAAAACAAGTACACCAGTATTGCAAGTCTCAGACAATGCAAATGGCATTGCATGTACAATACAATACCATCTGCATTGCCTGAAATTGTCAACAAAGTGATCGTTGTTTCATTTTCTCATGATGTTACAGCACAGGAATGTTTTTATGATGAATCCCACTTTTGTTTACAGCATCATGAGGGCTATATCTGTGTGCTCAAGCAATGAGGGAAAGGAAGGTTGAAAGCTTGCATTTTTCATCATTATATCAGTCTAGCAAATGGATTGCTGATGTGAGGTTTCATTGGGTATGCATTTGATTTATATCCAGTCCGGATATCCAATATTTTGACTAGCCAACATTATATTATTGAGTTTTAATGCCTGCAGCTGACTCAAATTTTCAGGGTCTCCATACTTTTCAATAGAACAATATAAGCCAGCATCTTGCCTATACAGTCTTATCTTTCGCAAAATACAGGGTATTTGACTCATGCCTAGGTTTGTGCATTCTTGAGAACTCTTATCAACTGAAAAAGACTGCTTAGTGACTGCAGAAAGAATGGCCTAACAACATCTGCTAGCCAATATGAAAGATTGACTGTTTACTCTCACACTGGATGACCTCATTATCAATACAAGGTAGCATTAGCAACAAGACACATCGTTGTAGTTGCCATGAGTTTCAGAATGAATAATGATTGAAAAATGTATGCATGTGTATCAGAGAGCATTTGACTCATGGTATAAATAAATATTATAGTCAAACTGGTATTATCAGAAATGGCATATATTGAAATTATTATAAGATAAATCGATAAAAATGTTAAAAAATTTTTAAACTATACATAACAAAATTTAAAAATTATCTGCAATTTCCTTTTTTTTCCAAACGACTAATTCTTTTCTGTAATCAATGCAAACAATTCAGTATTTGTTATTATGTAGTAATTGCATTCATGGAAAATGCCAACTGTTTAAACATAATAATAATTAAAAAAAAAAAAAACTACCACTGGACAACTGGTGCAATACATTCTCTGAGAGATTAAAGCACAAAAAACAAAACTAAGAAATCAGAAATTTGCACAAGAATTTTACACTTTTCTCAATCAACCAGCTACATAAAAGTAAATTCATGATAATGACAAATATAACTACAGAAGAATTTTTTAAGATGCAACCAAACAAAACATACAAAATAAAATCCCATTCCAAATATCCATAATGTGAAAATAGACTTTTTAACTTTTAGCACATCAGTAAGAGTTAAAATAATAAATAAAATACATTTAAGTACCTTAATCATGGTAGAAGTTTGTGTATCAGTTAGCTTCTTCATACATCGCTGACCAGCAACTATATTACAAACCTTGAAGAAAAAATACACACACACACACACATATATATATATATATATATGTTATATATATATATATAACATGCCATAAATTAAAATAATTAAGAGTCCTTAAAACTGAGACACAGAGAGAGTACTTAGAAGACACTCACTTCCAGAGGCAAATACGTATGCTTATGCTCTTGTCCAACTTGCAAGCAAGGAAGAAAAGGATACCTAAAGATAAGCATAAAATCAACTCACCTTGAATTTATTTTGAAATTTATATAACTGGCATCTAACATTACGATAACAGAAATTATTATATAAATACTATTCCTGCATAAAAGAATAATATTGCAGCTCATGTAATAAATTTCATATGAAAAACAAAGATGTAAAAATTTTGTAAGAATACAAGCTATCAATTGGGCAATAATTGTTAGGGGAATTTAAATTCATAATGAGCAAGTGATTGAATTACAGACAGACTAATTTGTTATGTCTTGCCTAGACAAGAAAAATTGGATAATGTTATATTAAAACTGGCCAATAATGATTAGTTAATAGATTATGGCATAGTATGTGAGAGTCATCTACGAGGGCATTTTGAAAAGTAAAGATACAATGGCTCGCATTCTTAAAAAAAAAAAAAAAAAAAAAATTATTTAGAAAATGTCAGTTACATCTTATTAACTGGATTATTTATTATTTTTTGACATAATCACCCCCATTATCCAAACATTTGTTAAGTCGGTGCACAAACTTTTGTATCCCACAGTCATAGAAGGTTGTCGCCTGTTGGAATCCAACACGCACACATTTTCCTGTACCTTAACTTGACAGTCACAACTTCATAAAGAGTTGTCATTGACACTTCCTGTATGATCTGATGCAATTCTTTCAATTTGAGATGTCTATTTGCACGAATTGCTTCCTCTGTTCTCTGAAGAAGGGCATCAGAGATGACAGATGGCCAACCTAGTCTTTGTTCGTCATGAACATCGATCCTACCTTCAGAGAAATGACGACACCATTTTGTTATATTTTGTCGATTCATAATGTTCCCATAAACAGAAACAATTTCTTTATGAATATCTGCTGGTCGCTGACCTTTTGCTTGAAGAAAACTTATGATGGAGGGCACTTCGCATTTGGCGGGATTTTTAATCAGCGCATTTTAAACACAACTTACTCCAATCAGAATCAACGTTGAAATGCCGAACGACTGCGAGGAGAAACCTAATGGTTCAGCGAGGAGAAACCTAACGGTTCAAGGTTAACACCTGTGTTGCCAACTTGCTCACCAAAACTTTTCTTTTCCTCTGGCGTACGGTGTTTCTTTACTTTTCAAAATGCCCTCGTATTTTAGAAACAATACCTTCATGAAGGATTTTATAAGGGTTTATTATACAAGAAAAAAACATGTGGCCTACTTATCCGCTAAGGATTTGGCTCTGTTAAAAAGAAGGGGGGAAAAAAACCTCTGTTTATGAACCAACAGCAGGATTTTAAGAAGCTGGACAGCAGTTTCCAAAAGATTTACAACAGATAAAATGCAGATTAAACGATGGTTAGCATTTTCAAAAATGAAGTATTTTTTAATAAAAGCATGCAGATCATCTTTGTTAGACTCTATGCTGTAGCATACTTAACAAGCTACAATATGTATTGCAAAAAGCTAACTCTGTACATAAAGCATACAGAGGAAAAAATTATGAAATTTTCTTTGTTGTGTTAGTCTGTAAATGATGCAGCAATACCTGAGGTTTGAATGCACTGTGTTACAACTATACAATGAAACATTTTTGCTAAAAAAATTACTACTTTATTATTGCATAGTTACTCAGTTATTTCCTTCTCAGTTTATTCAGATATTTTATTTGTAATAGCCCCATAAATAAAGGACAGAAATGCATTGTTATTCTATTAAATTTGACAATAGAAATGGGAAATAAATATTACTGAATATATCATAGAAACTGAGGTTGCATCATACATAATTACAAAGAGGGGGGACTTCACACTTAGAATGCAATGGGAAAATTAAAATCAACTACTATAATCATTTCAATCCACTAATAAAGAACAAAACTAATATTTGTTTAAACCATCTGAATTTACCATTCCCCCCCCCCCAAGAGAAAAACGTGAAAGAATATTAATAGTTTATTTACTAACAGATCATATGAATTTAATATTTTTCTAAAAGTAATTAATAAAAAAAGCAAAACTAAAGGTAAAGTGAATACATTAATAATTTCATCATTCTCTAAAATAAAAAATGAAGACTTTTGTGTTTTGTTCTGTCATAACGATGATGGAATCAATATAACAAGATTTTCAATAATTTCAAAAGGGGGAAAATTGAGCAAGAAATAGCTAAAAAAAAGTTATTGATTTCCATTATTCTTATTTGTGTTTAATAAAATAATATATTCAAATTTACAAAAGTAAACCATAAAACAAGAATTACAAAAATCTAAAGGATGTTTAAAAAATGATAAAATTAAAAAATTTTAAATTGAGAACTTTGCATGTGCATTCATTCTATTTATTCTTTGAGATGTAAAATACTTTTATTTTTTCTGTCATGCAACGGAGGAATTCTAACAATTAACATTAATTAGTGCAGCATTATTAACAACATTATAATAATGGCACTATTTCACACAAAGGAAGCAGAGTTGACTGAAAAGATCTAGAACTTCCTTTGTGTAAACTGAATTATTTTCGTATTACTCACACAGCCTAAAAAATTCACTTAAAATGTTTGATATTTCAGATATCTTAAAGAGCAAATTTTATCACAAATTAAGACCCAAATGCCAAAATAAAATTATGATTTATGATTAAATATAGCTTGAGATACATAAATAAATGATGAAGAATTTCTAGATACTTACTCACATACTTCTTTTAATTACCATTAAAGTTTTCAAGGCATAGTATTTGTTTTATTTAAGCAAAAATACTGAATTTAGTTTGGTAAGTGTTTTTAGTTATGAAATGTGTTAAAACAAAATGAAAGCTGATTAACAGTGGGAAAAAATAAATAAAGCTTACCTTTGGAGCCAAATTACCATTCCTCCCCCCCTGCTGGATTGCAACTTAAAACACAACTAAACTAGTTACCTATCTGCTTATTAAATCATATAAAGCAAAGCACTAGTACTTCAAAATTTATATTTACATTTTTGACATCTATTTATACCACATGAGAAACTATTAAAATTTATAAAACTTACACAACAAAAACATTTTTTAAAATCTTTCAAAAAGGAGGAAAAAAATACAAAATAAAATAATCTTTTTAAACATCACCTTAATTTAAGTTGGTACTTATCAAGGAAATATTTTGCAACAGTGCACTCAACAGTCTGACCACTATCTAACTGTAAAGGGAACCTATATTAGAAGAAAATAATTTAAATTTTTAAGAACAAAAATGTAAACAAATTTCTTGTCCATTCAATTCAATTAAAATAATTTTATTACTTAAAGATATAAAAACAAAGGATTAGTTTTCAAGTGGGTCAGAGTAATGTACCCACATACAAATTTTAAATGTAAATAAAATAATACTAGAAAAAGTTTAAAGGACTTTTCATGACAAAGAAATTACATACTACATACTACTGTATATTGGTGATGTTTTCTGTACATATGAATAAATAACTGTCATTCATTTCCATTTATAGATATCATTTGGCAATGCTTAGTTTAGGCTATACTGGTAACAACAGCTTGACGTTTTCGGAATGATTTCTTTGGAATATAGTTAATGTATTTTTTACAGCTGGCACATTTGCTCATCTTGAAAAATAGTCCTTATTTCAAATATATACAGTCAAAAGTCGTTAATTCGGAATGATCTATAATCCGGACCTCAAAACTAAAAACTTTCTGCGCATGCGCCACGTTGACACATGCGCATAGGCGTTTACGCGTGCGCGTAAGACCTTTTACGACTGCACATATGAGTGTGCGCAAGTGCAGAATACATTTTCGCGTGCGCGTTTTATGTATAATGGACGTATAAGCTAAAATTATCTAATTATCTATTTCAGTTAATGTTGATGATTGCGTTGTTCCTTAATTTTCGAATTGGATCCCGCTTATTATTTTTTGCAGACTGTAAGAGCAATTTTATAAAAGTAAGCTTAAACTTTCGATTATATCAAATAGAATTTCCAATATATATTTGTTAATATGTAAAGGATCTAAAGCGAAAGTATGTTTTGAAATCCGAAATCTGTTTATCAATTTCACGCTGCTCGGCGGGGGGATCGCCGTGGCGGGCGCATAATGAATTGGAAGTTGATCTGTCAGCACTATCCTTATCTTCAGCGCAGATGTTTTAATTTTTTTGGCTTATAATTCCTTACCAAATGTAGTATTTCATCTCGATATGCTCCGTCTTTGATATGATTTAAAACAAGTTCCTCGTCATTATAATTCGCTTCCGATAGCGAAGAAAGTGACAGAGGTTATTGAAAACGAAAAAATTTCGATTGACAAATTAGTCGGTGTTCTCGACACAGCAATTATAGGACTTGAACAGCGGAACTTTGTAACTGAACAAGAAATTATGTCTGTTTAATAGAATTAAAGAGAAAGTATTATCACATGAAACAAAGCAAAACTTAAACAACTTACATTGAAAGAAATGTTTAATAAAGTAAACAAATAAATATTAAGCTTTTTGCAAATTTTGATACCCTTTAGATCATAATTGTTCTTTATTTCATAAATTACGGTTTCATATTTTTAATTTTAGAATTTTTGCATGCCATCTTACGAGATTTAAACTGATGATCTATAATCCGGAAAAATCAATAATCCGGAATCGCCGAAGTCCCGACGAGTCCGGATTAACGACTTTTGACTGTACACTGATTTTCTAGTCTGTAGTTCTTGCTACTTACAAGTATACTTATAACTTTTAAGAACATACAAGTATCAGTACTAGATATTTTACAAAAGACATGCATAAAAATGTATCATAATCACATACATAATATTTAAGTTTAATAAAATATTTCATTAGTAGATTAAAATACATACGCCTGCATTTGTGCTGAACGTCTAGTAACATTGCAAACTCTGTATTTTCTTCTCATTGTGCCGCAGTGTGTTATTTCTATCTTTAAACCTTTGATTTCCTTGGTGAATTTGACCCTTTGAGAATCAGTGATAGGTTTTGTCAAAGGTTCTTTAGCTTCAATAACTTCAGCCAAAAAGTCAACAACTGGTAAACTTCTATAAAATGCAGTGGCAGATACTAAATAATATAAAGAAATAATATTTATAATATTCATAAAAGTTAAAAAAAGTTATATGTTTTTTCAAAAGTTTAAAAAAATTATTGCTTACAAAATACCAGACAAATTTTAGGCTCCAAATATTTCTTGGTACATTATGATCATTCTTTTTCAATATTTATATTTTCTTTACAAGGTTATCCACAATTATTGCTTATTAACATGACACATTTTTTATAAGATTAAAAGACACAAAATTATTTTGCACATTTATCTAACACCATATGCATGTATTATTCTTCTACAATACATCCATTTTGTTATTGGTTTCACAGTTTTTCTATGCAACCTTAAAAAAATAAGAGTACAAGATAAAAAATTAAGGGGAATGAGCAGGAGAATGTAAGAAAGCAATGGAACTGTCCACAGAAAGACCTTTATTTGTATCAGGCATAAATGGTTTTGTAGAGCGCAAGATATACCACACTCTAGCAGATGTCAGGCGATTCATATATGATTAATGTGTAGAGACATTAGGTATTTTTTGAAAGGAAGGAAAGATGAAAAAATGAGCAACATCCTTGCCAGGAATCGAACTATGGACCTCTGGAATACGCGCACAGCGTACAGACCACTACACTACGAAGGCATGCTAAGAAAGTGGGAGAAATACCTTATAAATGTTAGTCTGGCATAAGACAGTTAGTTCTATGCAATTAATGAAACTGTTATGATGTATTTATATGCACCATTACACAACTGGTGCACAATATAAAATGAACTAGTACACAATACAAAAACATATTTTTCTTGCTTGTACCTTCTGGATAGCTGGATATGTCAATGCACCCAAAACCAATTTGGGACACAAAAGTCCAGCAACATCTTGCAGTCAATAATCTGTGAAGAAAAGAGAGACGACAAATACATTTAAGAATGTGCATTGCAGAGATCATCCAAAGATGTCTGAGGAAACAATACGGGATGTGACAGAAAAGCTATTGGCGTTCCCAAATAAGTCTTTGCAGGTACCTGAACTGGGAACGTTGGCAAATGAACTAGAAATGCCCAAAAGAATACAACAAAAGGGTACCCAAACCATAAGATCTTTAAGTTTCCATATTAATGCATGAGAAAATTATTAGACACTTAATTATTGTAAAAAGATGCTAAAAGTATCTGCTTATGGAAAAGGATGTTTCTGTAGAAAACTGGCCTATATTTAGGTTACATAAGAGGAAAATTATAAAAACCTCATACAGTAATTCCCATCTATCTGCCAGAAATGGAATCAGAAGTGAGTTACCAGTATTGTGAGGCTTTAGTTTACCACAATGGGTTTATAAGGAAAGAGTAGAATTTAATAATACTCGGAAAAAATTTGCCTAACTGAATGAGTACATACTCTTTATGCACCCCAAAGCAATATCATTATATTTTGACCAGTAAATTTTTTAAAACTTTCTTTGAGACGATTATCAGCAATTAGACACCTAGTATATTTTGTGGTCTTTCACCAATTATCTCCCCCTTTCTTTAACTAACTGTTAAAATTATTTAGAACTTCAATTCTTATTTGGGCCAACTTTAATTCTTACTAATTACCCTTTTAAGAAGAATGATGATAATTTAAATACCTTTCACATGAAATTATTGGAAAATCTCTACATATAATAAAAGAAAGAGTCTGTGTGTGTATGTGTCTTTCATTCGCACTGCGCTTAAACTATAATAAACCCACGGTTACGAAATTTGGTACATAGGTGAATTTAGACAAGAGCCAGTGCACCTCAAAGCGATTTTTTCGAAATTCGAATTCAAATTTTTTAAATTTTATGTTTTGTGATGAAATCGCGTCATTTTGAGACATAATGGGCTATAGGAAAGCGAGATTTTACTCTACACACTCCATTTTCACATCGTCATGAAACATAGGCACTTAGCTATTTTACGAACTTAAAATAAATTTTGTGTTTCAATAAATCGATTAAATGCGAATTTATTTAACAAAGCGGGCTTAACACCTTTTCAACGGGATTTTTTCTAAAAATGTACAGTTTATTTTTCTTTGACTTTTGGACACGTTAAAACTTCATCCTTGTGAATGCTTTTACAAAAAGAATTTGGGGAAAATGATAATATTTTATATTTTAAAAACAATTTTTAAATGAAGCTTCCGAGTACAGTTCTCACATCTCACATCTTTAAAAATGTGATTTTGGCAACAATTTTCCTGTCTTATTGTTGCTGACAGATTTTTGATGAAATCGCATCATTTTGAATAGTTTCATTCTTGTAGAAATATGGGTTTGGCAACAATTTTTCATCGTATTTCTTATATCACTGTTTTTAGGAGATTGGCAAATTTCATTGTCATATATATATATATATATATATATATATATAATACATTTTTATTGATTTTTTTTACACAGTTGTTCTGAAAAGTAAAATTTTGCACGGAATTTTACGTTTTTTGAGTTGCTTTCATGTTACATTTTGCTTATTTCACTGTTTGTAAGATACTGAAAAATTTTGCATGATTTTTTTCCTTCAACGGAAAGTTGGTTAATTTTTTTATTAGGATAATTAATATTTGTATTAAGGGATATAGCTTATTTCATTGTAATTTTTTCCTCTTGTAAATATAAGATAAAATATCATTAATTATACTTTGCTTTTCAGAACTTTTTGTTTTTTGTATTCTTTTATGTTATTTATTGCTCATTTCACTGTTTTTAAGATAATTTCACTGTTTTTAAGATAAGTTTATACGTAATAACTTTTTTTTTTATGAAGTTCTTCTGCAGAGTAAAATTCTACGCAGTTTTTTAATTTAACGTTTGGTGTTCCCTTCAGCCATTTTTCCGGTACATTTAAAAGCCAGACGAAGGCTGGCAGCAAAGCTGCTAGTACTATAATAAAGAGAAAACTATTACTATGTATTCAGAGCAAAGGTATGTAGCATATTACTACTTTTAAATAACACATTTAAAAAAATTTCTGGAAATTGCTAAAAATGGTGCTATAAAAATAACTAAATAAATCAAACATAAATTTGAAACATCTTTAACAAAATTAAAAATGCATAAACACACCATCAATGTTAAGCATCATTTTCCATCGACTGGGACGAACACTTTGATGATATCCAAACCACACTTCCCTACCACCCCCTAAAGGATGATAGTAGCCAACAGGTGATGAAAAGAATGATCTACCAACTGGTGTAAAACTAGAGTTCAGAAAATAAAAAAAATGAAAACTTTTAGTGATAACTGTACAAACACAAAAATATATATAAATGGATATTAAAGTTGGATAGTTAAAAATAATAGCTAGAATTTTAATTTATTTAGAATACAAAGAGAAATTGAATTATTATTATACATTTTTCAGCATATACACTAGTGAACGAAACACAATGGTGATGTACAGATGCACAAATGGCAATGTTTCATAAAAAGCATATACACTTGCCAGAAAGAATACAGGTACCCTGATATGTAGACACAGAGAAAAAATGTCGTATTTACCAAAATGAGTTTTTTGTCTTTTTGCAGTAAATTTTTTTTTAAACTTACATATATGAAAAAAAAAAAGTATTGAAAAGTAAGCAAAATGACTAATAAATAATAGATAAAAAATTTGAAGGTCTCAGCTTCTTTAGCATTGAGTTTCTCAATATTTTGAAGTTTTTCCTCTTGTATATGGATATTTACAGCAACTGTGTGAAGATATGACATGCTATGGTCTACGAAATGAAATTTATCACTGAAAGCACTACAACAAAGATGAATATAGTACAGCAGAATTTCATTAATATACTGAGCACAAGTCATGGTCACAGGTGAAAGAATGCAGTATAAGAGTTTATTGACCATTAGACTAGCCCCTAACATTATGCTATAAGGAACATATTATTCCCTTTCATGGATACTTTCTGGATGTAAGGTACAGTACAAAGTCTGAAATCCAGACTCGTCGGGACTTCGGCAATTCTGGATTTGGGATTTTTCTGGATATTAGATCATTAGTTTAAATCTAGTAAGATGGCATGTAGAAATTATGAACATTAAAAATATGAAATTGTGATTTACGAAATAATGAGGTATTTATGATATAAATGGTATAAAATTTTACGAAAAAGCTTAATATTTATTTGTTTACCTTATTAAACAATTTTTTAATGTAAATTGTTTAAGTTGCTTCGTTTTTTGTGCTAATACTTTCTCTTTAGTTCTGTAGACAGACATAATCTCTTGTTTAGTTATATTGTTGAAGTCCTGTAATTTCTGTGTCGAAAATTCTGACTAACTTGTCAATTGAAATTTTTTTCGTTTTCAGTACCTTCTCTGTCACTTTCCTCACTATCAGTAGCAGTATTTTCTGGATCTAGAACCATACTACAGATTTTGCCATTCATTAATTGATTGATGATTGAGAAGCATTGTCATCACAATGAAAAACTTATTCTATATCATCTTCATTTATTACCGCTTCTCCACATTTCTTTACAAAATCCGTTATTTGGAAAATTTCACCTTTGTCTTGCGATATAAGAAAACCTTTAAAATTTGCGGCTGTCATCATTAAATTTAGTTGTCATTTACTATTATTTGGCTATGCATCATGAGCTTGGTGACTAACAACAAGTTGTTCCGTTAAATTTTATCTTGCTTCTATAGCGCAGTGAAACAATTAAGCCTGAATTGTATTAGTTTAGTTATTTATTATACTTATGTCTATTTCTTACACATGCTTAAGGATTATCAAAGTTCTGAATACATAAATTCCCACATATACTTAAGCCTTATTGAAGTTTGGCGCTAGATATCTTACTGCCTGATGCAATCTCAGTGGGTCTTAAATTCCGCGACCCGGTGCGGCCATACGAGCCCTGGTGCTGATTCTGAATTTATGTGACTAACAAATCAGTTATTCTTAGTTCAAATAGCCCTAAATGTAATCTTTGGGCCTATCAGTAACATCAACAAAATCTATTTTTAGCATATGGAAAGAAATTTTTGGAAAATTTTTCCTTGTTAACATATTTTAGCGCATTTACCTTAAATCTGTATACTATACTCATATCAGATCAGTTGTTGCTTACAGTCAGATGAAAGACAGAGTCTACTATTATTTAAGAAGACAGCATAATGCCCAGTTCATTCTCAGTATGACTGCAATGTAAACAACCCCATTGAAAATGAATGTAACAGTTAACTCAGTGGAATACAAACAACAGATCTTTTGGGTATACAGTACTCCTAGTTACAAACCTCTGGCTACAGTTTCAGTCACTTGACCAGCTGTGATGCCGCAGCTCCTTTTTTGCTGATAGAAAAGTATTTGTTTGAAATGTTACTCAAAACCAAGAAACAATACTATGAGCAATGTCAGATTCCAAGGCAATATCTGTTATTTGCCATCCATCTGTAAGGCCATTCTAAGATGAAAAACAATTTCACAATCACCAATTGATTCCTTCATGTTCAGATTTCACTTCCAACAGTAACATTTTAAATTACTTATTGGAACCACCACATGATTCACATGTGCAGAAAAGAAAATGAGCATATGCACCATGCTTTTCAGATCATAACAAAATTAATGCAAAATTTTCACATGTTGCAGCCTCAAATTTGTGGCTGTAATTATATGCAATATGTCTTCAGGTTTGACCCGTCAGCATATATTTAGAAATGTAATACAGATATTTTTCCCACATACCAAAACTGTAGTTTCTTCTTCAGAATATTTTTGTGAAAAAAGAGAAAGAATCTAATTCTAAGAGTAGCATTAGCTTGATGCTTTACATATGCAGGTAGATTTTCACAATAAAGCACGTGCAGGGTCCTAATTCTTAATTTTACTTTGGTACTAAATGAAATCCCCCCACGTTGAACAAACACAATCAGTTATTAGCATAAATATGCATGTTTGCTCAGCGTCTCAAGCTGAAATATTCTACAAAAATTTATTGCTGATTTTATACTCAATGAATAATGTATAAGTCTGATGCAAACCAAGAGAATCATTTTTTGCTTTCATCACCACAAGTGTATCAACTAATGGCAGCTTGAGAAAGAACTCACACAGTGATGTCCAAAACAATTTTTTTTCCCAAATATTAGTAATTACCAAACAGTATGGTAAACTTTTGCCCTGACATTAGGCTTGACTACAATTACAGACATCTAACAACTGTGGTAGGAAGTGCTGAGTGAGTTGATGAGGAGAAAAATTTCTTAAGCACTCTTTATTTTTTGCTTTTAACTCTCTAGCAGTTTCAAGATTAAGCAATTCTTTTTTTCCAAATACGTACGATATCTGTCAATTACAAATTTGTAATGTAAACTAGATCATTTACACCCACTGCAATGCATACCTGGAATGATAGCTGACCTCATTGATGATCATCAAAGAGTTAAATCTGTCCGTTTATTACTCAATAATCTTCCAGACTAAATCTAAAAGTTAAATAAATATCTTAGGCTTTATTGAATATGGGCATGCTAGGGAGCAAAAAATAAAAGTATTTTATCTTTGGCAGTGGCAACACATTGCTTTCAAATAGCCAAGTTTTTCATTTTTGGCTGAATAAAACTGAAAAATGAATATCTTATATTTTCCTGAATGGCCATAATCTGGCATGCTGGAGATAAAAATGCTTTGTTTAGAACAATGCTGCAATTTATCACTTCCAAATTCCTGAGTCTGTCAATAAAAAATTCATTAAATTTGTACAAAATATGAAATAAATATTAAAAAAAACTGAATTTCAAAATTTGGTTTTTGTGGTGTACATGTCCAGATAGAGAATTACATGTATTAAAAGTCTGGTGGCTATAGATACTGTTGTTTTTTCCACAATGCAAGCAATAGGAACACATACAGATTCTTCATTATTAAATTTTTTTTAAAACAATACAAGGCAATAATATTTCGTAACAACAATCTGAAAAGTAATTCGAACACAAAAGTGAGATTTAAGACTAATGGCATCTCTGGTACTAATAAAGCAAACAAATATTGAGTTTTTCTCATAAGCAAAATTTTATTTCTTTAAGGTCATACATACTTCATTGTTTCATATTTTTAACTTTATAACTTCTGCATGTCATTTAACCAGCTTAAACTGACAGTCTAAAATCCAGTACTTCCAAAGTCCCTTTATATTGTACTTAGTTTCGATTAGATTATGCTGCATTTTACAGTCATGTAGATATATACACTGGTTATCATAAATTAAGGAAAAATCACAAAAATCACAATTACTGAAAAAGTTACATGTAGAATTTTATGAAACTTACCCACAATATACAACACATAGTAAGGTATCAAATAACATAAAAATAAATTACCAGACAAATATGGTAGTATAGAAATTAGCACATGTATAAAATGAACAAATCGAAGAAATCTGTTTGCTATAGGAAAAGTACCTTCAATATGGAATATGGTTGCCTCTAGAAGCAATACAGTACATACAGCAATGCGTGATGTTTTCAATTATGTGGTCTATCAGTTCCATAGGGAGAGCCATTGCTCTTGCAAAGCAGTTACAAGGGCGACAAGGGTCTGAGGGGGCAGATTGAGAGCAGCTTGCCATCTCTCTAAAGCATCCCAAACGTGCTCGATAGGATTCAAGTCCGGGAATCGAGCTAGCCACTCAATGCACATAATTGTTTCCTGTTGAAGATAATCATTTACGATGCGAGCCCTGTGTGGTCTTGCGTTATCATCCTGTAACAGGAAAGCATCACCTATTGCCCCAACACATGGGCACACATAAGCATCAAGGATGTCATCTCTATAAACTGGAGCATTCATAATTTCCGTTGGAAAGACATGGAGGTCTGTGCGTCCACCCAAAGAGATGCAACCACAAACACAGAAACTGCCTCTTCCGTATGCATCTCTTTAACGGATGTTTGACGGACGATAACGGGTTCCAGGTTCTCTCCATATCAAATCAAGCCTACTATCGCTTTCTAGACTAAACCTAGACTCATCCGTAAAGAGAATAACCCTCCACTGATCCCGCATCTAGTAGACATGTTGTCGTGCCTACTGCAACGGTCCCTCCTATGGCGTGATGTCGGCACGCAAATGGCTGGTCGCCTCACATAAGACAACCTTCCTGAAGCCTTCTACACACAGTTGACGTTGACACCAACCTTCCGGTGGCTGCAGCAAGAGAGGATCTAAGAAAAGTCGGAGTAGCGGTTCTATTCCTGTGTGCACATAATGTCAAACATTGGTCTTCAAAGCTCATTGTAGCAGTTGGCTGTCCTTGACTGAACCTCCTATATGCCGAATCTGTAGTTTGAAATTGCCACCAAAGTCTATGAACCAAAGAAGGATTCACGTTTAGCCATCTGGCCACTTCTGTTTGACTTAATCTTGCCTTTAGTCTCCCAATGGCTCTCCATCGTAGTTCTGCAGGCAAATGATGCCTGGAGGTCATTGTTACGAATTCTCTATCTCAGATTTCTGATGTTACTATCACAGTGAAATATGTGGGCTTGCTCTCAAACATGGACTTTTATTCTCCTCACAGATGACGTATTCCAAGTGCAGTGCCACTAATTTACATATTGCAGTTTTATTCAGCTACTCTTACTTGGCAACATATTTATATTTTACACAGTTTGGCTTATTTTTGAGGGAGTTATCAAAATTTTTGTGATTTTTCCTTAATTTATGATAACCAGTGTATTTTGGATTTGCCTTTATCCTGAATTTTGTTATTCTGATAACCAATTAATGAACAATTTGATTGAAATGACTGTAATTATGATAAAAAAATATTTTATTGACTATAAATGACTACATTTTATGATTAGCTAAAGGGTTTGCATATATCTAATATTGTAATAAGAATTTTTATATTTGATTAATAAAAGCTGTATTATATAATAACAGTTGATATTTAATTTATCAGTGTATCTTGTTATTTTTAATTTCCTTATAGAACAATTTCAAAGTAGTCAGTGACATGGATTTTTTTCAGACTTTGTGCCAAAATTAATTGGATTTTTTTCAGACTTTGTGCCAAAATTAATTAACAGAACTTTAATGGATTTTGATTATTTTTAGCATTACACAACCAATAAAGTTTCACTTTTAAAATTATTTATACTACTGGATACATTACATTCAATTTCAGGACCCAGTCCCTGTTTATGTAGCAAACTTATAAATATATTTAATGTAGCTCATAAATAGACAGGGTGACCCCAAAGTCAATTACATTTGCAAATTCAATAATTCACTGAATAATATAAGTATAGAGGTAAAAAATTACACACATGCTTGAAATGTCATGGGGTTTTATTGAAAGGAAAAAAAGTGCTTAAATCGGCCAACGGACTGTGCTTCATATGATAATGAAAGCAATAATTGGCATAACAATTGATTTTTTAGCAAAGACTATGTTCTTTATAATAATTGAATTGGTAACATATTAGTGTGCCTTGCACCTGTCACACTGACAGTTTGAATAGCAGAACCATGCATTTCCTGAAGAAAAAGGTCCCATCACGGTTGATATGATAAATCCACATCACACTGTGACCAACACCCAGAGGTGAGGATAGAAAAGTAGCAAAGTCATGAAGGGTTTGATTCCCTTTCTCACTACAGCTCATTTCATACACGGTTCTTATGTGGCATCACTGACATTTTGCTGCCTAGCGCCATATTTTGGCTTTTTTTCCCCCTTTCAATAAAGCCCCATGTCATTTCAAATTGTATTAATTGTTACCTCTCTACCTACACTATTCCATGAATTATTGAATTTTTAAATATTACAGTCAAAAGTCGTTAATTCGGACACCCATAATCCGGATCTCAAAGCTAAAAACTTTCTGCGCATGCGGCGCGTTGACACATGTGCATAGGCGTTTACGCATGCGTGTAAGACCTTTACGACTGTGCATATGCGTGTGCGCAAGCGAAGAATACGTTTTCGCGTGCGCGTTTTATGTATAACGGACGGTATAAGCTAAAATTATAACTCAAAAGTTGCTGAATGTATAAGAACATGGAATATGTTGGCTGCATGGATATTTTGTGGCAGTTTTTCTTAGAAAGACCTTCAGAAAGGCATCCCTCCCTGAAGTGCTTTGCCACAACCAATTAACAGAGAAATTAATGTGATATACTTACTTCATGCTTGGTAAATGTCTCATGATAACATCTAAGGCATGAATGGCTCCATTAGGTACAGGAATTTGAGATCCACAAGGAGCACTCAGAGCTTCATCCAAAAATCTCAAATCTAATTCATCGATATACTTTAATACAACCTTAAAGACACGATCCTTTCCCTCTCCAGGTAGAGTAACTTCTATATCCATCTGAAAACAATTAAAATCCCATTAAACTCATATTTTTAAAGCAATTTAAAACTAAAAAGAGAAAATAGAAGATAACAAAATATAGGAGAAATACAGCAGTGTTTATGGATAATATATTTCAAGTCCCACTATAGTTATGCGAAATTTTGGATAATACAAAAATGTAATTCATGAAACATACATAAATAAATTTTAATTAGTAAATAACACATTAACACATTATCAATGCTAAATAAAGTAAAAATGCCATGCACTTGTATTCTACTCTACATTCTTCACTTGCAGTGCACTTTCTCTGAAGAAAAAGCATTCTGAAATTTTAGCCTAATACAGTCAAAAGTCTTTAATCCGGACTCGTCGGGACTTTGGGGATTCCGGATTATCGATTTTTCCGCATTATAGATCATCAGTTTAAGTCTGGTAAGATGGCATGCAGAAATTATAAAATTAAAAATATGAAACCGTAATTTATGAAATAGAGAGCAATTATGATCTAAAGGGTATCAAAATTTACAAAAAAAAAAAAAAAAAAAAGCTTAATATTTATTTGTTTACTTTATTATTTCTTTCAACGCACGCATGCGTAAAGCATACATTACGCATAGTCGAAATTAGAAAATTGCAACCAGAAAACTATTTGATGTGTACTCGTGGTATTTATAATGATGAGGAATTTGATTTAAATCATATCAAAGACAGAATACGCCGAGATGAAGTACTACATTTAGTAAGGAATTATAATTCAGAAGTCAAACAACAAAAATCAGCGTTATACCTACAAAATTTTCACAGGACTAGTTTCGATGGTTTTACCGAACCATCATCTTCAGCAGCAATCTGATGATGGTTCGGTAAAACCATCGAAACTAGTCCTGTGAAAATTTTGTAGGTATAACGCTGATTTTTGTTGTTTGACTTCTGAATTAGTATTTATTCGGCGTGTTATTGTGTCTTAATTAAGGAATTATAAGCTGAATAAAATAAAAACATCTGCCCTGAAGATAAGGATAGTGCTGACAGATCAACTTCCAGTTCATTGCGCATTGCGACATCCCGCCCCCGCAGAGCAGCGTGAAATTGATAAACAGATTTCGGAATGGTTAGACAAACAAAGGATATGCTTTTATCCATTTTTTGCAGCAATTCCACTTTTTGTTTGATGGACATTGAAACATACTTTTGCTTTGTAGATCCTCTGGCAGCTCCAACATCGGGAAATTCTATTTGACATAATCGAAAGTTCAAGCTTACTTTTATAAAATTGCTCTAAAAGTCTGCAAAAAATAATAAGCCGGATCTAATTCGAAGATTAAGGAACAACACAATCTGCAACATTAACTGAAACAGATAATTAGATCATTTTAGCTTAGCTTACACCGTCCGTTATACATGCGCATGTGTGAACCATATGCGCTGACGCATGCGCAGAAAGTTTATAGCTTTGAGGTCCAGATTATAGATCATTCCGGATTAACGACTTTTGACTGTATTCATAAGATAATTGAACAATACTGCTATACCTATGCTAGCTGTATTATTACAGTACAAAAATGGCATAAAAATATAAATCGCATTTTCAATCAAATCCCAGCATAATAACAATGAAACATTGATCAGAACTGAGCAAGTGAATTTGTGTTTATAGTTATTATAATCAAGGAAAGACTGGGCTCATTTTGGCTGCTGTATTTCAACTTACTTTCATCTACAGTGAATTTTAGAAACTTGTGAAATAGTCTTGAAACTTGTGTCCTTTAACTCACAGCTTTTTTAAGCTGCAATAAGTTACAAACTGAAACAACAGCTATGAAAGTAAGCAAATAATTGAAATTATTAAACCAACCACCCATTTCTAGTTTACATGCATTTACAATACCTAGATAGTAATCAACTTAGAAGGACTTCGACATGACAAGTCATACATAAACACTAAAACATTTTTCTCTTAAAATCATTAGATGATATCACTTGAAGGTAGCAAGGTTTATGATTAAAAAAATTGGATACATATTTACAAATGCAATTACTTTGTCAGAAGAATTAAAGTCAAATTTACATTTTAAAGGTTTGATTTATAATATTAGCCCCCTTCAGAGAAATTTTTTAAAGAAAAAACCATTTAGAAGTCAGGAAGTTATCACCTTATTTCCAGGCATGTGGAACGAATTCCTTGCATACATGTTTTTTCGTCCGTCAAAGACTGGTTTTTGAGATCCAAATATTTTTGTGTAAGCTGATAACATAGTATTAATAATTTCTCTGGAAAAATCACAAGAAAATTTTGTTAAAGTAACTAATCATTTCACAGTAGTCATAAAGAATAAAGGGTACTATTCGGTTTCGAGGGCCATAAAAACAATCGCCAAACTATTGTTGATGCCAATGCTGCCAAAAATAATTGCAGCAACCCTAATAATTGCTGCAAGAAAGGAAGTATAATAGTAAATAACTACCTAAGATTGATGTTTTAATTTAGATGAAAGGTTAGTTTCACATAATACTTTTTTATTATAATTTACATGAAAAAGGCTAAACATGACTGAATGGAAGCATAAGAGTAATAACTATTTTGGATCATTATTATAATTTATATAGAAATTGCTAAACATAACTGAATGGATGTCTGCATCGCTATTTCACTACCGACGTATCGATAAAGCATAATTTCATCTCATTGGTTGTTCAAACGTAATTTTCTATAATGAACGATGCCTTTTCTTTGAAAATATTCTCAGTAAAGTGCAGAATCGCTCACTTATCTATTTGCCGCTTTTTACAAGGGTAAAAACAATTGGATTTTTGTCAATTTTCTTTTACTTTTAAAGTGAAAATAGGTTGATGTGTACATAGATAAAGGGTGTGCGCAGTGCCATTTTTGTGCAATTCTAGGAATTTTTTTGTGATAAATAAGTGATAAATAAGTGATATGTGATAAATAAGTGAAAATAGGTCGATGTGCACATGGATACCGAGTATGTGCAATTCTTAAAAATGCATCAAGCAGTGGGTGATTCTGCCCTTTACCCAAAATTCTATTGCCAACTTTTTGTCAAGGGCAATTCTCAAATTGTTAAATCCATAGGATATCAAAAAAGGATTTAAAAATTAAACTAGTATTTCAATGGCGTCTTAAGAAATATAGAACTATATAAACTTACGCAATCTGAAATCAGTACGTATGCTAGATTTGGCGCTCTGTTAAATGTGCACGTTTGCTAGATTTGGCACTTTTGTGCATACATTTTCGCTGCCATTTTTTTACGGCCCTCAAAACGGAATAGTACTGAATAAAGTTACGATTTTACACAAATAACATATTAAAAATACTGTCTATAAAAACAATAAAAATACTTTATAAAAAATAAATAATAATTTAAAAACAAAGCATTTCATAAAAAAATTCTTAGTAAGAAAGTGACAGAATTACAAAAAATTCATAAGTTGCTACATAAACAATTAATGCTTTATATAAATTATAACATTAAAATTCTTCCATTTGGACATTAGTAAAGTTAATAAATTGATGACCCAGTCTTATTCAGTTTAAAAAATCACTACCAAACTAAACCTTCAGGAAGTTCCTTCCCTAGTTAGATAATCTCAGAGGTCTATCGTAATTAAGATTAGATACAATACAGTTTACAGATTTCATACAATACAGTTTACATGATACTCAGGAATGCAGATTTTACTTATTTATTTATTTCACATTGTTTACAAAAAATAATTATAAAATAAAGGATATTTTGGTTTTACTTGTAACAGCAGGTGGCGTTGAACTATTACACAAGAACCACAAACAGTCCTTTTAAAATTAAACGAAAAGGTGCCCTTAAATTGATATTGATTTTAAATAAATACAGAACGCTGACTTTTGCTTCTGAAGAAGATGGATGGGTCTATGCCTGATCACCTTTAAAATTAATACAGAAAATAAGTTTGTGTTTTATTGAACTGAAAATTGTACGGTTTCAGATTCCAAATTCATCCAAGAGAATCTATATATTTATTTCACATTTATATACATTCATACGACATGGATTGACATTAGTTCATATCAAATGACTTGCAGTTAGTTGGAAGTTTTTATAGCAAAGCAAAATTGTCAAAAAATATGTGAACAGCCTCCGTATATGTATTTTTAAACTTAAATTCTTCAGGCAAACCTAATATAATATGAATATATCGAGACAGTAATCAATTCCCCATTTTGTTTTTATAAAGATAAATTTTAAAGCATTTTTGTTTTGCAATAAAGTTCCAAGAATACTAATTGCATGTTATGTAACAAATGAAAATTATGTTTCGTTTATTTATTTTTCTTTAAAGATTCTTTTTTAAAATTTTAAAATAATGTTACAAGTTTTGCATATATGTAAATAATTTTTGTGAAATTATATGTAAATTGAAATATCTCTTGAATAATATAACACAGAAGGCCTCAAAGAATGCGAAGCTTTGCTGGAAAAATAAGATTAAGGGATTAGTCCATTTGACATTGAGGTAAATGGCTATCTTGGCAGCACCAAGTTGGCGATGGTTTTGGTGACTAATTTTTGTTGTCATACTTGGTGACCATTTGACAGCATTTTGGTCTGATCCCTATGTAACTGTGTATGCCTTCTGAGCAATTTCGACAAATTGAAGGTATTGGACATTTTTTGACAGATGAGTGAAAACTATAAAACCAAAGAAGAGCATCAGTTTTCAATATAGTTCAGAGTATTGAGATCCTGTGCAAGCTCAGACATTTGAGGCTTTTTAATACTGTCCTGCGTTTAATGTTCTTAGTAGTTTGAAGTAGTAACTGTTGACTGTGCTCTGTCATACTGAAAACAGCTAAATGAATACTTTTGAGAAAAGTTCCAGAACTATTAAGTGTTTTTTTTGGGGGGGATAAAGGTCATCAAACTATCATTAGTTCCAGTACATTATACACCCATATACACATAACAATATTTTACCGCACAGATATCTATCTATCTACGAATTTCTTTAAAAGTTCATTATTTGATGATCTTACAAAGTGTAGCACTTATATATAGATAATCTACGAAACAAAAAATACTTTAAATTTGAAACAAATTTACTTACCTATTAACTTTCCTGGGACATTTATCTGGAGTTATAGTAACATCATAATGATGCAATTTGCAAGCTTTCAGTGTGATGGGAAAATGATTAGCCCTTAATTTTATTGCTGATCCTTCAGATCCATAATCTGGTCTTTGAGGAAATGTAAGTACAGGAAAACCTGAAAGATCCTTTGCAGCCATTGTTCAACTACCAGTGTACACTCAAGTCTTCTATTCTAATTACTTAAAATTAAATGACACATTACATACAGAAGATGTAACATAGACAAAACAACACAACATATACAGTGATCAAAGCATGTAAAATAACAGGGAATGGGAAGTGCATGCTGGCAACTTTTAAGAAAAATAGTATGTACCCAACAGAAAATAAAACGAATAACTTCTAGTTGCATGCTTAATATTCAGTTATAGTAAGCACATTAGAGAAATCAGTCTAGATTTTGTCCCATTTTGGATCAACAGAGAGAATTTAAGCTTTTATCCCTTCTTATCCTACCATTAATCTCTTGAGAATATATTTGGATAATTAATGAATTCTTTCTCCGCAAAAGTAATTCATAAATGTCTGCACCTTACTTGGAATTTAAATGTGTTATTGTGCATGATAGCTAACTTCCACTAACATCCTACCAAAAGAGATGGCATCACTTACATATTTTATAAATTTTACAGGTATCTTCATTATTTACAACATGAATATTTAAACATAATTTGCAAAATCCACAGTACTTGTAGCTTATAAGATATTGTTACGGATTTGGTATTTAAATAGCTTATGTTAGTTGAATTGTAAATTAAATGGTTTTATTTCCCGTGCAGTGCAGCACGTAATGAATATTAAAAGAAAGCTTAAGCTGGAAAATTGAAAATACAAGAGCGTGTACATGTAACATTTAATAAATATCTCTTTTTAATTTCGAGAAAGTACTTGAAAATTCTCATGCACAATTTTAAAATCTTATAAAAGGAGGAAAACCTCTCAGTTCGTGGTAGTTACTTAGTTTGTTGTTGTTTTAAGAGTTTGTTTAGAAAACTGCTCTTGTTGACTGTAGCGAATTCATGGATTAGCTTTCTTTAGCTGTTTTGAATTAAGCTCTCTTGAACGTTTGAGTAGTTAGAAGATAACTACTGTCAGATATTGTAATACTGCATGAATATTGTAGGAAATTTAAGCGTATTTGTTGTGATAATAATAAATATTTGTTCATTTTTCATCGGATTTGTGCATTTATTTCGTAACGAACCCGTGTGCACGCAACAATTTTTGGTGTCAGAAGTGGGATTTGAATGCCAATAACAAGAGCGATGGAAGAGCAATTAAGGCAGTTGATATCAGCCTTTGCCTTGTTTAAAGAAGAAATGAAAAAAGAGATGAAATCTAATCAGGACAAAATTGAAGCAGGACAGGAAAAGATTGTAGCAAGACAAGAAGAGATGAAAAGAGAAATTACCAGCGTAATAGAAAACAAATTCGAGGTTATGGAAGGCAGAATTGACGCAGTAGAAAATAAAGTTGGAAATATTGAAGAAAATGTTTCTTTGGTAAAAGAAGAAATAGAAGAGAGAGTTTCTGCCATGGAACAACAAATTAATGATAGAGTTTCTGCGGTCACGAAAGAAGTTGATGATTTAAAGAAATTCGTAGTAACAGCAGGGAGCAATCTGGATGGTTTTCTACCGATGCCTGCTCGTCCATCTCTGAAGCTATCCACATATGATGGGAAGACATCCTGGCAAGTGTACAAGACCCAATTTTCTATAGTTGTGGATGAGAATAGATGGGATTCCCAAGCTAAGGCCTGTCATCTCACCGTTTCCCTGAGAGCAGAAGCAGCGGAAATCCTGAAGATTCTTCCCGAAAACCAGAGATTAGACTTTGAAGCTCTATCTGGCACATTGTAGCTGCGCTTCGGAGAAAAGTGTTTAAAAGACTACAGCAGGCTTCAACTAAAATCCCGTCAGCAGAAGACCACCAAAACACTTCAGGAGCTCGCCACGAATGTTGAAAGGCTGTCACATGCCTTTTCAGAATGCCCGACAGAAACAAGAGAAATCCTGTTGCTGCAATATTTCATCGATGGCACCCGAGACCCTGAAATACAGAAAGCACTGCGAATCTCGGATGTTAAAGATTTGAAAAGCGCTTTAGTGTATGCCATGAAATTTGAGGCAGCCCAGCAAGCAAGCCACTCGTAGAGCCCGCCACCCAATCAGAGCTGTTCAAGTCCAGGAGCCAGGGGATCAAGTCACTGCTCGTCTAGACGATTTAACTAGACAACTGAATGCCTTGAGACGGAATATTGGTGACAAGAAACCGACCGTAAAGTGCTGGAACTGTGGTGCTGAAGGAAACATACGACTGAACTGCAGAACACCCCAGGGTACGGATATTAAGACCGTTCCTAACAAACAGCAGGGAAACTAATTAGTGGCCAACTCGCGGGACGGAGGTTGAAAGATAATGAAAAGCCCCAGTTTAAAGCGCTTCAGATTTCTGCAGGGAGAGGCGGCAGTAATGGACTTTTCATAATAGGACATATCAATGGAGTTCCCAGTAATATTACGATAGATACAGGAGCCAATGTTACCATCATCCGAAAAGATTTGGCTCAACAACTGGGAAGCAAACTTATCTGGACGATGCCCTGCATTACCCTCTGGACTGTGTCCGGTCAGAAGATCGACATCGACGGAAAAGTAAATGTTAACATCACATTTGGAAGTGATGCTTACCATCACATGGCATATGTAGCAGAGATCACTGATTCTCGCATACTCAGATTGGACTTTCTAAGGAAATACAATTTTTCCTTGGACTTTAGAAATAACGAAGTGCATTCTACATCTGAGGACACAGCGTTATTTGGAGTTAATGAAGAAAAAGTTAAATCTGTCCATAAAATCATAGCACAAGACAATATCACAATACCGGCAAGAACAGAAATTTTACTTCCTGGATCCATAGCCCAAAACAGAAATTTCCACTACAGCATCATAGAATATCCCAATAACTAATAGCCCAAACGGAGTACTAGTAGCCTCAACACTTGTTGACCTATCCAGAACGGTTATCCCGGTGAGAATTACCAATGTAACTGAGAAGGTGACAATTATTAAGAAAGGTCAAGTGGTTGCAGCATGTACTCCAGTAACCACCGTTAAAAGAAAGAGTAACATCCAAGAATCCGTGTCTTCAGAAAGAATTACATCAGAGTTACTTCAGAATGCACAATTAAACGATGAAGAGAAAAATGCTGCCGATCGCATCATTAAAGATTTTCATGTTGTTTTCTCCCGCTCGTCTTCTGACGTGGGTCGAACTAGTTTGACACAACATAGAATCGATACCGGCGAGCATCCCCTGATCAAGCAACATGCAAGACATCTACCATTTGCTAAACAGGAAGAGGTATGAACACTTTTAAAGGATATGGAAGAAGGCGATGTCATCGAGCCTTCAGCAAGTCCATGGGCATCTCCCATCATCCTAGTCAGACAGAAAGACGGCTCAACAACATTTTGCATCGACTATCGCCGGTTGAATGAGGTTACGAAGAAAGACAGTTACCCTCTTCCTAGAATTGATGACATTCTAGACAGTCTTTCTGGAAGCAAGTGGTTCTCAACACTTGATTTAAAGAGTGGGTATTGGCAGGTAGAAATACAGCCTGAAGACCGAGAAAACATGGCATTTACTACAGGACAAGGGCTTTGGCAATTCAAGGTGATGACGTTTGAACTGTGTAATGTGCCGGCAACATTCGAACGTCTTATGGAGACTGTTTTGAAAGGCCTTTCCTACAAAGCCTGCCTGATATACCTGGACGACATCATCATTGTCGGAAAGAGTTTTGAATAACATTTAGAAAATCTTAGGAAGGTGCTTCAGAAACTGAAAGAAGCCAAGAAGCCAATCTGAAGCTGAGTCCCGCTAAATGCAAATTGTTCCGAAAGGAAGTGACTTACCTGTGATATGTCATCTCTGCAGAAGGTGTGCGCACAAATCCTGAAAAGGTATCAGTGGTTAAATCCTGGAAATGTCCCGAAAATGTCCATCAGCTGAGAAGCTTCTTACAGCTTTGCACCTACTCTAGGAGATTCGTGAAGGACTTTTCTTCTATCGCAAGACCCCTTCACAAGCTGACAGAGAGCAAGCAAAAGTTCTTGTGGACAAAAGAATGCGAGGATGCATTTAACAACTTAAAGGAGGCTTTAACATCAGCTCCAATCCTGACGTATCCTCAGCTCGACAGACCATTTATTCTTGACACGGACGCGAGCAATGAAAGTGTTGGTGCTGTTTTCTCCCAAGAAATAGATGGCCAAGAACGTGTAGTAGCTTACTGGAGCAAGTGCCTGTCTAAACTGGAGAGGAATTACTGCGTCACTAGGAAAGAGTTGCTCGCCATAGTTAAAGCTGTAGAGCATTTCCATCATTATCTATACGGCAGAAAATTCCTCCGCCGCACAGACCATGCCTCATTGGCCTGGCTTTTAAATTTCAAGAATCCTGATGGTCAAATAGCCAGGTGGATACAGAGACTCCAAGAATATGACATCACTATCCGTCATCGTAAGGGATCATCACACAGGAACGCTGACGCCCTTTCTAGAAGACCTTGCCCAGAAAGCTGCCGATATTGTTATAAGGTGGAAGGGAAATACGAGCTGCTGATTCTGGACACAAGACAAATTACAACATTAACATCGGCTGATTGAGACCCGTGGAGTGATGCTGAAGTCAGGAATAACCAGCTGGAAGACTGCGACATTAAACCCATAATTGATTTAATGGATTGATCAAACAGCAAACGTATCTGGCAGGACATTTCTATCTGTAGTCCTACAACAAAACAATACTGGGCATTCTGGGATTCACTTCACATTCGAAACGGTGTCTTATACCGGAAATTCGAATCGGATGATGGGAAGATGTTTCAATGGCAACTGATACTTCCAAGATCCCGGATTCATGATGTCCTTAAAGAAATACATAACAGCCCTACAGGAGGTCACTTTGGAATAATGAAGACCTTGCAGAGAGTTTGTGAGCGCTTTTACTGGAATAATGCAAAGGATGACGTGCAAAAGTGGTGCCGATCTAGCGATGCCTGTGCAGGTCGGAAAGGACCGAAGAGACGCAGCCGAGGCAAGCTGCAACGTTACAACGTAGGGGCGCCTTTTGAACGTATCGCCTTTGACATCTTGGGACCTCTGCCACGAACTGCTGACGGCAACAAATACATACTCGTTGTCATTGATTACTTCACCAAGTGGCCTGAAGCATCCCTACTCCTGATCAAGAGGCTGCCACAATAGCTGAGGTGATGGTACAGCACTGGATTTCCAGGTTCGGAGTGCCTCTTCAGTTACATTCCGATCAGGGAAGGAATTTTATGTCGGCAGTAATCAAAGAACTCTGCAAACTACTCGGCATTGTCAAAACTCAGACAATGCCATTACATCCCCAGTCGGACGGCACGGTAGGGAGGTTCAATCGAACCATCCTTAATAACCTCTCATTAGTGGTTTCCAGAAACCAACAAGATTGGGACAAGAAATTACCACTGTTTTTACTGGCTTACCGCAGTGCTTGTCCACAAGACTACCGACTATTCCCCATCACAGATGTTCTTCAGTTGTAACTTTCGTCTGCCTTGTAATCTCTTGTTTGGTCGCCCTCCGGATGCTCCTTCATTGCCTAAGGAATATACTCAAGATCTCCAGGCCCGGTTTGAAGTGATGCACAACTTTGCACGAGAGCGAGTCAAGTTGGCGACAGAGAAGATGAAGACCCGCTACGACACAAGAGCTACTGAACATCAATTCCACGAAGGAGACGAGGTGTGGTTGCAGAATCCGACTCTACAGAAAGGACTTTGTCCAAAATTACAGTCACTTTGGGATGGTCCGTACACGGTCCTAAACAGGCTGAATGACGTCGTGGTTCGGATCCGCAAGTCTTCAAACTCTAAGCCTAAAGTCGTTCATTACGACAGGTTAGCTCATTACTATGGCCATAGTACGTAATGTGAATAATTGTAAATAGTGTAAGACCATGGTCCTTTTTGTTTCTAAATGTGTATTTAGTATTTGATTTGTATTTGATAGCATTTGATTTGTTTTATTTATTGCATTTATTGTTCATGTTGTTTATTATTGTAATGTAATGCTTATTATTGCATTTATGCCACAGTTGTAAGTTGCCAGGGATTGTACTGCCCGGGACGCGCAGTCCTTGGGAGGAGGGCAGTGTTACGGATTTAGTATTTAAATAGCATATGTTGGTTGAATTGTAAATTAAATGGTTTTATTTCCCCCGCAGTGCAGCGCGTGACGAATATTAAAAGAAAGCTAAGCCGGAAAATTGAAAATACAAGAGCGCGTGCATGTAACATTTAATAAATATCTCTTTTTAATTTCGAGAAAGTACTTGAAAATTCTCGCGCACGATTTTAAAATCTTATAAAAGGAGGAAAACCTCTCAGTTCGTGGTAGTTACTTAGTTTGTTGTTGTTTTAAGAGTTTGTTTAGAAAACTGCTCTTGTTGACTGTAGCGAATTCGCGGATTAGCTTTCTTTAGCTGTTTTGAATTAAGTTCTTTTGAACGTTTGAGTAGTTAAAAGATAACTACTGTCAAATATCGTAATACTGCACGAATATTGTAGGAAATTTAAGCATATTTGTTGTGATAATAATAAATTTTTGTTCATTTTTCTTCGGACTCGTGCATTTATTTCGTAACGAACCCGTACGCATGCAACAAAAAATTCATAAATAAAAAAGTAATTCATAAATGTCTGCACCTTACTTGGAATTCAAATCAGTGAAATTGGGCATGATAGCTAACTTCCACTAACATCCTACCAAAAGAGATGGCATCACTTACACATTTTATAAATTTTTACAGGTGTCTTCATTATTTACAACATGAATATTTAATCATAATTTGCAAAATCCACAGTACTTGTAGCTTATAGGATATTATAAAATTTAGCTGATGCCAAAAATGGAGATAACTTGCAAATAAAAAGTCTGCTTCACTGCTGCAAACACATATGTCTACAAGATGTGTTGAATTCATATTATTTTCGACATGCTTCATAGTTGTTATTTTTTCAGAGTCCTTAAGAATTGAAAAATAACAAAATCGAGACTATGAAATGGAGTTTAATAAAATGAAGGCTTCTTCTGTCAGAACTGTAAAATCATGGCCAAAAATATTCTAATATATCTCATGACTTGTATATATCACCCAAGAACATTGAATAGAGCTGCAAAAAGTATAGAATGTGATAACAAAGGGCCTAGGAAATTAGTTTCAAGGAAAATAACATTTCTAAAGATATCCAAGTCATTTTGGCAAAGATATGATGATCTTGCACATTTACCCACTCCTAATCATCTCTCCCGAAGAATCTTCCAGAAGCCTCCTTTCATTTCCAGACATTCTTACATCAGGTGTCTTTACAACACTATTTCATTCAACCAAAGACACTGAACTCCACATAATATTTGGGGCTATATGCATTAAGTTCATATTCACTATTCAACTATCAGAAATAACAGCCTGAACTCATCTGGGAAGATTTTCAACTTTTGAAACATGTCTATAGAAATTGCTTCCTGATAATCTAAGAGAGCTGCAGTGAGTCTGGCTACTGAAATTGTGTGATTATCTAGGTATGTAATTTGCATTTCAATTTTTTTCTTCCAGAAATGTTTAATGGAGTTTAGGTTAGATTATGTAAAAGTCATTTAAATTTTTTAATAACCATCTCTTCAAACTATGCAAGCACAACCTTTGCTGGGAGGTTCAGAACAGTTTTCCTGTCAATAATAATATTCATATTAATAATACTGTTGTCAGAAAAGAAGAAGGACACAGATTTCAAGAATATCAATATATATCTCAATGTTTATTTTTCTGACCATAAGAACTAAGAAATCCAGCCAAATCATGATTTCTCTAACATCAAGTTCGACAGATGACAAATACAGTTGGATATAAAAAACGCATCTGGCTTCTACCAGCTTATGCAATAAGATTTATTACTCCATAGAATTTCCACTGTTTCACAATCAAAGGGTGGTGAGCTTTGTACCACTGTAATTAGCATTAGTAAGTACCCTTATGTTTGAGTTGTGAGTGATCACAAAATTATCAAAGCTGAGGCATTTCAGGTCTCGGGTAACAATTCTGCTATTAGTATTGACATCAGATCATTTTGAAACTTATGAATCAGCACAGCAACTGGTTATAAGTGATTTTTTATGGTTTAGCAGCTGTAATAATTAAGTTTACACATCCTACTATTTCATTGTCTTTCATTTCCCATTATAGACTTTACATTTTTTAACATCACTTACAGCTGATTTAACTAATCTCATGACCCTTTCAGTGGCACAGTCATGCCACTCAAAGGGTCATGAGATTTTTTGTCACTTGGTCTAAAGGCTTATAATCTAAAATATTTTGCTTTTTTACTTTCTTTAATGATGTATCATCTAAATGAATGAAAGTTTATGAAAACAGAAGAGTTACAGAGACTAAAATAAGTAATTATATAAATTTAGCTAATAAATGGTATTTAAATACAGGTCTTCAAGAGCACATTCAAAAAGCCATGCCACTCAGAGGCTTGAGCATCTGCAGCAAAGGCTGATATTTCATGAACCAATTGCTATAACGATGGCACCCTATGATTATGCCATGATGTAGTTCACTCAATTATACTGGTTTACTGGTCTGTCTAACATATTTATACGAACTTCCAATGCTATTAACAGCAACTGTCTTTTTTATTCGATAACAGTTCAGACCATATAATGGCCACATCCCCTTCTCCAGTGAAGGTAGATAATTTTGTGAATATAGTGTATTTCAAATGCAGTTTCATGTTATGGCAGACATTTTGTCTGAAGGTGGTGGTGCTAGTGAAATTTTTTGGTGCACAACCTAAATAGGTTATTAGTGCCAGACACATGTTAATTAAGTACGAGTTACATTTAAAACCACACGTTAATTATATAAATCACAAATTTAAAACAACACCAGACTTATAAAATCTAATGAAGTAATAAAATGATGAAAGTTGAGATGAAGTTACTTATTATTTATATATTGATATGAGATCTGAAGTAGTACTGTAAAGTACTGTAGTAACTGTAAAGCTGTAAAACATGAGATACATTAAAATATATAACACTTAAGTACAAAGATACAACATTAAAAGAAAATCAAATTACATTACAAAAATAAGCCTCTTTCAGGTAGTGAAATAAATTAAAAATTGGCCTCTTTCCCGATTATACGGTGTACGAGTCTGTATAAATTATGAAATTTCTTTGATGTAGCTTTGAAATGAATAGAAGTGCATAATATAGAGCAGTCAGTTTAAATGTTAAGAGAAAGCAAGTGTGGTGCAAGCATCTTCTCTTTATATGGTCATCTATCACAAATGCTGCTCCAACAAGACTAGTTGCTTTTGACCCATCTGTATATATGGAAACATGGCTGCTATATTTATGTCTATGCTCAAAGACAAGTTACTTGTATATGATCTCGCTAGTGTTCCTCAAACAGAATGTCATACATGCCATCAAGCAATTATACCTTAAAAGGATGGTCAGATTGAGATAATATTAAAATAATGTAGAAGAGAACTGCTCATGCCTTAACTGGAGTAATGGTTCATAACAATCAACATAAAAGCTCTCGACAGGAGATGTTCTGAATGCTCCATAAAAAATCTGCAGTGCCTGATGATGAATTAGATCTATTTTAACAAAACTGAAGGCCTTACAGGTCCGTAAGCAGCTGAGCCATAAGACCAGACAACCACGCTGTAAACATGAAGTAAAGTGCGCGCTCTGTGCCCCAGGAAGTGTCCGCCAACACTTTTAAAAGACTTAATATTTTGGTACACTTCTTCCTCAGATGTAGGAATGAGGCAGGAAGATTAGTTTTTGGTGGAGCATCACTCAAAAAAACTTTACTTCAGGTTCAACTGGAATCACTGACCCATGAAGACTCAGGCTCAAGATGAAGACTTCGCTTTCTACAAAAGTGCACACAAACAGTTTTCTGTTTTCAAAACATAAATCTTTGTTTGTCTGACCAGTCCTGAATCCTGTTCAGAGCAATCTGCAGTTGTCTCTCTACATGTCTTATATCTGCCCCATGACAGCTTATCGGCAGATCATCAACATATAACAATCCTAAAACCGCAGGAAGAAGTTGCTTTAAGAGAGAGTTGATTTTTAAAGTGAACAAAGTAATACTGAGCACACAGCCTTGGCATATCCTCTTCTTGTAAAAAGACATCTGATAAAACAGCACCGCTCCTGACTTGAAGAAGTCCTTACTCTAAATTTATTTTTTAATGATAATAGGCAGGTTGCCATGCAAGTCACTGTCGTGAAGTTCACGAAATATACCATATCTCCCTGCCTTATCATAAGCTTTCTCTGTATTAATAAAGACAGAGACAAGACAGTTTCTTCTCACAGAGGCTTTGCGAATAAATGTTTCCAAAAGGAGCCTGTAATCCATGGTCATTCTTCCTTTTTGAAAACCGCTTTGACAGGGCAATATATGATTCTCTTCCAAGAAATAGACTAGGTGGCTGTTCACTATTTTTTTTAAAAAACCTTGCACATGCAACTCGCAAGTGCAATAGGCAGATAGTTGTAGGGATTCTTTGGGTTTTTTCCTGGCTCAGGTATAGGAATAACAACAGCTCTCTTCCGTACATTGGGGAAAATATGTTCCTTCTACACTTGGTTATAAAGAGCAAGATGGGTAGTCAGACAGATGCTTCAGTATTTCGAAACTAACACCATCTAGACCTGGACTAGACCTACGTGTCTGCAATAGAACTCTTTTCAGCTCAAGCATAATAAAAACACTATTATAAGGCAGAGTTGGAAGAGTTAATTAAATGCAAGAGAGCTTTTCTCAGATGGCAGTTTAACAGAAAGAAAGGCTGGTGGATAATTATTGCTCGAAGCACCAATAGTGTTTGCAATTTCTTCTGTGGAGCTTATCACTTAACCATCTTTTTCCATAAAGGAAACTGAGTGGTTATTATATATTCCACATGTCTTTTTAACTCTTTCCCAGAGTTGTTTAGTTGGTGTAGTTCATGTTATCCCAGATACATAGGATATACATGAATCTCTCTGACTCTTATGGCTTACTTTCCTTGCATTTGCTTTGCTTTTTTTGAAGGCTACGAAGTTTGACAGAGTTGGGTACTTATGGAGAGTTCCCCAAGTTTTTCTCTGCTGTCTTAAGAGTTTTCCTGGCACTCATGATTCCAGCATGACTTTGGATATTTTCTTACTTTTCCTGATGTCATAGGTAAAGAGACTACAGCTGCCTGCATAATATCAGTAGCTGGTTTAACTGCTTCATCGATAGGCATAGCAGCAACCATTTCTTCTGTGAGGTCCATAATATATGAAAAGATTTCTCAGATTTTATCATACATGAAATGAGGAGCTCTAAATGTGGGATTTATTTCTTCTTGTGCGAGAGTTACAAAAATTGGAAAATGATTGCTATTATAAGGATCATTCTCTTCACTGAATGAACAAAAAGGTAAAAGAGATGGTGAACAGATGGCAAGATCAATAGTGTGAAAGGTTCTTGTAGGCTTGTGGAAGTAAATATCTTGTCCATTATTGAGAAGACAGAGGCAGTGATCTTCAATCATTCGCTCTATTTGTCTGCCTCTAGGATTTGTATCCTTACTTCTGCAGAGCGCGGTATGAGCATTACAGTCTCCTATTATGATAAAGGGCTTAGGCAGCTGTTCTACCAAATAGTCTAAATCTCGTTGATCAATGTGTTTATTTGGAGGCAAGTAAAGAGAACAAACTGAAACAAAATTTTGTGCATTAAGTTGCATGGTTACAGCTTAGAGGCTCATTCATAATGAGATTTAATTGGAGGGATAATCAAGTGAGGCTATAATACCTATGCTTCAACAGACATGATTACCATCAAAATCATCTTTTCTGTTCAAACAATACCTCCCGAGCTTAACCAGATGATCTAACAGAGTTTTCTGGACTGCCAAGCACATATGACGAAAGACATTGATCAGATGTTTGATGTTAATGAGATTTTGGTGGAAACCACAACAACTCCATGATATGAGAGTGGCCATTATGAATGGTGTTTATTCTTTCTGTGCTGTGTTTTGGTTTTGTGTGGAAGTAGATGTTTGGGAATTTCTAACCTTTTCTGTACATTCATGTTATCTGAATCAACGTAGTCTGAAATCATACAGTCAAATGAACTATTGCTGACACTTTTTTGTTTGTTTGTAGTTTTTACGGAGACTTTTTAAAATTTGTTTTGGACTACTGTTTCTTTTTTCTGCATTTCGTGAGTTGGTTTGTCAATTATGGGATTGATTGTAGTGTGTTGAGTTTTAGATAGCAGTGTGTGTACTAATTGATGTTCGGGTACCAATAGATCATGTTGATTTTGCAGCACTAGCAAAAGACATGGCTGTTCATGGGTGAGTGCCTTCAACTATCCTTCTGGCTTCTGCGTAAGCTACATTTCTCACAATTTTAATAGCCTGAACTTCTCTCTTTCATTGCAATTTGGGACATGAGCATGAGAAAGCGACATGTTCAACCTTGCCATTTGTGCACAGTGGGGCAGGAATACAAATGTCACTATTGTGGCCAACCACAGAGCAATGTGCACACATGAGGTTGCCACGGAAGGAGATCTTAGATTGACCAAAACACTGGCACTGGAAACATAGCATCAGGTTTTGAATATATGGGCGTACAGGACAATTGAGGTATCCAGCCTTAATATTCTTAAGCAGGTCAGGGAAGTTGAAGGTCAGGATCACATATTTTGTATTTATCAACTGACCTTCCTTAAGCACCTTGATCCGCCTAACAACACATACATTTTGATTGGCTAGCTTGGAAACGAACTCTTCTTTGGAAACAAACAGAAGGTCGGCTTCCAAGATTATGCCTCTACAAAAGTTTAAGGTTTTATATGCAGACACAGATATATCAATTTGCCTGAGCTTGGTTAATCGCAGGGAAGCAAGCAATAAGTGTTAATAAGCAAGGCTCCAAAACGAAGATGCTTTATGTTTCTAGGCTCACTGATGGAAGAATGAATACATTTGTAAATTACAAATGGAGATAACTTTTGCATTTCTCCAGAAGGACTTAAAACTATAACGAAATGTGGACAGATATTTGATTTATCAGCATTTGCATCAGTATGCATCTTTCTGCTAGATTCTTTGGGATGTTCAGTTGGGAAGGACATGACTAGTGTCTGGCTTCTGAATTATATATTCGGAGTTGCCATATTTTTAAGAAAAATGATTCGAGTCTGACTGCGCCACCCACCACGGAAACACAGATTCCTGTGTTAGGGCTAGCCAGACCTATACGCAAATTGAAGCTCTCCCCCAGTCGACTTTCCCGAAAGCAGGTACTTCCGCAAGCTTTTCCCCAAGCCACTGACACAAGGACTAGTGACCAGTCAATTGACACCTATGAGGATGACAAGGTACCTCCCATTTAGCTGAAGCAGAAGATAAAGCAGTGTGTTGTGGACGGTACCTCATCCCTCAACTACCAGGACCCTCCTTTCCAGCGACACAGGTCTCCACGTATGGCTAATACATGGGCTGTTTTCTCGCCATATGAAAACTACAGACAAGGGCTGTTCCAGTTTCTCATGATGAGCCCCCAACCTCTGAAGAGGAAAATCACAAGGGAGAAAGAAAGAGAAAAAGTTCCAGCCAAGAGAAGAATGAAAAGAAGTTAAATCATTGTGCTCCAGGATCATGACACCCATTTCACCAAGAAGATGATCCTCTGAAGGGCTAGGGTACCTCAGGATTGTCACACCCATACTCACAAAAGTGAGCCTCGGAGGGGTTTTGTTTGAAAGGAATTTAAATGTAATTTGTTGACATTTTTAATGTAATATCTAATTTTAAAGATGGTAGGTCAATTTGGGGTTTTAAAAGCAGACGAAAGTTAATACATAATTCAACAATTCACAGTAGAATGCGTCATTGTGCCATTAGGTAAACGTCTCTTGCAAGAAGCAGCTGAAACACACACTGTCAAAAAAGTATTTAATGCCAAACATAAGTTACAGACTGATTCTTGTAAGTTCACTTCCACAATACACTTTTAACATTTTCAACGCAGACATCTTTTTCCATAATCCTTTTTTTAAAGACCACCTCTAATCAGACCCAGGATGTCCCTCCCTCAATACACCCCTGTTGATGACTCCTTTTATGATGTGGATATGTCATATATATAAGCATTTTTAGTTTTTGATACTGCCAGTACACATCAGAGTATGATCTACAAGAAAAAAATTTTAAAAGTTACCAAACAAGATTATATTATTTCATGAATACTCACACAAAATTTGAAGTCATTCTGACCCTTCATTTTGTTTCAGATGAGTTTGAAATGAGTAAGATAAGCATCCTAAACATAAAAGAAAAAAAAAAAAAAAAAAAATTAAAACCCTTTTTGCACAAATTTTATAAAGATAATGAATTCTAACTTATCAACAGATTATCAACAACACAAAATATTACAAAATAAAATACAACACAGAATAAACACTACATTGAAGAAGGAATAAATAGAAATAATTAAAAATTCCAAGAACCTGCCAAATCCTCTCCAAAACTTACTCATCCATAGTGTTTTTTTTTATATCATTATCAAATTCAGAATATTTATTCTTATTTATGATCAATATGCTCATTCTTACCTGCAAACACTAACATAATAATATATCAATATTTATAGGTGAGCAAAAACAGATTCTGAGCAAATTTTTTACAAAAAATTAGAATAAATTAGAAAATATTAAAAGAAATATACAAACTGGTATGAAAAACTCCCAATTCTACTGTGAATTTTCATTTTCCTTCTTTTAAAACAGTGATTCAACCAAAAATTTTTCATGATAAATGGAAGAGTCATAGATGATTATGACAAACTGTAACTGTGATTTTAGGACGGGCGGCTAAAACCCGCCGGGAACTGGAGAAATTCGACCAATCAGAGACAACCGTTGCGCCAGGAACTTTTGGCGTCATTTTCCGATCGCCAAACGCAATTTTTGTGCAAAACTGGTATACAAGAAAGCAGTTGTTTGTTCGTATTTCTTGGGTAGAAGTACTTCATTTGTTTTGGTTATTTTGTGTTGCCCTGATATGATTTAATATTTAATTTACTGTAGAAGCGATAAGTGAAGTATGTAAATCTCAATTTCGAAAACATATATTCCACTCAATTGGCTAACTCGATACCCAATAACTTTTCTTTACTTTTAAATAAAGGGTGAAAATAATAATTGATAAAAATTACTTACTGTGAAATTTCTGGGCTCTTTGTGTATTTGAAAATGCTTGTTGATATCTAGGTTCATATTATTTCACGTACTCTAAACATCGTGAAATTCAATAAAGAAAAATATTTTAAGAATGTGTCTTTTTTTTTTTTTTTTTATTTAAACTACTTTTAAAACTTTTAGAAATTTTTCTTTTGTATATTTTTCCGTAGGCAAAAATCACATTAACAAAAGCTCCTACTGAAATATAGAAAATGCAATGATTATTCAGAGAATCTGTATATTAAAATACTGATGTGGGATAACTCATAAAATAACCCAGGTAACCCAGTAACTCCAAAAAAAAAAAAAAATAATAATTGAAAAAATT
This sequence comes from Stegodyphus dumicola, assembly GCF_044657685.1. NCBI lineage: Eukaryota > Metazoa > Arthropoda > Arachnida > Araneae > Eresidae > Stegodyphus > Stegodyphus dumicola. The sequence continues at coordinate 190,569,546 of NC_140772.1, read as the reverse complement.
AACATGAAACTTGGTTATGCATTATTCTCCATCAAAACAATTCTGTTTCATTTCATTGTGTTATGTAAAAATAAAGATGTAATTTTTAAAGTCTTGGAACATTAGCACAATCAAGTAATTTTTATTCATGATGAATCTGTGGGGTATTTTACACTTTATATTACACTGTATGTGTTACTATGTACATTATTTTCTTTCATTGCCAAGACTTTTCTGAATAATATGCAGTAATTTATCACCTTCGTTAGTCTCCAGGGTTTGTAATTATATTTTAGGAAATCACACAGTCTTTAAGCTGCAATTTTAATTCCACTTGCTTATGATTCCAGATGTCATGTATTAATCCCTAGCAGAAATTCTGTATACGTTTTCTTGAAATCCAAAGCCTTTTCTTTTTCTGTACAAATAAAATATTCCAACAACAGCTATCACCATTGGATGCCTCTAATTTTTATTTTGTAAAGAGCAAGAAATTGTATATTGTAGTCTACACATCTGCTGCCTATGTTCCTATAATTTGCTATCATTTCTGATTGTGGAATTGTGGTGAATTTTCACAATTCTGTATTATGCATATTAGAGCACGCATAAAAATATTTCAATTGGTAAGCGATTGTATAAGTGTTTTCTTTCTTTTTTTAAAAAAGTTCTGTATCAATGGTAGTAATTTATTTAATTCATTATTGTGTTCAAACTATTAGTGCTTCTTAGTCTTATCCACTCGACTGCTGATGAATACTAATTATGGAAGATAGTAATAATTTTTCTCAGTGTGAAAATTTTGTGACCATTTTATAGAAAGTTTCTTACTACTGCTCCAGAATCTTCGGATGAAGTTATCATTACATGATATATCATAATTTATTCTTTATATTGAAACTGATTGGGGAACTTTTTTTTTTCATCTGGAATAATTGTTCTTAGTAGCAGAATAACTGCACACAAAGGACTCTGTTTATAATTGTTATTCTCCAAGCAGATTTAATAAATTAACATCATTCAGTTTATTATACCAGTGTTGTATAAGAGTCAAAAACGGCTTTAAGACAAATGGGTGATATCTGAGTATAAGTGTGCATTTAGTTACAATCATTAGTATTAATCATTTATTGTTTTACAATGGTTTACATTAATGTTATATTTTCCTAATATCTAACATGGTAAATAACAATTCTATTTTGCTTGGTTTAAGGTTGGTTCCTAGGGACCAATGCTATATTTAATATGTTAAGAAATGACTGATTAAGTGTTAAATTGATAAAAACAATTTACTTATACATAGAAAACAAACACTTGAAATTTTGAACTTCAAGTTATATTTTGTGATTATCCATATGATCCATGCGCAAAAAATATTTTAAAATATAGTATTAAAAAAGAAAATTTACAGAGTTTAAAAATTTATTAAAAAATATTCATATTATGCTACATAATCTGATATTTTGAGCAATATATATTAAATTGTAATTTATCAATCTAGATAAAATTTTGATTAAAATATCTAGTGGTGAGCTATTAAAATATTAACAAAGAACACACACTTTATTTTATAAAATTCAAAATACCGAATTATGTTTAATTTTTAAATGTTTTAAACGGAAAACAAATAGTAACTGTGCATGAAAAAAAAATTAAATAAGAAATATCATGGAAATTACATAAAATAGCAAATAAATTTCATGATGTGCACAATTTGTGCCAGAAGTTGCCCCTCACTTTTCTTCTCACATCAGTTGATCATTTGTAAGGTTTTAAGTACCAGCAGAGATTTTTCAAAAATTTTCTATTTTGCTAAAGGTTTCCCCATTTCCCCATTAGCATTGTCTTTAAATCTAAAACTTCATGTGAGTCAAAGAAGGTCTTATTGTGGAAACACTTTTCGTTAAGCTTAAAGCCTGCTTAGCTTCACCTCTATTAATACTAATAGTCTTTATAATAACTATACCTTCCTTTACACTATTAGGAATTCCATTATGCAGTTTTCATGTTAAAACCATCTCGATGGAAATCCTAAAATAATTTATTTATATTTCATGTTTTAATGTAAAATTTAACATTGTCCAAATATATAGTTAAAGTACGGTAACAACATGCAAGACTTTTTTCCCTGGAATAAGTAATAAGCAAACAAAAAGAACAAAGGACAAATTGAGCAAAGGACGCGTGCAAACTTCGTACATCTCATCACTAAAGATATCATAATGGACTTTTTGTACCCCATTTAATGTTGAAAACACCTAATATTACTGATACTAAGAATAGGCTAAATAGATTTCACTTGTACATATATCAAAGCTATATTTGCAGACATCTTTAGAAATTTCAAGACACTTTCAACTCAGACTAATTGCCAAGCAGGCTCATTTCCATTGTAGAACTGATGGTAATGAAAAAGCTGATTTCCTCACACAGAAAAAACAAATTTACTGAGTGCATTAGATTTCACTTTCTAAAGCTTTTGACGAATTTAATTTGTAAATTTTCCATGCAGAGTCATTTCGAGCATGTAATCGAAGAACTTGGAATGCTGTTCGAACAAATCCACCTGTGGTCCCAGGTTCTCAAAAATATAAAGTTGTCACAAAATTTGTCAGGTCATGAATTTCAAGATTAAAATAAATCAAGAAGGCTTAGAATGATGCAGAATTTGTATAATTCTTATTAATTTTGAGTGTTATCTGATATCTGTTCTTCAAAAGGCCAGGAATAAAAACCTTTTTTCATTTTTATTGAAGAAGAGGGACTTACGTCAGTTATTTCTTAAAACTGACACAAGATTTTATGTTAAGCTGCTATTTTTGCCTTACTTTAATTTTATATGTTTTTGTCAGTTAAGTATGACTTTTATCTGCTCTTGAATGTCAGAAACATTAATTTTTCTAAACCATGGGTTGTATCAAAATAAAGTACTTTGGAAGTAGATTTAAGCAAAATAAGTATGTTTCAGAGAAGACTCATAAGTATTACAGAAATATAAATTCTAATTGTATTGGAAGCCTATAACTTTAAAATACATAATTACAAATGTTTTATATGTACATATTTGGTTATATGGTACCTGTCCCCATACTGCTTGATAAGAGTACTCTAGGTGATGTATTTTGTGTAATATCTACATGACACATATATTTCACTGGCATGTTGGTTTCCGCAGCCACAGTAATCTTGTTTGCAGATCAGACTTAATATTGGGTACAAATACTTTGTTTTTCATTTACCATTTTATACAGATTGTCAGACCAGATAAGCTAAGCAAAAGGTGTCCAAATATATAGTTAGGATATAAACCTAACTATCAGTGTTCAGCAGTCTTACCATTCATGGGCTCTTTTTCAGATGATTATCAACTGCATTATATTACATTATAAAGATCTTCCCATTTTACACTCCTCATGTTATGCTAATGACAATTTTTCTTAAAATCTATTTGTTACATGCATTAATCCTTCACACATCCTTCTTTTGAAATTGGGAAAGAATTCCAGATTTTATTAGATAAACAAAACAATTTAATAAAATTTCATATTAACCTTTTCAAAAATACAGTACATTTGAGATTTTTACTATCAATTTATTCAACATGCTACATTTCTTAAAAATCAAATATCACACAAAAACGTAATGCATTTTAGAAAAAGTTCAATCAAATTATTTATTATTATTTAGGAATCTTCTAATACATATATATATATGTTCTGCATGTGGCTTTGTTGGCTAAATTTGAGTACCTAATAAATACTTATATATATATTAAGAAAGAAAAAAGCAACACATCTTCTGCACAGGCCAAATTAATAAGCCTTTTTCATGTGCATTTTTTTCTTGATGATCAAAAAATAAATTCTTTCTGTAATTTTCAGTGCCACAAAATAAAGTGAAATGTACAAAACTTTTGCGATACAACACCGTACACCTTTTTTTGCGGGAACAGGCTAGAAATTTTATTACACATTTCACGTGATAATCCACCGAATTTTCCGTATTCACTACATTGTCTTTTATAGCAATAAAAGTTAGAAAACTATTATAAATTGATGCGAAAAAGACGTAATCAAAAGATACGAAAAGAGGAATATGAGCGGAAAATAAATCCAAAACAAACCCTTCAATTGCTGGCATAAAAATTGGTCGCCAAAAACAGTCTCTGGCGGTAGCTTATTCTGATTGGTTGAATTTCTTCAGTTCCCGGCGGGTTTTAGCCGCCCGTGATTTTAGGCTATTATTGGCAAGATGTCAATGATTTTAATCAGCAAATTAAAAAGAAGTGAGCAATTACAGTAAGACATTAATCCATTTTTTATATGATGGGAAATATATGTTAAAATCAAAGCTTAAAATAATCTAGAATGCAAGCAAAGAACTTTTAGTTACTGAATTAAAAAAAAAGGATAAAAGAGGAGAAAAATTAAAGAAATAAAACAGTTAAAAATATTTTAACTAAGCCCTGTTAGTAGACTGCATGAAAGTAAATTTACGCCTCAAGCAGGAGTAAGAGAGCAGTAATTCAAAACATATGATGCATGATCGCAAAAAGACCATTTTTCAAAAATTTAAAATACATCACTTTATTCTGCAAACACATCATTTCATAGCTCTCATTAAATAAAATTAACAGAGATGCTGCATCTTAGATATAAATCCCTATCTAAAAGTGACTTAAATGGTAAATTATAAAATGATATTATATATACATATATATAATTCATAATAAGAAAACTTTCCATACATACAAACAAATTGAGAAATGCAGTAATGCTTTAGTTAATCTAACAGTATGTATGGTTGGTTTAATATCTGTATAGGGTTATTTAGTGTAGGTATTTTACTTATAAGTTAAATGCCTATATATATATATGTATATATATCAAATGTTACTACAGTCAAAAGTCTTTAATCCGGACGTCTATAATCCGGACCTCAAAGCTACAAACTTTCTGTGAATGCGCAAAATACATTTACGCATGCATGTTTAATGTATAACGGACAGTATAAGCTAAACTAAAATTATCTAATTATCTATTTGAGTTAATGTTGCAGATTGTGTTGTTCCTTAATCTTCGAATTGGATCCAGCTTATTATTTTTTGCAGACTGTTAGAGCAATTTTATAAAAGTAAGCTTGAACTTTCGATTATGTCAAATAGAATTTCCGATTCTGGAGCTGCCAAAGGATCTACAAAGCGAAAGCATGTTTCGATGTCCATTAAACAAAAAGTGGAATTGCTGCAAAAAATGGATAAAGGCATGAAGAAAGTGACAGAGAGGTGATTTGTTTCTCTAACCATTCCAAAATCTGTTTATCAATTTCACACTGCTCTGCGGGGGGGGGGGGGGATGTCTTGGATGTTTTTATTTTATTCAACTTATAATTTCTTACTAAATGTAGTGTTTCATCTCGATGAACTCATATAATTTAAATCAATTTTTTTCCTCATTATAAATATCACGAATATATCAAATAGTTTTCTGGTTGCAATTTTCTAATTTAGACTATGCGTAATGTATGCTTTACGCATGCCCTCATTGAAAGAAACGTTTAATAAAGTAAACAAATATTAAGCTTTTTTTTTTTTTTTTTTTTTTTTAATTTTGAATCACAATTGCTCAAATTACATCACAATTGCTCTATATTTCATAAATTACGATTTCATATTTTTAATTGCATAATTTCTGCATGCCATCTTACCAGATTTAAACTGATGATCTATAATCTGGAAAAACCGATAATCCGGAATCACCGAAGTCCCGACGAGTCCGGATTAACTAAGTTTAATTACTTTAAAATCAGTCAATGTGTGATAACTAATACAGTGGATTGCAATTCATGCTCTGCACAGGCCTAAAGGTTCTGAATGCACTTTCCAGGGCTCTTCAGCTGCTCCAAGAAATAAAGGAAACCTGACTGAAATATAAGAAACTAAAAGTAGGATAAAAATCAGGAATTTTTAAGTTAGATTTTGAATGCCTTTTCTATAGAACAATCCTTGGCCATTCCTTGGAACTATACATTCACAAAGCTTCTCATTCACTCTTGATCCTTCAGAAATTCCTAGAATCCATTCAAAGCTTTTTAAAACTTAACTCCAAATAAATATAGATGACAAGCTAATTTGGAGTTACTTCACCGTGAATACTCTAGCAATATTGCTATGAAATCTAAACATTCTCCCACAAATTTTCTCCACATTCGATTTCTTGAGGTTTAGTTGTATAGTCAGTGAGTTTTCATTAACCCGCGAGCATGCGCGCTGGGTATCTCATACTTGAGGGCATATTCTATGTCCCTTATCTCAAAACCCCTTACCTGGATATGGATGAAACCTTTTGTAGCTGAATTCAAGGGCACATTCATGAAGCTGGGAAATCCGTGGAGTGATTCTTTGAATACTTTTCCAGGAATTGTACTGTTTGGATATGTGACGCCCGTGCACCTTCTCACGTCTCTCAGATTTTCACCCTAACTTTCTTAGTTAGTAAGCATGGCGCAGGATCTAAGTTATGATTAAGAAATGGAAAATGTTCAGAAATATGCTGGAAACCATTTCAACAGATGATGAAACATTTAGAGAAGAGGAGGAAGAATTAGTAGTTAAAGAACACAACAGCATTTATAATTCCTCAATAGACAGTGATACGAACACCGAATTAGATAGCGAATTAGAAAATCGATGAAATGATGAAAATTATGTTGGTAAAAATGGCTTGGTATGGAAGAAAAACAAATTCCGAACGAATGTTGGTACTAGTTCTAAAAGCATTATCTTTAAAATTCTAGGAAATACTAGTTATTCAAAAGTGGAAAATTACTCAAATCAACGGCGGCAGCAAATCATGTTCCCTTTGAAACTAAAAGAAAAAATAATTTCAGGAGATAGCAACATAGGAACACCATCTAAAAAGATGAAAAACTTTTTTTTTTGTAAATTTTGATACCCTTTAGATCATAATTGCTCTTTATTTCATAAATTACGGTTTCATATTTTTAATTTTATAATTTCTGCGTGCCATCTTACCAGATTTAAACTGATGATCTATAATTCGGAAAAAGCAATAATCCGGAATCGCCGAAGACCCGACGAGTCCGGATTAAAAGACTTTTGACTGTACTAGTCTATGAAGAATATAGGAAGCCACTATGAGCCCTTGCAGCAAATTGATTCGACGAAAAGCACTGACACGTGATAATCTCTACAGGTAATTATGCCGTAAAGTGATTAACTCAACGAAAAGCATTGACATCTTTGATCTGCATGCATAGGTAGTAGTAATTTCAGTCATCCATAACCCTGTAATGGTGACAGTTTAAAATGAAGACTGGATGTGTAAAATGTCATATTTAATGAAATTATAATCAAAAGAATCCAACATTGTTAGGAGAAAGAAAAATGCTAGTTTTTGATGCAAATGTAGTGCTTTCCTTTAACAGAAAAGTTGTTTTCATTGCAGTGCATGAAAAAAGAAGATAATGATTGCATCCTTTTCGCTAAAATCTTGTTGGAAGAAAATAACATCAAGATTCAAGAAAAAATCACTTTATTTTTCAACAGCTTAAAAGAAGATGATTAAATAATTGTGAATGGGTACTGAATACATTCAGTGTGAAAAAACAAATTCAGTGGAATAGAAGGTCTATAATCAGAATGGAACAAATAAATGAACACTGAACCTTTTTCCATAAATTTTGATTCCATTATTTCAAGAACCAAATTTAATAAATTTTGATTCTTAAGGTCATAAATGCTGCATTATTTTTTGCTTTTAATTTGTACATGTCATCATATTAAATTGATGACTAAAGTCTGGAAATTTCTGAAATTCAGAACCACCGAAATTCCAACAATTTTGAATCTTGGACTTTGCACTAGATATGCATTTTTTTTTTTCAATTTCTGAAATACCATTAATAAAATTCTTATCATTAACTTGTAAGACATAAAAGATACCCTTCTAGAGAAGTTGATTCTGAAAAGGGCTCCATGAGCCAAAAGGTTTAGGAACAGCTGATTTAACAAGTCAACACAGAAAAATTAAAAATATTAGATTAAATTTAAAAGTTTCTGTTTTAATTTTTAAAAAAATCTGACTTTTTTATTAAAACAAAAAAACCATTATTACTTTACAATTTGTCTATCAGTAATCTTATCACCAAATAAATCACTATCAAGATTACCAAATCAAGGTTACTACATAGAGGTTAATCTGATAGAATTTTGCAATATTCTCTGCCCTCACTGGCTTGACCTTATTTTAAAGCTCAATTTGCAAAGCCACATTCTGCATACTCTATTACTACTTAATTTTGCCAAAAGAAAATCTAAATTCTGGACTAATACTAGATTCACTTCATCAGTTTTATCCAGGACCTAAAGCACGTTATCAAGGAAGAAGTGTAAATACAAGACTTATGGCATAAAGGTCATCTGAAAGCTCTTACTCAAGCAGCACACACTAACACAGAAGAAATATGTTATACTTATTCTTTTAATTCATGCCCAGATCAAATGCTTTCAGAGTCAGTTGTAAAAGAACATTGTACAAAGTAGTGAAAGCATGCAAAAGTTTGGTGTATATAAATTTATTACCTCTAGTTTAAGAGTAATGTTTATAGAGTAAATATTTATAAACATTTACAGAGCCTTTGTAAACTTTTTAAATATTTTTAAACTCCAATACTGTGCTAATTAATATAGTTCCATACAAATTTGAATGATTCTTCTTTTCCAGGCACTTAGGACAGAATGGGATGCATGCAAATGCACAGGATGCATATTCCTGTAAATTTACATTGATGTCATGTTTTATGAAATTGAATTGAAATAACCATGTCAAGCAGAAAAGTTATTCTCACAAACGTTTAATTATTCACTTATCTTGTAAGTAACATCAAAATTTACTCGTACATTTTAAAATCATTTAACAGAAATACACATTTTACCAGATACGTGTAAACTGTAATTATGTGATTTTTTTTTTTTATTGTAAGCAACATGGTTCCATTCATCTGAACAAGTAATTTAAATATAATTAAAATTAAATCATGGGATTATATGTAAATCATATATACCGTGTTTGCTTGCATAACAGTCCCACTTTGTTTTCCATTTTTTCATTGTGAAAGATTAGGTGCGCTATGTAGGAAAATCTACTGCACAAATATTGTGCACTTTTGAGGATTTCTTCTGCTTCAAAACAGGGGTGCAAATATTATGTGAGGGTCACAGTAGGGTACGAACTGCGCCAAATTTGATTGAAGATCCCCGTCCCCCTCTTATCTAATCCATGAACTGCATGACGTTTCCTGTCCCTTATCTCGTTACCAAGAAGATTGGGTGCTACAAAATGTCATTTATCGCCATTAATGGGACATTCTATTGAGACTGCATGTCTTTATTTTCGTTTATCAGTATTGTAAAAATTGTGCATGCAAAACAAATACAGTCAAAAGTCGTTAATCCGGACTCGTTGGGACTTCGGCGATTCCGGATTATCGATTTTTCCGGATTATAGATCATCAGTTTAAATCTCGTAAGATGGCAAGCAGAAATTCTAAAATTAAAAATATTAAACCGTAATTTATGAAATAAAGAACAATTATGATCTAAAGGGCATCAAAATTTACAGAAAAAAAAAAAAAAGAAAAAAAGCTTAATATTTATTTGTTTACTTTATTAAACATTTCTTTCAATGTAAGTTGTTTCGCTTTATGTGATGATACTTTCTCTTTAATTCTATAAACAGACATAATTTCTTGTTCATTTTACAAAGTTCCGCTGTTCAAGTCCCGTAATTGCTGTGCCGAGAATACTGACTAACTTGTCAATCCAAATTTTTTCGTTTTCCCTAACCTCTCTGTCACCTTCTTCATGTCTTTATCCATTTTTTGCAGCAATTCCACTTTTTGTTTGATGGACATCGAACATACTTTCGTTTTGTAGATCCTTTGGGAGCTCCAGCATTGGAAATTCTATTTGACATCATCGAAAGTTCAAGTTTACTTTTATAAAATTGCTCTTACAGTCTGCAAAAAATAATAAGCCGGACCCAATTCGAAGATTAAGGAACAACGCAATCATCAACTTTAACTGAAACAGATAATTCGATAATTTTAGTTTATACCGTCCGTTGTACACAAAACGCGCACGCGAAAACGTATTCTGCTCTTGCGCACACGCCTATGAGCAGTCGTAAAGGTCTTACGCGCACACGTAAACGCCCATGTGCATGTGTCAATGCGGTGCATGCGCAGAAAGTTTTTAGCTTTGAGGTCTGGATTATGGGTGTCCGAATTAACGACTTTTGACTGTATTACTTTAACCCTCTGGCTGATCATCCCGCGATTTCCACGAGCAACTCAAATGTAGCAAAATTTGCTCATCCCGCGGGCACGTGTTTTTCTTTCTTTATTGAGGAGCGCATCCCATATTTTCCCTGTTTAACCACTAAAATAAATTATATACAATATTAGCCGTTTAGTTTACGTTTTGGCCGACAGATATCGTTAGTTGTCCACTAAATTGTGGCATTAGTGCTCAAACTTCACTTTTTGCCGCTTTATTCTTACAGAAATGGCTGCTAGAAAACGTTCAGAGATTAACTTGATTATTTAATTAAATTATTGAATTGTTAGTTAGATTTATTGATTATATTAATAATTAGATTGATTATTAATTATATTTATTGGATTTGGTGCAAAGACTGTGAAGTTAGATTTTGCCTTGAAACCTATTTTGAACTCTATCATACTAAACTGCATTTCTAAGGTTGAACTCTATCATACTAAACTGCATTTCTAAGGTATTTTCCCCTCAGCATTTTATATTTTCTTATATTTTATACATTTTACTTTTTTATATTATGCAATAAATAGAAATTAACTGTAATTCGACTGAAATTTATTTAAAAAAAGATTTTTTTGGTGATAACATCTGAAATTGGTTTTTCTGGCAACTTAGTTTCTGATAATAAAAATCTATATAAAAAATATTCTCTAGAAAGAAAAAGGGCATTTTTCAATTCTCCAATATATATAGATTTAAAATATGGAAAAAAAAAAAAAAAAATTTGGGAAGCAATTTTGGTCCACAAATTGAGCAGTCAGAGGGTTAAAATCTGGCGTGTGCTAAAGTAAAAATTAATTTCTTTTACACACATTTTTAAGTTTTATGATGCTTAAAGGAATGATGAGCCAGATCTCTTTTATTCTCTGTAAGAATTAAAAACTTTCCAAGTTGTAGATTTTAGTCGCTGATATATATATATATATATATCAGTTTTGAAGAGTAAAATTGATAGATTAATGACATACACAAAACTGATACATAATCAACCTATCAAATATCGGATTTGTAGCTCACCTTAAATAAGTTCCTTGTCTATATAAATATTAACAAATCTTCTTAGATAGCAGAATGGTTTTAACTTTCAAATTTACCATTTTAGGTATACAGTTCTAATTTAATTTAAAAAATTCTTTTTATTAAATCTAAAAATTGGACTTTTAAAGTCGTTCTAAATTCACACTAATATCATTGCAATATATTCCCGTATTAAGCTTTCCGTTTTTAGTCATTGAAGTTATTTTACGGTTATTTAACTTTCTTACAAATTCCATATTTTAATACTAGAAACGTTTAAATATTTATTCTGTTTTCCACCTGATGTACTTTGGCATACGTACTTTGGCATATTTCGAATATGCATTTAATTAATAAATGAATAATTATGAGCACCAGCAGAATTTTCATAATTAACAAAACAAAAAAAAAAAAAAAAAAAAATTTCAAACTCCCTTATATTCATATCCTGGGATTTTCAGTTCCCTTTTAATCCATTCCTTTTTCACATATTGTTGCACTGTACTCAAGTTTTCATGTATGTAGAATTTATATACTTTGTATTGTATTTATGACAATTTAGTATATTTAAATGATAATTTTTACAAATTCTTGCATCACAACTCTAGTTAACAGAAGATGTTTCTAACACCTTGGCAAAGCTTAAACTTCAGCATGTAGCTTATTTTCTAATCTAGTTTCAGGCTGAATTTATTGTAAATTACTTGAAATTATTTGTTAACAAAGATGGTCGCTAAATCACGCTTATAATATTTCTAACTGTTGTAATTTATAATGTAATGAGTTCATGTGATTTATAATTCATTTATAATTTTTTCAGCAGTATTGAAATTAATAGCAGATACTGATAATGTTATACATTTAGATTACAATGATTTAGATTGCCATTGCCTTCTTCACTCATGCTTTTATGCTACATTCCTAATATTTCATAATGGCATACAGGTAAGTTTAACTCATTCACCAAACATGTAAATCTCTAATTCAGCCCACTTTTGTTCTTACGTGTGCTGTATCATCTATTTTCTTTAATATATTGTTCAGTCTAATTTCAAAAGATTTTGTGGAAAAGTCACTAAACATTGGTAGTTCGACCCGAGTTTCTAGTCCCAGTGATCTCCCAGCTCTTTCTTTTTTTGTACTTATTTACTGCATAAAAAAGTAGCGTAAAAATTTCAGTTCATGAAGTAAAAATACTTTCTTAATTTATTCTTTAAAAGTATTGCAAAAATTTTTACCTTTACCTTAGCATATCTTTTTACAAATCCCTCTAATAAGAAAAAATTAGGAAAGAAATTAACTCAGTTTCGGTGATTGATACCTCGGTGCAAATTATATGTAACGTTTTTTCAAAAGCATAGAGTTTATATGGATATCAATAAATTAAGGATTATTTCTCCATCTAATTTTCTTAACATGTTTATTCCAGAATTTTCTTTTCACACTGTAGCGCTTAACTTTATGAGCTTTCTATAATCATTCAATTTCTCTAGCCATGGCAACTTTGCATACCTTCCGACAAGTAGTTATATTTTTAACCACTGTATTTTAATTCCTGTTAACTATCAGTATATTATTCACTTGTTTCACAAGTGCAACTTTTATTTTATATGCAAATACACGTAAAATAGCATTAAAACTTCAGTTATGCGGAGCTCCTGATCGATTGCTTGTTTTAGATTGAATGAAATTAAGCTGAATGTTACTGTTAATTAGCTGTTATTAATTTAATTATAGATTTCTAATTAATTATATGTTCAGATATTTCCACATATATTACTCAAACGTTTGCATCCCAATTTTTAATTTTTGGTTAAAAAAATAAATTTTTATTTATTGAGAGGCCTGATTGATTATATTAATTTGCAGTGTTGTTTATCTAATTCCTTTCTTCTAGATAAATTTTAGAAAAAACTACTTAGCATAGTAATTCAAATTTATTTACAATTTATACGTCAGTATTCCAAATGCACAGTAATGTTGTTATAATAGATTTCATGCTAAGCTTTTTTTTAATTTAACTAAATTTAATTTCTGCAAACATTTAGATGATTACTTTAATTAACAAAAAATATTTTTAGCACACTTTAACACACTTTGCTATGGAACAATTTTTTGTGTGCTAGTGAACTCTATTAAATTTTCCAGTCTAGTTCAGACATCTTGACTATTATTGATGTAATTTATTAAAAATATAATTTGTATGCTTTATAATTATTTAATTTATCATATTATTATAATAAATGAAAGATGTTTATAATGCTAATATGTATGTTTACCAATACCTTTCATTTTCTTTGTTAGCTCTAGCATTTATTACTGTTATTCAAGTAATTAGCCTGCTTGTTAGATATTTTTTATTTATTCTTGTGATATGTAATTCTATTTATTTATTTTTATTTTCCTCTTGGCTACAATTGGCTTTGAAAAGTTAAATTGTAACCCTGTAGGCAACAGGGGAAAGAAATTTTGATTGGCGCAGTTGGACTATAGCTGGACCCAGGGGGGGGGATTTTCATTAGCGCAGTTGGAGTACACCCAGGGCCACTATTACACGAGTATATTTATGTCTGTGTGTGTGCGTGTGTACAAAAAGTAAAAAAAGAGTAACCATTTAGGTGAGTTTTAGCATTGCACAGTCACGCTATAACAATCAAAACGGTTTTCATGCCTCAAAAACAAATATTATTCAAGAAAACTATTCGGACAAATGCTTCAATTGTTATTCTAAGAATTCATCAGACAAATCATTTGTAGTATAAACATTTTACAAACCATCTATAATGTTTAAACTGATTCCGGTTTCTTTATTTAATTCAATATAATAATAAGAAAATACTAAAGTTTCAACTTACATCAAGATAAACTGACATCTCATGGAAGAATAATTGTTAAGGGACCAAAATAGGTCGTCAACACGTTCATCAATAGTTGGGATTCAAATCCAACGCTAAATTAACGCAACCCAAATCACTGATAAACACGACAGAGTACTCAACTCAAAACACAGGGAATTCGTTGTTGACAGGTTATCTTCACGAGAAAAAAGGAGGGAAAAATGGGAGGAGTTACGAGATTCTCTGGGTTGCATGAAGATCTACTAATAACTTTCTCGCCAAGTAATTTGGCGTCATCGGCTCATTCTCATTTCTGGAACTGTGGTTGAAGAGTGGTCTGTTTTTGATCCGTAAGTATGCTAAAATTCTACTATAAATTTTTAATACCTTGTTTTCCAAATTTACACATTTTGCTTGATTAATTTGAAGTTGTTTGTTTTTAGATGTGCGCAATGGCAAATTTCAGGTTATTCGTCAAATAACCAAGGTTTCTATTTCTCTGGTAAGTGTTTGCTATATATCTTATATTTATTATTAAATATTAAAAGTAATTTTTGCATGCGTATATTTTTTCATGCTCATTTTCTGTTTTATGTGCTGGTAGATTTCTGGCCGATTACCGTGTTTTTAGATAAATGCGCCATTTTCATTTAGGTCATATAGAGATTACTGTTTCCAATTTTTTTTAAGTAACCACGAAAATTCTAACACATGTAAAAGCTTTACTAGTAAACTTTTGATTGAGGATATTTCAAGTAAATGTGCCATTTTTACTGAATTTGTGTAGAAGTTGCTCTTCGTTATGCCTTTTTTGAGCCAATATGTTAATTAGTTGTATTCTTTTAATGTGTTGTTTTGCAGATTAATGCAGTTTATTTGACAGATGTGTAATGCTGTTTGTTGAAAAATGCATTAGAACCAATGATGGTAAGATCTTGGCCTAGCAAATTAGTAAAATATTACCTGCTCTTAATTACTGAATCATATTTAGGATAAAATCTGCTGTTTATGTATGAAAATTTGTACTTTATCTCTGATTATGTGGTATATGCCCAGAATTTCATTATTAATGATCAATTCATTAAAATTACTATTTTTAATTGTCTACTTTGTTTTGTGTTGCTGCTGCTCATTCTGCCTTTTTTTTTTTTTTTTTTTTTGAGTAGGTATAAAAATTAATTCTTGTTTTTTATTTTTTTTCCCTCAATGTCTCTTTTTATTGTGCTGGTAAATTTTGAGAAAATTTCAAGTAAATGTACTGTTTTTACTTAGTTTGCGTAAAAATTGTTCATCTTTATACCTCTTTTGAATAAATATGTCAATTCTTGTTTGTATTATTTAATATCTTGTTTTGCATATTAACACAGTTTATTTGACAGATTGAGATGCGATTTGTTGAGAATATTCATTAAAACTAATGCGGGTAAGATCTTGGCCTAACAGATTGGTAAAAGATTTTCTGATCTTAATTACTGAATTTTTATTATATTCTAGGATAAAATTTTGCCTTTTACGTGTGAAAATTTTTATTTTATCTGATTATGTGCCAAATTTAATGATTCAAGAAAAATGCCATTTCTGTGTGTAGCTAGTTCGTTGTTGCTGTTCGTCATGCAGTTCTTTTGAATATGTATCAGTTTGAAAATTTATTCTTACATGTGTATTTTTCTCATCCATTTTTGCTGTGCACTTTTCCTGTGAATATTATTTTTATTTAGTCTATATAGAATTTGCTCTTTCTACCTTTTTTCAATAAGTATGATAATTAGTTCTTGTTTGTGTTATTTTAATGCCCAACAATTTACTTTCGAATGTTTGTTAATTATAGAAGCTAATTTTACTTTTTGCTTGCAGTTTTCAACTCTGTACCTTTTATCCAGACATAAATAACATCTGCCTTTTCATTTCTAAACTTAAAGTATCGCAGTCGGGAAAAGGTTTCAATTTGAAAGGTAGTGGCTTTTCTAATTGCAAGAATTTCTCTTCAGAATTATAATTAACATAGGCTGTGCATTCTCTGCTAAGTATTTCATTTCTCGAAAAGTCTGGTAGACCTTTTAAATCGCAATTTTAATCTTTAATTTTTTGGATATAATTAAGAATGAATTCATTTGGAAGCAATTTAAAAAATAAAGGCATTAAAATATTTCTGTATAAATCAGTATGGTACTTTTCTGTTTCGCCGGCGCAAATCTCGCCAAGCGCACTTTATTGGCGACAACACATAATACACATAAAAAGTGTCAAAAAAATGTTGGTTCTAAGATTTTTTTTATTTTAAAGGCATAAACATTTTAATATCGTTTAAAGTTTTGTAAAAAGACAATAAATTTTTTTAAAAACGTTAATTTAAGAATTTACTATGCTTTCATGGTACAACATCCTGATTCGCAGGTTCGTATCACATGAACCCAAGTGATCTCATTTTACATAATTCTTTGCTCAAACTACGCTACAAAAATCTAATTCTCTCAATCATTCAGTATTTATCTACAATTATTTCAAGTTACATTTTAATATGGAATACAAGTTTAAATGCAAGTATTATTTCAGTTCGTACGAAGCTTACTTAAGAATTATGTAAAACCCAGTACTTTACTTTGCTAGTGCATTCTCATTAGAATTGATGAATTTAACCCTTGATTTTATCTTTTCTATATTTTTGCCTTCGCTGAGCTGTGTGATTGCATCCTAATTGACTTAAATACCGCGAATGGCATTAGGGCATAAAATTGAACTTTCTGGTAAAAATTCTATGTAATTGTATGCCAGTATTGAAGTATTGAAAGAAACAGTGGCGTAGCTAGGGTGGGGCAAGAGGGGACATCTGTCTCCGGGTGCAGCATCAAGGGGATGCCAAATTAATGCTACGAAATTTTTTAATGAATGTTTTGCATTCTTGACATATAGAAAAGGGCGTAAATTCTTCAGTTGTTCCCGGGCGCTGGAATCCTAGCTATGCCACTGGAAAGAAACAATCAATCTGATAAAAAAATGGCTGCGATATGTTTTGAAGATAAGCGTAAAAAGTTACCAGCGGAGATATTCCGTTTGGCATCTGTTGTACCATTTTTGGCGAAGCATCTCCCAAAAGTCTTGCTATTTTTCAGATTTCAAGTTTGACTTCTGTGCCTTGTTTTGCAGGTTAACATGCTTTATTTGATTGCATAGAAGTTAACTTTTCCTAAAAAGGCCTTAATTATAATATCATTATTGGTAAATTCAAGGCTTAAACAGATTGGTGAAATGTTTGACCTTAACTACTGAATTCTGCTAATTATATGGGATATGTCCATAATTTAAATTTTTTCCTAGTAAATCGATCAATTGGAACAAAATGTGAAATGAATTTATTAAAGAGTATGTCATTTGCTGTATTCATAAATTTCCAGCCATGTGTATCATTTAATAATTATTTGTTTTTAGTATAAAAAAAGTAGTAGCAGATGGTCCTACCAATTTGAATAAATATGGAATTTAGTTTTTAATAGTTTTATTTATTTCATGTAATTTATTATATTAAAGTATAAAGGCTATGCTCGTGGATTTTCTAGTAAAGGCAAGTTTCCAATAAATAGCAGTTTTTATTTGAGTATGGTGGTTGAGCTATTTATCCAGCATTTTTTTAGTATGAAGACTAATCATACTAAAAAAATTTGAGCATTTTTAAGTCATTCTGGATTTTCTTTCATTTGATTAATTCGTTAAACTTGCTGTTATTTGTAAAAAATTACCTTTTTACAAATAACAGTACTAATACATAACTTATTGAACTTTACCTTTCGTTTTAGTGGCACAGGTGATAATAGATTTTTACCCTCCCCCCCAAAAAAAAATTTCCAAGTGTGGCTATAGAGAGTATGCTCAAGTTCATAAAATAACTTAGTTTTTCTTTATCATCACCTTTCTGTTCAAGAAGCTTTTCTGCAGCATACAGTGACCTCCCTTTTCTATTATAAGAATGCAGTCAAAAGTCTTTAATCTGGATGTCCATAATCCGAAATGATCTGGGCCTCAAAGCTACAAACTTTCTGCGCATGCGCATATGCGTTTATGCATGCGCTTTTAATGTATAACGGACGGTATAAGCTAAGCTAAAATTATCTAATTATCTATTTCAGTTAATGTTGCAGATTGCGTTGTTCCTTAATCTTCTATATGGATCCGGCTTATTATTTTTTGTGGACTGTTAGAGCAATTTTATAAAAGTAGGCTTGAACTTTAGATTATGTCAAAAAGAATTTCTCTGATTCTGGAGCTGCCGAAGAATCTACAAAGTGAAAGCATGTTTTGATGTCCATCCAACAAAAAGTGGAATTGCTGCAAAAAAAATGTATAAAGGCATATCCTTTGTTTCTCTAACCATTCCAAAATCTGTTTATCAATTTTACATCTCTCTGCGGGGTGGGGGGGAGAGGAGGAACATCACGGCGCACAATGAACTGGAAGTTGATCTGTCAGCACTATCCTTATATTCAGGGCAGATGTTTTTATTTTATTTGGCTTATAATTCCTTACTAAATGTAGTATTTCATCTCAATGTACTCAGTTTTTTATTATGATTTAATCAAATTTCTCATCATTATATTACGGATACACATCAAATAGTTTTCTGATTGCAATTTTCTAATTTCGATTATGCGTAATGTATTCTTTACGCATGCGCTTTGAAAGAAATGTTTAATAAAGTAAACAAATAAATAATTTTTTATTGTATGTTTTAATACCCTTTAGATCATAATTGCTCTTTTTTTCATAAATTAAGTTTTCATATTTTTAATTTTATGTTTTCTTCATGCCATCTTACCAGATTTAAATTGATGATCTGTAATCCGTAATCGCCGAAGTCCCGACGAGTCCGGATTAAAGACTTTTGAGTGTAGTAATTGTAGAAATTTATCTGAATGTCTCCTGTGGACTTTCATTTAATAGATAATTAAAGCCAGTATGGAAATTAGGACATTTTGATATTGAAGAACAATTCATTGCTGCCTACTCTCCTTTTTTTAATTTTTAGTCTTAACAAAGGAAAATGTTTCTCAGAAATAAATGGAATGTATTTAATTAATTAAACTTAAATTAGGCAAATTCCATTCCCTCAATCTCTAATGATTTTCAGAATTTTTAAATTCTTTTTCGTTTGGTCAGAGTTGTCTTAATCTGTAGTCATTTCTAAATTTTTATATGAAGATTTAAAAAATGGAATTAGCCAAATAATATAAGAATTAAATGTTAATATATTTTACAACAGAATTGAATTTCAAATAGTTCAAAAATCTAGTCCATGTAAATTTGAACTGAATTTTAATTTGATTTTTCTATTAATTCATTACATTTATTTAGGCGCCTAGAATGTGAACATGGTAAATAAAATGGCAAGTACCCATTCCTCAGTATATTTTGGTGGGGAAAAACTTCTGAAATTTATGTCCAGTTTGTAGTACTATTTATTATTCAGTTGACTTCATATTTGTTTAGGTATTTCACAGGGTGGGTGATCTTCTGTGCAAGATACTGAGAAAATTTTGATACTCTTTATGCTAAGAATAATTTCAAGAATTAATAAATTTCAGTTTTTTTTATATGATAGACTGATTATTCAAAGTAATATACACCAAGGTCACCTTGGATGATCAAGAGCTTGTATCATACATGCATATTAACTGTTATAGGATAGCTATGGACTTTGGTCCTTCAAATTGTTTTATTAATATATATACAGTATTTAAAGAACTACAAAAGGGTGGAATGTAGTAAATAAAACATTTTTGCTTCTGATAGAAGTGTACAACTGACTGAAAAATGTAACAGCCATCATTAAAATTCAACATCATTTGAGAGATCTTTCTTAAGTATAGTACATACTTTTAAAAAATGAAACTGTATATATGAATTTTTGAAATAATGTAGCATATTAAAAGAAGATAAATTATGTATTGAAATGAATTATGCATTCAGTATTCCAATAAATTTTCCATTTTATACATTCTTAAATCAATATAAGAATTATCAGTATTTTTAAAATCATTAGTGTATGTATTTTAGGAAAACTTTGGTTTAAATTCAGGCTTAGATACTAAGAGTTCTGTTTTATGAAGCATAAATATCTAATATTTGTTTTGCAATTAAGTTGAACTCAAATCATTAAATGTGAATGACATAATAGAAAAAAATCAGAGTTATTTTAATGACTGTAATGATGATATGTTATCTCTTATCACAGGAAAATACTTGGTATTTTATTTCAAGAAAAAAAAAAAAAAAAACCAGCTGGGATGTTCTGTGGAGCAAGGTTTTTTAAATTTTTAAATCCTGTTCCTAGAGCAGACTTGCTAGTTCTTGGTTGTAGGTAAAGTTCAAATGGTATTTTAAGAACCTGAGGTTTAAAAAATGGGGGGGAATAAATAAAGGTTTATTTTTTATAGAAAAATTCATTTATATTTCAGTAGTAGTTATTATATTTTGTGGCTATTCATTGAAAGAAATGTAAGCTTTTAAATATTAAGCTTTTTTTTGTAAATTTTGATACGGATTAGATCATAATTGCTCTTTATTCCATAAATTACGATTTCATATTTTTAATTGTATATTTTCTGCATGCCATCATACCAGATTTAAACTGATGATCTATAATCCGGAATTGTCAAAGTCCCGACGAGTCCGGATTACGGACTTTATACTGTATAACAGACTTATAAAGGGACCCATATCTCAAATAGCTTAGGACCTTATTAAGTCTAAATATGGTTCTGCATACTGTTAAGCACGAAGTTGGAAGCATAATGGTTTGTATATTTCTCGCTGCTTCTGGAATGGGAAATTTACCTTTGTAGGTTTTTTTTTTTTATTTTATTTTAAACAGCTTTCCTGTTTTTTTTTTTTTTTTTTTTTTTTTTCCTACCTACAACTCCCAAAATGTTTTTTCTTCTACGGAAGTTACTTCCATGGAAGAGCTTAGTAATGCATGTCTTCCTTTCTGGCCATGTCATTGCTTTAAGCTAAATCTTACTACGTTCAGCCATATTGTTATGTGGCTGTTAGTATTTGCCAGTGAGGTTTAATTAAGGGCCAACTCTGTTAGTTATTTCTGTACAGCTTTTTCTAGTTTTTAGTTAGTTAGCATTAGTTTCTTATTTTCTATCTTAAGTTAAAGCCCAAGTGGAGACTTCATGTAAGCCCAGGATTGGCCAACTATAAATGGTCTCAAGTTAAGTAAAAGGATATTTAAACCCTACTTTTGACTTGTCGCTTTAGACTTTTAGAAGTCAATGAATAGTCGCTACACAATTCTCAAGTATTCTAGATACCAAAGGCAGCCAATTTTACTAGAATCTTGTATCATTTATAGTGGAAAATTATATAGATCAGTATATAACTATTATGAAAATTTGAAAGCATCTGCAAGAAAATTGGAATGCAAAATACATTCATGTTTTATCAGGATAATGATTCTAAACATGCAGCCCTAAATGTTCACATGTGGTTTTCATACAACTGTCCGGAAGTTATCACAACTTCTTCCTTCATTTAGTCTTCAAGCTTAAATCAAATTGAATATGTATGAATGGAACAACAGTTACTCAAAAAATATAGATAAATGCATGTGAAAAGTGTAACTTTAGCTAAAAGATATCTAACCATTATGAGTATTGAATGTCCCGTTATTTTATTAATTAATTTTTTTTTATTGACTCTTTCTTCAAAGTATTCGAATACTTATATGAGTTCATTTTGAAAACATTTTGAATATCTTTTTTAACCAAAAACGATTAGACTATTTTTTTTTTTTTTTTTTTTTCAAAATAATGAACAATAGTACATGTGAAAGAAAAGTCATTCTACTGATTATTATTAACTGATATTTGGAAATAAAATCAAAGAATGCAAGTGTTACAAAATTAATTTCATAGGTTTTATAATTTCGTGAGTTAAAACTTATATTTTTAATTTAAAAATACAAAAACATGAATATTTGTTTTATTCAAAACATGTTTGTAAGTGCAAGTATATATCTTTAAATGGCTGGCAGTTACATAAGGCATAAGAACTTTTAAAGACATACGATATGTTAAACTTCATATCTTAAAATAATTTACATTGATGTCATAGTAGAAAGACAATTTGACTGCACTATATGTGATTTCTTTATGGTAATTAAAGAAAATTACACCACATGTGCTCTTTCCCACCTTTCCACCTTATTTTGCAAATAAATCGAGCAGAACGTAATTTTTTTTTTTGACCATATGATACCTTCGGCTCTATCTAGTAATGCTGAAGTGGCACTTGTAGTAGTTCATTCAGGAGAAGGAAAATCTCGTAGAAGATTGAAGGGGGAAAATTGATCGCAATCAGGCATACTGGTGGTCCTGGTACGTACGATGAGACAACAGTTCAGTGATTTTTAACACAAGTTGATTTTTATGTTATAATGTAACCTGCTTGTAAACAAGATTTTTCTGGAGCACAAAATAAATATAACAGCACAGAAGGGCTATTAAGTCCCAGAAGTATGTTTTTCATTCAATCTTAGCCATTTGGTTAGGTGAACGGATTAACAGATTATCATGGAGAGAGAGGAGGCCTTTCAGAAGGACCGAGGAATGGTGTTTAAATCATACTATAGAATTACGTCCATCTAATCTTATGCTTATTATGCAAAAACTAGAGGCAGAATATTACTCACTTAGAGATGTTCCCAATCAGTCCGAGGAATAATTAGCTTATCTTAATGATCTCAAAAATCAAATCGCAGCACTAAGCCAGTACGTTATTGAACTCAAACTGAGGATGAACCCACTAATTACTCCCAGCTACTATGGAAACTAATAAATCTACCGAATCTACTAACGCTAAAATTAAGCGTAAGAAAAACATAACGGATAAAGAAGGTTTTACTACACCTCGCATAACACATAAACGCACTCTTTCAAACGCAGAGGTTAATGAGCCAGCACAGAAAAACAAATTCTAGGAATTAAATCTCGAAGACAATATCGATTCTACTAACGAGCAGGGTGATTTTATCCACCCTCCCACTGCCCTAGCCGACTTTGCAGGCGACTGGGACAAATTAAAAGATGCTATTGAAGAAAAGTTACAAATCAAAAAATTCCGCGGAAATTTATCCGGTGGAACTCTTACTATCAGAGTTTACGACTCTGAACATTACAGAATGCTCACTGATTTTTTAGATAAACTTGGACTTCCCTACCATACTTTTAAAATGAACATCGAGAAACTGCCAAAGACTGCTGATATTGAACGTATCAAATCTGAAATAAAAGAAATGGAAATACCCATTCAAAAAACCGTTATATACTTAGCTGAATGCACCCGCAATAAAGAAGGTAAAGCTATATATGACATAAAGAAATTAAGAGGACTCGACGTGTTCGTGGAAACCTTACAAATCTCGCCCTGGCCCCATGCAATGCCATAAGTGCCAGCGGTACGGGCATACACGGGATCGCCGCAAATACAAAGCATGCTGTTTAAAATGTGCAAAACCTCACGAGACCTATACTTGCTCCCAAACAAAAAATGATAAAGATAAACCTCCAGTCTGTGCCCTCTGCGGAGCAGATCACATTTCTTCTTTTAAAGGTTGCCCTGAGCACCCATTTAATATACAGAAACAGATTGAAGAAAATAGAAGCGACGAAGAATCAATTCCATTACAACAAAAACGAATTCCAGACGCTCAATCCGAAGGAGATCCCTAAACGTAGTCCTGCCTGGCAACAATCATCCAGAGATGAAAACCAACCGAAAGGATCAAAAACTAGCCAATTAGGATTTTATGAGAAGTTAAAGTTACAAATTAAAGATTTCTTCTAAAAATTTAAAAATGCTAAAGGAATATTTGAAAAATTAGAGGTCGGCATGGCCGTTTTTGATTATCTGTCAAATATTGATTATGAATTTTAAGCCGATTCATAATATTCCTAATCTTATTTTAGCTACCAAAAGCTTTATAAAAATTAATTTCTTCAATGCTAACGGTATCCGTAAGCAACAACCTCAGCTCATCTCTTACCTCCAAAAATAACTTTTACAGGTCCTTAGGGGATGGATAAACATGTAGTGGTAAAGGCCTTTGGGTTGAACACCATTTAACGAATGATGATCTCCGAACTCCGACCTCCAAAAACATGACACTGATGTCATGTTAGTCAATGAAACACATCTTCGAGCTTGTGACAGATTCAGAATTCATGGCTATCAGAGAGGATAGACCCCATAACAGAGGAGGCGAAAATGCTATCATAATTAAAAGCCATAATAAAGCCTCTAAATTATCAAAAAACGTAAAGCCAAGGCTTTGATAATATCTCAAATGAAATGTTACAGGCACTGCCTAACAGATGTATAGTATTTATCACCAATATTTTCAACGCATGCATTCGTCACTGCTATTTTCCCTCTCAGTGGAAGCATTCAATAATTATTAACATCTTGAAACCTGGAAAAGACCTTAAATATGCCAAAAATTATAGACCCATCAGCCTGGTACCGGCTCTCTGCAAAGTTTTTGAACGTGTCATCAGTACAAGACTTTCCAAATTGGCATTGATAGGAACCAATTTGGTTTCCGAAAGGGACACTGTACTACTCATCAGATACTCCACCCGGTAGAATTTATCGCCCAAGAATTTAGAAAAAAGAATGGTGTAGCAGCATGCTTTCTCGATTTTGAGAAGGCATTTGACCGAGTCTGGCATGCTTGGCTTACTCCACAAATTGTCAAATTTCCTTCTGCCTAATAGCTTCATTAAACTTACCTACTCTTATCTCTACTGTCGCACGTTTTAAGTAAAGATGTGGAGAAATTCTCTCATCAAGAAAGAGATTTTCCGAGGCGTCCCTCAAGGGTCTGTTTTAGGACCGAAATATTTTAATATTTTTATAAATGACATGCCTGTACCACTACACTCAAGTATTTATAAATATGCGGACAATATAGTTATCTTAACCAGCTCTAGAAATCCACAAAATGGTCTTGACAAACTCCAAATGCAAGCTAATCTAATCAACAAATACTGTGAAATTTGGAAAATTAAACTTAACGCAGATAAATGTTGGGTTGTTTTATATCACAGATACAGAAAAAATTTTCCAGTTGATTCCAATATTAAAATAGAAAATTCACCTGTTCCAGTAGCAAGCTCATATAAATACCTAGGAGTGTACGTCGACAAAGCTTTAAATTTCAAGGACCATATCCAGTATACCATCAATAAAGCTAATGCAGCATTTATGTCTCTTTATTCCCTGCTTGGAAGGAAATCTAAATTAAATCTGAATACTAAGAGAAATCTTTATATCACTCTCATCAGACCAATTCTACTCTATGCAGTTCCTGCATGGGCAACTGCCGGATAAACTGAACGCTAAAAAAAAAAAAAAAAAAGTCTTACCTAATAAGATTCTTCGTAGCATAACAAATGCCCCTTGGTTTGTGCGGAACGCGCAAATCCATAAGAATTTAAATATTCTCCCGATTATAATCAAATACTAACTACAGCACACAACTTCTTTGAAAAACTGAAAAACTCACAATACCTAGCCATTAAAGAACCCACAGATAAAAGACCGCGAACTATACATCATAATGCATTATAATGGTAGTGTACAGTGTATATCTTTTATTTCTACTTATTTTACGTATCTTATTACTCTTTATTAATCAAGATCAGTTTACGTTATGCACAAAGCTTATGGACTTTGATTGCAACTTATATTTCTTACTTATTATTTTCATTTAACCAAGAATTTATTTAGTACTGTGTAGTGTTTTAAAGCAAAGACTTTGCTTTCAGAGAAAATTTTAGTTCGCGGTCTTATGACTCCTTCACTCACTATTGGCCACCTCGCATCACGTGGTGTTTACTGTGCAACTTTAAAGAAATTAATTTTCTAACATGATTATTTAATTTTACTGTACCCAAATTGTGTTTCTGAAGAATAAGGACATTATTGAATCTTCAAATTCACCTTTTTTTTGGAACTCTACAGACTTATTTGGGCTACAATGAACCTCTGGTTGAGGCGATACCCCCATTTTAACGGATAATAAAGAGCGAAATAATGATATATTTCATTGGGGATTCGCAAGCCATGGCAGCGGTATTATAAATATAACAAACTTGCTAATACTTCACGGACATAATTGATGTTTTCTAAAAATCAAAGTTTTTTAGGGTACTTAAAAAGAATCTTTATTTAACACGTGGGTGTGTAATCTTTATTTACCACAGTGCCACAGCAAAATCTGGTAAAATAGTCTGTCGGATCATTTTTTTTAATTCTAGTGGTTTCGTGTCTCCTTTATCCTAAAAATCAGTTCAGTACCTAATTTGAATATATTTTTATGAATATTTAATAAATAGATAAACAGATAACAGGTTTTAAACAATAAATTTATTACATTTCAGTTCATTGTAAATTAACACAAGAGTTATATGTATCAATAGGAAAAATTGGTAAAATTAGACAAATACTGTATTACAATACAAATAATAAAACAAAATACATAACCAAAAATAAATAACTTAGTGAAAGTGTAAACATCTTAAAATATATCGCTAGTCTTGTATTCTTTCAATAAACAACACAATCCCATTTAATTATAACTTCGTTGTTTTACTTCATAAATAATGATTACTTATTGCAGCAAAATCTATATTAAAATCAGATAATAATCTATGAAAAAAAGCTTCCAGAAGCCGAAACCAAGAATACGAACAACTTTCTGAATGTAGAAATAATTTTAACCATATGAATTTATCCATTTGTGAAGCACCGATGACTCACACAGCTTTAAACAATACAAAATTTGAGTCACACTCGATGAGCATGGCTCCGAAAAGTAAGGCCGCTTTGAATAATCGATGATGTACATGGCAGTCAATGTGTTAAAGTGCATGTAAAAACTCAATTACTAAAATAAAATAATTTTTTAGCTAATCGTGCATAGTTTAATATCTGTACAGCTTAAAAAGAACTCTGTAAACTGTTTCATTTGACTTATGAATAATTTAGTGGGCAGTTTTTTTATTACGCACATCGGTGCTACATAAACTGCCATAAAAAATCAGCTAGAATAAGCTAATGTTTGGTCTTCATGACAGCTGGACGTGCTAGTCATGAGAACAGGCAAAGGCCAAATGCGATAATTCTTTATATCATGACCTGCATTCTCAAATATAATTTTTTAAAACTGTTTTCGATAATTCGAATAATGTTATATACCAAGTTCGCAATGCCAAAAATGAAAAAAGTGGCAAGCATATTAAAAAAATGTGTTTAAATTATAGCGATTTAAAAATCTAGTTAACTGATAAATGTACGAATTATTTAAAATTTATAAAAAGTATTGTCAGTCTGTTATTGAACAGTTACATTATTTATTATATTTGTGAGACGAAAATGCATAGTTTCTAGAGATTCTTAGATTCAATAACGGTAACTGTTAAAAGTTAGCTTTAAAAAAAAAATGTGGATATTGTCTTTAAATATGATTAAAAAAATGGCATAACATTTGCATCATATTCAAATATCCCACGAAATAATTTTAAAAAAGTTTCCCTTTATTTAATTAACAGGGCATAACATGAAATCATTCACAAATATTCAAACGTGATGAAATCGTTCATCACCTTATTTGTGACGGAATAAAACAAAATGCAGTAAACTCTCTAGTTGCGTCCATCTCTGAAAAGAACAAAATATGTCTAAGACTAATATCGGTACTGAAAATCACTTTCGCTCGAGATCGAAATCATATGGAACCTTGAGAAGTAGAGAGGATCACCTCAAAAACAGGTAAGATCCTGAATACTGTTAATTTTTAAAAAAAGTTGAAATAACTTAATTTTTTAGAACTATCCTGAAACTGAAAGCGAAACTAACGATATATTATTTTAGTTAGGTGTTGCGTTGTTTAGAATAAAGACATAAATATAGGAGAACTTCATTAATGTTTCTTAAACTTTTTATTTACACAGGAGTTCATCTGTCAAATTTATTGTAAATCACTTAAAATTGCTGAATATGAATTATTTTAAAATTACGCTTTGAATATACATTTATAACAGAGAAAGGAATGTGACATTCCAAGTCATTTTATGTCTCATGATTATCAATAAAGCTCTAAATAAACATCGGTAAAATAAATTAACATCTCTTTAAGATCTAATATGAGGTACGGTCTTTTCTACAGCCAGACAGGTCGTGTATCGTGACGGCATACTAGACAGGACGCAGATGAAGAGCCCCTATGGCAGTCGGTCTCATTCCTGCAACAAGACAGTTTTCAACTCCAGGATAGTTCTTGGAGGGGGGAAAATTGCCCTCTTAAGAGCGTCCCAGACATGCTTTATAGGGATATATTATTTCAGTTAGGTGTTGCGTTGTTTAGCCAGGTGGCAAATATCCTCACTTTCCAGGTTACTGTTGACCAGCTGAGCCTTATGTGGACGAGCTTTGTCATCCATTAACAGGAACACCGGACCAACTGCGCTCCTGAAACATACGATCTAAGATTGCCTCTCTATAACTCATAGAAATCAGAAAGCCTTTGTCAAACACATGAAGGGGGTGTGGGGCCGTTCAGCATAATACCTACCCAACTATTACACCTCCACCACCGTAATGATCCTTTCCCATGATGATGGGAGGGATTGGTATCGTGTTCCAGGCTCTTTCCAGATGCAGACACAATAAGAATCAATGGCCAGGCATATCTCGGCTCGTATAAAAAGCACGCACTGAAGTCTGTGTATTGAAGTGAGCGGAACGCAAATAGCAGGTCTTTTGGCATACAGCCCTATCTCATGAAGCCTTCAGACAACTGTAAACCGTGAAACTCGGATTTCAGCGGCAGCATATAGCTCAGGTGAGAGTTGTGAATCTGTAGCAGTTCTGTGTCGCAGCGCTGAAAGAGGCAAATAGTGAGCTTCAATCGTCGTTGTGGATTTTGGTCGGCTTTGGACCTTGGTTGTGGATCTTGGTCGAACTTTTCAAAGTCCTGAAACTGTTTCCATAAATTGCTGACGACACTGGGTGTCACATTGAGCTCTTTAACTACCTGCGCTTCTGATTGATCTGGCGACAATCTACCGTTAATCGCCGAGCGTGGCTTTGAAACAGACATGTAACTAACTGGCGTTTACCCGAATCTGGGAGAACTCTTCTAGGCCATTGGCTTTATACATACACACCGTAATCGGCAGAACTCTATAGCAAATTACTGTGGCTACCATTGCATTTAACTCTTTGATTCCATCGCAGAAGTGGACGCTAGTCCGAACTGGTGATAAAAAATTTTCCAACATGTAGATAGGTGATTTACTGTAAAGTGGTGCCAACTAGTGGTTATAGAACACATGAAATGGAGGGATGAAAAAATCCTCGAAGTCTCTGATATACACAGCAAAGGGGCGATGAAATAAGAATACAAATAAGGTGTAATATAATTTAGATATTAAAAAAGGAGATATCAAATATACACAAATATATACAGGTGCAATCACAATGCAGAATAATATCCAGTATTGTAATGAATTGTTGAAAACCCCTCGTGCGCTGACATTCTTTTCATGATCATAGCTCCGCAGATACGCACATGTACGATTACGTATTCCACTCTGAATATTTGCATAATTCTTTGGCGGGATAATTAGTACCTCAGATTCAAAACCTTTCTTAAAAATAAACATAATTTGCAAATTCTCTTAATTTTGCCCACGAGTGACTTAATGAAAAGTTCATTGAAATAAATTCAGTAATTTTTTTTTAATTCCCTGTGATATAGTCATTAAGTTTGTCAATTAAGGATGCAAAAATATCATTTCAAACAATTAATAGTAATCAAAGTGTGACATAATTCATGAAATTTTTCATTAAATCAGGATATTGTCAAGTCGAAGTTATTTTTACTTAATCATATTTTAGGAAAATGCTGAAACTTTAGTGTATGTTTCCAAACTGCCCAGGTCTTTTATGCATGCAAATAAAAATATTGTTTTTCTTTTTTTATTTTAATATAAGATAAATTTTTCCGATTTCATACACTTCAGATCAAATTAATAAAATAAATTGTTAATTCAAAGTCCGGAGCTTAATGAAATGACAATTCTCTTTCAGTATTGTCAGTGTATGGTGTCTAAAACACAGGACTAGTCACCTGGTGAAGTACAGGTGACATAATTTTTAGAATTCAGAAAGTTACTTGATGGCAAAATCTTGAAGATATATAGATTACATTGGGAAGCCAGTCAGAACGTTCTCTTCCTTTTTTAAACCTCTTGCTACTGAACAAGGACCAAAATTCTTATGCATATATGACATGTTCTTGTATTGCCTTCTTTATAGAACTTAATAAATTTTAAAACAAATTGCAGTTATATTCCTTTGAAGAATTCTATCTCTTAATTATTATAAAAATCAAAATTAAATAAAGATATAAAAAAGGATGCTCATTATTTTTGAAGTTTTAATGTGAAAGATAAAATAAATATTACACTACACTGAATTATAACTTCTGAAAACTGGCAATTACAGTCAAAAGTCGTTAATTCGGACACCCATAATCCGGACCTCAAAACTAAAAACTTTCTGCGCATGCGTCGCGTTCACGCATGCGCATAGGCGTTTACGCGTGCGTGTAAGACCTTTACTGCTGCGAATATACATGTGCGCATGCGCATAATACGTTTACGCATACGCGTTTAACGTATAAAGGACGGTATAAGCTAAAATTATCTAATTATCTATTTCAGTTAATGTTGCAGATTGCGTTGTTCTTTAATCTTCGAATTGGATCCGGCTTATGATTTTTTGCAGACTGTTAGAGCAATTTTATAAAAGTAAGCTTAAACTTCCGATTATGTCAAATAGAATTTCCGATATATATTTACTAATATGTAAAGGATCTACAAAGCGAAAGTATGTTTCGAAGTCCATTAAACAGAAAGTGGAATTGCTGCAAAAAATGGATAAAGACATATCCTTTGATTATCTAATCATTCCGAAATATGTTTATCAATTTCACGCTGCTCTGCGGGGGAAGGGAAACGACACGGCGCGCAATGAATTGGAAGTTGATTTGTCAGCACTATCCTTATCTTCAGGGCAGATGTTTTTATTTTATTTGGCTTATAATTCTTTACTAAATGTAGTATTTCATCTCGATGTACTCGGTCTTTGATATGATTTAAATCAAGTTCCTCGTCATTATAATTCGCTTCCGATAGTGAAGAAAGTGACTCAGAGGTTATTGATTTGATATTTGAAACGAAAAAATTTCGATTGACAAATTAGTCGGTATTCTCGACACAGCAATTGTAGGACTTGAACAGCGGAACTTTGTAACTAAACAAGAAATTATGTCTGTTTAATAGAATTAAAGAGAAAGTATTATCACATGAAACGAAGCAAATTAAACAACTTACATTGAAAGAAATGTTTAATAAAATAAACAAATAAATATTTAGCTTTTTCTTTTTGTAAATTTTGATACCCTTTAGATCATAATTCCTCTTTATTTCATAAATTACGGTTTCATATTTTTAATTTTATAATTTCTGCATGCCATCTTACCAGATTTAAACTGATGATCTATAATCCGGAATCGCCGAAGTCCCGACGAGTCCGGATTAACGATTTTTGACTGTATTATGCAGCAAGGATGATAAATACTTCAATAGAATAACAAAATGTAGCCCAATGAAGATTCAAGAAAAAGATTAAGAAATGCTCATGTTTTTTTATTACATTGCTCCTTAAGCTAAAAAAAAATTTAGAACTACCGCAAGTGATTTGTTTTCTCATAAGCTCAAGATTTGATTATCTCTGAAAACAATCATCTTGCAGAGGTAAAATGGCAGTATCGAATAAAAATTCTAGTGAATCTAAAGTAAAATGAAATAAGTTTTGTACACACACTGCAGTTAAAAAAAAAGTTGTGGTTGGATAAAAATGCACTTGAGTTACATATGCGGCATTAAACTGACATTTCAAGTTTAATAATTAAATGCAAAAACAAATTTAGATGGAAAAATCAAAATTTTATGCATGCATACACACACACAGGGGGGAGGGTAAAGATGAAACTTATTTGTTTATTTTTATTAACAACAATTTATCCTTGCACTGTAATACATAAGAATTATAACTATCTCTGCCATATTCACTAAATGGAAAAAAATGAATAAAAGTTTAGATTAGGATATTTGAATACAGCAAAGAACACGAGGGCTATCTGCCTTCCCTAAGGAAAAACGGCTCACATTTACGTTACACACAGGAAAAACCATACAGCCAGTACTTTCACCTATGATCAAACTTCCAGCATTCAGCAGTCTTAACTACTCAGCTACTGTGGGACTAAGTCAATAATCAGAATTAATATTTAGATAGTTTATGACTTGAACCTAAGTATAATATATAGTGTTCATTAAAATGTTTTAGCTAAATCTAATATAAAAAAAAAAAAAAAAAAAAAAACCTTAAATGTTTCATTTACTGATATTTTATGTATAAAATATATGTCTTCTAGAAAAATTTTAATTGCTTAGATAAGGAGAAGTCTTTCGAGTAAAAAAAATCAGTATGTTGGGGTTCTCCATCCACACATTAATAGTTCAAAGCACATTGAAATCATTAGAAATAGGCTAGCCGTAAACGTGGTTTTGTGTTTTTTCTGGATCTTAAATAGAATACCAGCCATAAAGGTAATTTTTATCTTTAGATAGTTAAGTCGTTTTTTCATAATCATTAAATGCTATGTTACAGAAATTTAGGTCAGTTATCTAATTTGTGATTATATTGCTCAAATGTGTAAAGCTTAGTTAAAATTTTGATGTAAGCACAATATCAAGATACCACACTATCTTGAACTTTTAATTATATCAGTCTTTGGAAGTTTTAAGGTATTTAATTTTTAAATGTGTGAGTAGTAAACTAATACATATCCATATCATAATACATTTTAAGCTAATAATGAAATGCAAGATCATCACAAAGAAATTGGATTATTTTTATAATTTAACTCAGAAACATTAAATCATTATTTAGCATTTTAATGTACATTTTTGAATAAGAAACTTGATTATACACAGATCTAATGCTTTTTTAGAATGAATTATAAATAATTAAGGACATCAGCATCTCCTCAGCTGAAAATGTAACCAAAATTAACGAAACCACCGCACTAACAATTCTGTTATTAAATCAGCTATTAAATAACAAATATAATTACTAATTTTTCAATAATTTAAAGTGATTATAAAAATATTTCACATTATAATATAAATGTTTCTTCCTACAAAATGGTAAAAGCATTAAAATTATTGACTAGCTTTTGAACAATTAAGTACTATGTGACGTCATTAGATTATTTTGAAGCAGAAGGTGTGAAAAATATGCAATGTTCTCACAGGAACCCTGGAACTCTCGACTATGCATCGAGTCTGTTTTCAATTACACCATGAAGACATGTGGAAGGACAGGAGAAAATACTTTATAACTATCTTACAAGTAAATGATCAACAAACATTTTGAAAGGAACAGAATACATCTACAAAGACAAACTATTAGGACAAACTGGTAATATTTGAGTTGATCTTCATTACTAAAATAACCTTAAAATACAAGTTCTAGTAACCCAGTACAAACATTAAATCATTATTTACCATCTTAATGTACATTTTTTAAAAAGAAAATTAACTATACAGAGATCTAATGCTTCCTTAGAATGAATTATAAATAGCTAAGGATGTCAGCATTTTCTCGCCTAGCAGAGGAACCCATAAATTCAAGAAATCAGTGTTACCTACTCTGCTATTAAATCAGTTGCATGTTAAAGTTTTAATCTTTAATTTGCACACATTTAATCAATATATATACTAATTTTTCAATAACTGGAATAAAATCTTTAAATCTGTTTATTTTTATGGAGTCAATCAACAGTTTATTTTTGTATTTCTTATATCAAGTGCCCAGAAAATATCCAGTATGATCATTATGTATTAGTTTCTATACTATATTAACTTATCAGTTGTATTTTGCTGTTTAACTTGAAGCGAAAAATTAAAATCAATGATAATTAGCTCTTAGTTGCCTTTCATTTTTTAATTAATCTCAAATCAAACATAGCTCAGTTTGCTTTATAAATGAAGCTAGCTATTCAACAGAAAATTCTTCAGCAAAGCATGTGAGTGCTGTCAAAAGGGAGAAGTACTTTTGTGGAGGACTTTATAGAGGAAACTGGTTGGTATCCAAGTTACACATTGGAAATTTGCAAAAATGCTCATGTAGCCAACCCTTTCGATTGGAATCCAACTCAGGTCAAACTATTAGTATTCAGTAACTTTACTGCTTGGCCACTGATGGGATCCAAATCAAACATATGTTTAGTTATTAAAATGAGCTATTGAACAGAAAATTCTAAAAGAAACGATAATTACTTATCCAAAACAAAAGTAACATTAATTTATGCAAACCATTTTAATTTGCTAATTAAAGGATATTTAAACAGTTTATTTATAATTTGAAACCATGCAATATGATTTCTTAATTTTTTACCAGGTTTAACCATATACAACAAGATACACCATTTACTTATTATTAACTAATTGTATGAAGTGCATAGAAATTTGATGAAAATCTCAATTATAAAGTATAATTTACATATCACAATGACAAGTTTACATAAGTAGTTAAATCAAGGATATTTTGTTGTTGCATATCTGTTACAATATAAAAACAGGATCAAATTAAATTAAGATAAATTAAAATTATTAAACATTTATTATTATACTTGTTTTGTGTTATAAAAACCTGCTGAAATCGCTGTAGAGTAATAGCTATTTTGATTATTCACAATTTACGAATTTTATTTGAGAAAAGATAACGTAAGTTCAAAATTATAAAAGAACAATCTAACTATGAGATGATAGAAAATAAAATTAGGACTAATATTTTGAAACTACATTTGTTCAAAGATTAATAAACCATGCTTCATATCGAAAGACATTTGATGATCCTGATAAAAACTTAATTCAGGAAATACTGAAAAATTATTTCAGTGATACGAATTATTGTTATAGTATTAAGTGATTAAAAAATATTTCAGAGTATACTGTAAATGCTTCTCCTTATAAAATAGCGTTTAATACGTTAAAGCATTAAAATTAGTGATTAGCTTATGGAAAATTTCTGTCTGCATACGAACAACAAAGAACAAAAAATTTCAGTAAAGAACAAAAATACGCGAAGATCCCAAAATCACGACAAATTGGCGACATTTCAGTTGCTCTTCATTACTATGACAAACATAAAGTTCTTCTTCTAGTAACCCGGAGACAAAACTCTTCATCTGAACGTCATGCGTGATTGACATTCATTATAACCAATGAGAGGGTGCCATTTAGTAGGAGGAGCGAGAAGAGGTCCGGTTAATAACGTGTCCCAAAACACAGCCACATGCTATTTCAAATAGCATCAGAGGCCTGTTAGTTCTACCAATGGGAGAACAGGACAGAAAAAAGTACCCCAGGAACGGTTGCCAGGTGAAAACTTTATGATTACTTTCTTTCGCAAAGTTTCTTATGATTCTGTGTGCTCAATATTTTTCGTAAAAAATAAAATAATAATAATAAAAAATGACATTTTCAACATAATAGAATATACTTCCGGCAGCTGAAAGAAGTTCCCCAGAGCTGGAATACATTTATAGAAGACGAGTAGGTAGTTTGAAGTTGCATGGGGAGGAGGAGGATGTTTTATTTGATCTTGCTTTTTTTTTTTTTTTTTTTTTTTTCTTTGAATTTTTATTTTATTGATCGAAGAACTAGGCAAAGGCTACGCTTTGTAGCGAAAAGAACTAAGTGATATTAAGTATGGTTAGAATTCCCCGAAAATTCTTCAAAAATGATCTCGAACATTCTCACTTTTTGGGATATTCAGGGTTACGATTAAATTATTTTGTTGGCAAGAAAGCTTACTCTTCTTAGTAACTTATAGAACAAACGAATATTTTAGGAATGTGATCGAATGTAAACATAAAAATAATAATGAAAATTTATATAAATATTTATATATAAAATGAGTTCTTGAATATTATAATCAAACTGAGTTGATGATATATAGTTTTTGTTTGATACACATATCAAATAAAATAACTCATTGCGTTTTGAGTAAGTGCTTTCAATTTTTTCCCTTCTTCACAGGTAAAATTTTATAAGCACATAATTTTTTAATTGCTATCAGACATAAAGTAAAAGTAGATAGGAAGAAAAACATATTTCAGAGAGCAGCTTAAGTTCTAAAATTAGTTATCTGAAGTCATCGAAAACGCCAGGAACAAAAATTAGTATAGAACAAGTGAACATAAATTAGTCCTCAACGTAATAAATAATAAGTAAAATAAATAATATAATGTAAATTGATAAAAATATTAAGAAATTAATAGTAGACAGATAAATAGCTTTCAAATTAAAATAAATGTATCTTAATTAAATGAAATAATGACGCAAATGAAGTAATCAATTAGTTATAAAGCATGAAAAAGAAGTAAATGTACCATATAGTACTTTTTATAATCAACCAAAATTGCATCTTTATAGCTTTTAATCTAATTAAAGCCTTCTTGACTGGATAGGTATAGTTCATAACTATTCTACCTATTGAAAAGGCTGGATTTCTTTCCTGAAGCTGTAAGTTTTCCTGCTATTTATTATTCTGGAAAAAGCAAGGCATACTTTCAAAAATGTGCATCACTATTATTTATAATAACTGTTAAGAAAAATATTTCGTAAATAAAAAAAGAATTTGTTAGTATTTCAATCCAGTTGCATAATCAAATGGTAGAGCTTATCTTATTTAAGACCTGCCAATGGCTAAGCAATAAAGTCGCTGAATGCTGGTAATTTGACTTGGTTTCTAATCCCGACAGGGAAGTTTTCGTTGTTTTCTTCATGTGTAACGTTGATATGAGACAGTTTCCCTTAGAAAGTTCTCCACGAATTCAACCCTGTCCTTAGGGGGACTCGGTTGCTTTACCATAATCAACTAAAACAAACCAAATGAATCATCTTATTTAGGATTCCGGCAGAAAAAAACAGTTTCTTTCAAAAACAGGAAAGCCGGCTTAAAACCGAATATAAACCACTGAGGTAAAGGGTCTTAAATAGACTGAAATCATTTACTAAAACTGCTAGAATTTATAGATGATGAGAGACTTGAAAAAAATCACACTCTCCAGGCTTTTTTTGGGAGGGGGTTATTTAATTAATAATTTCAAATGCGGTCTTCCCTCTTCCAACAGTCAGGGTCTGGTCCAGAGCCCGTGAAATCAGTGCTAACTCATCAGACAACAGACTTAAGTGGCCAAAAAGATTTTAGATTTTAATGAAGTACCGAGGAACAAAATTTAGGGATGCCAAAATTTTTAGAATTGCAGACAGGCATCCAGTAGCAAAAAGCTCTATGAACATTTTTTGATGCATTTCATTTAAACTTACTTCTTCGAATAATTCTAGCTTAATTAACAATCTTTTAAGTTAATTAACTAAAATAATTTACCACATCTTTTAGAATTCGCAATGCAAGTTTAAATAATTTGTTAGGGCTGCGGATCCGAGTCGAATCGTCAATTCTCTGCTGCATCACTAAAGAATTATAGTGGTACTTCGATATACGAGTGCCCTAATATACGAGTATTTTGAGATACGAGCCGCCGAGATAGCGATATTTTGCTTTGAGATGAGAGCAAGATTTGAGATACGAGGAATCGCACACATCGCTGCACTTGACCGCAACATGCGCGCGCATGTTGGTGTTGTGTGCAGCGTCTAACAGTTTCTCCCACCTCAGACTAGACCTCAGTCTGTGTACTTGTTTCCCTCGTTTTCGAAGCATTTTTGAGAAGTTGTGTTCGCGTTTTTTGCTTTTTGTATATCTACAAAACATTATCACATTTATTTCCATAACCATGGGTCTGAAGAAGAAGATGATGTCTATTGAATTAAAGCATGAAATCATAGAAAAACATGAGCAAGGTGTGCGAGTAATTGACTTGGCGAGGATGTATGGGCGTAGCACATCAGTGATATGTACTGTGCTTAAACAGAAGGAGTTGATAAAGGGTATAACGCCAGCTAAGGGCGTTACAGTAATTTATAATCTCCGGACCTCTCTCCATTAAAAGATGGAGAAACTACTGATGGTGTGGGTGACAGAGAAGTAGCTTCAAGGAGGAATTTTAACACAAAGTATCATATGTGAAAAGGTACGAGCAATTTACGGTGATTTGCTGACAGGTGAAGCAGATCCCACACACTTCACACAAACGAGGAATCGGAAGACTCGTTTAAAGCCAGTCGGGCTGGTTTGACAACTTTAGGAAAAGGACCGGCCTTCACTCCGTCGTCAGGCATGGTGAGGCAGCAAGTTCGGATGTGAAGGCAGCTGAGGTTTACATCAAAACGTTTTCCGAACTGATAGAAGCCAAAGGATACATCCCCCAGCAAGTCTTCAACTGTGACGAGAGAGGGCTTTTCTGGAAAAGGATGCCTAATAGGACTTACATAACGGCAGAGGAGAAGACGATGCCAGGTAGCAAACCCATGAAGGATAGATTTAACTCTAGCACTTTGCGCCAATGCGAGTTGCAGCTGCAAAATCAAGCCTCTGCTAGTATAACATTCGGAATACCCCATAGCCTTTAAGTCACATAAGATTTTAAAAGAAAAACTACAGTTATGTGGAGGGTAAATCCGAAGGCGTGGGTCACCAGGAAATTCTTTGTCGAGTGGATAAACCTGGTGTTTGGCCCCTTTGTTAAAAAATATCTACAGGAAAACAACCTACCCATGCAAGCCCTTCTCATCCTCGACAATGCCCCTGCTCACCCACCAAATCTCGCAGATGATTTACTCGAAGAGTTCAAGTTTATAGAGGTTCTCTACCTACCACCCAACACCACTCCTATCCTGCAGCCCATGGATCAGCAGGTGATACAAACCTTACCCTTCGAGAGTTCTGGAAGGACCACTTTAACATCATGATATGTCTAAGAATTTTTTATGTGCTGGCTGGGTGATACAACGAGGACCTTAACCTTTGCATGGAAGAAGCTGTGGCCTGAGGCTGTAGCTGAAAGGGCCTTCGAAGGATTGGAACCCGAAGTGTCAGTGGTAGATGAGATTGTTTTTCTGGGAAAATCCATGAGTCTGGAGGTGGATGAGAGAGATTTGAACGAACTCTTCGAGGAACAGTCTCAGGAGCTGACAACTGAGGAGTTACACTATCTACATTCGCAGCAGCATACGGTGGTTCAACTAAAAATTAGTTTTGAAGAGGAGCCAGAGATGGAGGAGGTTATCCCTACAAGAGATATAAAGGAGATCTTGGGAATGTGGGAGAAAGTTGTAGTAGAGTTCGTGGATTAAAATCACCTGGAAAAAGTTGCAATTGGTCGTGCATCGGAGTTGTTCAACGAAACTTGCCTAACTCATTTCCGCAATACCCTGAAAGGGAGGAAGAAACAAACCTCCTTGGGCAGTTTTTTTTTAATGATCTGCAGGTGAAAATGATCAAAGCGTGATAAAAAAATGCGAAGACCAGTGACGAAAATTAAGCGCTTCCGTAAGCACTTCACTTTTTTGATTATGTTTTTATAGAATATGTATTTGTTATTTATAAATAAATTTTTTTCTTGTAAATACATTTTTCTTATTCAAAAACACTTAACAAAGACAAATGAAGTGGTGTTTTGGGAGCTGGAACGGATTAATGGCATTTCAATTAATTTCAATGAGGAAAATTGCTTTGAGATACGAGCAATTTGACATACGAGCAAGGTTACGGAACGAATTAAACTCGTATGTCGAGATACCACTGTATTTCTTTCTTTTTACTTACTAATACGAAGTAAATGAAGTATTTTTTTTTTATTTAAAGAAAAAGAAATCCTTGTACACCACAAAGTATCACACGAGACGTAAAGGAAATATTGCAGTAGTGAAAAAATGTGACTACCATATTTCAACGAAAATATCTATTTTAACCATTCCCGAATCCATTTGGACGATTTTTTTGCTTGGTATGAGTAGGTACGCTCAGAATAAAGGACTCGTTTTTCCAAAATGGGATTGTATAATGTGCGTGCAGTTACGCATGAGTTATGTACCTATGTAACTCAAAAACCGCTACCTGTAGATCGTTGAAAATTTATATATGACACTACTATAAATTTTTTTGTCCCTCTCTTTTTTTATTGCAATCGGTGATACCAAAAGTTTATACATATAAATCCCCTTATCCGGCTTAAAAGTCTTTACCCAGATTCTATATTCGCAATCGTTGGTCGTAGTCAAATACTTCCCATTATAGAAGTGATGTAAATGACAAAACTATTTAATGTTTTGGCACTGTCAAATTAAGAAATAAATAAATTAATTAAAAAAATAATAATTTTTGACAGATAATGAAATTTAACTTTTAATGCGGTCTCTCAGCTCCTATACTTATATATTTGTGAAAGTTTTATACTCGTTGTAGAAAAATAAAATTATAAAAAGTTTGACTCTCCTGTGATAAAAATTGACAGGAGTATTTAATTTGAAAATCTCCAGTTTTTATCATAATTAACTTGACTTGAGGGGTCGGTTATTCAAGTTAGAATAATTCGAAGAAATGAGTTTAAGAATATTATTTTATAAGAATACTATTCTTTTTACTTTTGATTAAATAAAAATTAAATAAAAATGCATTTAATTCATGATATATTTAGTTAAAAACATAAAATATTTCTATAGAATTAGTTATTTATTTCTTCACTTTTCAAATATACAAAAAATATAAAACATTCGCATGTTAGTCTAAATGTGTATTCATTTAAAATGCAGCCTATCAGCCTATAAAAATACCGTAAAATGTGGCCAACTAGCGGCCCATCGGTAAAGTCGCTGAACCAAAGAATATGTATTGTTATAGGAACCAAAGAATATGTATCAGGTGTTCAGCCAAAGACGTTCTTTGGCTGAACACCGGTTGGAATCCCGCGAATGGGGTGGCTGCATAGGTGTTTTTGACGTTTTCTCCATGTGTAACAGGTATACGAGCCAGTTTCTCTTAGAAAGTTCTCCACGAAGACATCCCACCCAGTAGGCAGATAGCTTTCGAGGCTTTGTCGTAATCACACAAACCAAGCTAAGCTATAAAATGTTTTTGTATCTCTACTGATAATCTCTGCTGATAAACCATATTGAAGTTTGAAAGAGTCCGTTTGGGCTAACATTAAAATCTGAACCCTTTCAGACTTTTTAAATTTTTTACTCTTATATCTTAGTTTATTTTCTTATTATTTAAGTTAGATATGAAGTATAAGAAATTTATTCCAGAAATCTACATTATCCGGAATATAAAATAGTCTGTTCTTTTAAAGTTATAAAAGCTCCCAGCAGAAAAAGGTAAAAGAAATCGCAGCAATATTAAGGATTAAAAATTCTTTACAGAACGTACATATCATCAGATCTAGAGTACAATTATAGAACCAAGTATTTGTAAAATAAATGGTATACGTTATTATTTAGTTTCTTATATAACACTTACAATAGTTTTAAGCTAAGCCAGTCATAATATGCCTACCAGTTTAAAAATTAATCTTCAGAATTCAAGGTAAAAACTCGAAATCATGTATTTAAAATGATCGTTCAAAGCAGGTAAAATACGGTAGGAAAATTATTTGCTATGGTATTATTCCATTAAAAATTAACACCACCGGAGACATTTGCCCTTATTTAATAAGGAAAGATTGAATTATTTAAGATGTCACATCGAATCGTTTGCCCGCCAGGCTTAAATCAAATATATTAAGAAGTAGCAAATATTTCTATTTTGTCACATAAAAGAATTTGCGTAGAAAAACAATAATATCTTTTTCAAGTTTTTTGAAGCCTTCAAAATCCGGAAATTCGAAATTTTT
Source organism: Stegodyphus dumicola (assembly GCF_044657685.1). Lineage (NCBI taxonomy): Eukaryota > Metazoa > Arthropoda > Arachnida > Araneae > Eresidae > Stegodyphus > Stegodyphus dumicola. The sequence continues at coordinate 190,527,362 of NC_140772.1, read as the reverse complement.
CAGGTAAGCAGCACATGATCAGCAAGAGTTGAAAAAAGAATTTAGGAATTTAAAATTTTGTCGCATATAAATAAAAATGGAGGTTTGAAATCGGTTCATGTATTTCGTGCTTTATCAAAACAGTCTGACGTGGACAACACATGACATCCTTATACGGCCTATTAAATTATGTATATTTTTGTTGCATTTCAATTGCACTTATTTCCTCGAATTATCCTAACTTGAGCTGTAGAGACATGAGGTTATTTCGAAGCATGAGAGACGAAAATTGAGCAATGCCCTCGCCGGGACTCGAACCACGGACCTCTCAAATGCGAGGCGAGTGTACTGACCACTACACCACAAAGGCATGCCAAAAAGGCGGAAGAAATACCTTATAGAGTAACTGATCCCTCAAGACAAGTTGAAAATAATCAACGAAAATTGCAAATTGCAAATCAAAAATTGCAAATTTTAAATATAAGTATCGCAATTCATTATCTACGTCTAAGAATTCAGACTTGACAAATGTTAAAAATAATTCATCCGTGGACCAGAATTCAGGTGTTTCACCAGCTGTATATTTAAAGTATGCTCGCATCAATAATGGAGAAGAAATTTCTGCAATCATAGATACGGGTTCTAGTTCGTGTTTATTGAAACAGTCTGCGGCTAAGAGACTGAATCTTATTATAAAACCTGATGTGGAGGAATTGTTTGGCTTTGGGAACCAGAGTAAACCAGCCGCTAGAACATTGGGAAAAGTAACTGTTAACTTAGAGATTGATAATGCGGAAGGAAAGGACATTACAGTTCTCATTGTAGGAGATGAAACGCAACCATGCGACTTATTAGTTGGTCGAACATGGATTGATTTACCACATATTGCATACGCCAAGATAAGTAATACCTTGCACATACGTTATGCTAATGACTGCCCATTTTCACAGTTGCAAAATGATAGCAACACTCCGCGAATTAAACTGAAGGCTCCCCAAGAAACTCAAATCGAAAGTAATACGGTTAATTTCGTGAAAGTTAAAACTGATGAAATAAATAACGGTTATGTTTTAATAAGGGGAAAAACGGTTATGTTTTAATAAGGGGAAAAACGGTTATGTTTTAATAATTAATCGGAAGATGAGTTAGGCTCATTATTGGAAGTAATACAGGGAGAAACAGTGATACCAGTCACTAACTACAGCGATCGAAAACTAATTTTGAAAGAGAATCAATGTATCGGTAGAGCGGAAGTAGCAGAATTAGTTGAACCAAGTTCAGATCAGAAAACTGAAAATTCAAGTCAAAAGGAAATACTGATAATAAATGAAATTAAGACGTTTGGGAGACCGATTACTTTAGAAGAAATTAAAGTTAATAACAATATTACGCGAGAGAGAAAACATGAAGTTTTACATTTGATAAATGAGTATCGAGATTGTTTTGCATTAAAGATGGAGGAATTAGGGTGTGCAAACTTAACAAAAATGGATATTAAAGAAATTGAAGGCAGTAAGCCTATTTGCATGAAGTCGTATAAAACCAATGCCAAAGAGCGTGCTTCTATAAAGAAGATAATAAATGAATGGAAGAAATATGGAATTGTTACTGAAACAAGATCTCCGTATGCTAGTCCAGTTTTATTCGTAAAGAAAAAAGCAGGTGAATTACGATTAGTGATAGATTATAGAAAGTTGAATTCGCAAACTGTTAAAGATAAATTTCCACTCCCTAGGATAGATGATCTTCTTGAATGTCTTAGTGAGTGTAAAGTTTTCACTACATTGGACTTAGCTCATGGATATTTGCAGATTCCTTTAACTGAAGAAGCGAAACTGAAAGCAGCTTTCATCACTCCAGATGATACTGGTCAATTTGAACGTATGATCTTTGGGTTAGCTAATGCACCTGCAGAATTTCAGAGACTTACGAATCAAGTTTTAGGTCCACTGCTTAATAAAGAAGTATTGTGCTATTTGGACGACATATTAATTCCGGCTAAATCTTGGGAAGAAATGATGGAAAAACTTAGGAAAGTGTTTGATAGATTGAGAGAAGCAATGCTGACATTGAAACTGACAAAATGCGAATTTGGAAAAGATGAAGTTGAGTATTTGGGATTTCTAATAAAATCAAATGGTATGCAACCTGGACCAAGAAAAGTACGAGCCATATTAAACTTTCCTAAACCAACCAATGAACATGAAGTTAAACAATTTTTAGGTCTTACAAGTTTCTTTAGAAGGTTTGTACCGAAATACGCAGAGAAAGCTGAGCCGCTAACGAGACTGACGAGGAAGGATGAAACATTTCGTTGGAAGGAAGATCAGCAAGAAGCATTCAGTACTTTAAAGGATCATTTAACTAATGAACCGATACTAGCATTATATAATTCGGAAGCAGACTGAAGTGCACACAGACGCGAGCAACAAAGGGTTGGTAGGAATGCTGTTGCAAAAAGGTGAAGATAGAAAGTGGCATTTAGTTTATTGTGAGAGTAAAGGAACAACAGAAACAGAAAAGAATTATCATTCAAGCAAATTAGAATTAATGGCTATAGTTTGGACTTAGGACACGACTTCGACAATTTTTAATTGGAATACGATTTACGGTAATTACAGACTGCCAAGCTTTAGTTTATTTAAACCCGAAGAAAACTTCAAATCCTCAGATAGCAAGGTGGAGTAATCTGATCCAGGAATACAATCTTGAAATAAAGCACAGACAAGGTAAGAAAATGAGTCACATAGATGCATTGAGCCGATCGCCAGTTGATCAGCCAGAAGAAACTTTAGACTCTATAATTGAAAACAACTTGGAAGTTTGTTTAAAGCTAACGATAGATGAACAAATTCTTATGATTCAGCATTCAGATCCAGAATTACGTAAATTAATAGACATTTTAAAGAAAAAGATAAATGATAGAACGAATGCAGAGAAATATGTAACTGAAAATTACGTCTTGAAGAATAATCGATTGTTTCGTAAAGTGAAATATCAGGAAAAGGAGAAATTGTTATATGTCATACCTAAATCAATGAGAAAAGATATTGTAGTAAAATTTCACGATCTTTTGGGAGATTTTTCAGCAGACAGAACTGTTGCCAAAATCAAGGAATCATACTGGTTTAAAGGAATGAAACGATATGTTATGCGTCACATTTCGATGTGTTTCAAATGCCTAGTAAATAAAATGCCTAGTGGTAAGAAACAAGGAGTACTGCATCCAATTAGACCTGGTAGAAGACCTTTTGCAATTATACATATAGATCATTTAGGACCATTCGTAAAAAGTTCAAGAGGAAATACAGAATTATTTGTAATAATTGATAATTTTTCGAGATTTACACGCTTATATCCTATGAAAAGTACTGCAACCAAGTATGTGTTAGTTGCATTGAAGAGTTCTGTAGATGATTTTGGGTTACCAGAAAAAATTATCAGCGATAGAGGAACACGTTTCACAGCGAAGGAATTTCGAGAGTACTGTCAAAATAATGGAATCAGTCATACACTGAATTCAACTCAACATCCAAGTGGTAATGGAATGGTGGAAAGAGCAAATCGAACAATTTTGGCTACGATTAAAACGAGTATGGAAAATCCGAATCAGAGGCACTGGGACAAAAAGATTAAGGAATGCGAAAGAAATATAAACAATGTGATAAATAATACTAAAAATAAAACTCCTTTCGAAATGCTTCACGGTTATTCACCCAAATTTAACGACGGATTGATGAGGATGATTACGGATGAAGACGCGAATGAATGGGATAATCCAGTTATCTTACAGAATGAAGCTAGAAAGAGAATTGAAGATATGCAGATGAAAATGAAAGCAAATTATGACAAGAAGAAAAGCAATTCTTTAACATTCGAACGAGGAGAAATAGTAGTTATGAGAAGAGTACCTAAATCAACTGGAGAATCAACCAAAACACAACAAAAGTATCGAGGACCTTTGGTAGTTACAGAAGTTTTACCAAGTGATACCTATAGAGTGACTCAATTAGAAGAGAAGGTGAAAGGACATTTCTTTATTACGACAGCTCATGTGAGCCAGTTAAAGTCATGGCAGTGTCAAGCTGAATCAGGAGAAGACGATGATGATGGTGATGACATTAGTGTTACTGGGGATAACGATAACAACACGCCGCATATTACTAAAACTAGGTTACTAAAACTAGGACACGGAAAAAGAATAGAAAACGACGGTGAATCTAAATGACAGCTAAAGACTTTCGAACTATAAACATTAATATTACAGATTTAATTTTTTTAAATATAAGTTCTTAATGTTCCGAGGTCGTAACTAAGTCAGGATGCCCGAATGTAAACGCAACGTATTAAATTCATTTGAAATGTATTTTCCCGATTGGCAACAACAGTTTTTTTTTTCAGAACGATAATAGTTTGAACTGTAGTGTTTTTGGAGCAGTAATGTTGACGGTAATGTTTCTGAATAAAGCAAGTATTTAACAATTAATGTTTGACGGAATGTGTTTTTAATAAAGGAACTAATTAATTGCTAACACAATAGTTCGATGTTCTACGGCTAATGTTTTTTTGAGTTACGCGAAGTACTTACATACTTACGTACGCACATGCGTATGGACGTCACAAAAAAAGTCCCCTTTGAATCCATTTTAAATCTATTTTACAATTCGTTTTGAAAAAACTAGTCTTTTATTCTGTGTGGACATACTGACATCCCGCAAAAAAATAGTCCAGATATAGATTCGGGAATGGTTAAAATGGAAATGTCCACTGAAATATTATACCCGAAATTTTTCGTGATTACAATATTTCCTTTACTTCATCCAAGGAAGTAAAAGTCTAGACGGTAAAGTGTAGAATCGCCAACTTATTTGATTGGCACTTTTTATAAGAGTAGGAAGAATTGGATTTTTGTCAATTTTCTTTGACTTTTTAAGTGAAAATAGGTCGATGTGTACATGGATAAAGCCAAGGGAGTGCGCAATACCATTTTTGCGCAATTCTGGGATGTTTTTTTAAGTGAAAATAGGTCGATGTGTACATGGATACCGAGTTTGTGCAATTCTTAAAAATGCGCCAAGCAGTGAGTGATTCTGCACTTTCCCCGTCTAAAAACTTAAAAGAAGAAGGGGAAAATACTTAAGCATACGGGCTAAATTGCCCTATATCGGTGGACTATAATTTCGTGACAGCAGAACATATGCGAGCATATGTTAACTTGAAAGTCTACATAAAAAACACTTCAAAGCAAGTCAAACATTTGAAGGTGAAATAGTTTATAATAAAGGCGTACGCAACCATTTCTTCTATTTTCGATAACTTCTTTCTCTTTCATTGAATTAGTCCGGGGGCTTGCTTTTCAAAGTTGTTGACCTCTCTTTATAATCTTTTCATAGCAAACGTCTTAGTCCAGAAACGCACCTGGTGACGTAATATATGATAAGAAATTAATGCTGATAAATTTCCAGCTTTGTTTTGAGTTGCTGATTTTCCATTGGGCAGTCTGCAATAGAAAACCCCCAAAAAGAAGAATAGGCGAGAGTTAAATATATATATATATATATAAAAAAAAAAAAAAAAAAAAATTTAACTACCAAAATCACATTTTTGAGATAAAATTAGTTTTCGACATCCCAGAAGGTACAGTACGTATTTTGACAAAGAGCTATAACTTTCTGGTAAATACTCATATTAGAATTTTATAAATAAATTCTGACTTACAATTTCAGGTTGGGCAAAGAGTATTCAAAACAATCTTTGTGATGTTTCTGAAGCAGTGCTTAAATTGCACCGTAGTCGGGTTTCAGCACTTCCCGATATTTTTTTAGATAAATTACAATTTTATCCATAGCACACTGTTGTCCTAAATAAGCTGAGTTTCAGCACTTCCTTTTATAAAACGTAATCATAATTTAAAAAAAAAAAAAAAAAAAAAAAAAAAAAAAATTCTTTTAATTTTTTTAACACTTTATTTTAGCAAAGCAAGCGACTTAGAAATCGATACAGGCTTCTGAACGTATGCCAGTTTTTTCTTGGGAAATAAATCATTTGCTGAAAATTGAGATATTTAAGAAAAGAAAAGCCTTTCACACTCGTGTCAAAAGCTAAGTCTCCAGTGAATGCGATACAGTTACGAGATCTTATTTTGATTAAGAGTAAATTTCTTGTGCTTATCCTGGTCGCGCCGTCATATAACCGCTGATTCAATATTGGAGATTTTAATAAGCCGTGTTTAAGCAGACGGAGGAAATGACAGCGTCATTTGCGTCCCTAAATGTTCTAAGGGCAACACGACTAATATAGTGGGTTTAAGTTAAAATGTTTAAACACATTTAAAACTAGTAAGCTTTCAGGAAAAAAGCTCATGCGGATCTTTTGTATCGATGTAACCAAACGAGGAGAATGAAAATTTTACGTACGTAGACCTTCACAACTTGCTAAATCTCTCATGTATCAACCCACATGTTCGGAGGCATATCCTGCATTCCAGGGCTTAATTTCTAAAATTAGAAGAGCGGGAGCCCTATTGAAGACCGTCAGGAAACGGAAACAAAATAAGTAAATAATTAAAATTAAAAATCTGTAAGGTTTCAGATTTTAAATTACATCAAAAGGGGCTTTTGTTTAACGTTTTGTATGTTGGTTTTATTATTATGTTTTACGTACTCAAACCATAATATTCAGTTCAACAGCAATATCACAAAATAATTTTAAAATGAGCATATTTTTAGAATTTTCGATACAGAGTCTCGTGCATTGGAGATAAAAAAATTCCCCCATCCCATACAGAGTTGCCATTGTTCGCTTTGAAATCATTTAGTTTATTAATCGAAAATTCTTTGAAGTGTTACAAAATATGAAATCGATAATAAAACAAATTTTTTCAAATTCAAATTAGGGGTTTCACATGCCCATATTCTATGGAAGATTACGTTATTCAAATTTGGATGGTTCTAGGTACCGTTTTTTTATCACAATGTGAGAAACATACATACATTCATGCAGATTCTTCATGATTTAATTTCTTTAAATAAAATACAGGGCTCTAATATTTGGAGGCAACAATCTGAAATGTGATTCGCCGTTTATAAGGGGTGTCTCAAAATTAACGCAAGATTTGAATTCAATATAAAAGAGAGTTTTTAGTCTTTAGATATTTATTTTTTAAGTGAATTATAAAGTAATTAAGACACAATAACACGCCGAATAAATACTAATTCAGAAGTCAAACAACAAAAATCAGCGTTATATTCACAAAATTTTCACAGGACTAGTTTCGATGGTTTTACCGAACCATCATCTTCAGCTGCAAAACCGCAAATGAACAAGATAGGAAATAATGATTAGATAAGATAAGAAAGCCTGGACAAGAATAAGCAAGTGGCGCCATCTGTTGGCGAAACCAGAACTAAAACATAATTTCTCTAAAAGCCGAAGGCAAATTTGGATTGGAATTAGGATCGTTAACTAGAACAGAAAGATTTTTATGAATGTGAAATGCCTCTAGAAAATCCAGTTCTCCAATGGAAGATGTTTTTTGAATAATTTTGGCAGCAGAAAAATTGAAAGTGTGATTTTCGGACCAACAATGTTGAGCAACAGAAGACTTCTGTGTTTCCTTTTTTCTAACATATGCCTCATGTTCTTTGACGCGAAATTTTAAGGCTCTCTTAGTTTGACCAATGTAAATTAAACCACACTGGCAAGGAATCCTATAAATACCCCAGGAATTCATATCCGGAATGGGGTCCTTGAGTATAGAAGTTGGAATTTTATTGATGGGAGAATAAACAACCCGAAAGTTAAATTTCTGCAAAATATGTGCAACTTTATAGCTAATTGATGGAAAGAAGGGAATGACAACAGAATTTTTATAATCTCCTAAAATAAGAGTGTGGCTTTTAGTGTGTTGAGATGACAATTTTTTAACTGCTTGATTAATAATGTTGGGTGAAAAGCCCCTGTCAATAGCTATTGCTTTTAAATAATTTAGTTCTTCATCAAGGGCTAGTTTGGAGGAGCAAACTTGAAGAGCACGGAAAACATAGGAATAAAATGAAGCTAACTTTTGTTTAGTCGGATGACATGATTTAAAGTGTGGTGGAAGGCAAACCGATGAAGGTTTACGGTAAACTGTAGTACTGAAGTTGGACGTGTTACGTGTGACCAGAATATCGAGAAACGGAAGAGAATTGCAAGTCTCAAGTTCAAAAGTGAACTGAATAGCAGGATCAATAGAATTCATTCTTGAAAGAACTTTATTTAAATCATCTTTATTACCTTCAAACAGGGTAAAAGTATCGTCTACGTAGCGGAACCATGCCGGGAAGTTTAAAGTTTCAAACAATTTTGATTCATAATAATGCATGTAGATATCAGCCAGGATGGGACTGAGGGGGCTTCCCATGGCTAATCCCTCAGTTTGCTTGTAATATTTATTTTGGAAAACAAAATGTGTTTTCTATTGATCCTGCTATTCAGTTCACTTTTGAACTTGAGACTTGCAATTCTCTTCCGTTTCTCGATATTCTGGTCACACGTAACACGTCCAACTTCAGTACTACAGTTTACCGTAAACCTTCATCGGTTTGCCTTCCACCACACTTTAAATCATGTCATCCGACTAAACAAAAGTTAGCTTCATTTTATTCCTATGTTTTCCGTGCTCTTCAAGTTTGCTCCTCCAAACTAGCCCTTGATGAAGAACTAAATTATTTAAAAGCAATAGCTATTGACAGGGGCTTTTCACCCAACATTATTAATCAAGCAGTTAAAAAATTGTCATCTCAACACACTAAAAGCCACACTCTTATTTTAGGAGATTATAAAAATTCTGTTGTCATTCCCTTCTTTCCATCAATTAGCTATAAAGTTGCACATATTTTGCAGAAATTTAACTTTCGGGTTGTTTATTCTCCCATCAATAAAATTCCAACTTCTATACTCAAGGACCCCATTCCGGATATGAATTCCTGGGGTATTTATAGGATTCCTTGCCAGTGTGGTTTAATTTACATTGGTCAAACTAAGAGAGCCTTAAAATTTCGCGTCAAAGAACATGAGGCATATGTTAGAAAAAAGGAAACACAGAAGTCTTCTGTTGCTCAACATTGTTGGTCCGAAAATCACACTTTCAATTTTTCTGCTGCCAAAATTATTCAAAAAACATCTTCCATTGGAGAACTGGATTTTCTAGAGGCATTTCACATTCATAAAAATCTTTCTGTTCTAGTTAACGATCCTAATTCCAATCCAAATTTGCCTTCGGCTTTTAGAGAAATTATGTTTTAGTTCTGGTTTCGCCAACAGATGGCGCCACTTGCTTATTCTTGTCCAGGCTTTCTTATCTTATCTAATCATTATTTCCTATCTTGTTCATTTGCGGTTTTGCAGCTGAAGATGATGGTTCGGTAAAACCATCGAAACTAGTCCTGTGAAAATTTTGTGAATATAACGCTGATTTTTGTTGTTTGACTTCTGAATTAGTAATTATAAAGTACATAGGATAGGGTTATTTATGGAATAACACATCGGGCAAATAACCTCCACGGCTTTGCTGGCACATACGCACCCTTTCGTCGAAATTTTTCATGACCTTTCTGCAGAACTGTGGCTGAATTTCGTTGATGCAGCGTTTAATTTCCTCTTGTAATGCACGTGTGGTTGTGGGATTGTTGACAGAGACCTTTGACTTCAAATAACCCCATAAGAAGAAATCTAATGGTGTTAAATCACATGATCTAGGGAAGCAATTCTGATCACCAAAATGAGAGATTACACGATCAGGAAATGTCTCATGCAATGATTGAATTGTTTCATTGGTTGTATGGAATGTGGCACCGTCTTGATGAAACCACATATTGGCCTCATCAATATTATCCAATTTCGGCAGAAAGAACTGTGTTATCATGTCGTGATATCGAGCAACGTTAACAGTTGCTGCTTGACCAGTCTCATTCTCAAAAAAAGTATGGTCCGATGATGCTTCCTGCCCCAAATCCGCAACAAATAGTGACACGTTATCGGTACATTTGGTTTTTCGCTAATCACACGTGGGTTCTCTGAACCCCAAACAAGGCAATTTTGGCGATTAACAAAGCCGTCGAAATGAAAATGTGCTTCATCGCTTAGGATTATTTTGCTCGAAAAACCAGCATCCACTTTTTGATTATTAATAATCCATTCCACTAACTCTTTTCGCTGTTCATGGTCATTAGGCTTTAGTTGTTGTGTTAATTGAATTTTGTAAGCATGAAGACACAGATCTTTTGTGAGTATACGCTGTAGAGAGCTTCTTGAAATTTGCAATTCTTGTCCACGACGCCGAATTTATGTTCCTGGGGTTTCACCAACACTCTTACGGTGTGTGTGTGTGTGTGTATTTAATTATGGTGTGTATTTAATACATCTCAACAGGAAGTGGAATCGGTTGATATTGTTATTTGAAAAACAGTTATTTCGCTTCCGTCAGCTGACCACAAATCTTTTCTTTGAGAATTGCTACTCTCAGAACTCCAGCGTAATATAATAGAAAAAATAACGTCTTCAATTCAGCTACGTTTGTCTCTTGCGCACCAAGTTTTCTAGAGAATTTGTTTCTTATTGATGAAATGCAAATGTTTGTTGATTTCACCAAATCTTCCATTATTTCTTCATCAACAATTTGCAATAAACACTCAGTTGGATTTTTCAAATTTGTAAAGCTTTTCTTGACATCAGGTAAATGTGTTACTATATTGTGCGGACGTGTCCGAACATTTTTCGAGGGTAATTTTCAAACATAAAAATCATCTGATTTCAAAGAAGATATGCTCCCTAAATCATGTGAATCATCATATTACTGGTCAAAATCAGTTTCGTGATCACTTTCAGAAATATTATCGCACTCAGAATCGGAATCTTCAATTCTGCTATCAGTTTCAACACTAGCAAGAAGAACCCACAGTCGTTAGTGTTCTCGCTCGTACGCACTCTCTAGAAGTGAAACATTAGCACACGAGCGGAGTAGCTACAATCCCATTACACATTTCTTCCTAGAAAACACAAAATCCCAAGGACACGGGAAAAATTCCTCTGGACGACCCCTTCCTAACCTTGAATCTTATAAGGTACATGAAGTATTAGAAATGTCACGTACTACCTTCCCTTATTTTCTAAGAAAAGACTACACATGGGGTGGATTTTACCCCAGCGCGTGTGCTGACGGGTTAAAACACTTATTTTTACCATATTTTGTATAAAACTTTCGAACTGCGGTCGCCAAACATTCATTATTTTAAAAATATTGTTCAATAATGAAGACATGTTGTTCTAGCGTATAACGCTCAGTTTTTCACTAATACTAAACTCTCGGCTTTCAAACTGTTCTTTTTTCAGGGTCGCCAACAACTTAATGCAAAAATGGCGCTAAATTCAAATCTTGCGTTAATTTTGGGACACCCATTAGTTTCCAACGCAAAATGCCAAAACGACTCTGTAAGAGTCATTCTAGGCAAACTGCCCCTTTGAGCAAAAAATAATAAAATAATTTAAAAAAAATAAAAAAACTCTGATTTCAGCTTTTACATTAAGCCTAAATGGGCCTTTTTTAACGTTTTGTATGTTACCTTTACTTATTAAATGTCATAGTCTTCGCACTTAAATCGTAAAATTCATTTCAACAGTAGTATCACAAACTATTTGAAAAAACATATCTTAAGAATTTCCGATACACAGTCTAGCGTGCTGGAGATTAAAAAAAAAAAAAAAAAAAAATTGTAGTGTTACCATTGCTCGCCTTGAAATCTTTCAGTAAATTAATCAAAAATTCTTTAATGTTTGACAAAATATGAAATAGATAATAAAACAAATTCCAAATTTGGGCTTCCAGGTTCCCATATTTGAAGGGAAGATTACGTTACTCAAAATTTGGTGTCTCTAGGTACCGTTGTTTTTACATAGTGCGAGAAACATACATACATTCATGCAGATTCTTCATTATTTAATTTCTTTAAACATAATGCAGGGCTCTAATATTTGGTGGCAACAATTCGAAAAGTGAACCGACATTTTTAGTAAACCAACGCAAAATTCCAAAATGAAATTAATAGCTCTTCTGGGCTAACAATTAAAATGATAAAATAATTAATCATTAAAATAATAAAATTAATATCAATTTAAATAATTTAATAATCAACATTAAAATTCAATAAAATACAGAGATAAATAAAACTATAATAAATTATCAAGTGAATGGTAAATAGTTTAATAATAAAGTAAAGAAATGGACCTTGTCTTATTTTTAGCTACGGCTAGAATTAGAATGTCATTCCAAAAACTAAATGTCTGAACCGGGCTTTTCTAAATTTTAAACCCTGAATATACAGTATAAAGAGACACAGAAAGAAAAGACAAAGAAAGAAAAGAAGAAACAAAGGCATTTTCAGGAAATCAATGAAAAAAGTTAAAACGGTTAAAGTATCAATATAGAGAATGTTGTAAAAAGTAAAAGAGTGTGGTGGAAATTTTAACGGTATGAAAATGAAGAGCGAAGATACCAGCATTTTCTGATCACGATCTCCTGCCATTATAATTCTAGCTGTCAAGGAATGACAGGGAAAAAATTTCTCCCGAGCCTGAGGGTTAGCTGAGAACAAAGTAACAGTTATTAATTTAGAAGTCAAAGGACAAAAATCAGGGTTATATTTGCAAATTTTCACAGGACTCGTTTCGATGGTTTTACTTAACCATCACTTTGCACTTTGGTAGCTAAGGTTGATGGTTCGGTAAAACCATCGAAACGAGTCCTGTGAAAATTTGCAAATATAAAGCTGATTTTTGTTGTTTGATTTATAAATTAATATATGTTCGGCGTGTTACTGTAACCTAAATTAAAAGTAACAGTTGACAATTTTTGTTCCGTGTGTTAAATTACATCGTTCCAAAAAGTCTGCAAGTGTTCTTTTCTGCGGGAAGAGAACAGCGTTAAAGCCAATAATTTACCAGCTTCTGAAATTCATTGTTCATCTTGAATTATATGCTTTTGAAATGTGGATGAAGGCCTTTTCTTTCTTTAAAAGTCTCAACCTCTGTCCAAAGGCTTGCTTCCCAGGGAAAGAGAAGCATGCATTCAGAAGGTAGAATCTTTTTTTAATGAAATTATTAAAATAAAATTTTCCAGGTCAAATGAATTTTCAGCTGAAATTTTGATTCAGTTACATAAAGGATGTTCCGCAGCCCTCGTATTAAGGTTTCGGAGCTTTCTGGCTATACTTCCGGCCATATATAGGGGTAAATCTTTCAAACATTTCGCGGAAAAAAAGGATTCACATCATCAATAGAAATCGGTAGGTTTTTATAAATGTACAAGATATTTAATCCATTGATTGTAAAAATATTTGTTGCATACTTTTAACAATTTTAAAGTTAAAGAAAGAGTTAAAGGACAAAAATGACCAGCAATGAATGATTTATTAATTTTTGCTTCATTGGGTACAAAATTATAAAGCGAATCTTAGAAAATCTCTAGTTATTATAAATTCACAGGCAAATACAATAAAGTCAATCACATGAATATTGTCTTTCTAGCGCAATGGTATTAAAATGTTTTGACAATGTGACCATACTTAGACACCGAAGTAACATGCCGATCCGAAAGTTAAAACAATCGGTAATCAAATTCTAATTGCTCAAAAACTAGCATTAGGTAATATAAAAAATCAGACAAATGTTAATTTTTTAAATTTCATACAAAACAAACATTAGTGTCAAAGAGCGTATAATAAACTGAAAATCAACACTGTAATTACCAAATACTTAACTGAAAAATCAACTAGCATCAATCACTTAAAAATAAAATATAGCATATAACACTAGGAACTTAAAAAATATATATATATATATATATATATAAAGTTTAAAAGTAGTACAAAGGAAAACATTTAATGAGGGCTATATACTTGTTTCTTGTTTACAGTTGGTAATATTTCTGGCTCCACTGCTAATTTGATTCGGCATTTAGATTTCAGTTAGAGAAATTTGGGAAATCCCATCTTGCACGTATAAGGTAAGGCTTGGTTTATTTGATAATGGTAAAGCACTCGAGGGCTATCTGTTAAAGGGGAAGGATGCCTTTGTTGAGAAATTTATAAGGGAAGCTGGTTCGTATCATGTTACACATGGAACAAACCACGGCGTTCAGCGATTTCCCCCCCCCCCCCCGAGCTACTGGTGGACTATAAGCTGAGGCAAATGGTAATACCTATCGAGCTGCTTCATATAGTTATGGGTATTCATTTCTAACTTTAAGCCAAAAAATTTCAAGTCAAACACTTTAAAAACACATTTTAATTCTCTATCCGACAATTCAGTTAGTTTTTCCTGTAAATGAAATAATAAATTTTTAGGTAGCCCATACTGAAAAGAATTTCGGATCAATTCACAGTCAGAAAAGTCTTTTGGAAAAATAAGTATGAAATTGATATTTAAAATCTGTTAAGAGGGTGGTAATGCCTTTAATAACCGATTGAATAAGTTTTTTTTATACCTAAACTTCTTAAAGGACTAAATGCTGAAAAATTAATGTCTTTTCAGTATGAGCAACGTAAAACTTTTTTTTTTTTTTTTGTAAATGCTTTAATTTTGTCATTAGTTTTTTACATGTATTTAATTGTTCTCCTTGAAGGCTTAAATTCAACTCGTTCAGTTTGAAAAAAAATATCACTTAGGCAGCTGAACTCCAGAGCCATTTTTCATTAATTAAAACATACAAAATATTTCTATCATTCTCAGTCTCATTTGAAAACACAAACACTTCATCTTTAAAGTCAAATAGTTTCGTTAGGACCTTACCCTTCGAAAGCCAACGCAACTCTGTATATTAAAGAAACTGCTGATGTTGGCTGACCATATCTACCCATTTTGCAAAAAAATGCCCTTGAGTTCAGAGGATGCACTTTTAAATAAAATATATGATTTTAACTCCAATATCTAAGACAGGCTTTCGGTGGCATCTTTTTTGATAAAAGCGCTTCCCTATGAGTAACAGTGAACCTATGATTACATTGGCAAAGCGTTCTTTGATGCGGGCTAGAATTCCTACCATGGCACTAGCTCCAGCACTGCATACCCCCCACGCAATTTTTCTAAGAAATATCGTTTTGTTGTCATGCAATAATTCACAAATTTAAAGATTTCTTCTAGCATAGTTCTTTGCAAAAAAGGGAGTTTTCAGCGAAGTCACTTTGTATTCACATTTTGCGAAACAAATCAGCTGTGTAGCATTTTCGCAATCAGTGGACATCCAACTGAAGGCTGAAGAATTTACTTTTATGAATTCTGATGAATTTACTTTTATGAATGATGTGAAAGTTCTCTTTCACATCATCTGCCATTTCATATATATTATGCGACCAACTGTTGTATAAAAGAGTGGTATTCGGTAAATCTGTTGCTTTCCTTTTTCGCCAAACGCAATGCCTGTAATATCCTGGGCTCCTGGAATAATTAATTCTTTAGCAACTCTGTATGATTTGCCGGCTTTAGCTATACGGTATAGCTCACTCGGAAAGAAACTTCAATTGGTTTTTTGCTAATATCGGAAAAGTAGACAAAGTTTTGCTTATAATTCAAATGTCCCTTTCTCCCCCCTCTGAAACAGTTAGATGGCTTTATCTTTAGATATGGATATCTGGTGAGTAGATGCCTTTATAGTTTATTTCATTTCAATGACTCTTTTTGACAGTACTGCCAGACACAAAACATATAGCCCTTCGTTTTATCATTTTCAGTAAGCACAAAGCCATATTTTATAAACTCATTGCCAAACTTACGAACACGTTTGTTTTTATGTCTTTAGGGGCATAAAAACAAGTACGTTTAGAGGGTTTGTGAGGCAGAACCCTCTAAACGTACTCGGTAAGTTTCCGAAGTTAAACCAGCCGAAATCGAAGCCATCATCTCATCATGTTTAACTTCACTGTCTGTATTTTTATTTATCCTATCAATTTTTAGCCACTTACCCACGGGGAAACAAAAATTTGTAACTTTAAAAGCAATTCCTTCAACACCAATACCAAGTTAAATAAATAAAAAAAATTCAGAACAAAGTAATAATATAATTAATAAACGTGCTATGGTGACAGTAGAATCTGCGCTTTCATCACACGTGCGCGTCCTTTGGAAACGAAAGCGGTGCTACTGTCTGTCTATTAAAACCCTTTGAGCGGCGGTATATAAAATAATTTAAATTGTGATAAAATTTTGCATGAACTGTAACTTATGGACCCTAAGGACACAAAATTGAGACTTAAAGAAATCTAGAGCGAAAACCTTAATTTTGAGAGTCGGTATATATTTTATACCAGCACCCCTGTAAGACATTTTTTTTTTTTTTTTCGGGTAGCTGCCAATTGTTAATTTTTGTTTTAAAATTAATTTTGCGTTCTTTTGATGGGCATCTGTGGAGATGGGTACTTGAGTATAGTTATGTATGTCTGAAGACAAAAACATTTAAAATTTTAAAAATAAAATTTATATTTTTATGCACGTTGATGACGCATACCAGCTGATACTTATGTAAAAATGGGTAAAAAGCTTTTGAACTTGATTTAAATTCAATATTATTATTTTATAAAAAAATTTAGCAAATGAACACTGCATGCGTAAATCGTATCATGCTGTAACTGAACTAGTATAATATTACAAGCAGATATAACTCAGCCGAAAAATTAAAAAATTGAAAAATTAAACGCTACGACTCAGATGAGAAAGTATGTTGCATTTTTGAAGTTATATTGTTCATGTTATGATACCAAGAATCGCCTCTCCCCCAAACACTTTAGATTATCGAAGACCGTAAGAGGCGCTTTCTTATTTTTTGTAAATATAGGTTGTAATATATCTTTTTGTTCAGGAAGAAACGCCGTTAAACAATTTTATTATTTAATGCACCTCAAAGCTCTTATTTCGATTTTCAACCCCTTTGGCTTCCTAGGGGCTCCTTTTCAACTTTTGGATAAATTCTAGTTTGCATCTAAAACGGGCCTTAGAAATATTTTCCCTCCTTTCACCAACTGTGAAATTAATGTTTTTTTTCGTACAGTGTTGCCATTGCTCGCTTTGAAATCGCTGAGTTTGTTAATCAAAGATTCGTTGAAGTGTTATAAAATATGAAATCGATAATAAAACAAATTTTAAATTCAAATTAGGGCTTCCACACGCTGATATTCTATGGAAGAGTACGTTATTCAAATTTTGATGGCTCTAGGTACCGTCGTTTTATCACAAGCGAGAAACATACATACATTCATGCAGACTCTTCTTTATTTAATTTCTTTAAATATAATACAGGGCGATAATATTTGGTGGCAGCAATTTGAAAAGTGATTCGCCGTTTATATTTTTCAACGCGAAATGCCAAAATGAAATTAATAATCCTTCTGGGCAAATTCCTCCTTTGGACTAATAATGTATTCTAAGAGCGATGGGCTGATGCCTAGCAGTAAGGGTTTGGAATCAAGAATATATTTCGCAGAACCACTATATTACTTGCAAGTATTTCATTAACTGATATCATTAAATTTGAAATTTCATATAAACTAGAAAAGGGATATAAAAATCAGGAAATATTTTATTTTTAAATAAACATTCAATTTATGTGTAGATAGCTGCAAATATTTCACTCAGTTGTTGTCGCAAAGCTGTAATTTTATTAGGGGGGGGACTAGGAAATTCCACTTGTTAAGTAATGGAAAATCGGGAAATTTTTGCGATCGAGGAGCAAAACGCTTTTTTCTAGGAGGGGGGGGGGGTATATATCAGAAACGAAGCAATAGCAATAAACGAACAGATAACTGGCATGTAACTAAATCAAATATTATAGATTTTTTTAAATTACAAATTTACATTTATTAATCAATTCAACAAATACATACAAAAGCATTAAAGTCAAGATTACTGTTTAATTTGACAGTATTTTTAGACATTATGCTGTACATAAAACGGCTTTTCTTCGTTAAGAAGTTCGTTTTTAAAAGGTATCCTTTTTCATCGAAATCGTCGGCACTGATACGAAATGAAGGGCAATTTATACTATACCTCAATTTCCTGGCATGTAAGATGCGCAGTGATTTATCAGGTTAAAAATTTTATCAGGGAAAAATACTTAGACAGAAAAGAATTAAGTACCTGATAACACTTTATACAACGAAAACGGAACTGTTGCATAGAAATTCGTCATCACTGTTGCTAAAATCATAGTTATTTTCACTTAGATTGTCACTGTAACTAGATTTGCTACTTTTCTAAAACACAATGTCATCCTTATTTCCACCTAGTGCACTGCTAATTTCACACTTTTTAAAAGATTTGTTGTAGGATAAAATTGGATAATAGGATAAATGTATTTTTCAGTATTAACTTCATTCTGAAGAATTTTCTGCAGTCTAGTTTGCGTTATTTTATTCACAAGTCTCAAATTAAAAACAATTTAATGTTTATATGTCATTAGAAAATTAACTAAAAAGCAGCGACCACAATGTAATTGAAAAACAGTCCTTAGACGAGAAAAGGTTAAGGCCATTTGGGTTAAGACTGTTTTCTCAGATACTCAGCTACTTCGCATACATGTAACATGGCATTCGAAATGAAAAATTCAATATTTATTACAAATTCATTGATGTAATAAATATCTGTCTTTCTACTCCTACTTAAAAAAAAAAAAAAAAAAAAAAAAAGATGTTATTTGCCTTACAGTTTATAGTTCACTAATACATTTTCATTGTACAAAATTGCATTCCTTAGAAGAATTCAATTTGCATTTTCCTCTGTATAAAAACTGAATGTAAAGAAGTTAGATGTTTAAACGACCCCCACATTTTCTCAAGACTATCCCCTCCTTTTCAGCCTTCCCCCGTGAAAAAAGCATGGATGTAAGAAAGGACTCCTACCTCCATGGAAAAAAGGGGTTCTAAATTTACGACCTGACCGCATATAGAGTGATTTCAAATTTGTATCCTACAAACAGAGGACAAATTTCTCTTGCATTTTCTAGTCTTTCATCTGAAATTAACAAGAACGATAAGAATAAAAGCATGCTTTCAAATCAGCAGATTTTGTGATTATACTAAGAGATAGACCTTGTGCACTTCCATTTCCCGCATTCTTAAGTGAGCTGTCTCATTGTGTGATCTTATCACACCACACTAAGGGAAGAAGGCGTGACTCCCGAATGACAAATCAGTTGCCAATCACCTCTTTTCATTTTCCTTACATTGCAGGATTTTGTAAAACAGGAAGCAACGGGTGTCTTTTGGGGGCTAACATACCACATTTAACCTCTACAATTGTTTAAAATCTCGACCCCAGACGGCAATTTTGAAATCGATGAGTCTTTCTCTTGGGAAAGGGTGAAGTCTGAAATTAAAATTTTAGCTAAACAGAGACGAATGAAACTCCAGTAGAATAAAAAGAAGCTAATATACTTGTATTCAGTCCTAGTGTAGGGTCAGTAAACTCCCCATCCCTTCATGAACATAATATTGAATCCTAAACAACTTATAAATTAATCATAAAAAATTATTACATCATAAACTGTTATAATATAAAGAATTCCTCATGTCGCAGAACGGAAAAGGAGAAGACTGGTGCTGTCATCTATTGGCATGGTACCCTCAGTGCGGGCGCCGGTATATATGATATACCGGTTTTAAAATCGTATAAATAATCTTCTGTTAATTATAATTTAACTGAAATGAAGTAAATATATAAGATTCAGCATGCATACCTCATATATTTCCAGATTTTGAATTTTTTCTTTCCCTCCAATAGAATTTGTCAATCTTCAAACATGATACCTCGGAACGAAGTATATTAATTTCATAACAGCAAAATATTGAGCATTTATAGGGCAATGCTGCAATTTAGAATCAAGAGGAAACACTAGACACTTACGATTATAGCTTTTGATGGAGAAAAATTAGCATTTTTTCGGAGGTTAAAAAATTGACAAACAGCCGGTATATATTATATACCGGTGCCCTTCAAAGGGTTAAGTGAACTGCTCTCGTCATTATGTCTAATATTGGTTGGTGCCGGTCCAAGTAGGCTTGAGACAAGTGGAAGTTTTATTGGGATTTTGCGCTGCTGAGCTTTAGCAGCAGAAAATAAAAGTTTAGAAAGTCAATTTTTCATTAAGTGCTCCAAAATGGTAAACTGAAAAGCAGTTCAAGATACTCACTCCTACGAAAAATGAGTTATAGATCGCTTCCAGGGCAACAGACAATTGAAGACTATTGTCTAAGTCTTAGAATAGACAGACAATAAACGCCATCGTCTAAGGCATATCAGGATTAAATTAGATTTTAGAATAATGATTTCAAAGAAAGTGTCTATCTCTTTGAAGTTGTTCTAAAAATAGAGTAATATTTTTAGAATTTAATAAAATTTTACATTTTAAAAAACTAAATTTTTTATAAAGAAGTTTTTCAATGATGCATTTGTTAACCCAAAGGGCATTAGCCAGGAAGAGATATTAATTTTGTTTTGGCAATTTGCGTCGGTTCACTTTTCAAATTGTTGCCACCAAATATTAGAGCCCTGCATTATATTTAAAGAAATTAAATAATGAAGAATCTGCATGAATGCATGTATGTTTCTTGCACTATGAAAAACAACGGTACCTAGATACACCAAATTTTGAGTAATGTAGTCCTTCATTCGAGTATGTGCAACTGGAAGCCCAAATTTGGAATTTAGAATTTGTTTTATTACCTAAAGAATTTTTGATTAACAAACTCAACAATTAATTTAGAAGTCAAACAACACAAATTAGTTATATTTTCAGATTTTCACAGGACTAGTTTGGATGGTTTTACCGAACCATCAACCTCAGCTGCCAAAGCACAAATGAGCGAGATAAGATAATAGCGATATCTTATCTAATCACTATATTTTCAATATATTTCAGGTATATTTGCAAATTTTTACAGGACTAGTTTCGAAGGTTTTACAAAACCATCATCCTCAGCTGCCAAAGCCCTATCTAATCACTACATTTTATCTCGTTCATTTGCGCTTTGGCAACCTGAGGATAATGGTTCAACAAAGAACGTTTGCCCGAACACCCGGACGGCTTTATATGACAAATCGGGTGTAGTCCGGTACCCGCACCTATCTAGAACAGCACATCGGGAATTTAGGATGATGGTTCAGTTAGGTTAGGTTATTTAATTACGGCAAAGCCTCGAGGGCAATCTGCCTAAGGGAAGAGATGCCTTCGTGGAGGACTTTCTAAAGGAAACTGGCTCGTATACACGTTACACATGGGGAAAACCACGAAAATACCCATGCAGCCAGCCCGTTCGCGGGATTCGAACCTCGGATCGAACTACCAGTGTTCAGCGACTTTACCGCCCGGCCGCTGGTGGGCCAATGATGGTTCAGTAAAACCATCGAAACTAGTCCTGTGAAAATTTGAAAATATAACGCTGATTTTTGTTGTTTGACTTCTAAATTAATGCTTGTTCGGCATGTTATTGTATCTTAACGATTTCAAGGCAAGCAATGGCAACACTGTATTGGGGGGGGATTTATCTCCAGCACGCGAGATTGTGTATCGATAATTCTTAAGATATGCTTTTTTATATATTTTGTGATATTGCTGTTGAACTGAATTGTACGTTTTAAGTGCGAAGAACATGATATTTAATAAGTAACACGCAAAACGTTAAAAAACGTTCCTTTGGGCGTAACATAAAATCTGAAAGCTTTCAGATTTTTTCTTATTCAATTAAATTTATTTAATATTTTCTCATCCACCTTGGGACCCCAAATCGCAATCCGCAGACTGAATATCATTGCTCTAGTTTATTAGAGTCGTTCTTATAGTAATACACCATATCGCAGCATATGAAGAAATAAGGCGCTTTCACTTCGTTATTGTTTCTTAATATTCTGAAATAGCATTTGACCTAAATTCCTCCAAGAGATCAAGTTTACAATTCTGTTAACTGTAACAGTATTTGGTATATACTTCGTTAATATTTAACATATCTTTCTAAGATTAGATGCAATCCGTGGAACTTTGGTAGTTTGCAAGTACAATTTAAATATAAAATGCTTGTTGGTTGTGGCAAAGCACGCGAAGCCTAAGGCGGGTTGAAGGCGGTTTTCATGGAAAATTTCGTTGGGAAACTCGCATATATTTAATCGTGTCCCATTCTAACATGTTAAACACGGGAAAAATTGCACTCATGGAAAATTAAGGGAACAATTGGGAGTTTTAGTTTGGGTTACTTGTAGAACTACCTTTATTTAGTGGTCTTATCTTTCGGTCATAGGCAGGCCACTGTATTAACATAAAAGCTTAAAACATCAAAAGACTCTCACCAAACTATGTGATAGTAAATACGTTGGATGTAAATGTATGAAACTTGAAAAATCATTGTAATGCTCTGATTTAAAAAAAAAGGGGGGAGAGAAATTCATGAGATGCATAGCTTTAACGATTGACAAAATTCAATAAATGAAAGATTAATCTTTAAAAAATTCATATAGTAAGTACAGAGTATTCTAGTAATAGCAACATTAGTACTAACGTTTTGAATACTCAAGCAATAAACATAATGATTTGATTTGCACGAATATAGGAACAATAATATAGTTAAAATATCATTTAGCTTTCACTCTCAAATAACGATAGTGAAACGTTTTGATATAATATGAAAATTACTGGATTGTGACAAAAGGACACAAAGGGAACAGATCTGGTTGGAAAAAAGGGGGGAAAATTGAAAAAAATTCCACAAACTTTCACAAGAAGCGTAACATCTGCTAGTACAATAAAATTGAGCCCAAAACATACCTGTATTTAGAAAATATCTTAGACAGACAAGTAAATATTTCTTCGTTTCCCAAATAATGAAGTTGGGCTTTCTTTTAAAAATTAATATAATATAATAACAAACAAATGTGCCTTGAGTAATCATGGAACGCTTCCGTAGCCTAGAAAATTATTTGCAAATCAGAGAAGGTGAGAAAGCTTTACTAGCCCTCTTATGAGTTTACTATCGCTACTAATATTTTCAGTAAACTGTTTGAAACTGTCTTAACTTAGCAGATTTATTCCTTTAATTAAGCTCAGAGATCCGAGTTACCTTCCAATTAAATGAGATCCCTAGAGTATGTATACGAAGCACAAACTTTATGGATATTACAACGCGGAAAGCGGCGATTTCAGGAGGTCAAACCTATATATTAGGGTCAACGCGATGTAATATTTATCTGCAGCTAAGTTCGCTGACAAGAATTAGTTTACCTTAAAGCCAGAAGTCTCTGGGAAAATAGCTTTACCCAAATAGAATGTTTTATTTACGCTTATTTATGTACATCATAGTAACTTAACATGGTGAAGTAATTCAGATGTGAGTTCACTGATTTTATATTTGTGAATAAGAAAAAAATAAGGCTGAATTTCAATGAACCATTTTGTCTTTAGTATGCAGACTATGGATTCTAATTTTACATTAGTTTTTATAATTATATAATGCTTCTATACTTTCAAAGTAAATTTGATTAAAGCTACGCTTGTGGGAAAGGCAATACCATGGCAGAAGCAGAAAAATTAAAACATAATAAATTAACATGAACATGGAAGGGATTAAAAATAATTTAATGACTGCTATTTCAAGATTCGCCTCTAGTATAAAATTGCCTCGGTACTCACACTTAAATTTTTATACACTACTACATCATTTATTTGCGCAAATATATTATTTATATAGTATTACATCATTATTTGCGCAAATAATGGTATCACCTCTCCACACACACACCACGAAAACAAAAAAGTAGTAGAAAAAGTGCTTGCGTGTGTGATTATGGCAAAGCCTCGAGGGCTATCTGCCTAAAGGGAGGGATGCCTTCGTGAAGGACTTTATAAGGGAAACTGGCTCGTATACACGTTACACATGGGGAAAACCACGAATGCGCCCATGCAGCCAGCCTGTTCGCGGGATGCGAACCTCGGACCGAACTACCAGTGTTCAGCGACTTTACCGCTCGGCCGCTGGTGGGCCAGTAGTAGAAGAAGAAAAGAAAGAAAGAAATAATTTAAAAAAAAAAAATCTGAAAGATTTCGGATTTTAAATTACTTCTAAAAAGGCATTTTTTTAACGTTTTGTGGGTTACCTTTATTTATTAAATATCATATTTTTCTCACTTAAACCATAAAATTTCTTTCAGCATCAATATCACAAAATAATTTTAAAATGAGCATATCTTTAGAATTTCCAATACATAGTCTGGCCGACTGGAGATAAAAATGTTTTTTCCGTACAGTGATGCAATTGCTCGCTTTGAAATCTTTCAGTTCGTCAATCGCTTTCAGTTCGTCAATCAAAAATTCGTTAAAGTTTTACAAAATATGAAATCTATATGAAATAATTTTAAAATTTCAAATTTGGGCTTCCAGATGCCCATATTCGCAGGAGTATTACGCTATTCAAAATTGGATGGCTTTAGGTACCGTTGTTTTATCACAATGCAAGAAACATATATATATATAATTATGCAGATTCTTCCTTATTTAATTTCTTGATATATAATACAGGGCGATAATATTTGGTGGCAACATTTTGAAAAATGAATCGAACATTTATAGTGAACCAACGCAAAATGCCAAATAGTCCTTCAGGGCAAATTGGCCCTTTGGACTAAAAAATCTGAAAGGATTCAGATTTTAACGCATCAGAGGATTTACTAAAATTTTTATACTTTCGCTGAGCATCGCATACTACCAATCTGTTCTTGGACTCATTCCTGCTAGCACAGTATTTTATCTTTTTAGCTTTATAATCAACCATCGCTTTCTTCGCAATTACGCCACTTAAAATTCAACAGCTCATTTTTAGAAATCTCAATATTAATATTTACGGGCTGCCATACTTTTTTCATAATTTCTATATTAATTCTTTGAAAACTAGCCGCCTAAACGAGTTATCTTAAAAAAGAAAATAGTATCTAAGGATTTTATTGAGTTCAACTAATATCATTTCATAAAAATATTTAATATTTCTAATTCTCTTTAGATATTCTCATTAGACATCTCGTGATTTAAATGCATTTTATTTAAATCAATCAAGTTAAAAAAAATATTTTTAAGCATCATTATATTTTGGGCACAAGAAAAGGACATGGATCAGTGCAGCAGGAAATTCTTCGTGCAATTATATTTTAATACCAAGATCAAAAGCAATTACAATGTATGAATGAATGAAGTTCATAGGCATGACTTGATAATAGATGCTATTTAAACACTTTCAGAAAATAACCAGCACGTAAGATATACTTTTTTTTTTTTTTTGAGTTAACAAAAGCAATTGTTAGAAACTGTCCTAACTTACCGTCCTAACTTAACAACTGTATTAATTAAGCTCAGAGATCCGAGTTACCTTCCAATTAAATGAGATCCCTAGAGTATGTATACGAAGCACAAACTTTATAGATATTACAACGCGGAAAGCGGCGATTTCAGAAGGTTATATACCCGCAGAGGAATTTTTCTTCTCGAGAGAATTTCCGAAGACAACGGTGCAAAAACTTCGAATCTAGAGCCTCATCTTTGTGTTGATAAGTGATCTATCACTGGGCTGCCAAAGAAGACAATTACAAAACTTGTATTAAAAGTGATGATTCTGTTATAGCGATCTGTGAGAGAATGAGATCTTTCAGAGAACTATTTTTTCCTCTTTTCTATTTGCGAAACGATGTTCTGTTGTAGGTTTTACAATCTGATAAAGCCATACCTAGTACTGAGATTTGAGGAGGTTAATCGCCCACGCCATTGAAAATGGATTCAAATTCCAGATAAAGAATGGACACTTATGACACTAATATTTGTGGTATCGTAGCACTTAAAATCTATCTATAGTGAAAAAATCTTCGGGAGAGTTTAAAAGCAGAAAATAAACGTTTCAAGGTCTTCGGTTCTATACCTTACGGTACTCTCAATCCAAACTGAGATGGAACTAAAGAAGATAGCAGTCTTGGGTTTTGTGTAAAATAAATTGTAAATGATACTATGGATATGTGTTATAAAATTTTTAGGGTGATATACAAGCAATTTCTAGGGAAACGGGCCAGGAGCAAATAAATATGCAGATTTCTTTGCTCCTAACGAAGAAGGACCTGTACCTGGTTGCCCACGAAATCGATTGAGATCTTGTAGATAAATCTACGCCAAACTCAAAGCTGTTTTACTAATTTGATAAAGCACTTTCTAGATTTTGTTCAGATTCATAACAGCTCCAGTCTATGTTTAAAAAAGAAAACATTTTAGCATCGTACAGCTTTGACATAAATTTGAATGGTTTTAAAGTTGTAACATCAGCGCTGGTACGGGGTTTATGCTAGGTTATTAGTTATAGAAAAAAGCTTAACGTTTGCTACGGTGATTAATTGACTACACGAAAGCACGCAAGGCTATCGACCATGAAAAGAGTGCTTTTTAGGGAGTTTTCGAATTTACATTATACATGGAAAAAATATTAAACAGCTAGATCTATTAATCGGGACAAAATTTATGACAAATCATTAATAACAAGCGATATTATCTATTCGGTAATTAACAGGTGTTGATAATTAAAGCTGATATGTTAATATCACTGTATAATTATAACCTAATAATGGACTAAATAATACTGGACTAATATAATAATGGACTAATAGATTAGGACTAATTAACCCAATAATGGACTAATATAACGATGGACTAAAACCAAATTTCTTCATACATTTGAAGAGATTTTTCATTAGAAAAGAAGGCGTGGAAAATGTGCAGTACTGTCGCAGAGTTTCGAAATCCGGACCTCCCGACTACCAGCCAGATTTGTTTCCAGTTACATCAAGAAGGCACGCGATAAACAGGGAGAAAATACCTTACATATTCCCCCACTGAAAAGGCAACTGGGGAGTCGAAAATCCAATCTTGGTGATAAAAAATTGTCGTCCGCTGTCTTTTAGCTCGGGAGCCACTTGTAGAACCATTTAGAATTCTTCGAAGCTGGGAAAGAGGAAGAAACAGCCATGCCCTCGCCGGGATTTGAGATGTGCTGTCTGATTACATCACGAAGGCGCGTAATAATGAGGCAGAAAGTAGCTTATTCACTATTCAAACAGTTTGGAAAGGGAATCTCCTGACAAAAGGAGCCAGTTAAAATGTGCGCATTAAACTCCTTTTATAGTCAAATGCAGAGGGGGAAAAAAAAAAAAAAAAAAAAACTATTGAATAAATCAAAGAAACCATAAAAGCATTTTAAACACTTATTATATCAATTAAAAGCGTTACAAAGGAAATCAGTGGGAAAAGAAAAACGCATCATTTCAAGCACTACAAGCAAAGAAACCATTACTTGATTTACATAAACTTGGATTTTTGAGTACATGAATCATCACTCCATTAAATAACAGTTATACCCAAGCATGACAATCTCAAGAATAGGCTCAACATCTTCTCTACCTTAAATTTTCGCAGGCAGAAGGTGATAAACAGTGGGAACAATTGTTCATCGCAACTGATCCTCTGTGATGCTTCTCATATGCAATGATGCACGGTCTTTCAGTTTTTCCAAACTGCAGTAATTTTTTTTTTTTTAAGTAAACATTCTTCGTATCTAAAGGGTTGTCTTTTTGAAACTCTCCAAAGAAAACTGAAAAGTATTCACATTACGTACGCGGAAAAACATGAAACATGTTCTGTATCGCAACCTTGCTGGCAGATGGTGACCTCAGCATATGAACCATAATTTCACTGCAAAAGCGCACAGTGAGTTTACAGCTAGAAATCAGAAAGGTTGAGATCCAGGGAACTTCAGAATGCTTATTTAAAACGCAGAATGCCTCAATAGTATTATAGTAGTTACATAAGAATTTTTTTAAAAATTCATATTCAACCATATAAAGCTTTTGCTGTTCCAGACACTACGCAGTTTCAACCCCAGAACGTTATAAAATTGCTTGAAAAGTTTTAGCTTCTTATGTTTTGAGTTTCAAAATGCCTGTTAGGATGCTTTGGAAAGAAGACACCAATTATTTTTTAATAATGGTCGAGAGGATTATGGATGTTGCTGGTATTCAGATAAACTAATAGAAGAATGGAACTTAAAGACCAAGAGTACCTGTAGATTCACCACATAATTTGATGAATAATTTTTTAGGAGCTGGATTACACACCATTTTGGGTGCAATAGACACTGCACAATTTTACGTAACTTATTATTTCTTTAAGACAATGGACGACGTAGGAAGGCGAATAATACCTGCAAGCAGAAAGAAAGAAGAGAACAGAGTATGTGCGCATTTCAGGAAAGTGGTCTTTATAGAGCTTTTGCTTTTTTGTTTAAATTTTGTACGGAGATTGGATAAGAGCTTACCACATTGCAGAGTTAATAAGATGACATAATGCGGATTAGTTTTCCAGATAACGCCCTTTAGATTCAAAGGAAAAAAAAAAAGCGCTTTACAATACGAAAACAGAGAAAAAGTGAGATTGGATTATCCCACCAAATCTATGTATTAAAAAATTTCTTCCTCAAATAGTTTCGGATAACTTTACCTCAATGAGAAATCCCCACTTTTATTTGCAATGATGAGAAGTTTGAAGAATGGCAAATGTCCAAATGATCTGTATCCGAATAAATATCTTAATTTGGTTAAGATAAAGTGTACAGTCTAGAAACTTTTTGCAGTCCTTAGAATAGGACCTTCAAGACCATTTTTCCTTTTCTGGCTTGACTTGTAACCATGGTAACCACGGTTGAGGAACATGTTAGAGTCCTCTAAATTTGATTAAATGTCATAGATGTTAGAATCCATCTATGACATAATTACGGCACACTGCGATAGTAAATGAGGGAAGCGTTATTACAACCTTCATGTGTTTGTTTTAAAATAACAGATTAGAATAGTCTAACGGCTTGAAGAAAAAGAATTTAACCTTTAAAAACTTCAATGTTCGGTTTTGCCCTTTTTATTTTCTTATAAGAAGTAAAAGATGTATTATAATTGCGAAAAATTTTGGGTATCATTTCTCAACAAAAATATTCACTGCTGGCATAAAAATTGCAACACCGGAAAGGAATAATCTGACGAACCTCAAAATCACATGAAAGAAAAAGAGGTTGGGATATGCAAATGATTAGTATTTCAGCACATTCAGACGACGCAGGAAGGACAAACGACATCTGAAGCATTGCATAAAAAAGTTATGTAGCAGATTTGTCATTCGGAAAGCACTTTGTGAGGTCGGGGTTTGCTTAGAATATCGTGTTATGCCTGGAATAATAAGAAGAAATGCTTACCAGCAAGTGTCGGAAGTCGATACAGGGAGGATCGTTTCTTATCGAGAGTGTGGATTATTGTTCTGTGATATCGCCCGTCGCACTGGTGGACATCCAACTACTATCATGCGAATATGGAATGAATGGGTTGCTGATGATCATACTAAACGGGATGATGATACTCAACACCCTCCCATGACTAACGTCCGAGAGGACAGACATATTGTGAGGATAGCCCTGCAAAACCGAACAACCACATCACGAACCATTAAACAGGAAATGGACATGTTTGCAGCACGCCCAGTATTCGCTCAGTACGGTGCACCGACGTTTGCAGCAGCGTGGACTATCAGCACGGTGAACATTACTTCGCTTGACAACGCAGCACAGAGACAGACGGCGACTCTGGTGCGCCGAACGACAAAGCTGGATACAGGAGTGGCGCA
This sequence comes from Stegodyphus dumicola, assembly GCF_044657685.1. Taxonomy (NCBI): domain Eukaryota; kingdom Metazoa; phylum Arthropoda; class Arachnida; order Araneae; family Eresidae; genus Stegodyphus; species Stegodyphus dumicola. The sequence goes on along the minus strand of NC_140772.1, from coordinate 190,497,628 downwards.
ATGTCATTTTTACAGACGAGTTTCGGTTCTGGGTACCGTTTTCTGATGGCCGTATACGTATCTGGAGGCTCCGATGAGACCTCACGTCGTGCTCGCCTGTAAACCCCCAAACTGTCATTTTGTCTTCATGCCATACTGTTTACGTAGAATAAACATCTTTTTTGTATTTTCTTTCCTTCATGGTGTTGCAATTTTAATGGCCAGCAATGTACATTTTGACCGCTCTCGAATCTATTTGAAGAATGTTTTAGAGTGACTTCCGTAGGTACGCACAGAATAAAGGCCTCTTTTTACTTCCTTCTGCGAAGTAAAGGAGTATTACAATAGCGAACAATTTCGGGTATCATATTTCAATGAAAATTAACCATTTTGACTGCTTTAGAATCCATTTGAATGATTTGTTTTGCGTGATATTTTTACGCATGGATAAAACAAAGGACTTTTTTTTTCCAAAACAGATTGGAAAATGGATTCAGATGAGACTTTTTCGTGACGTCTGTACGTACATATGAATCTCGTGTAACTCAAAAAACGCGTAGTCACAGAACGTAGAAGTTTTGTATATAGGACTGTTATAACAAGTTATTGTGCACCTCCCTTTCTCGTTGGAATATATCCCTTATTTGTTGCAATATTTCTTTGCTCTAAACGTATATGTATATATTCCGCCCTGTTATCCGGTTCTGTGAGCTCAGTATTTTTATTCTTATGTGTTGGTAAATTGTGTATTTTTTGCTTTCAAAGTGGCTGAAATGTGTTGTTCTTATGTTCCGGTTAAGGTTCGTATATTAGTTAATCTCCATGCAGTAATTGCAGAATAGGCCTAATTGTGATGGCAATTTGTTTATATCGTGGTGGCAGTATAGCGAATTTAGTCAGTTGGTGCAGCAACGTCAGTTACTTTCTGCACCAGTGGGACCAAAAATTAACTTTAAAATAGTGTGCGAAGAAAATTTTGTCTTTCCGCCCATTGGCCGAATTGTTTGTTTACGCTAGAAACCGTAATTTTAATTGAAATTTTTTTCACACTGCTGTTAACTGTATTTGGTGTTTTAAGGTTTTCCATGTTTTACAATTACTTAATGAAGATGTTCTGAGTTTGTTGTTTTTGTTTTGAGTTGTCGTTAACCGAGAACTGAATTGAATGCATGAGAAAATGAAATTCGAGGAAATAAGTTTAAAAAAAGTGCAGCAAAAATGTGTATGATGTAATATACCGTACAAGGAAGTCATCTGTTCACATCGGATATTTTGGAATGTAAAATGGTATAAGAAATATATAATTAAAATATTTAAAAAATTATCGTTTGAATAAAATTTTAAAAGAAATATATAGTAAGAATTGCAAATTATACGTTATTACAATATTTCTATATACATCCAAAAATTTTTACATTTTTAGTCCAAAGGGACAATTTGCCTTTGAAGCACTATTAATTTTGGCATTTTGTGTCGAAAACTTTAAAAGGCTGTATCACTTTTCAAATCGTTACCACCATATATTATCGCCCTGTCTTATACTTAAATTAAATAATGAATGTATGTTTCTCGTATTGTGATAAAACAACGGTACCTAGAGCCATCAAAATTGAATAACGTAATCTTCAATAGAATATGGGCATGTAGATGCCCTAATTTTAATTTGAAATTTGTTTTATTATCGATTTCCTATTTTGTAACACTTCAACGAATTTTTGATTAAAGAAACTAAACGATTTCAAAGCGAGCAACGGCAACACTATACGGAAAAAAGAACATTTTTATCTCCAGCGGGCGAGACTTTGTATCGGAAATTCTAAAGTTATGCTCATTTTAAAATTAATTTGCGATATTGCTTTTGAACTGAATTTTATAGTTTGAATACGTAGACCATGATGTTTAATAAATAAAGGTAACACACAAAGTGTTAAAAAAACGCCCCTTTGGACTTTTCAGATTTTTTTTTTTTTTTAATCATACTGAATAGTATAAAATTGGTTTTGAAGATTGTTATAACTTTTTAAATGTTTAAATGATTACTTTGATATCCTTAAGAGTAATGCATTTTTATAATACGTAATACGAATATAAGTTAAAAAAAAACTTACGTATCTTTTATTGGTAATTCTGGGGCTCTAATGTTATTGTAAAAAGTAGAATTTTGTAGCTAACTGAAAAAAAAAAAAAAAAAAAAAAAAAAAAAAAAAACACCGCATTAGTGGTGATAGAGAACTTTCAGATATTATGTTATTATGTCAATCGTTAGGAACTTTGCGTTCTTTTCGTTTGTAAATAGAAAAACACACGTATCTTCAATCGATAATATTCTGCCTTTTAATGATACTACTGAACTTTATTTGTAACAAACAGAATTTTGTACCTAACTAGAAATAAAAAATAACACCTCTTTGACATGATAAAAAAAATTCAGATAATATATTATTATGTAAACCGTTGCAAATTTTGTGTTCTTGATATTTATATACTTTTTCATAGATTTTTCAAACTTCCCCGTTGAATGTTTTTATTGCATAGTTTTACAGTATATTGTTACGAAATGTACAGGTGCGGTGAGATGGCTTTCCCGCAAAGCAGTTTTAGGGTTGCCATAAAATGGCAAGGGAAGGCAGGGTTGCCACAATTGGCGTGAAATTACCCATTTGGCGACCTTTGGCGACAAAATTGGCTACATACCATGGACGGTTGAAGAACCTTTTGGAACAAATTCTTACCGGTTTAGTCCAGAATGTTCCCGAACACAAGCCGAAAGCTATATAAACCGTGCTGGTCTGCCGTCAGCAAGTGTGCTTCATCGAAAGGGAGAGTGTGCATCTCTCATCGAGTGAGTGTGTCTCGTCTAGCGAGTCAATCCCTGCAGAAGCGATCGCTTTGACAGCCGGCCAGCGAGTGCCGAGTCCACCGAAGGAGTCTGTTAGTGTATCGCGGTTAGTGCATCGTCGAGAGAGCGTGTTGAGCTCCGGGAAAGACTGAACCGAAGAGTCAGGAGCTGTGCTCGTGCGTCGTCGATTGCATCGCGAGTTGTAGCGTGGAGAGTCTCGAGAGTACGTGGAATTCCGAGAACGACCAAGCAGAGTCGGAAGCTGTACTCTGGAAAGCAGAGTTGGGTGCTTTGCAGGAAGCTGTCTCCACCGTGATAGCCTGATAACCTGAAGGTTGTGTCGCTGATCGTGTCAGCGTGTTTATAGTAGTTCATCGATGACTGTAAAACGTGTTTTGGAGCTTTCCTGACAATACTGGCTAATAAAGTGTGTTTTGATACTTCATCAAGTGTCTTTGTTATTCACTCATAATCTACGAACCCCGTACGAACGTGAAGGAAGAAAATAACGCAACAATATCCCCTTATTTATGTTATAAAAAAAGATACGATAAGAATTGAAAAGTTTAAATACGTTAAAGAAATATTAATAGAAACTTTCATCATTACGTCTGCGCGTCTGTGCTTCATCTGCAGAAAAGTATTTTATTATCTCATTTCCATAGTTAAGAATAGAGTGAGGAAAAGGGAGAAATAAACGAGCAATTACTCTCCACACCGTTTCCTTGCGTCCTGAACTGAAATACCAAAGACAAAGAATAAACTTGTAGACTTATCTGAATTAAAAGATTGCACAGAACCATTTAAAACATTATAGAAGAATATAAATGAGGCGTGAGTGGAGTAAATGTACCGGATCCTTTGGTAATGGATTTGAATAAGAAATCCCTAGAGCGAAAGCAAACTTCAGCATCATTTGCAACTAAAATTGGAGTATTTTTCTGTGTGTGTTTTGTTTTATTATCAGCTGGTACCCGTAAAGCTAATAGACAAGGACTACGAAACGAACGATGTAGAACAAACGATTAAGATAGTGATTTAAATGTAAATATTATTTCCTCCTTAAGATGCATACATTAAAAAAATTCAACAAAAAAATTTTAACGAGATTTACACGAAGGTTATATATAAAAAAGCTATGTGAAATTTTGAGAAAAGCATTAAAGTTTCTTCAGTTTCCCGTACTGTAATATAAACGGCTCTAACTTACCGCAGTAAATAATTATATACTAGCGGGCAAGCCCGCCAGCTGAGCGGGCTGAAGCCCGCTTTTCATTGTTCAATGTTCATGAGTTTCCATTGTAATTTCGCCGTTATTCGAAAGTTGAACCGAACTACCAGTGTTCAGCAATTTTGAGCAGTCTGCGTCCGCTTTGTTCACCTGTGTATGGAGAAGATACTGCATAAACGATACACATGCGTAAAAGCAAGAAAACACCCATGGAGCCAGCCCGTTCGTCGGGATCGAAAGTTGGACCGACATACCAGTGTTCATCGGTTTTGTGCTGGCTGCGCCCACTTTATTCACATATGCATCCAGAAGACACTGCATACACGATACACATGCGGAAAATCACGAAAACACCCATGCAGCCAGCCCGCTCTCTCGGATTCGAAACATGGACCGAACTACCAGAGTTCAGCGCTTTTGCTCGGGCTGCGCCCGCTTTATTCACGTAGGCTTCCAGAAGATTCTGCATACAGGATACACATGTGTAAAATCACGAAAACACCCACTATTCGCGTATACGTCCAGAAAATACTGCATACATGATAAATCACAAAAACACCCATGCAGCCAGCCCGATCGCCTTTATTCGAAAGCTGGACCGAACTACCAGTGTTTAGCAGTTTGCGCGGGCTGCGCCCGCTTTATTTACGTATGCATCCACAATATACTGCATACACGTTACACATACGGAAGATTACGAAAGCACCTATGGAGCCAGCCCGTTCGCCGAGATTCGAAAATTGGACTGAACTACCAGTGTTCAGCGATTTTACAGCTCAGGCTTTTTGCCAAGTGTAATCGCAAAAATTTTCGGGTATTATATTCAAACAGTAGATTCGTTATTAAAATTCCTTTTGATAAACTTTAACATAATCACACACAAAGGTGCATCAATATATATATTAATGTAATTAATCAATCATAATTATTTATAATAAGAAAACTTTCCATATACCATATCCGAGCAACAGAAATTCAATTTAAAACCCTGAACGAAAAAAAATTTAATCAGAATTTAAATAAATAATTTAATTATTATTTTTTTGCAATTAAAATTTCTTAATTAAAATTTAATTTAATATTAGCTTTATGCGAACAGAGACATTATATTAATGCATTTATATATAATAACAAAAGCAGTGAATGATTACGTAGCTCAGTAACACAAATGAGCACGCTGATTTAAGCTATTAGACATATTAATTTGTATTATTCAAAGTTGCTTTTCTTATTCAGATCCAAAAACCACGAATTGTTCGAAAAATGCACAAAATATACATATCTCGGCAACCAACAGTCCTTTCGGCTCGAAATTTACAATCTTATAATTGTCAGATTTTGAAAAGAGGTTTGGTCTTTATTCCAGAGAGATTGGCAAATTAGAAGATTAATTAGTATAATGAATATAAATCCTCCACTACGTTAATTTCATCCCTGGCGAATGGCCTTGACGATTCCCACGACCCAACGGAAACCAACTCCCCCCCCTCAAAACCCGTCGCCTTCATTCCCAACCTGTCCACAAAGATATGGAAAGGAAAGAAAAAGGAGTATTAGGGAGTTTTTAATTACGCCGTTTATTAGGCTCCTAATTCACAAATCAGTGTGGAATTAAGGCCATCAGTCGTTTTATCCCCTTGCAGGTTTAAAATTCAAAATTTCAAGGAAATCGGCCGGTAAGTTCCAGATTTACCGATTTTTTGGGCATTTTTGGGCTCAATTTCTCTAATTAAGAAAAATTAATATCTTCGGAACCAATAATGCGATCGGCTCCAAATTTAGAAGTTTACAACTCATATATAGTCAAATGAAGGATGCTCTTTGTTCTAGAGAGATTGGAAAATTAGAATATTAATTAGCATAAGGAATAAAAATTCTCCACTACGTTAATTTCGTCCCCCCGCTAATGACCTTGACGATTCCAACTGGAAAACGGATACAGCTGCAACCCCTCAAAACCCGTCGCCTTCGAATCCCAGCCTGTACACAAAGATATGGGAAGGAAAGAAAAAGGGGTATTAGGGCGTTTTTAATTACCCTGTTAATTAGGCTCCTAATCCGCAAATCAGTGCGGAATCAATTCCATCCGTCGTTTCATCATTTCGCGGGTTTAAAATTCAAACTTTCAAAGAAATCGGCCGGTAAGTTCCGGAGATACCGATTTTTTGTGCATTTTTCGGGCTAATTACCATCTTTGCTAATTAAAGTCGCACGAAGATGCGAATGGCCAAAATGGCGAGCCACGGACGTCCTGAAACCAACGGTATGCTCCGCTAAGCTCTACACCCAGCCGTTCCGGATAAGATGAGGTTACAAACAAACAAACAGACGCGCACAGATTTTAATAGTATACTAGCGGGCAAGCCCGCCAGCTCAGCGGGCTGAAGCCCGCTTATCATTGTTCGTTTTTAAAAGATATCCTATGTTAAATTTGGCCGGTATTGAAAAGTTGAACCGAACTACCATTTTTAGCGGCATTCCGCGGGCTTCCCACGCTTTTTTCACCTATGCATCCAGAAGTTACCGCATACACTATACATATGCGGAAAATCACGAAAACACCCATGCTTCCAGCCCTTTCGCGGGTATTCGAAATTTGGACCGAAATACCAGTGTTCAGCGCTTTTGGGCGGGAGCCCGCCCAAAACAGTGTTCACGTGTGCATGCAAAAGATACTGCGTACACCGTACACATGCGTAAAATCACGAAAACACCCCTCCAGCCAGCCCGCTGCCGATTTGAAAGTTGGACCGAAATACAATTTTTCAGCGATTTTGCGCGTGCTGTGCCCGCTTTATTCACGTATGCATGCTGAAGATGGTGCATAAACGATACACATGCGTAAAATCACGAAAACAAACATGGAGCCTGCCTGTTCGCCGGTATTCGAAAGTTGGACGGAATTACCAGTGTTATGTGGCTTTGCGCGGGCTCTGCCCGCTTTATTCACATATACACCCAGAAGATACTCCATACACTATACACATGCGTAAAATCACGAAAACACCCATGGAGCCAGCCAGTTCGTCGGGATTCGAAATTACCGCATTACCAGTATTCTGTGCCCGCTTTATTCACGTATGCATCCATGAGATACTTTATAAACGATACACATGCGAACAATCACGAAAACACCCATGCAGCCAGCCCGCTCGCCGAGATTCGAAAGTTTGAGCGAACTACCAGTGTTCAGCGGTTTTACCCGGTATCTGCGCGCTGTATTCACGTATGCATCCAAATTTTATATACAGTACCCCGGAATTCGAAAGTAGGACCGAAATACCAGTGTTCAGCGATTTTGTGGAGCGGGCTGCGCCCGCTTTATACACATAAGCATGGAGAGGATACTGCATAAACGATACACATGAGTTAAAGCAAGAAAACACCCGGGGAGCCAGCTCGTTCGCCGACACCGAAAGTTGGATCGAACTACCAGCGTTAAGAGGTTTTGAGCAGGCTGCGCCCACTTTTATCACATATGCATCCAGAAATCACTTTATACACTATACACATGCGGAAAATCAGGAAAACACCCATGCAGCCAGCCCGCTCGCAGAGATTCGAATGTTTGACCGAACTACCAGTGTTCAGCGGTTTTACCCGGTATCCGCGCGCTGTATTCACGTATGCGACCAAATTTTATGTACAGTACCCCGGAATTCGAAAGTTGGACCGAACTACCAGTGTTCTGTAGTTTTGCGCGGGCTGCTCCCGCTTTATTCAAGTATGCATGCAGAAGATACCGCATACACGTTACACATGCGAAAAATCCCGGAAACACACATTGAGCCAACACGGTCGCTTGGATTCGAAAGTTGGACCGAACTACCAGTAATCAGAGGTTTTCAGCGAATTTTGGCCGCTTTATTCACTTATGCATCCAGAAGATGCTGCGTACACGAGGCACATGCGTAAAATCACGCAAACACCCATGGACCCAGCCCGTTCGCCGGGATTCGAAATTAGGACCGAACTACCAGAGTTCAGCTTTATTCATTTATGCATCCAGAAGACACTGCATACACAACAGATATGCGTAAAATCACAAAATACATGAGTGTAGCCTGCCTGCTCACCGGGATTCGAAAGTTACCGTATACCATCTGAAAGGAGCAAAGAAAAATCTTTAATCTAAAAAAAAAAAAAAAAAAAGTGTGAATTTAATTTTTATTGGTGCGAACTTATTTAAAATATCATTTGCATTAAAAGATAATATCTAAATTAAGTGAACGTATCTAATAACATAAAAAAATATATTATTCCAAAAAATCAAATTTATTATTAAAAAAATAACAACATATTTTTAAAAAATAGCTTTTTCAGATTTTTTAATTAATATCCCAGCTGTTTAAGTTGTACAACTTCAAGAACGTCATCATTTAAATTTAATGTAATATAATAACTTTTATTCAATATCAATAAAAGAATTAACGTGACAATCATCCTAACCTGAAATTAAAAAAAAATTGTGAAAAGCAGCTGTTTATTTAAAATGCCTACATTAACGAAATATTTTTAAAATACAGTTAGGTAACATGCAATCGCGTGCTTTATTCAACTTTAGAATATAACCTTGATTTGTATCTGCGGCGATTCAAGAAACTGTTGCAATCGGAAAAATGAACCCGAAAATTAGCGTTTTCACAGTTTTTAATTAATATCTCAGCTGATTAACGTCCTACGAAGATGAGAATGGTATCATTGGATTCGTAGAATTTTTTGGAATCCGCAGACACCTGCCTCGAATTCCAACTCAGCGCCGTTCCATAGATATTTAAGAAAAAAGAAATTGACACGTGACCTTTCGCCAGCACAAATCTCGAGCGGAAGCAATTGTCATCCCCCCGGCGCTTTCGAAAAAGCAATTTTATCTCAGCTAATTCCGAGACGGTTGCCACTCCGAAAAATGAAATAACGTTTTCGCAGTTTTTAATTAATAACTCCGCCGATTATTGTCGTACGAAGATGGGACCGGTATCGATGGATTCGTTGATTTTTTTCGAATACGGGGATATGCGTTTCGAATTCCAACTCGGCGCCGTTCCGCAGATATTCGAGAAAAACGAATTTGGCACTCGGCCAAATCCCTAAAACAGGGAAAAGGGGTGAAAGAAAGTGCAAAACGTAGGGAAACGTAGGGGAAAAAGCAGTTTTTAATTAATATCTCGGCTAATTAAAGTCGCACGAAGATGCCGATGGTCAATATGGCGAGCCACGGGAATTCTGAATCCAACGGTACCTTCCGCTAAGCTCTACACCCAGCCGTTCCCGAGGAGATGATGTTACAAACACACAAACAGACAGAGGCACACAGATTTTAATAGTATAGACTAGCGGGCAAGCCCGCCAGCTGAGCGGGCTGAAGCTCGCTTATCATTGTTCGTTTTTAAAAGATATCCTATGTTAAATTTGGCCGATATTGAAAAGTTGAACCGAACTACCATTTTTTAGCGGCATTCCGCGGGCTTCCCCCGCTTTTTTCACCTATGCATCCAGAAGTTACCGCATACACTATACATATGCGGAAAATCACGAAAACACCCATGCTTCGAGCCCTTTCGCGGGTATTCGAAATTTGGACCGAAATACCAATGTTCAGCGCTTTTGGGCGGGAGCCCGCCCAAAACAGTGTTCACGTGTGCACGCAAAAGATACTGCGTACACCGTACACATGCGTAAAATCACGAAAACACCCCTCCAGCCAGCCCGCTGCCGATTCGAAAGTTGGACCGAAATACAATTTTTCAGCGATTTTGCGCGTGCTGTGTTCGCTTTATTCACGTATGCATGCTGAAGATCGTGCATAAACGATACACATGCGTAAAATCACGAAAACAAACATGGAGCCTGCCTGTTCGCCGGTATTCGAAAGTTGGACCGAATTACCAGTGTTATGTGGCTTTGCGCGGGCTCTGCCCGCTTTATTCACATATACACCCAGAAGATACTCCATACACTATACACATGCGTAAAATCACGAAAACACCCATGGAGCCAGCCAGTTCGTCGGGATTCGAAATTACCGCATTACCAGAACCGCATTACCAGTATTCTGTGCCCGCTTTATTCACGTATGCATCCATGAGATACTTTATAAACGATACACATGCGAACAATCACGAAAACACCCATGCAGCCAGCCCGCTCGCCGAGATTCGAAAGTTTGAGCGAACTACCAGTGTTCAGCGGTTTTACCCGGTATCCGCGCGCTGTAATCACGTATGCATCCAAATTTTATATACAGTACCCCGGAATTCGAAAGTAGGACCGAAATACCAGTGTTCAGCGATTTTGTGGAGCGGGCTGCGCCCGCTTTATACACATAAGCATGGAGAGGATACTGCATAAACGATACACATGAATTAAAGCAAGAAAACACCCGGGGAGCCAGCTCGTTCGCCGACACCGAAAGTTGGATCGAACTACCAGCGTTAAGAGGTTTTGAGCAGGCTGCGCCCACTTTTATCACATATGCATCCAGAAATCACTTTATACACTATACACATGCGGAAAATCAGGAAAACACCCATGCAGCCAGCCCGCTCGCAGAGATTCGAATGTTTGACCGAACTACCAGTGTTCAGCGGTTTTACCCGGTATCCGCGCGCTGTATTCACGTATGCGACCAAATTTTATGTACAGTACCCCGGAATTCGAAAGTTGGACCGAACTACCAGTGTTCTGTAGTTTTGCGCGGGCTGCTCCCGCTTTATTCAAGTATGCATGCAGAAGATACCGCATACACGTTACACATGCGAAAAATCCCGAAAACACACATTGAGCCAACGCGGTCGCTTGGATTCGAAAGTTGGACCGAACTACCAGTAATCAGAGGTTTTGAGCGAATTTCGGCCGCTTTATTCACTTATGCATCCAGAAGATGCTGCGTACACGAGGCACATGCGTAAAATCACGCAAACACCCATGGACCCAGCCCGTTCGCCGGGATTCGAAATTAGGACCGAACTACCAGAGTTCAGCTTTATTCATTTATGCATCCAGAAGACACTGCATACACAACAGATATGCGTAAAATCACAAAAAACATGAGTGTAGCCTGCCTGCTCACCGGGATTCGAAAGTTACCGTATACCATCTCAAAGGAGCAAAGAAAAATCTTTAATCTAAAAAAAAAAAAAAAAAAAGTGTGAATTTAATTTTTATTGGTGCGAACTTATTTAAAATATCATTTGCATTAAAAGATAATATCTAAATTAAGTGCACGTATCTAATAACATAAAAAAATATATTATTCCAAAAAATCAAATTTATTATTAAAAAAATAACAACATAATTTTAAAAAATAGCTTTTTCAGATTTTTTAATTAATATCCCAGCTGATTAAAGTTGTACAACTTCAAGAACGTCATCATTTAAATTTAATGTAATATAATAACTTTTATTCAATATCAATAAAAGAATTAACGTGACAATCATCCTAACCTGAAATTTAAAAAAAATTGTGAAAAGCAGCTGTTTATTTAAAATGCCTACATTAACGAAATATTTTTAAAATACAGTTAGGTAACATGCAATCGCGTGCTTTATTCAACTTTAGAATATAACCTTGATTTGTATCTGCGGCGATTCAAGAAACTGTTGCAATCGGAAAAATGAGCCCGAAAATTAGCGTTTTCACAGTTTTTAATTAATATCTCAGCTGATTAACGTCCTGAAAATGGTATCATTGGATTCGTAGAATTTTTTGGAATCCGCAGACACCTGCCTCGAATTCCAACTCAGCGCCGTTCCATAGATATTTAAGAAAAAAGAAATTGACACGTGACCTTTCGCCAGCACAAATCTCGAGCGGAAGCAATTGTCATCCCCCCGGCGCTTTCGAAAAAGCAATTTTATCTCAGCTAATTCCGAGACGGTTGCCACTCCGAAAAATGAAATAACGTTTTCGCAGTTTTTAATTAATAACTCCGCCGATTATTGTCGTACGAAGATGGGACCGGTATCGATGGATTCGTTGATTTTTTTCGAATCCGGAGATATGCGTTTCGAATTCCAACTCGGCGCCGTTACCAAGTTATTCGAGAAAAACGAATTTGGCACTCGGCCAAATCCCTAAAACAGGGAAAACGGGTGAAAGAAAGTGCAAAACGTAGGGAAACGTAGGGAGAAAAGCAGTTTTTAATTAATATCTCGGCTGATTAAAGTCGCACGAAGATGCCGATGGTCAATCCGGCGAGCCACGGGCATTCTGAATCCAACGGTACCTTCCGCTAAGCTCTACACCCAGCCGTTCCCGAGGAGATGATGTTACAAACACACAAACAGACAGAGGCACACAGATTTTAATAGTATAGACTAGCGGGCAAGCCCGCCAGCTCAGCGGGCTGAAGCCCGCTTATCATTGTTCGTTTTTAAAAGATATCCTATGTTAAATTTGGCCGGTATTGAAAAGTTGAACTGAACTACCATTTTTAGCGGCATTCCGCGGGCTTCCCACGCTTTTTTCACCTATGCATCCAGAAGTTACCGCATACACTATACATATGCGGAAAATCACGAAAACACCCATGCTTCCAGCCCTTTCGCGGGTATTCGAAATTTGGACCGAAATACCAGTGTTCAGCGCTTTTGGGCGGGAGCCCGCCCAAAACAGTGTTCACGTGTGCATGCAAAAGATACTGCGTACACCGTACACATGCGTAAAATCACGAAAACACCCCTCCAGCCAGCCCGCTGCCGATTTGAAAGTTGGACCGAAATACAATTTTTCAGCGATTTTGCGCGTGCTGTGCCCGCTTTATTCACGTATGCATGCTGAAGATGGTGCATAAACGATACACATGCGTAAAATCACGAAAACAAACATGGAGCCTGCCTGTTCGCCGGTATTCGAAAGTTGGACGGAATTACCAGTGTTATGTGGCTTTGCGCGGGCTCTGCCCGCTTTATTCACATATACACCCAGAAGATACTCCATACACTATACACATGCGTAAAATCACGAAAACACCCATGGAGCCAGCCAGTTCGTCGGGATTCGAAATTACCGCATTACCAGTATTCTGTGCCCGCTTTATTCACGTATGCATCCATGAGATACTTTATAAACGATACACATGCGAACAATCACGAAAACACCCATGCAGCCAGCCCGCTCGCCGAGATTCGAAAGTTTGAGCGAACTACCAGTGTTCAGCGGTTTTACCCGGTATCTGCGCGCTGTATTCACGTATGCATCCAAATTTTATATACAGTACCCCGGAATTCGAAAGTAGGACCGAAATACCAGTGTTCAGCGATTTTGTGGAGCGGGCTGCGCCCGCTTTATACACATAAGCATGGAGAGGATACTGCATAAACGATACACATGAGTTAAAGCAAGAAAACACCCGGGGAGCCAGCTCGTTCGCCGACACCGAAAGTTGGATCGAACTACCAGCGTTAAGAGGTTTTGAGCAGGCTGCGCCCACTTTTATCACATATGCATCCAGAAATCACTTTATACACTATACACATGCGGAAAATCAGGAAAACACCCATGCAGCCAGCCCGCTCGCAGAGATTCGAATGTTTGACCGAACTACCAGTGTTCAGCGGTTTTACCCGGTATCCGCGCGCTGTATTCACGTATGCGACCAAATTTTATGTACAGTACCCCGGAATTCGAAAGTTGGACCGAACTACCAGTGTTCTGTAGTTTTGCGCGGGCTGCTCCCGCTTTATTCAAGTATGCATGCAGAAGATACCGCATACACGTTACACATGCGAAAAATCCCAGGAACACACATTGAGCCAACTCGGTCGCTTGGATTCGAAAGTTGGACCGAACTACCAGTAATCAGAGGTTTTGAGCGAATTTCGGCCGCTTTATTCACTTATGCATCCAGAAGATGCTGCGTACACGAGGCACATGCGTAAAATCACGCAAACACCCATGGACCCAGCCCGTTCGCCGGGATTCGAAATTAGGACCGAACTACCAGAGTTCAGCTTTATTCATTTATGCATCCAGAAGACACTGCATACACAACAGATATGCGTAAAATCACAGAAAACATGAGTGTAGCCTGCCTGCTCACCGGGATTCGAAAGTTACCGTATACCATCTCAAAGGAGCAAAGAAAAATCTTTAATTTAAAAAAAAAAAAAAAAAAGGGTGAATTTAATTTTTATTGGTGCGAACTTATTTAAAATATCATTTGCATTAAAAGATAATATCTAAATTAAGTGCACGTATCTAATAACATAAAAAATATATAATTCCAAAAAATCAAATTTATTATTAAAAAATAACAACATATTTTTAAAAAATAGCTTTTTCAGATTTTTTAATTAATATCCCAGCTGATTAAAGTTGTACAACTTCAAGAACGTCATCATTTAAATTTAATGTAATATAATAACTTTTACTCAATATCAATAAAAGAATTAACGTGACAATCATCCTAACCTGAAATTAAAAAAAAATTGTGAAAAGCAGCTGTTTATTTAAAATGCCTACATTAACGAAATATTTTTAAAATACAGTTAGGTAACATGCAATCGCGTGCTTTATTCAACTTTAGAATATAACCTTGATTTGTATCTGCGGCGATTCAAGAAACTGTTGCAATCGGAAAAATGAACCCGAAAATTAGCGTTTTCACAGTTTTTAATTAATATCTCAGCTGATTAACGTCCTACGAAGATGAGAATGGTATCATTGGATTCGTAGAATTTTTTGGAATCCGCAGACACCTACCTCGAATTCCAACTCAGCGCCGTTCCATAGATATTTAAGAAAAAAGAAATTGACGCGTGACCTTTCGCCAGCACAAATCTCGAGCGGAAGCAATTGTCATCCCCCCGGCGCTTTCGAAAAAGCAATTTTATCTCAGCTAATTCCGAGACGGTTGCCACTCCGAAAAATGAAATAACGTTTTCGCAGTTTTTAATTAATAACTCCGCCGATTATTGTCGTACGAAGATGGGACCGGTATCGATGGATTTGTTGATTTTTTTCGAATACGGGGATATGCGTTTCGAATTCCAACTCGGCGCCGTTCCGCAGATATTCGAGAAAAACGAATTTGGCACTCGGCCAAATCCCTAAAACAGGGAAAAGGGGTGAAAGAAAGTGCAAAACGTAGGGAAACGTAGGGGAAAAAGCAGTTTTTAATTAATATCTCGGCTAATTAAAGTCGCACGAAGATGCCGATGGTCAATATGGCGAGCCACGGGAATTCTGAATCCAACGGTACCTTCCGCTAAGCTCTACACCCAGCCGTTCCCGAGGAGATGATGTTACAAACACACAAACAGACAGAGGCACACAGATTTTAATAGTATAGACTAGCGGGCAAGCCCGCCAGCTGAGCGGGCTGAAGCCCGCTTATCATTGTTCGTTTTTAAAAGATATCCTATGTTAAATTTGGCCGGTATTGAAAAGTTGAACCGAACTACCATTTTTTAGCGGCATTCCGCGGGCTTCCCCCGCTTTTTTCACTTATGCATCCAGAAGTTACCGCATACACTATACATATGCGGAAAATCACGAAAACACCCATGCTTCCAGCCCTTTCGCGGGTATTCGAAATTTGGACCGAAATACCAGTGTTCAGCGCTTTTTGGCGGGAGCCCGCCCAAAACAGTGTTCACGTGTGCATGCAAAAGATACTGCGTACACCGTACACATGCGTAAAATCACGAAAACACCCCTCCAGCCAGCCCGCTGCCGATTCGAAAGTTGGACCGAAATACAATTTTTCAGCGATTTTGCGCGTGCTGTGCCCGCTTTATTCACGTATGCATGCTGAAAATGGTGCATAAACGATACACATGCGTAAAATCACGAAAACAAACATGGAGCCTGCCTGTTCGCCGGTATTCGAAAGTTGGACCGAATTACCAGTGTTATGTGGCTTTGCGCGGGCTCTGCCCGCTTTATTCACATATACACCCAGAAGATACTCCATACACTATACACATGCGTAAAATCACGAAAACACCCATGGAGCCAGCCAGTTCGTCGGGATTCGAAATTACCGCATTACCAGAACCGCATTACCAGTATTCTGTGCCCGCTTTATTCACGTATGCATCCATGAGATACTTTATAAACGATACACATGCGAACAATCACGAAAACACCCATGCAGCCAGCCCGCTCGCCGAGATTCGAAAGTTTGAGCGAACTACCAGTGTTCAGCGGTTTTACCCGGTATCCGCGCGCTGTATTCACGTATGCATCCAAATTTTATATACAGTACCCCGGAATTCGAAAGTAGGACCGAAATACCAGTGTTCAGCGATTTTGTGGACCGGGCTGCGCCCGCTTTATACACATAAGCATGGAGAGGATACTGCATAAACGATACACATGAGTTAAAGCAAGAAAACACCCGGGGAGCCAGCTCGTTCGCCGACACCGAAAGTTGGATCGAACTACCAGCGTTAAGAGGTTTTGAGCAGGGTGCGCCCACTTTTATCACATATGCATCCAGAAATCACTTTATACACTATACACATGCGGAAAATCAGGAAAACACCCATGCAGCCAGCCCGCTCGCAGAGATTCGAATGTTTGACCGAACTACCAGTGTTCAGCGGTTTTACCCGGTATCCGCGCGCTGTATTCACGTATGCGACCAAATTTTATGTACAGTACCCCGGAATTCGAAAGTTGGACCGAACTACCAGTGTTCTGTAGTTTTGCGCGGGCTGCTCCCGCTTTATTCAAGTATGCATGCAGAAGATACCGCATACACGTTACACATGCGAAAAATCCCGAAAACACACATTGAGCCAACACGGTCGCTTGGATTCGAAAGTTGGACCGAACTACCAGTAATCAGAGGTTTTGAGCGAATTTCGGCCGCTTTATTCACTTATGCATCCAGAAGATGCTGCGTACACGAGGCACATGCGTAAAATCACGCAAACACCCATGGACCCAGCCCGTTCGCCGGGATTCGAAATTAGGACCGAACTACCAGATTTCAGCTTTATTCATTTATGCATCCAGAAGACACTGCATACACAACAGATATGCGTAAAATCACAAAAAACATGAGTGTAGCCTGCCTGCTCACCGGGATTCGAAAGTTACCGTATACCATCTCAAAGGAGCAAAGAAAAATCTTTAATCTAAAAAAAAAAAAAAAAAAGTGTGATTTTAATTTTTATTGGTGCGAACTTATTTAAAATATCATTTGCATTAAAAGATAATATCTAAATTAAGTGCACGTATCTAATAACATAAAAAAATATATTATTCCAAAAAATCAAATTTATTATTAAAAAAATAACAACATATTTTTAAAAAATAGCTTTTTCAGATTTTTTAATTAATATCCCAGCTGATTAAAGTTGTACAACTTCAAGAACGTCATCATTTAAATTTAATGTAATATAATAACTTTTATTCAATATCAATAAAAGAATTAACGTGACAATCATCCTAACCTGAAATTTAAAAAAAATTGTGAAAAGCAGCTGTTTATTTAAAATGCCTACATTAACGAAATATTTTTAAAATACAGTTAGGTAACATGCAATCGCGTGCTTTATTCAACTTTAGAATATAACCTTGATTTGTATCTGCGGCGATTCAAGAAACTGTTGCAATCGGAAAAATGAGCCCGAAAATTAGCGTTTTCACAGTTTTTAATTAATATCTCAGCTGATTAACGTCCTGAAAATGGTATCATTGGATTCGTAGAATTTTTTGGAATCCGCAGACACCTGCCTCGAATTCCAACTCAGCGCCGTTCCATAGATATTTAAGAAAAAAGAAATTGACACGTGACCTTTCGCCAGCACAAATCTCGAGCGGAAGCAATTGTCATCCCCCCGGCGCTTTCGAAAAAGCAATTTTATCTCAGCTAATTCCGAGACGGTTGCCACTCCGAAAAATGAAATAACGTTTTCGCAGTTTTTAATTAATAACTCCGCCGATTATTGTCGTACGAAGATGGGACCGGTATCGATGGATTCGTTGATTTTTTTCGAATCCGGAGATATGCGTTTCGAATTCCAACTCGGCGCCGTTCCCAAGTTATTCGAGAAAAACGAATTTGGCACTCGGCCTCGGCCAAATCCCTAAAACAGGGAAAACGGGTGAAAGAAAGTGCAAAACGTAGGGAAACGTAGGGGAAAAAGCAGTTTTTAATTAATATCTCGGCTAATTAAAGTCGCACGAAGATGCCGATGGTCAATATGGCGAGCCACGGGAATTCTGAATCCAACGGTACCTTCCGCTAAGCTCTACACCCAGCCGTTCTTGAGAAGATGATGTTACAAACACACAAACAGACAGAGGCACACAGATTTTAATAGTATAGACTAGCGGGCTGAAGCCCGCCAGCTGAGCGGGCTGAAGCCCGCTTATCATTGTTCGTTTTTAAAAGATATCCTATGTTAAATTTGGCCGGTATTGAAAAGTTGAACCGAACTACCATTTTTTAGCGGCATTCCGCGGGCTTCCCCCGCTTTTTTCACCTATGCATCCAGAAGTTACCGCATACACTATACATATGCGGAAAATCACGAAAACACCCATGCTTCCAGCCCTTTCGCGGGTATTCGAAATTTGGACCGAAATACCAGTGTTCAGCGCTTTTGGGCGGGTTCAGTGTTCACGTGTGCATGCAAAAGATACTGCGTACACCGTACACATGCGTAAAATCACGAAAACACCCCTCCAGCCAGCCCGCTGCCGATTCGAAAGTTGGACCGAAATACAATTTTTCAGCGATTTTGCGCGTGCTGTGCCCGCTTTATTCACGTATGCATGCTGAACATGGTGCATAAACGATACACATGCGTAAAATCACGAAAACAAACATGGAGCCTGCCTGTTCGCCGGTATTCGAAAGTTGGACCGAATTACCAGTGTTATGTGGCTTTGCGCGGGCTCTGCCCGCTTTATTCACATATACACCCAGAAGATACTCCATACACTATACACATGCGTAAAATCACGAAAACACCCATGGAGCCAGCCAGTTCGTCGGGATTCGAAATTACCGCATTACCAGAACCGCATTACCAGTATTCTGTGCCCGCTTTATTCACGTATGCATCCATGAGATACTTTATAAACGATACACATGCGAACAATCACGAAAACACCCATGCAGCCAGCCCGCTCGCCGAGATTCGAAAGTTTGAGCGAACTACCAGCGTTCAGCGGTTTTACCCGGTATCCGCGCGCTGTATTCACGTATGCATCCAAATTTTATAAACAGTACCCCGGAATTCGAAAGTAGGACCGAAATACCAGTGTTCAGCGATTTTGTGGACCGGGCTGCGCCCGCTTTATACACATAAGCATGGAGAGGATACTGCATAAACGATACACATGAGTTAAAGCAAGAAAACACCCGGGGAGCCAGCTCGTTCGCCGACACCGAAAGTTGGATCGAACTACCAGCGTTAAGAGGTTTTGAGCAGGGTGCGCCCACTTTTATCACATATGCATCCAGAAATCACTTTATACACTATACACATGCGGAAAATCAGGAAAACACCCATGCAGCCAGCCCGCTCGCAGAGATTCGAATGTTTGACCGAACTACCAGTGTTCAGCGGTTTTACCCGGTATCCGCGCGCTGTATTCACGTATGCGACCAAATTTTATGTACAGTACCCCGGAATTCGAAAGTTGGACCGAACTACCAGTGTTCTGTAGTTTTGCGCGGGCTGCTCCCGCTTTATTCAAGTATGCATGCAGAAGATACCGCATACACGTTACACATGCGAAAAATCCCGAAAACACACATTGAGCCAACACGGTCGCTTGGATTCGAAAGTTGGACCGAACTACCAGTAATCAGAGGTTTTCAGCGAATTTTGGCCGCTTTATTCACTTATGCATCCAGAAGATGCTGCGTACACGAGGCACATGCGTAAAATCACGCAAACACCCATGGACCCAGCCCGTTCGCCGGGATTCGAAATTAGGACCGAACTACCAGAGTTCAGCTTTATTCATTTATGCATCCAGAAGACACTGCATACACAACAGATATGCGTAAAATCACAAAATACATGAGTGTAGCCTGCCTGCTCACCGGGATTCGAAAGTTACCGTATACCATCTGAAAGGAGCAAAGAAAAATCTTTAATCTAAAAAAAAAAAAAAAAAAAGTGTGAATTTAATTTTTATTGGTGCGAACTTATTTAAAATATCATTTGCATTAAAAGATAATATCTAAATTAAGTGCACGTATCTAATAACATAAAAAAATATATTATTCCAAAAAATCAAATTTATTATTAAAAAAATAACAACATATTTTTAAAAAATAGCTTTTTCAGATTTTTTAATTAATATCCCAGCTGATTAAAGTTGTACAACTTCAAGAACGTCATCATTTAAATTTAATGTAATATAATAACTTTTATTCAATATCAATAAAAGAATTAACGTGACAATCATCCTAACCTGAAATTAAAAAAAAATTGTGAAAAGCAGCTGTTTATTTAAAATGCCTACATTAACGAAATATTTTTAAAATACAGTTAGGTAACATGCAATCGCGTGCTTTATTCAACTTTAGAATATAACCTTGATTTGTATCTGCGGCGATTCAAGAAACTGTTGCAATCGGAAAAATGAGCCCGAAAATTAGCGTTTTCACAGTTTTTAATTAATATCTCAGCTGATTAACGTCCTACGAAGATGAGAATGATATCATTGGATTCGTAGAATTTTTTGGAATCCGCAGACACCTGCCTCGAATTCCAACTCAGCGCCGTTCCATAGATATTTAAGAAAAAAGAAATTGACACGTGACCTTTCGCCAGCACAAATCTCGAGCGGAAGCAATTGTCATCCCCCCGGCGCTTTCGAAAAAGCAATTTTATCTCAGCTAATTCCGAGACGGTTGCCACTCCGAAAAATGAAATAACGTTTTCGCAGTTTTTAATTAATAACTCCGCCGATTATTGTCGTACGAAGATGGGACCGGTATCGATGGATTCGTTGATTTTTTTCGAATACGGGGATATGCGTTTCGAATTCCAACTCGGAGCCGTTCCCAAGTTATTCGAGAAAAACGAATTTGGCACTCGGCCAAATCCCTAAAATAGGGGAAACGGGTGAAAGAAAGTGCAAAACGTAGGGAAACGTAGGGGAAAAAGCAGTTTTTAATTAATATCTCGGCTAATTAAAGTCGCACGAAGATGCCGATGGTCAATATGGCGAGCCACGGGCATTCTGAATCCAACGGTACCTTCCGCTAAGCTCTACACCCAGCCGTTCCCGAGGAGATGATGTTACAAACACACAAACAGACAGAGGCACACAGATTTTAATAGTATAGACTAGCGGGCAAGCCCGCAAGCTGAGCGGGCTGAAGCCCATTACTTCAGGGGACGGATGCCTTCGTGGTATTCGAAAGTTGAACCGAACTAACAGTGTACAGCGATTTTACATTTGCGCGCCCGCTTTATTAAAGTATGCATGCAGTATTTTCTCCATGCGGAAAATCACGAAAACACACTTGCAGCCAGCCCGCTCGCCGGGATTAGAAAGTTGGACCGAACTACCAGTGTTCAGCGAATTAACAGCTCAGCCGCTTGTACGAAGTGTAATCGCGAAAATTTTCGGGTGTGATATTCCAATAGTATACTCGTTAAAATTCCTTTATTTAAATTCTTTTTGGTAAACTCCAACTTCTTTCTATAAATTTTATACTTAACATCTCTTTTGTAATTATGTTTCATAACAGTAAATATATACTGGCATTTAAATGCCTGTAAAATTCTAGAAAACATTTAAAAGCATTATTTTACAATTTTTTCATTCTCGGAAGTAATACTTTTAACTGCGAGCAAACCTTTGATCTTAGTCGTAACTGTAACTGCTTTCGGCGGCGTTTGTTTACATTTTTCAAGCGTCGGTTTTCGTCAGTTATCTTTGTTTACCTTCTAAAAATGTTCTTCGAAGGGTCTTCTAAGACTCTTGATAATATTTTAGTCGTGAATTTGTTCTATTTTGATTATACTGGTAAATTTCTTTCGTTTTACGTATGCTATCATAATGCATACTATTAGCAAGTAGTATCATAAACCCAAAGCATCAGTGGTTCTAAAATAAAACTCGTGCATGTGTGAAGAATATTCATGGCAGATGGTCATTTGTAGATGCTGTTACTGCAGAAAAAATTGCTGACACTTAAAAAATAAATCTCCTTTAGCGGATATGACAAATGATGAAAGTCCAGCGTGAAAATCAATTGTGAATACAACTGCGAGTGTAAAGGCAGCTGAGTTGAAAACAACTTTTCAATCTACATTAAATTCTAATCAAAATGTGAGTGAAATGTGTTCCTATATTTTAATGAACAGCGAAATGTTTGTTGCATAATGCTACAACAGTTCTTCAGATGTAATATGAAAGGGAATGTTTGGCTATTGAACTCATTTGAAAATTGTATAAGAAGGTTTTAATTTTAAAAAATCAAAAATTGTAAAACCAAAACTTGCAAATTGTAAAATTGCTGATAAATAACAGAATGTTAAATAATATGTGCAATGCTATGGAAATTCTAAGAACAGATAACAATTATCAAAATATTTTGAATAATTAGGCAATGACCACAGGAAGTGTCATTTTTACCTCCGTGTGTAAAGTAGTGGTGTAGCGTATTCAGCTACGGCAAAGCACTCGAGTGCAATCTGCCTAAGGGGAGGGATGCCTTCTTGTCGGCTTTTTAAGGGAAAGTGGGTCGTATGCGCATGGGGAAAATAACAAAAACATCCATGCAGCCACCCCATTCACTGGGATTCGAATGTTGGGTGTTTGTAAAAGATGCAACTTTGTGGAACATACTCATTTGTTCATTACAGTCCTATCCCTTGAGTATATCAAATATCATGTGAATCATGCCCATGTCTTGCATCTGCTGCACACCTTGTTCCATCATTGTGTGGATATAGCTCATATTGTGTCAATAGTGTTTTATGTATCCAATATCCCCTGTATATACATTTGAAAATATATATGTACATATATATAAACAAAATTAGTTTGTCGCCTGTTTTTATCGCATTCAAAATAAATAAATAACAGAAAATAATTTTTAAAAATCTACCGAGTAAGTATTGCAGATGGGCGGGCTGCACCCACTCAATTATTTACTAGTCTCTAAAATAGTTTCTGTGTGAAATTTGTGGAAATATTTTATATTTAAATGAAAAACAGAAAAATAATTTTAAATCTATGATTAAAATTGTTTTTCTCACTTTCGTTATTATTAACACGAAACCGAAGGGACTTATGAATTTTTTCGTGTTAAAGGATATTGGGAAAAAAAAAAAAAAAATTTCAACAAAATTAAGTTTATTAGAGTACATTTTATTTGCACAGATATGCATATAGGCATGTATTTAATAAAAAATCAATGAAACAAAATCATCCACAAGAACTGCATTATTCATTTCGTTTTCTTTGTCGGAATCCGCATTAATGATATTTTTTTTAGCTTTGAACAAACTCCAAAATGTCCTTGTCTCCCATTATTGGGGCTGTACACACATTATCATGAAGTACTGCAACTGTTGTTCTTTGGATAACACAGTAGGGCAGTACGCAGAAACTTTTCCAAACGTTTCATAAAATGTCGGTCGTGTGAACCCGTAAAATATTTTACTGTACCTATGTCTATAAAAGACACAACTTTGGGAAAGACATTACAGGCCTATCCCTTGAGTATATTAAATATCATGCAAAACAAAATATTTTATATGAATGAAATCAGTTATTGCGTCAATAGTTCAAAGAAAAACAAAAAATAATTTTTTAAATCTACCGAGTAAGTACGCCAGATGGGCGAGCTACAATCCGTATTTATCTGAAAAGAAAATAATAATAATAATAATAATAATAATAATTACTTAGTTATAAGTTTATACTAAACTCAAAAACTTGCACAGAAAAAAAAAATTGTAAACAGAAAAAATTGGTGGTCTTTTGACGGCATGAACTGCCTGACACCTGGGGTCTCCTCTGCAACCTCATCGACCAGGGGGTTATTTTTTCTCCCAGGTATCAGCCCCTTCCCTGGTCTGCTGTTACAGAATCATAGACAAAATTGCATCACTATACATAAATATGTATATATATATATATATATATATTTTGATGCAATTGTAAATATATATATACACACACACACAATTAAGATATATATATATTTGTGCATGTTTACAAAAATGCATGCAATGAATAAGAAAAATTATTTACATGTGAAAAGAAAAATTTGCATGTTCTATGTACACCTGAAAAGAAAAACATTTTAATTTGAATGAAATCATTTCTATATACACCTGAAAAAAAGTATTTACAAGTTCTATGTACATCTGAAAAGAAATGTATAAAAACATTTTAATTTGAATCAAATTATTTCTATATACACCTGAAAAAGAAATATTTTTATGTGATTGCAATCAGTTCCATAAATAGCTAAAAAAGAAAAATACATAAAACGTTTTAAAATTAATGAACGCAATTGTATGTAGACCTGAAAAGGAAAATTTATAAAAAATATTTACAACATTGAAAAAATAATACAGCTTCCGATTGCCTAACTACTCCAAATTCCACTTTTTAACGACAGACATAAAAGCTGACTAATGCATAATTCTCAAATTGTTTCAGCTTCATCTTGACTTGCTTCAATTTATCCCAGTCATCCAAAAATCTAAAATCTTTTTCATTTTTGCTTTGGCTTGATTAACTTCATTTTGTGTTGCAAAAATTTCACTGTTTCAATGTCTCGAGTAACTTTTTTACTGCAGAACCTCCCTGTAAACAATATTTCTTGTGAATACTTTAGAACATGCGGGTATCAAACGGCCTTGCTTCTTGGTGTCTTTCACTAAAACACGAACATTCCTCATAGACGAACATCTTGAAAAAGCTACATAAAGCATTCCATGACTGAAAACTGGTAGCGGTAAATAAATTCCAACTTTCTTAAGCGTCTGTCCCTGTGACTTATTAATAGTCATACAAAATGCAAGCCTGATAGGAAACTGTCTTCGCTTGAGCTGAAAGGGGAGGTTTGAATCTGATGGTGAAAGTTCAACACGTGGAATGAAAACTTTCGATCCAGCATTCTGTCCAGAGATGACTTCACAATCTAAAATGTTTAGCATAATTCTCTTCACAATGAGCCTTGTTCCGTTGCAGAGTCCAACCGATGGATGTAGATTTCGTAGAAGCATAACTATAACTCCAACTTTCAAATTCAGACGATGAGGTGGCATTCCAGAAGGCGTCAAGCTGTGGATGAAATCCAGCTGATACGTTTCTTGTTCTTCTTCGTCATCGCAAATAACCGAGTCTTCACTGTAGTGCGTGAAAACTTGACCTGGAAACGTGGAAAGAATTTCTTCATTAAGCTTCAGAGCTTCCTCGTTCATTGGACATAAAATCGCTTTACTGGCCAAGTCTTGTAAGTCGAATTCATTACCGCAGCCAAACATTTCTTCTACTATCGATCTGTTGACCACACACAAACATGGAATTTCAATAATGTCTTCGTCCAAGCCACTATCATTTCTAAGACGACCGTCTCCCAACTGCAGAAGCCATTCTGAAAATTCTTGTTCTTCCGGATTCAATCGCATATTGGTGGAAAGCGTGCACTGTTTGAAATGTGGCCACAAAAAGGAGTTCCTGAGGCAGCTCTCGATCGCAGAAGTTTGGTTTCCATGTGCGACAACAGGTAATGTTTGTCTAAAGTCACCTCCTGAAACTAAGGTTTTACCGCCAAAAGGAACATCCAGTCAAGTCTCTCAGCAATCTGTCGACAGCTTCCAAAGCGTAATGAGGCGTCATGGTGCATTCATCCCATATGAAAAGTTTCGCAGTCTTCAAGTACCTTCCTTCAGCGCTATCTTGTCTCACACGGCACGAAGAATTTTCCAGAAGTGGAACGGGCAACTTGAAAGTAGAGTGTACAGTTCTTCCACCGGTCAACAGCACAGCAGCAATACCTGTCCACGCAACGGGAATGGCAACGTGGCCCATTCCTCGAACAGCATGAAGGATCGTCCTAAAAAGGAAAGTTTTTCCAGCTCCGGCAAACGCATTAACACAAAATGTCTTCGGTGTGTTAGGATTCTCATCTCGTACAGCTTCCAAAACCAAGTCGTAAACTAATTTCTGTTCAGGATTCAACATCCCGTTCAACACTTCGGCTTGTTCGTTTTCATACTGGACATCGAACTGCGGGACTTCGAGAGAAACAGCATCAGTCAATGTTGGTTGCGGGAGACCAAGAGAACATAGCGAAACATTGTGCACTTCTAACTGGTCTTCTATACTTCTCAGTGCAAGGCTGAAACTGTCTTCTAAGGAGTAAGATCTCGCAAAATCTTCAGAAAGGATCTATTTGAATTCATTCCACAAAGCGACGGGTTCCCCAGGGTTGCAGAAAACACAGATGAAGCAAAAAAGCTGTCTTAGCTGCGGTGGCATTTGAAAAGCTGATGCTTCTGCCAGAGTATTTTTCCATTCTTCGTCGTCTTGCAGCAGATGCCTTGCACGGCAGGCTTCCTTGAACGTTGAATACTCCACACCTTCGTAAGTTCTTGAGTCGGCAAAACTCTTCGCTCCTTTAACGTGACACAGCAGCAACCTCAGATGGAAACGCTCAACATCTTTCGGGCTAACAGAATACATTCTTGAAATGATGTAATCTCCAAGTCTAACTCGTGTCTGCCAGGCATGATTCCTCCAGGTGAAATGTTTAGGAATTTCGGCATACGCTTCGGGAACTGTCCTGTTCAGTTCAAACCATCCGGTGAGCATGGTATTTTTCTCGGCAGCTCTCTGGAAAGCATTCCTTTCTTCGGATTCGGCAAAATAGACGGGCTGCAGGTTTTCCAAATGAACCGGTAGTCGTATGATGGAGTGCGACTTAGAATGCATTCTTTTTTCAAACAGCCTCCACGCTGCTTCAGGGGCAGACACGTATCTTGCATTTAAGAAGCATTTGATCTCGTCCCACATTAAAGTTCTATCTCCAGATTCTTCCAGAACAACTTTAGCTGCATCATGACCCTTGTACACGTATTTAAACAAATACTTCACCGATTTTATGGAGCTGCATACTTCAACGTTTATGTGGGCGTTGTACTTTTTCGATAAATACGGATTGTAAGGAACGACCCATCTGTTATCGATGGCATGACCCTTGATCACGATAAAGTTTCCATCGTCCCTTCTTCTGTAGAGTGGGTAGCCATTCACGTTCTCTTTCGTTTCTGCCTGAAACGGTTTCGGAAATCCTTTCGAACATACACCATCACTCATGCAGGGAGAGTTTCTATTCAGTTCACCGCAGGGTCCGTGAATCATCGATGACTTCACAATGTTGTGTAGCTCCGGATGTCGAGTAGCATCTGGAAGTTCAGCACACACCAGCGAGTCGATGCACTCTGCATCTCTTATTTTGTCTTCTTCCGCTAAAAACAACAAAAGGTGCATATGAGGCAATCCTCTCTTCTGAAATTCGATGACGTGTATATCTGCAATGGTCGCACCTAAGATGTGATTCTTTGTCAAATCTTGCATCAAAGCCGTTTTCTTCAGGTCAAATACCCTCGAAACGATGTCCGGGCGATCGTGAGCCTTCTGTGCTGGGAATAAGTTTTCTGTTATTTCCGGCCATTTAGGGTTGCACGTGAAAGTCAAAAACAGATCCGGTTTACCAAAGTCGCGCACAATGGCCATCGAGTCCTGATAGTTTTGCTGCATGCAGCGAGGGCTTCCTATAAACGTTGACGGAAGTATAACCGGTATTCCAGGGCGGACGCCCGTCTCTTGACCAACTCTGTAAATGTGATCGGCAAGACCCATGTAAGTTTCCACTCTCAGATTCGTCTGATGGCTCCGGAGGTACGC
Organism: Stegodyphus dumicola; assembly: GCF_044657685.1. NCBI lineage: Eukaryota > Metazoa > Arthropoda > Arachnida > Araneae > Eresidae > Stegodyphus > Stegodyphus dumicola. Next base: position 190,469,719 of record NC_140772.1, on the reverse strand, counting down.
AATCCTGTTGCCTTCAACTTTTACGTATGCATCCACGAGATACTGCTGAAACAATTTCCGGCCATACAAAATCGGGTTGTAGCAATCTCGTCGTACGGACACCCTGTGACTGTAAAACTGTAACTCTGTGTATTGCTGTCCGAATCTGAATCCTTGCTCGCCGTGAGGAAAGAAAAGTACGTACGTCATGGGTTGGATTTAAGGTACTGATGTTGATGAGACCGCCACCTCTCGGATGGATCACGATGTCTCGGTTTCGATGGAGGAGCGCCGTCCGTACTCTTGAAGACGACTGCAACTTCATTTTCTTTCGGAGCATTGTAACGTCCCCTGTGCCCGCCTGCAGCAACACTTTCACCCTTGATGTACATGCGGATATCCGCAGCAGTTTCGGCACCTTGCTCTCGTACAGTTTCTTCTTCGAATTCCTTCAGCATCTTGTAGGCTTCCGCATATGGATTAACGTTCCTTAAAACTGTGTCCAACTGTCTCAGGAGTTCGGCGTTCAGGGCAACATTTCCAAATATGTTCATTCTCTGCCTGAGGGCTTGATCCGAATCTAAAATGTACAGCTGAGCATACTGTTCTTGACCGGGATGAGGCGGATGAAGGTGGCTCGTTCGATGATATATGGCACCGTGAATCCTGAAGCAGTAGGGACCCGAACACGAAGGCATTTCTATATTGGCACCCAATGAAGCAAAACTGAGCAGGCAGTTGTAAGTACGTATGTTGGCAAAAAACTCTTCAGAAAACGGGTGGTTCCCATTCATTAAATTGTGCCATTCTTCTGGATATCTTCTTTCAGCTTCGACAATTTTCCCATTGTTACAGCAGTGCATGTATCTTCCTCTTGCATTCCTTTCTCCCGTAAAGAACAATCCGTTGCAGAGATCGCAGGAAGCTTCCATTGAACCGGCGCTGTGTTGCTCAACATAAACTTCGAGTCCACATCTTCCTGCATTGTGAAGAGTGCTGCGTGAACGTTGTGCTGCATTCATGCGTAGCCTGTCTTCTCGTACGGACATTGTTTCTTCGGATAGGACTTGTCTGTGGCGTGCAGCGTCTCGCGTTCTTCGTGTAGCAGCGTCCTCTTCCGACTCTTCCGCTCGAACTTGACGATGACGATGAGAGTCCAGTCTGTGCCTCCTACTGGTTTCTTCTTCACTTTCTTGAGCACGCAAATTTTCTTGACATTGGGATTGCCTGCTGAGTCTCCTAATGGTTTCTTGTTCCGTTTCTGCAGCACGTAAATTTTCTTGATGTTGAGCTTTCCTGCCGAGTCTCGTAGCGGTTTCTTCTTCCGCTTCTTGAGCGCGTAGGTTTGCTTGCCGACGCGCTTGCGTGCTCAGTCTCGCAGCAGTTTCTTCTTCATTTTCTGCAGCTCGCCGTAAACTCTGTGCTTCAGCTCTTCGTCTTCTTGATGCATCTCCTGTAATGCCTCTTTTCCGTTTCGGCATTTCAGTACGTTAAAAAAAGCTCTACTAAAATATTAACTCGACTCAAAAAATTGACTACGCAGATGAAAGAAAAAAATTGCTCATTAAACCAATACTGCTGGAAAAAAATTAATGCATTCTATATGTATACAACACAAATTTTAAAATAATCCTAGACTAAATGAAAAATTTTCCACTTAAGAGCAAATTAATTTTAAAAAATCAAAAATGTAAAACAAAAACTTCCCTGTTAAAAAATTGCTGGCAAATAAGAAATAATATGGGTAATATTATGAAAAATTCCAAGCACAGATAAAAATTATGAAAATATTTCTAATAATTAGGTCAATCTGAGAACAATGCACATAAACAGAAAATGAAAACCTAAACACAAAATAAATAAAAGGTATAAATACAAATATAAATTAGGAACTTCTGAAATCAATTCTGAAATTCAAATAACAAACCTAACAAAATAACAAATCTAATAAAATATAGAACATTCGATCGCCTTAATACGATAATTGTTATCGCACACAGGAAAATGTCAAAAATATAAAATGTAAATGCAATTTATCGAGCAACAATAACAGAAATATAAAACACGAATGAATAGATCTTTAAAAAAATACAAAATAATACATTAAATATATAAAGAGAGTCACCAAGTTAATGTTCCGAAGAATTCTCAAGTTCTAAACTAACAGGAGCATATAAAAGTCTAAAATACTACTTTAAATTACTAAAACTACAAATATAAATGCAAAAAACAATCAAATATCCTGTAAATAGAAATAAAGATTAAGTGCAATGAGTAATAATAAGAATATTTACGAAATTTGAAATGCTGGAAAAAATTGCGGCGGTCTCCTTCCAAATCCAAAATTCGTAAATAAATTTTTTGTTGCCAAACCAGGAAACTAAACTTTTGATTCTATTTGATCTGTTGCCAGACCGGGAAACAAAACTTTTTATTTTATCTATGACGTCATTTACTCGACTTATCAAGGGCATAAACCAATCTACATTCAACTAACGACAACTAAATGAAGAGAATGTTTCTATTTTTAGTTTTATTTTAGCTTTTCAGTTTATTCCTTTAAGTTATTTTAATTTTTTATTCTTAGTTTGTTAGTGGCGAACGGCCTTGGCGTTCGCATAGCATTTTTATCTCCGACGACTGCCGAGACTGTTGCCACTCGGAACACTGAGTGCCGAAATTATTGTTTTCGCAGTTTTTAATTAATAACTCCGCCGATTATTGTCGTACGAAGATGGGACCGGTATCGATGGATTCGTTGATTTTTTTCGAATCCGGAGATATGCGTTTCGAATTCCAACTCGGCGCCGTTCCCAAGTTATTCGAGAAAAACGAATTTGGCACTCGGCCAAATCCCTAAAACAGGGAAAACGGGTGAAAGAAAGTGCAAAACGTAGGGAAACGTAGGGGGAAAAGCAGTTTTTAATTAATATCTCGGCTGATTAAAGTCGCACGAAGATGCCGATGGTCAATCCGGCGAGCCACGGGCATTCTGAATCCAACGGTACCTTCCGCTAAGCTCTACACCCAGCCGTTCCCGAGGAGATGATGTTACAAACACACAAACAGACAGAGGCACACAGATTTTAATAGTATAGACTAGCGGGCAAGCCCGCAAGCTGAGCGGGCTGAAGCCCATTACTTCAGGGGACGGATGCCTTCGTGGTATTCGAAAGTTGAACCGAACTAACAGTGTACAGCAATTTTACATTTGCGCGCCCGCTTTATTAAAGTATGCATGCAGTATTTTCTCCATGCGGAAAATCACGAAAACACACTTGCAGCCAGCCCGCTCGCCGGGATTAGAAAGTTGGACCGAACTACCAGTGTTCAGCGAATTAACAGCTCAGCCGCTTGTACGAAGTGTAATCGCGAAAATTTTCGGGTGTGATATTCCAATAGTATACTCGTTAAAATTCCTTTATTTAAATTCTTTTTGGTAAACTCCAACTTCTTTCTATAAATTTTATACTTAACATCTCTTTTGTAATTATGTTTCATAACAGTAAATATATACTGGCATTTAAATGCCTGTAAAATTCTAGAAAACATTTAAAAGCATTATTTTACAATTTTTTCATTCTCGGAAGTAATACTTTTAACTGCGAGCAAACCTTTGATCTTAGTCGTAACTGTAACTGCTTTCGGCGGCGTTTGTTTACATTTTTCAAGCGTCGGTTTTCGTCAGTTATCTTTGTTTACCTTCTAAAAATGTTCTTCGAAGGGTCTTCTAAGACTCTTGATAATATTTTAGTCGTGAATTTGTTCTATTTTGATTATACTGGTAAATTTCTTTCGTTTTACGTATGCTATCATAATGCATACTATTAGCAAGTAGTATCATAAACCCAAAGCATCAGTGGTTCTAAAATAAAACTCGTGCATGTGTGAAGAATATTCATGGCAGATGGTCATTTGTAGATGCTGTTACTGCAGAAAAAATTGCTGACACTTAAAAAATAAATCTCCTTTAGCGGATATGACAAATGATGAAAGTCCAGCGTGAAAATCAATTGTGAATACAACTGCGAGTGTAAAGGCAGCTGAGTTGAAAACAACTTTTCAATCTACATTAAATTCTAATCAAAATGTGAGTGAAATGTGTTCCTATATTTTAATGAACAGCGAAATGTTTGTTGCATAATGCTACAACAGTTCTTCAGATGTAATATGAAAGGGAATGTTTGGCTATTGAACTCATTTGAAAATTGTATAAGAAGGTTTTAATTTTAAAAAATCAAAAATTGTAAAACCAAAACTTGCAAATTGTAAAATTGCTGATAAATAACAGAATGTTAAATAATATGTGCAATGCTATGGAAATTCTAAGAACAGATAACAATTATCAAAATATTTTGAATAATTAGGCAATGACCACAGGAAGTGTCATTTTTACCTCCGTGTGTAAAGTAGTGGTGTAGCGTATTCAGCTACGGCAAAGCACTCGAGTGCAATCTGCCTAAGGGGAGGGATGCCTTCTTGTCGGCTTTTTAAGGGAAAGTGGGTCGTATGCGCATGGGGAAAATAACAAAAACATCCATGCAGCCACCCCATTCACTGGGATTCGAATGTTGGGTGTTTGTAAAAGATGCAACTTTGTGGAACATACTCATTTGTTCATTACAGTCCTATCCCTTGAGTATATCAAATATCATGTGAATCATGCCCATGTCTTGCATCTGCTGCACACCTTGTTCCATCATTGTGTGGATATAGCTCATATTGTGTCAATAGTGTTTTATGTATCCAATATCCCCTGTATATACATTTGAAAATATATATGTACATATATATAAACAAAATTAGTTTGTCGCCTGTTTTTATCGCATTCAAAATAAATAAATAACAGAAAATAATTTTTAAAAATCTACCGAGTAAGTACTGCAGATGGGCGGGCTGCACCCACTCAATTATTTACTAGTCTCTAAAATAGTTTCTGTGTGAAATTTGTGGAAATATTTTATATTTAAATGAAAAACAGAAAAATAATTTTAAATCTATGATTAAAATTGTTTTTCTCACTTTCGTTATTATTAACACGAAACCGAAGGGACTTATGAATTTTTTCGTGTTAAAGGATATTGGGAAAAAAAAAAAAAAAAAAAAAAATTTTCAACAAAATTAAGTTTATTAGAGTACATTTTATTTGCACAGATATGCATATAGGCATGTATTTAATAAAAAATCAATGAAACAAAATCATCCACAAGAACTGCATTATTCATTTCGTTTTCTTTGTCGGAATCCGCATTAATGATATTTTTTTTAGCTTTGAACAAACTCCAAAATGTCCTTGTCTCCCATTATTGGGGCTGTACACACATTATCATGAAGTACTGCAACTGTTGTTCTTTGGATAACACAGTAGGGCAGTACGCAGAAATTTTCCAAACGTTTCATAAAATGTCGGTCGTGTGAACCCGTAAAATATTTTACTGTACCTATGTCTATAAAAGACACAACTTTGGGAAAGACATTACAGGCCTATCCCTTGAGTATATTAAATATCATGCAAAACAAAATATTTTATATGAATGAAATCAGTTATTGCGTCAATAGTTCAAAGAAAAACAAAAAATAATTTTTTAAATCTACCGAGTAAGTACGCCAGATGGGCGAGCTACAATCCGTATTTATCTGAAAAGAAAATAATAATAATAATAATAATAATAATAATTACTTAGTTATAAGTTTATACTAAACTCAAAAACTTGCACAGAAAAAAAAAAATTGTAAACAGAAAAAATTGGTGGTCTTTTGACGGCATGAACTGCCTGACACCTGGGGTCTCCTCTGCAACCTCATCGACCAGGGGGTTATTTTTTCTCCCAGGTATCAGCCCCTTCCCTGGTCTGCTGTTACAGAATCATAGACAAAATTGCATCACTATACATAAATATGTATATATATATATATATATATATATTTTGATGCAATTGTAAATATATATATACACACACACACAATTAAGATATATATATATTTGTGCATGTTTACAAAAATGCATGCAATGAATAAGAAAAATTATTTACATGTGAAAAGAAAAATTTGCATGTTCTATGTACACCTGAAAAGAAAAACATTTTAATTTGAATGAAATCATTTCTATATACACCTGAAAAAAAGTATTTACAAGTTCTATGTACATCTGAAAAGAAATGTATAAAAACATTTTAATTTGAATCAAATTATTTCTATATACACCTGAAAAAGAAATATTTTTATGTGATTGCAATCAGTTCCATAAATAGCTAAAAAAGAAAAATACATAAAACGTTTTAAAATTAATGAACGCAATTGTATGTAGACCTGAAAAGGAAAATTTATAAAAAATATTTACAACATTGAAAAAATAATACAGCTTCCGATTGCCTAACTACTCCAAATTCCACTTTTTAACGACAGACATAAAAGCTGACTAATGCATAATTCTCAAATTGTTTCAGCTTCATCTTGACTTGCTTCAATTTATCCCAGTCATCCAAAAATCTAAAATCTTTTTCATTTTTGCTTTGGCTTGATTAACTTCATTTTGTGTTGCAAAAATTTCACTGTTTCAATGTCTCGAGTAACTTTTTTACTGCAGAACCTCCCTGTAAACAATATTTCTTGTGAATACTTTAGAACATGCGGGTATCAAACGGCCTTGCTTCTTGGTGTCTTTCACTAAAACACGAACATTCCTCATAGACGAACATCTTGAAAAAGCTACATAAAGCATTCCATGACTGAAAACTGGTAGCGGTAAATAAATTCCAACTTTCTTAAGCGTCTGTCCCTGTGACTTATTAATAGTCATACAAAATGCAAGCCTGATAGGAAACTGTCTTCGCTTGAGCTGAAAGGGGAGGTTTGAATCTGATGGTGAAAGTTCAACACGTGGAATGAAAACTTTCGATCCAGCATTCTGTCCAGAGATGACTTCACAATCTAAAATGTTTAGCATAATTCTCTTCACAATGAGCCTTGTTCCGTTGCAGAGTCCAACCGATGGATGTAGATTTCGTAGAAGCATAACTATAACTCCAACTTTCAAATTCAGACGATGAGGTGGCATTCCAGAAGGCGTCAAGCTGTGGATGAAATCCAGCTGATACGTTTCTTGTTCTTCTTCGTCATCGCAAATAACCGAGTCTTCACTGTAGTGCGTGAAAACTTGACCTGGAAACGTGGAAAGAATTTCTTCATTAAGCTTCAGAGCTTCCTCGTTCATTGGACATAAAATCGCTTTACTGGCCAAGTCTTGTAAGTCGAATTCATTACCGCAGCCAAACATTTCTTCTACTATCGATCTGTTGACCACACACAAACATGGAATTTCAATAATGTCTTCGTCCAAGCCACTATCATTTCTAAGACGACCGTCTCCCAACTGCAGAAGCCATTCTGAAAATTCTTGTTCTTCCGGATTCAATCGCATATTGGTGGAAAGCGTGCACTGTTTGAAATGTGGCCACAAAAAGGAGTTCCTGAGGCAGCTCTCGATCGCAGAAGTTTGGTTTCCATGTGCGACAACAGGTAATGTTTGTCTAAAGTCACCTCCTGAAACTAAGGTTTTACCGCCAAAAGGAACATCCAGTCAAGTCTCTCAGCAATCTGTCGACAGCTTCCAAAGCGTAATGAGGCGTCATGGTGCATTCATCCCATATGAAAAGTTTCGCAGTCTTCAAGTACCTTCCTTCAGCGCTATCTTGTCTCACACGGCACGAAGAATTTTCCAGAAGTGGAACGGGCAACTTGAAAGTAGAGTGTACAGTTCTTCCACCGGTCAACAGCACAGCAGCAATACCTGTCCACGCAACGGGAATGGCAACGTGGCCCATTCCTCGAACAGCATGAAGGATCGTCCTAAAAAGGAAAGTTTTTCCAGCTCCGGCAAACGCATTAACACAAAATGTCTTCGGTGTGTTAGGATTCTCATCTCGTACAGCTTCCAAAACCAAGTCGTAAACTAATTTCTGTTCAGGATTCAACATCCCGTTCAACACTTCGGCTTGTTCGTTTTCATACTGGACATCGAACTGCGGGACTTCGAGAGAAACAGCATCAGTCAATGTTGGTTGCGGGAGACCAAGAGAACATAGCGAAACATTGTGCACTTCTAACTGGTCTTCTATACTTCTCAGTGCAAGGCTGAAACTGTCTTCTAAGGAGTAAGATCTCGCAAAATCTTCAGAAAGGATCTATTTGAATTCATTCCACAAAGCGACGGGTTCCCCAGGGTTGCAGAAAACACAGATGAAGCAAAAAAGCTGTCTTAGCTGCGGTGGCATTTGAAAAGCTGATGCTTCTGCCAGAGTATTTTTCCATTCTTCGTCGTCTTGCAGCAGATGCCTTGCACGGCAGGCTTCCTTGAACGTTGAATACTCCACACCTTCGTAAGTTCTTGAGTCGGCAAAACTCTTCGCTCCTTTAACGTGACACAGCAGCAACCTCAGATGGAAACGCTCAACATCTTTCGGGCTAACAGAATACATTCTTGAAATGATGTAATCTCCAAGTCTAACTCGTGTCTGCCAGGCATGATTCCTCCAGGTGAAATGTTTAGGAATTTCGGCATACGCTTCGGGAACTGTCCTGTTCAGTTCAAACCATCCGGTGAGCATGGTATTTTTCTCGGCAGCTCTCTGGAAAGCATTCCTTTCTTCGGATTCGGCAAAATAGACGGGCTGCAGGTTTTCCAAATGAACCGGTAGTCGTATGATGGAGTGCGACTTAGAATGCATTCTTTTTTCAAACAGCCTCCACGCTGCTTCAGGGGCAGACACGTATCTTGCATTTAAGAAGCATTTGATCTCGTCCCACATTAAAGTTCTATCTCCAGATTCTTCCAGAACAACTTTAGCTGCATCATGACCCTTGTACACGTATTTAAACAAATACTTCACCGATTTTATGGAGCTGCATACTTCAACGTTTATGTGGGCGTTGTACTTTTTCGATAAATACGGATTGTAAGGAACGACCCATCTGTTATCGATGGCATGACCCTTGATCACGATAAAGTTTCCATCGTCCCTTCTTCTGTAGAGTGGGTAGCCATTCACGTTCTCTTTCGTTTCTGCCTGAAACGGTTTCGGAAATCCTTTCGAACATACACCATCACTCATGCAGGGAGAGTTTCTATTCAGTTCACCGCAGGGTCCGTGAATCATCGATGACTTCACAATGTTGTGTAGCTCCGGATGTCGAGTAGCATCTGGAAGTTCAGCACACACCAGCGAGTCGATGCACTCTGCATCTCTTATTTTGTCTTCTTCCGCTAAAAACAACAAAAGGTGCATATGAGGCAATCCTCTCTTCTGAAATTCGATGACGTGTATATCTGCAATGGTCGCACCTAAGATGTGATTCTTTGTCAAATCTTGCATCAAAGCCGTTTTCTTCAGGTCAAATACCCTCGAAACGATGTCCGGGCGATCGTGAGCCTTCTGTGCTGGGAATAAGTTTTCTGTTATTTCCGGCCATTTAGGGTTGCACGTGAAAGTCAAAAACAGATCCGGTTTACCAAAGTCGCGCACAATGGCCATCGAGTCCTGATAGTTTTGCTGCATGCAGCGAGGGCTTCCTATAAACGTTGACGGAAGTATAACCGGTATTCCAGGGCGGACGCCCGTCTCTTGACCAACTCTGTAAATGTGATCGGCAAGACCCATGTAAGTTTCCACTCTCAGATTCGTCTGATGGCTCCGGAGGTACGCAATCCTGTTGCCTTCAACTTTTACGTATGCATCCACGAGATACTGCTGAAACAATTTCCGGCCATACAAAATCGGGTTGTAGCAATCTCGTCGTACGGACACCCTGTGACTGTAAAACTGTAACTCTGTGTATTGCTGTCCGAATCTGAATCCTTGCTCGCCGTGAGGAAAGAAAAGTACGTACGTCATGGGTTGGATTTAAGGTACTGATGTTGATGAGACCGCCACCTCTCGGATGGATCACGATGTCTCGGTTTCGATGGAGGAGCGCCGTCCGTACTCTTGAAGACGACTGCAACTTCATTTTCTTTCGGAGCATTGTAACGTCCCCTGTGCCCGCCTGCAGCAACACTTTCACCCTTGATGTACATGCGGATATCCGCAGCAGTTTCGGCACCTTGCTCTCGTACAGTTTCTTCTTCGAATTCCTTCAGCATCTTGTAGGCTTCCGCATATGGATTAACGTTCCTTAAAACTGTGTCCAACTGTCTCAGGAGTTCGGCGTTCAGGGCAACATTTCCAAATATGTTCATTCTCTGCCTGAGGGCTTGATCCGAATCTAAAATGTACAGCTGAGCATACTGTTCTTGACCGGGATGAGGCGGATGAAGGTGGCTCGTTCGATGATATATGGCACCGTGAATCCTGAAGCAGTAGGGACCCGAACACGAAGGCATTTCTATATTGGCACCCAATGAAGCAAAACTGAGCAGGCAGTTGTAAGTACGTATGTTGGCAAAAAACTCTTCAGAAAACGGGTGGTTCCCATTCATTAAATTGTGCCATTCTTCTGGATATCTTCTTTCAGCTTCGACAATTTTCCCATTGTTACAGCAGTGCATGTATCTTCCTCTTGCATTCCTTTCTCCCGTAAAGAACAATCCGTTGCAGAGATCGCAGGAAGCTTCCATTGAACCGGCGCTGTGTTGCTCAACATAAACTTCGAGTCCACATCTTCCTGCATTGTGAAGAGTGCTGCGTGAACGTTGTGCTGCATTCATGCGTAGCCTGTCTTCTCGTACGGACATTGTTTCTTCGGATAGGACTTGTCTGTGGCGTGCAGCGTCTCGCGTTCTTCGTGTAGCAGCGTCCTCTTCCGACTCTTCCGCTCGAACTTGACGATGACGATGAGAGTCCAGTCTGTGCCTCCTACTGGTTTCTTCTTCACTTTCTTGAGCACGCAAATTTTCTTGACATTGGGATTGCCTGCTGAGTCTCCTAATGGTTTCTTGTTCCGTTTCTGCAGCACGTAAATTTTCTTGATGTTGAGCTTTCCTGCCGAGTCTCGTAGCGGTTTCTTCTTCCGCTTCTTGAGCGCGTAGGTTTGCTTGCCGACGCGCTTGCGTGCTCAGTCTCGCAGCAGTTTCTTCTTCATTTTCTGCAGCTCGCCGTAAACTCTGTGCTTCAGCTCTTCGTCTTCTTGATGCATCTCCTGTAATGCCTCTTTTCCGTTTCGGCATTTCAGTACGTTAAAAAAAGCTCTACTAAAATATTAACTCGACTCAAAAAATTGACTACGCAGATGAAAGAAAAAAATTGCTCATTAAACCAATACTGCTGGAAAAAAAATTAATGCATTCTATATGTATACAACACAAATTTTAAAATAATCCTAGACTAAATGAAAAATTTTCCACTTAAGAGCAAATTAATTTTAAAAAATCAAAAATGTAAAACAAAAACTTCCCTGTTAAAAAATTGCTGGCAAATAAGAAATAATATGGGTAATATTATGAAAAATTCCAAGCACAGATAAAAATTATGAAAATATTTCTAATAATTAGGTCAATCTGAGAACAATGCACATAAACAGAAAATGAAAACCTAAACACAAAATAAATAAAAGGTATAAATACAAATATAAATTAGGAACTTCTGAAATCAATTCTGAAATTCAAATAACAAACCTAACAAAATAACAAATCTAATAAAATATAGAACATTCGATCGCCTTAATACGATAATTGTTATCGCACACAGGAAAATGTCAAAAATATAAAATGTAAATGCAATTTATCGAGCAACAATAACAGAAATATAAAACACGAATGAATAGATCTTTAAAAAAATACAAAATAATACATTAAATATATAAAGAGAGTCACCAAGTTAATGTTCCGAAGAATTCTCAAGTTCTAAACTAACAGGAGCATATAAAAGTCTAAAATACTACTTTAAATTACTAAAACTACAAATATAAATGCAAAAAACAATCAAATATCCTGTAAATAGAAATAAAGATTAAGTGCAATGAGTAATAATAAGAATATTTACGAAATTTGAAATGCTGGAAAAAATTGCGGCGGTCTCCTTCCAAATCCAAAATTCGTAAATAAATTTTTTGTTGCCAAACCAGGAAACTAAACTTTTGATTCTATTTGATCTGTTGCCAGACCGGGAAACAAAACTTTTTATTTTATCTATGACGTCATTTACTCGACTTATCAAGGGCATAAACCAATCTACATTCAACTAACGACAACTAAATGAAGAGAATGTTTCTATTTTTAGTTTTATTTTAGCTTTTCAGTTTATTCCTTTAAGTTATTTTAATTTTTTATTCTTAGTTTGTTAGTGGCGAACGGCCTTGGCGTTCGCATAGCATTTTTATCTCCGACGACTGCCGAGACTGTTGCCACTCGGAACACTGAGTGCCGAAATTATTGTTTTCGCAGTTTTTAATTAATAACTCCGCCGATTATTGTCGTACGAAGATGGGACCGGTATCGATGGATTCGTTGATTTTTTTCGAATCCGGAGATATGCGTTTCGAATTCCAACTCGGCGCCGTTCCCAAGTTATTCGAGAAAAACGAATTTGGCACTCGGCCAAATCCCTAAAACAGGGAAAACGGGTGAAAGAAAGTGCAAAACGTAGGGAAACGTAGGGGGAAAAGCAGTTTTTAATTAATATCTCGGCTGATTAAAGTCGCACGAAGATGCCGATGGTCAATCCGGCGAGCCACGGGCATTCTGAATCCAACGGTACCTTCCGCTAAGCTCTACACCCAGCCGTTCCCGAGGAGATGATGTTACAAACACACAAACAGACAGAGGCACACAGATTTTAATAGTATAGACTAGCGGGCAAGCCCGCAAGCTGAGCGGGCTGAAGCCCATTACTTCAGGGGACGGATGCCTTCGTGGTATTCGAAAGTTGAACCGAACTAACAGTGTACAGCAATTTTACATTTGCGCGCCCGCTTTATTAAAGTATGCATGCAGTATTTTCTCCATGCGGAAAATCACGAAAACACACTTGCAGCCAGCCCGCTCGCCGGGATTAGAAAGTTGGACCGAACTACCAGTGTTCAGCGAATTAACAGCTCAGCCGCTTGTACGAAGTGTAATCGCGAAAATTTTCGGGTGTGATATTCCAATAGTATACTCGTTAAAATTCCTTTATTTAAATTCTTTTTGGTAAACTCCAACTTCTTTCTATAAATTTTATACTTAACATCTCTTTTGTAATTATGTTTCATAACAGTAAATATATACTGGCATTTAAATGCCTGTAAAATTCTAGAAAACATTTAAAAGCATTATTTTACAATTTTTTCATTCTCGGAAGTAATACTTTTAACTGCGAGCAAACCTTTGATCTTAGTCGTAACTGTAACTGCTTTCGGCGGCGTTTGTTTACATTTTTCAAGCGTCGGTTTTCGTCAGTTATCTTTGTTTACCTTCTAAAAATGTTCTTCGAAGGGTCTTCTAAGACTCTTGATAATATTTTAGTCGTGAATTTGTTCTATTTTGATTATACTGGTAAATTTCTTTCGTTTTACGTATGCTATCATAATGCATACTATTAGCAAGTAGTATCATAAACCCAAAGCATCAGTGGTTCTAAAATAAAACTCGTGCATGTGTGAAGAATATTCATGGCAGATGGTCATTTGTAGATGCTGTTACTGCAGAAAAAATTGCTGACACTTAAAAAATAAATCTCCTTTAGCGGATATGACAAATGATGAAAGTCCAGCGTGAAAATCAATTGTGAATACAACTGCGAGTGTAAAGGCAGCTGAGTTGAAAACAACTTTTCAATCTACATTAAATTCTAATCAAAATGTGAGTGAAATGTGTTCCTATATTTTAATGAACAGCGAAATGTTTGTTGCATAATGCTACAACAGTTCTTCAGATGTAATATGAAAGGGAATGTTTGGCTATTGAACTCATTTGAAAATTGTATAAGAAGGTTTTAATTTTAAAAAATCAAAAATTGTAAAACCAAAACTTGCAAATTGTAAAATTGCTGATAAATAACAGAATGTTAAATAATATGTGCAATGCTATGGAAATTCTAAGAACAGATAACAATTATCAAAATATTTTGAATAATTAGGCAATGACCACAGGAAGTGTCATTTTTACCTCCGTGTGTAAAGTAGTGGTGTAGCGTATTCAGCTACGGCAAAGCACTCGAGTGCAATCTGCCTAAGGGGAGGGATGCCTTCTTGTCGGCTTTTTAAGGGAAAGTGGGTCGTATGCGCATGGGGAAAATAACAAAAACATCCATGCAGCCACCCCATTCACTGGGATTCGAATGTTGGGTGTTTGTAAAAGATGCAACTTTGTGGAACATACTCATTTGTTCATTACAGTCCTATCCCTTGAGTATATCAAATATCATGTGAATCATGCCCATGTCTTGCATCTGCTGCACACCTTGTTCCATCATTGTGTGGATATAGCTCATATTGTGTCAATAGTGTTTTATGTATCCAATATCCCCTGTATATACATTTGAAAATATATATGTACATATATATAAACAAAATTAGTTTGTCGCCTGTTTTTATCGCATTCAAAATAAATAAATAACAGAAAATAATTTTTAAAAATCTACCGAGTAAGTATTGCAGATGGGCGGGCTGCACCCACTCAATTATTTACTAGTCTCTAAAATAGTTTCTGTGTGAAATTTGTGGAAATATTTTATATTTAAATGAAAAACAGAAAAATAATTTTAAATCTATGATTAAAATTGTTTTTCTCACTTTCGTTATTATTAACACGAAACCGAAGGGACTTATGAATTTTTTCGTGTTAAAGGATATTGGGAAAAAAAAAAAAAAAAAAAAAATTTTCAACAAAATTAAGTTTATTAGAGTACATTTTATTTGCACAGATATGCATATAGGCATGTATTTAATAAAAAATCAATGAAACAAAATCATCCACAAGAACTGCATTATTCATTTCGTTTTCTTTGTCGGAATCCGCATTAATGATATTTTTTTTAGCTTTGAACAAACTCCAAAATGTCCTTGTCTCCCATTATTGGGGCTGTACACACATTATCATGAAGTACTGCAACTGTTGTTCTTTGGATAACACAGTAGGGCAGTACGCAGAAATTTTCCAAACGTTTCATAAAATGTCGGTCGTGTGAACCCGTAAAATATTTTACTGTACCTATGTCTATAAAAGACACAACTTTGGGAAAGACATTACAGGCCTATCCCTTGAGTATATTAAATATCATGCAAAACAAAATATTTTATATGAATGAAATCAGTTATTGCGTCAATAGTTCAAAGAAAAACAAAAAATAATTTTTTAAATCTACCGAGTAAGTACGCCAGATGGGCGAGCTACAATCCGTATTTATCTGAAAAGAAAATAATAATAATAATAATAATAATAATAATTACTTAGTTATAAGTTTATACTAAACTCAAAAACTTGCACAGAAAAAAAAAAATTGTAAACAGAAAAAATTGGTGGTCTTTTGACGGCATGAACTGCCTGACACCTGGGGTCTCCTCTGCAACCTCATCGACCAGGGGGTTATTTTTTCTCCCAGGTATCAGCCCCTTCCCTGGTCTGCTGTTACAGAATCATAGACAAAATTGCATCACTATACATAAATATGTATATATATATATATATATATATTTTGATGCAATTGTAAATATATATATACACACACACACAATTAAGATATATATATATTTGTGCATGTTTACAAAAATGCATGCAATGAATAAGAAAAATTATTTACATGTGAAAAGAAAAATTTGCATGTTCTATGTACACCTGAAAAGAAAAACATTTTAATTTGAATGAAATCATTTCTATATACACCTGAAAAAAAGTATTTACAAGTTCTATGTACATCTGAAAAGAAATGTATAAAAACATTTTAATTTGAATCAAATTATTTCTATATACACCTGAAAAAGAAATATTTTTATGTGATTGCAATCAGTTCCATAAATAGCTAAAAAAGAAAAATACATAAAACGTTTTAAAATTAATGAACGCAATTGTATGTAGACCTGAAAAGGAAAATTTATAAAAAATATTTACAACATTGAAAAAATAATACAGCTTCCGATTGCCTAACTACTACAAATTCCACTTTGTAACAACAGACATAAAAGCTGACTAATGCATAATTCTCAAATTGTTTCAGCTTCATCTTGACTTGCTTCAATTTATCCCAGTCATCCAAAAATCTAAAATCTTTTTCATTTTTGCTTTGGCTTGATTAACTTCATTTTGTGTTGCAAAAATTTCACTGTTTCAATGTCTCGAGTAACTTTTTTACTGCAGAACCTCCCTGTAAACAATATTTCTTGTGAATACTTTAGAACATGCGGGTATCAAACGGCCTTGCTTCTTGGTGTCTTTCACTAAAACACGAACATTCCTCATAGACGAACATCTTGAAAAAGCTACATAAAGCATTCCATGACTGAAAACTGGTAGAGGTAAATAAATTCCAACTTTCTTAAGCGTCTGTCCCTGTGACTTATTAATAGTCATACAAAATGCAAGCCTGATAGGAAACTGTCTTCGCTTGAGCTGAAAGGGGAGGTTTGAATCTGATGGTGAAAGTTCAACACGTGGAATGAAAACTTTCGATCCAGCATTCTGTCCAGAGATGACTTCACAATCTAAAATGTTTAGCATAATTCTCTTCACAATGAGCCTTGTTCCGTTGCAGAGTCCAACCGATGGATGTAGATTTCGTAGAAGCATAACTATAACTCCAACTTTCAAATTCAGACGATGAGGTGGCATTCCAGAAGGCGTCAAGCTGTGGATGAAATCCAGCTGATACGTTTCTTGTTCTTCTTCGTCATCGCAAATAACCGAGTCTTCACTGTAGTGCGTGAAAACTTGACCTGGAAACGTGGAAAGAATTTCTTCATTAAGCTTCAGAGCTTCCTCGTTCATTGGACATAAAATCGCTTTACTGGCCAAGTCTTGTAAGTCGAATTCATTACCGCAGCCAAACATTTCTTCTACTATCGATCTGTTGACCACACACAAACATGGAATTTCAATAATGTCTTCGTCCAAGCCACTATCATTTCTAAGACGACCGTCTCCCAACTGCAGAAGCCATTCTGAAAATTCTTGTTCTTCCGGATTCAATCGCATATTGGTGGAAAGCGTGCACTGTTTGAAATGTGGCCACAAAAAGGAGTTCCTGAGGCAGCTCTCGATCGCAGAAGTTTGGTTTCCATGTGCGACAACAGGTAATGTTTGTCTAAAGTCACCTCCTGAAACTAAGGTTTTACCGCCAAAAGGAACATCCAGTCAAGTCTCTCAGCAATCTGTCGACAGCTTCCAAAGCGTAATGAGGCGTCATGGTGCATTCATCCCATATGAAAAGTTTCGCAGTCTTCAAGTACCTTCCTTCAGCGCTATCTTGTCTCACACGGCACGAAGAATTTTCCAGAAGTGGAACGGGCAACTTGAAAGTAGAGTGTACAGTTCTTCCACCGGTCAACAGCACAGCAGCAATACCTGTCCACGCAACGGGAATGGCAACGTGGCCCATTCCTCGAACAGCATGAAGGATCGTCCTAAAAAGGAAAGTTTTTCCAGCTCCGGCAAACGCATTAACACAAAATGTCTTCGGTGTGTTAGGATTCTCATCTCGTACAGCTTCCAAAACCAAGTCGTAAACTAATTTCTGTTCAGGATTCAACATCCCGTTCAACACTTCGGCTTGTTCGTTTTCATACTGGACATCGAACTGCGGGACTTCGAGAGAAACAGCATCAGTCAATGTTGGTTGCGGGAGACCAAGAGAACATAGCGAAACATTGTGCACTTCTAACTGGTCTTCTATACTTCTCAGTGCAAGGCTGAAACTGTCTTCTAAGGAGTAAGATCTCGCAAAATCTTCAGAAAGGATCTATTTGAATTCATTCCACAAAGCGACGGGTTCCCCAGGGTTGCAGAAAACACAGATGAAGCAAAAAAGCTGTCTTAGCTGCGGTGGCATTTGAAAAGCTGATGCTTCTGCCAGAGTATTTTTCCATTCTTCGTCGTCTTGCAGCAGATGCCTTGCACGGCAGGCTTCCTTGAACGTTGAATACTCCACACCTTCGTAAGTTCTTGAGTCGGCAAAACTCTTCGCTCCTTTAACGTGACACAGCAGCAACCTCAGATGGAAACGCTCAACATCTTTCGGGCTAACAGAATACATTCTTGAAATGATGTAATCTCCAAGTCTAACTCGTGTCTGCCAGGCATGATTCCTCCAGGTGAAATGTTTAGGAATTTCGGCATACGCTTCGGGAACTGTCCTGTTCAGTTCAAACCATCCGGTGAGCATGGTATTTTTCTCGGCAGCTCTCTGGAAAGCATTCCTTTCTTCGGATTCGGCAAAATAGACGGGCTGCAGGTTTTCCAAATGAACCGGTAGTCGTATGATGGAGTGCGACTTAGAATGCATTCTTTTTTCAAACAGCCTCCACGCTGCTTCAGGGGCAGACACGTATCTTGCATTTAAGAAGCATTTGATCTCGTCCCACATTAAAGTTCTATCTCCAGATTCTTCCAGAACAACTTTAGCTGCATCATGACCCTTGTACACGTATTTAAACAAATACTTCACCGATTTTATGGAGCTGCATACTTCAACGTTTATGTGGGCGTTGTACTTTTTCGATAAATACGGATTGTAAGGAACGACCCATCTGTTATCGATGGCATGACCCTTGATCACGATAAAGTTTCCATCGTCCCTTCTTCTGTAGAGTGGGTAGCCATTCACGTTCTCTTTCGTTTCTGCCTGAAACGGTTTCGGAAATCCTTTCGAACATACACCATCACTCATGCAGGGAGAGTTTCTATTCAGTTCACCGCAGGGTCCGTGAATCATCGATGACTTCACAATGTTGTGTAGCTCCGGATGTCGAGTAGCATCTGGAAGTTCAGCACACACCAGCGAGTCGATGCACTCTGCATCTCTTATTTTGTCTTCTTCCGCTAAAAACAACAAAAGGTGCATATGAGGCAATCCTCTCTTCTGAAATTCGATGACGTGTATATCTGCAATGGTCGCACCTAAGATGTGATTCTTTGTCAAATCTTGCATCAAAGCCGTTTTCTTCAGGTCAAATACCCTCGAAACGATGTCCGGGCGATCGTGAGCCTTCTGTGCTGGGAATAAGTTTTCTGTTATTTCCGGCCATTTAGGGTTGCACGTGAAAGTCAAAAACAGATCCGGTTTACCAAAGTCGCGCACAATGGCCATCGAGTCCTGATAGTTTTGCTGCATGCAGCGAGGGCTTCCTATAAACGTTGACGGAAGTATAACCGGTATTCCAGGGCGGACGCCCGTCTCTTGACCAACTCTGTAAATGTGATCGGCAAGACCCATGTAAGTTTCCACTCTCAGATTCGTCTGATGGCTCCGGAGGTACGCAATCCTGTTGCCTTCAACTTTTACGTATGCATCCACGAGATACTGCTGAAACAATTTCCGGCCATACAAAATCGGGTTGTAGCAATCTCGTCGTACGGACACCCTGTGACTGTAAAACTGTAACTCTGTGTATTGCTGTCCGAATCTGAATCCTTGCTCGCCGTGAGGAAAGAAAAGTACGTACGTCATGGGTTGGATTTAAGGTACTGATGTTGATGAGACCGCCACCTCTCGGATGGATCACGATGTCTCGGTTTCGATGGAGGAGCGCCGTCCGTACTCTTGAAGACGACTGCAACTTCATTTTCTTTCGGAGCATTGTAACGTCCCCTGTGCCCGCCTGCAGCAACACTTTCACCCTTGATGTACATGCGGATATCCGCAGCAGTTTCGGCACCTTGCTCTCGTACAGTTTCTTCTTCGAATTCCTTCAGCATCTTGTAGGCTTCCGCATATGGATTAACGTTCCTTAAAACTGTGTCCAACTGTCTCAGGAGTTCGGCGTTCAGGGCAACATTTCCAAATATGTTCATTCTCTGCCTGAGGGCTTGATCCGAATCTAAAATGTACAGCTGAGCATACTGTTCTTGACCGGGATGAGGCGGATGAAGGTGGCTCGTTCGATGATATATGGCACCGTGAATCCTGAAGCAGTAGGGACCCGAACACGAAGGCATTTCTATATTGGCACCCAATGAAGCAAAACTGAGCAGGCAGTTGTAAGTACGTATGTTGGCAAAAAACTCTTCAGAAAACGGGTGGTTCCCATTCATTAAATTGTGCCATTCTTCTGGATATCTTCTTTCAGCTTCGACAATTTTCCCATTGTTACAGCAGTGCATGTATCTTCCTCTTGCATTCCTTTCTCCCGTAAAGAACAATCCGTTGCAGAGATCGCAGGAAGCTTCCATTGAACCGGCGCTGTGTTGCTCAACATAAACTTCGAGTCCACATCTTCCTGCATTGTGAAGAGTGCTGCGTGAACGTTGTGCTGCATTCATGCGTAGCCTGTCTTCTCGTACAGACATTGTTTCTTCGGATAGGACTTGTCTGTGGCGTGCAGCGTCTCGCGTTCTTCGTGTAGCAGCGTCCTCTTCCGACTCTTCCGCTCGAACTTGACGATGACGATGAGAGTCCAGTCTGTGCCTCCTACTGGTTTCTTCTTCACTTTCTTGAGCACGCAAATTTTCTTGACATTGGGATTGCCTGCTGAGTCTCCTAATGGTTTCTTGTTCCGTTTCTGCAGCACGTAAATTTTCTTGATGTTGAGCTTTCCTGCCGAGTCTCGTAGCGGTTTCTTCTTCCGTTTCTTGAGCGCGTAGGTTTGCTTGCCGACGCGCTTGCGTGCTCAGTCTCGCAGCAGTTTCTTCTTCATTTTCTGCAGCTCGTCGTAAACTCTGTGCTTCAGCTCTTCGTCTTCTTGATGCATCTCCTGTAATGCCTCTTTTCCGTTTCGGCATTTCAGTACGTTAAAAAAAGCACTACTAAAATATTAACTCGACTCAAAAAATTGACTACGCAGATGAAAGAAAAAAATTGCTCATTAAACCAATACTGCTGGAAAAAAAATTAATGCATTCTATATGTATACAACACAAATTTTAAAATAATCCTAGACTAAATGAAAAATTTTCCACTTAAGAGCAAATTAATTTTAAAAAATCAAAAATGTAAAACAAAAACTTCCCTGTTAAAAAATTGCTGGCAAATAAGAAATAATATGGGTAATATTATGAAAAATTCCAAGCACAGATAAAAATTATGAAAATATTTCTAATAATTAGGTCAATCTGAGAACAATGCACATAAACAGAAAATGAAAACCTAAACACAAAATAAATAAAAGGTATAAATACAAATATAAATTAGGAACTTCTGAAATCAATTCTGAAATTCAAATAACAAACCTAACAAAATAACAAATCTAATAAAATATAGAACATTCGATCGCCTTAATACGATAATTGTTATCGCACACAGGAAAATGTCAAAAATATAAAATGTAAATGCAATTTATCGAGCAACAATAACAGAAATATAAAACACGAATGAATAGATCTTTAAAAAAATACAAAATAATACATTAAATATATAAAGAGAGTCACCAAGTTAATGTTCCGAAGAATTCTCAAGTTCTAAACTAACAGGAGCATATAAAAGTCTAAAATACTACTTTAAATTACTAAAACTACAAATATAAATGCAAAAAACAATCAAATATCCTGTAAATAGAAATAAAGATTAAGTGCAATGAGTAATAATAAGAATATTTACGAAATTTGAAATGCTGGAAAAAATTGCGGCGGTCTCCTTCCAAATCCAAAATTCGTAAATAAATTTTTTGTTGCCAAACCAGGAAACTAAACTTTTGATTCTATTTGATCTGTTGCCAGACCGGGAAACAAAACTTTTTATTTTATCTATGACGTCATTTACTCGACTTATCAAGGGCATAAACCAATCTACATTCAACTAACGACAACTAAATGAAGAGAATGTTTCTATTTTTAGTTTTATTTTAGCTTTTCAGTTTATTCCTTTAAGTTATTTTAATTTTTTATTCTTAGTTTGTTAGTGGCGAACGGCCTTGGCGTTCGCATAGCATTTTTATCTCCGACGACTGCCGAGACTGTTGCCACTCGGAACACTGAGTGCCGAAATTATTGTTTTCGCAGTTTTTAATTAATAACTCCGCCGATTATTGTCGTACGAAGATGGGACCGGTATCGATGGATTCGTTGATTTTTTTCGAATCCGGAGATATGCGTTTCGAATTCCAACTCGGCGCCGTTCCCAAGTTATTCGAGAAAAACGAATTTGGCACTCGGCCAAATCCCTAAAACAGGGAAAACGGGTGAAAGAAAGTGCAAAACGTAGGGAAACGTAGGGGGAAAAGCAGTTTTTAATTAATATCTCGGCTGATTAAAGTCGCACGAAGATGCCGATGGTCAATCCGGCGAGCCACGGGCATTCTGAATCCAACGGTACCTTCCGCTAAGCTCTACACCCAGCCGTTCCCGAGGAGATGATGTTACAAACACACAAACAGACAGAGGCACACAGATTTTAATAGTATAGATTAATAGTATAGACTAGCGGGCAAGCCCGCAAGCTGAGCGGGCTGAAGCCCATTACTTCAGGGGACGGATGCCTTCGTGGTATTCGAAAGTTGAACCGAACTAACAGTGTACAGCGATTTTACATTTGCTGCGCCCGCTTTATTAAAGTATGCATGCAGTATTTTCTCCATGCGGAAAATCACGAAAACACACTTGCAGCCAGCCCGCTCGCCGGGATTAGAAAGTTGGACCGAACTACCAGTGTTGAGCGAATTAACAGCTCAGCCGCTTGTACGAAGTGTAATCGCGAAAATTTTCGGGTGTGATATTCCAATAGTATACTCGTTAAAATTCCTTTATTTAAATTCTTTTTGGTAAACTCCAACTTCTTTCTATAAATTTTATACTTAACATCTCTTTTGTAATTATGTTTCATAACAGTAAATATATACTGGCATTTAAATGCCTGTAAAATTGTAGAAAACATTTAAAAGCATTATTTTACAATTTTTTCATTCTCGGAAGTAATACTTTTAACTGCGAGCAAACCTTTGATCTTAGTCGTAACTGTAACTGCTTTCGGTGGCGTTTGTTTACATTTTTCAAGCGTCGGTTTCCGTCAGTTATCTTTGTTTACCTTCTAAAAATGTTCTTCGAAGGGTCTTCTAAGACTCTTGATAATATTTTAGTCGTGAATTTGTTCTATTTTGATTATACTGGTAAATTTCTTTCGTTTTACGTATGCTATCATAATGCATACTATTAGCAAGTAGTATCATAAACCCAAAGCATCAGTGGTTCTAAAATAAAACTCGTGCATGTGTGAAGAATATTCATGGCAGATGGTCATTTGTAGATGCTGTTACTGCAGAAAAAATTGCTGACACTTAAAAAATAAATCTCCTTTAGCGGATATGACAAATGATGAAAGTCCAGCGTGAAAATCAATTGTGAATACAACTGCGAGTGTAAAGGCAGCTGAGTTGAAAACAACTTTTCAATCTACATTAAATTCTAATCAAAATGTGAGTGAAATGTGTTCCTATATTTTAATGAACAGCGAAATGTTTGTTGCATAATGCTACAACAGTTCTTCAGATGTAATATGAAAGGGAATGTTTGGCTATTGAACTCATTTGCAAATTGTATAAGAAGGTTTTAATTTTAAAAAATCAAAAATTGTAAAACCAAAACTTGCAAATTGTAAAATTGCTGATAAATAACAGAATGTTAAATAATATGTGCAATGCTATGGAAATTCTAAGAACAGATAACAATTATCAAAATATTTTGAATAATTAGGCAATGACCACAGGAAGTGTCATTTTTACCTCCGTGTGTAAAGTAGTGGTGTAGCGTATTCAGCTACGGCAAAGCACTCGAGTGCAATCTGCCTAAGGGGAGGGATGCCTTCTTGTCGGCTTTTTAAGGGAAAGTGGGTCGTATGCGCATGGGGAAAATAACAAAAACATCCATGCAGCCACCCCATTCACTGGGATTCGAATGTTGGGTGTTTGTAAAAGACGCAACTTTGTGGAACAAACTCATTTGCTCATTACAGTCCTATCCCTCGAGTATATCAAATATCATGTGAATCATGCCCATGTCTTGCATCTGCTGCACACCTTGTTCCATCATTGTGTGGATATAGCTCATATTGTGTCAATAGTGTTTTATGTATCCAATATCCCCTGTATATACATTTGAAAATATATATGTACATATATATAAACAAAATTAGTTTGTCGCCTGTTTTTATCGCATTCAAAATAAATAAATAACAGAAAATAATTTTTAAAAATCTACCGAGTAAGTATTGCAGATGGGCGGGCTGCACCCACTCAATTATTTACTGGTCTCTAAAATAGTTTCTGTGTGAAATTTGTGGAAATATTTTATATTTAAATGAAAAACAGAAAAATAATTTTAAATCTATGATTAAAATTGTTTTTCTCACTTTCGTTATTATTAACACGAAACCGAAGGGACTTATGAATTTTTTCGTGTTAAAGGATATTGGGAAAAAAAAAAAAAAAAAAAAAACATTTTCAACAAAATTAAGTTTATTAGAGTACATTTTATTTGCACAGATATGCATATAGGCATGTATTTAATAAAAAATCAATGAAACAAAATCATCCATAAGAACTGCATTATTCATTTCGTTTTCTTTGTCGGAATCCGCATTAATGATATTTTTTTTAGCTTTGAACAAACTCCAAAATGTCCTTGTCTCCCATTATTGGGGCTGTACACACATTATCATGAAGTACTGCAACTGTTGTTCTTTGGATAACACAGTAGGGCAGTACGCAGAAACTTTTCCAAACGTTTCATAAAATGTCGGTCGTGTGAACCCGTAAAATATTTTACTGTACCTATGTCTATAAAAGACACAACTTTGGGAAAGACATTACAGGCCTATCCCTTGAGTATATTAAATATCATGCAAAACAAAATATTTTATATGAATGAAATCAGTTATTGCGTCAATAGTTCAAAGAAAAACAAAAAATAATTTTTTAAATCTACCGAGTAAGTACGCCAGATGGGCGAGCTACAATCCGTATTTATCTGAAAAGAAAATAATAATAATAATAATAATAATAATAATAATTACTTAGTTATAAGTTTATACTAAACTCAAAAACTTGCACAGAAAAAAAAAAATTGTAAACAGAAAAAATTGGTGGGCTTTTGACGGCATGAACTGCCTGACACCTGGGGTCTCCTCTGCAACCTCATCGACCAGGGGGTTATTTTTTCTCCCAGGTATCAGCCCCTTCCCTGGTCTGCTGTTACAGAATCATAGACAAAATTGCATCACTATATATAAATATGTATATATATATATATATATATATATTGATGCAATTGTAAATATATATACACACACACACACAATTAAGATATATATATATTTGTGCGTGTTTACAAAAATGCATGCAATGAATAAGAAAAATTATTTACATCTGAAAAGAAAAATTTGCATGTTCTATGTACACCTGAAAAGAAAAACATTTTAATTTGAATGAAATCATTTCTATATACACCTGAAAAAAAGTATTTACAAGTTCTATGTACATCTGAAAAGAAATGTATAAAAACATTTTAATTTGAATCAAATTATTTCTATATACACCTGAAAAAGAAATATTTTTATGTCATTGCAATCAGTTCCATAAATACCTAAAAAAGAAAAATACATAAAACGTTTTAAAATTAATGAACGCAATTGTATGTAGACCTGAAAAGGAAAATTTATAAAAAATATTTACAACATTGAAAAAATAATACAGCTTCCGATTGCCTAACTACTCCAAATTCCACTTTTTAACGACAGACATAAAAGCTGACTAATGCATAATTCTCAAATTATTTCAGCTTCATCTTGACTTGCTTCAATTTATCCCAGTCATCCAAAAATCTAAAATCTTTTTCATTTTTGCTTTGGCTTGATTAACTTCATTTTGTGTTGCAAAAATTTCACTGTTTCAATGTCTCGAGTAACTTTTTTTACTGCAGAACCTCCCTGTAAACAATATTTCTTGTGAATACTTTAGAACATGCGGGTATCAAACGGCCTTGCTTCTTGGTGTCTTTCACTAAAACACGAACATTCCTCATAGACGAACACCTTGAAAAAGCTACATAAAGCATTCCATGACTGAAAACTGGTAGCGGTAAATAAATTCCAACTTTCTTAAGCGTCTGTCCCTGTGACTTATTAATAGTCATACAAAATGCAAGCCTGATAGGAAACTGTCTTCGCTTGAGCTGAAAGGGGAGGTTTGAATCTGATGGTGAAAGTTCAACACGTGGAATGAAAACTCTCGATCCAGCATTCTGTCCAGAGATGACTTCAACATCTAAAATGTTTGGCATAATTCTCTTCACAATGAGCCTTGTTCCGTTGCAGAGTCCAAGCGATGGATGTAGATTTCGTAGAAGCATAACTATAACTCCAACTTTCAAATTCAGACGATGAGGTGGCATTCCAGAAGGCGTCAAGCTGTGGATGAAATCCAGCTGATACGTTTCTTGTTCTTCTTCGTCATCGCAAATAACCGAGTCTGCACTGTAGTGCGTGAAAACTTGACCTGGAAACGTGGAAAGAATTTCTTCATTAAGCTTCAGAGCTTCCTCGTTCTTTGGACATAAAATCGCTTTACTGGCCAAGTCTTGTAAGTCGAATTCATTACCGCAGCCAAACATTTCTTCTACTATCGATCTGTTGACCACACACAAAGATGGAATTTCAATAATGTCTTCGTCCAAGCCACTATCATTTCTAAGACGACCGTCTCCCAACTGCAGAAGACATTCTGAAAATTCTTGTTCTTCCGGATTCAATCGCATATTGGTGGAAAGCGTGCACTGTTTGAAATGTGGCCACAAAAAGGAGTTCCTGAGGCAGCTCTCGATCGCAGAAGTTCGGTTTCCATGTGCGACAACAGGTAATGTTTGTCTCCAGTCACCTCCTAAAACTAAGGTTTTACCGCCAAAAGGAACATCCAGTCCGGTCAAGTCTCTCAGCAATCTGTCGACAGCTTCCAAAGCGTAATGAGGCGTCATGGTGCATTCATCCCATATGAAAAGTTTCGCAGTCTTCAAGTACCTTCCTTCAGCGCTATCTTGTCTCACACGGCACGAAGAATTTTCCAGAAGTGGAACGGGCAACTTGAAAGTAGAGTGTACAGTTCTTCCACCGGTCAACAGCACAGCAGCAATACCTGTCCACGCAACGGGAATGGCAACGTGGCCCATTCCTCGAACAGCATGAAGGATCGTCCTAAAAAGGAAAGTTTTTCCAGCTCCGGCAAACGCATTAACACAAAATGTCTTCGGTGTGTTAGGATTCTCATCTCGTACAGCTTCCAAAACCGAGTCGTAAACTAATTTCTGTTCAGGATTCAACATCAAGTTCAACACTTCGGCTTGTTCGTTTTCATACTGGACATCGAACTGCGGGACTTCGAGAGAAACAGCATCAGTCAATGTTGGTTGCGGGAGACCAAGAGAACATAGCGAAACATTGTGCACTTCTAACTGGTCTTCTATACTTCTCAGTGCAAGGCTGAAACTGTCTTCTAAGGAGTAAGATCTCGCAAAATCTTCAGAAAGGGACTCTTTGAATTCATTCCACAAAGCGACGGGTTCCGCAGGGTTGCAGAAAACACAGATGAAGCAAAAAAGCTGTCTTAGCTGCGGTGGCATTTGAAAAGCTGATGCTTCTGCCAGAGTATTTTTCCATTCTTCGTCGTCTTGCAGCAGATGCCTTGCACGGCAGGCTTCCTTGAACGTTGAATACTCCACACCTTCGTAAGTTCTTGAGTCGGCAAAACTCTTCGCTCCTTTAACGTGACACAGCAGCAACCTCAGATGGAAACGCTCAACATCTTTCGGGCTAACAGAATACATTCTTGAAATGATGTAATCTCCAAGTCTAACTCGTGTCTGCCAGGCATGATTCCTCCAGGTGAAATGTTTAGGAATTTCGGCATACGCTTCGGGAACTGTCCTGTTCAGTTCAAACCATCCGGTGAGCATGGTATTTTTCTCGGCAGCTCTCTGGAAAGCATTCCTTTCTTCGGATTCGGCAAAATAGACGGGCTGCAGGTTTTCCAAATGAACCGGTAGTCGTATGATGGAGTGCGACTTAGAATGCATTCTTTTTTCAAACAGCCTCCACGCTGCTTCAGGGGCAGACACGTATCTTGCATTTAAGAAGCATTTGATCTCGTCCCACATTAAAGTTCTATCTCCAGATTCTTCCAGAACAACTTTAGCTGCATCATGACCCTTGTACACGTATTTAAACAAATGAAGCAAAACTGAGCAGGCAGTTGTAAGTACGTATGTTGGCAAAAAACTCTTCAGAAAACGGGTGGTTCCCATTCATTAAATTGTGCCATTCTTCTGGATATCTTCTTTCAGCTTCGACAATTTTCCCATTGTTACAGCAGTGCATGTATCTTCCTCTTGCATTCCTTTCTCCCGTAAAGAACAATCCGTTGCAGAGATCGCAGGAAGCTTCCATTGAACCGGCGCTGTGTTGCTCAACATAAACTTCGAGTACACATCTTCCTGCATTGTGAAGAGTGCTGCGTGAACGTTGTGCTGCATTCATGCGTAGCCTGTCTTCACCGATTTTATGGAGCTGCATACTTCAACGTTTATGTGGGCGTTGTACTTTTTCGATAAATACGGATTGTAAGGAACGACCCATCTGTTATCGATGGCATGACCCTTGATCACGATAAAGTTTCCATCGTCCCTTCTTCTGTAGAGTGGGTAGCCATTCACGTTCTCTTTAGTTTCTGCCTGAAACGGTTTCGGAAATCCTTTCGAACATACACCATCACTCATGCAGGGAGAGTTTCTATTCAGTTCACCGCAGGGTCCGTGAATCATCGATGACTTCACAATGTTGTGTAGCTCCGGATGTCGAGTAGCATCTGGAAGTTCAGCACACACCAGCGAGTCGATGCACTCTGCATCTCTTATTTTGTCTTCTTCCGCTAAAAACAACAAAAGGTGCATATGAGGCAATCCTCTCTTCTGAAATTCGATGACGTGTATATCTGCAATGGTCGCACCTAAGATGTGATTCTTTGTCAAATCTTGCATCAAAGCCGTTTTCTTCAGGTCAAATACCCTCGAAACGATGTCCGGGCGATCGTGAGCCTTCTGTGCTGGGAATAAGTTTTCTGTTATTTCCGGCCATTTAGGGTTGCACGTGAAAGTCAAAAACAGATCCGGTTTACCAAAGTCGCGCACAATGGCCATCGAGTCCTGATAGTTTTGCTGCATGCAGCGAGGGCTTCCTATAAACGTTGACGGAAGTATAACCGGTATTCCAGGGCGGACGCCCGTCTCTTGACCAACTCTGTAAATGTGATCGGCAAGACCCATGTAAGTTTCCACTCTCAGATTCGTCTGATGGCTCCGGAGGTACGCAATCCTGTTGCCTTCAACTTTTACGTATGCATCCACGAGATACTGCTGAAACAATTTCCGGCCATACAAAATCGGGTTGTAGCAATCTCGTCGTACGGACACCCTGTGACTGTAAAACTGTAACTCTGTGTATTGCTGTCCGACTCTGAAACCTTGCTCGCCGTGAGGAAAGAAAAGTACGTACGTCATGGGTTGGATTTAAGGTACTGATGTTGATGAGACCGCCACCTCTCGGATGGATCACGATGTCTCGGTTTCGATGGAGGAGCGCCGTCCGTACTCTTGAAGACGACTGCAACTTCATTTTCTTTCGGAGCATTGTAACGTCCCCTGTGCTCGCCTGCAGCAACACTTTCACCCTTGATGTACATGCGGATATCCGCAGCAGTTTCGGCACCTTGCTCTCGTACAGTTTCTTCTTCGAATTTCTTCAGCATCTTGTAGGCTTCCGCATATGGATTAACGTTCCTTAAAACTGTGTCCACCTGTCTCAGGAGTTCGGCGTTCAGGGCAACATTTCCAAATATGTTCATTCTCTGCCTGAGGGCTTGATCCGAATCTAAAATGTACAGCTGAGCATACTGTTCTTGACCGGGATGAGGCGGATGAAGGTGGCTCGTTCGATGATATATGGCACCGTGAATCCTGAAGCACTAGGGACCCGAACACGAAGGCATTTCTATATTGGCACCCAATGAAGCAAAACTGAGCAGGCAGTTGTAAGTACGTATGTTGGCAAAAAACTCTTCAGAAAACGGGTGGTTCCCATTCATTAAATTGTGCCATTCTTCTGGATATCTTCTTTCAGCTTCGACAATTTTCCCATTGTTACAGCAGTGCATGTATCTTCCTCTTGCATTCCTTTCTCCCGTAAAGAACAATCCGTTGCAGAGATCGCAGGAAGCTTTAGCTGCATCATGACCCTTGTACACGTATTTAAACAAATACTTCACCGATTTTATGGAGCTGCATACTTCAACGTTTATGTGGGCGTTGTACTTTTTCGATAAATACGGATTGTAAGGAACGACCCATCTGTTATCGATGGCATGACCCTTGATCACGATAAAGTTTCCATCGTCCCTTCTTCTGTAGAGTGGGTAGCCATTCACGTTCTCTTTCGTTTCTGCCTGAAACGGTTTCGGAAATCCTTTCGAACATACACCATCACTCATGCAGGGAGAGTTTCTATTCAGTTCACCGCAGGGTCCGTGAATCATCGATGACTTCACAATGTTGTGTAGCTCCGGATGTCGAGTAGCATCTGGAAGTTCAGCACACACCAGCGAGTCGATGCACTCTGCATCTCTTATTTTGTCTTCTTCCGCTAAAAACAACAAAAGGTGCATATGAGGCAATCCTCTCTTCTGAAATTCGATGACGTGTATATCTGCAATGGTCGCACCTAAGATGTGATTCTTTGTCAAATCTTGCATCAAAGCCGTTTTCTTCAGGTCAAATACCCTCGAAACGATGTCCGGGCGATCGTGAGCCTTCTGTGCTGGGAATAAGTTTTCTGTTATTTCCGGCCATTTAGGGTTGCACGTGAAAGTCAAAAACAGATCCGGTTTACCAAAGTCGCGCACAATGGCCATCGAGTCCTGATAGTTTTGCTGCATGCAGCGAGGGCTTCCTATAAACGTTGACGGAAGTATAACCGGTATTCCAGGGCGGACGCCCGTCTCTTGACCAACTCTGTAAATGTGATCGGCAAGACCCATGTAAGTTTCCACTCTCAGATTCGTCTGATGGCTCCGGAGGTACGCAATCCTGTTGCCTTCAACTTTTACGTATGCATCCACGAGATACTGCTGAAACAATTTCCGGCCATACAAAATCGGGTTGTAGCAATCTCGTCGTACGGACACCCTGTGACTGTAAAACTGTAACTCTGTGTATTGCTGTCCGAATCTGAATCCTTGCTCGCCGTGAGGAAAGAAAAGTACGTACGTCATGGGTTGGATTTAAGGTACTGATGTTGATGAGACCGCCACCTCTCGGATGGATCACGATGTCTCGGTTTCGATGGAGGAGCGCCGTCCGTACTCTTGAAGACGACTGCAACTTCATTTTCTTTCGGAGCATTGTAACGTCCCCTGTGCCCGCCTGCAGCAACACTTTCACCCTTGATGTACATGCGGATATCCGCAGCAGTTTCGGCACCTTGCTCTCGTACAGTTTCTTCTTCGAATTCCTTCAGCATCTTGTAGGCTTCCGCATATGGATTAACGTTCCTTAAAACTGTGTCCAACTGTCTCAGGAGTTCGGCGTTCAGGGCAACATTTCCAAATATGTTCATTCTCTGCCTGAGGGCTTGATCCGAATCTAAAATGTACAGCTGAGCATACTGTTCTTGACCGGGATGAGGCGGATGAAGGTGGCTCGTTCGATGATATATGGCACCGTGAATCCTGAAGCAGTAGGGACCCGAACACGAAGGCATTTCTATATTGGCACCCAATGAAGCAAAACTGAGCAGGCAGTTGTAAGTACGTATGTTGGCAAAAAACTCTTCAGAAAACGGGTGGTTCCCATTCATTAAATTGTGCCATTCTTCTGGATATCTTCTTTCAGCTTCGACAATTTTCCCATTGTTACAGCAGTGCATGTATCTTCCTCTTGCATTCCTTTCTCCCGTAAAGAACAATCCGTTGCAGAGATCGCAGGAAGCTTCCATTGAACCGGCGCTGTGTTCCTCAACATAAACTTCGAGTCCACATCTTCCTGCATTGTGAAGAGTGCTGCGTGAACGTTGTGCTGCATTCATGCGTAGCCTGTCTTCTCGTACGGACATTGTTTCTTCGGATAGGACTTGTCTGTGGCGTGCAGCGTCTCGCGTTCTTCGTGTAGCAGCGTCCTCTTCCGACTCTTCCGCTCGAACTTGACGATGACGATGAGAGTCCAGTCTGTGCCTCCTACTGGTTTCTTCTTCACTTTCTTGAGCACGCAAATTTTCTTGACATTGGGATTGCCTGCTGAGTCTCCTAATGGTTTCTTGTTCCGTTTCTGCAGCACGTAAATTTTCTTGATGTTGAGCTTTCCTGCCGAGTCTCGTAGCGGTTTCTTCTTCCGCTTCTTGAGCGCGTAGGTTTGCTTGCCGACGCGCTTGCGTGCTCAGTCTCGCAGCAGTTTCTTCTTCATTTTCTGCAGCTCGCCGTAAACTCTGTGCTTCAGCTCTTCGTCTTCTTGATGCATCTCCTGTAATGCCTCTTTTCCGTTTCGGCATTTCAGTACGTTAAAAAAAGCTCTACTAAAATATTAACTCGACTCAAAAAATTGACTACGCAGATGAAAGAAAAAAATTGCTCATTAAACCAATACTGCTGGAAAAAAAATTAATGCATTCTATATGTATACAACACAAATTTTAAAATAATCCTAGACTAAATGAAAAATTTTCCACTTAAGAGCAAATTAATTTTAAAAAATCAAAAATGTAAAACAAAAACTTCCCTGTTAAAAAATTGCTGGCAAATAAGAAATAATATGGGTAATATTATGAAAAATTCCAAGCACAGATAAAAATTATGAAAATATTTCTAATAATTAGGTCAATCTGAGAACAATGCACATAAACAGAAAATGAAAACCTAAACACAAAATAAATAAAAGGTATAAATACAAATATAAATTAGGAACTTCTGAAATCAATTCTGAAATTCAAATAACAAACCTAACAAAATAACAAATCTAATAAAATATAGAACATTCGATCGCCTTAATACGATAATTGTTATCGCACACAGGAAAATGTCAAAAATATAAAATGTAAATGCAATTTATCGAGCAACAATAACAGAAATATAAAACACGAATGAATAGATCTTTAAAAAAATACAAAATAATACATTAAATATATAAAGAGAGTCACCAAGTTAATGTTCCGAAGAATTCTCAAGTTCTAAACTAACAGGAGCATATAAAAGTCTAAAATACTACTTTAAATTACTAAAACTACAAATATAAATGCAAAAAACAATCAAATATCCTGTAAATAGAAATAAAGATTAAGTGCAATGAGTAATAATAAGAATATTTACGAAATTTGAAATGCTGGAAAAAATTGCGGCGGTCTCCTTCCAAATCCAAAATTCGTAAATAAATTTTTTGTTGCCAAACCAGGAAACTAAACTTTTGATTCTATTTGATCTGTTGCCAGACCGGGAAACAAAACTTTTTATTTTATCTATGACGTCATTTACTCGACTTATCAAGGGCATAAACCAATCTACATTCAACTAACGACAACTAAATGAAGAGAATGTTTCTATTTTTAGTTTTATTTTAGCTTTTCAGTTTATTCCTTTAAGTTATTTTAATTTTTTATTCTTAGTTTGTTAGTGGCGAACGGCCTTGGCGTTCGCATAGCATTTTTATCTCCGACGACTGCCGAGACTGTTGCCACTCGGAACACTGAGTGCCGAAATTATTGTTTTCGCAGTTTTTAATTAATAACTCCGCCGATTATTGTCGTACGAAGATGGGACCGGTATCGATGGATTCGTTGATTTTTTTCGAATCCGGAGATATGCGTTTCGAATTCCAACTCGGCGCCGTTCCCAAGTTATTCGAGAAAAACGAATTTGGCACTCGGCCAAATCCCTAAAACAGGGAAAACGGGTGAAAGAAAGTGCAAAACGTAGGGAAACGTAGGGGGAAAAGCAGTTTTTAATTAATATCTCGGCTGATTAAAGTCGCACGAAGATGCCGATGGTCAATCCGGCGAGCCACGGGCATTCTGAATCCAACGGTACCTTCCGCTAAGCTCTACACCCAGCCGTTCCCGAGGAGATGATGTTACAAACACACAAACAGACAGAGGCACACAGATTTTAATAGTATAGATTAATAGTATAGACTAGCGGGCAAGCCCGCAAGCTGAGCGGGCTGAAGCCCATTACTTCAGGGGACGGATGCCTTCGTGGTATTCGAAAGTTGAACCGAACTAACAGTGTACAGCGATTTTACATTTGCTGCGCCCGCTTTATTAAAGTATGCATGCAGTATTTTCTCCATGCGGAAAATCACGAAAACACACTTGCAGCCAGCCCGCTCGCCGGGATTAGAAAGTTGGACCGAACTACCAGTGTTGAGCGAATTAACAGCTCAGCCGCTTGTACGAAGTGTAATCGCGAAAATTTTCGGGTGTGATATTCCAATAGTATACTCGTTAAAATTCCTTTATTTAAATTCTTTTTGGTAAACTCCAACTTCTTTCTATAAATTTTATACTTAACATCTCTTTTGTAATTATGTTTCATAACAGTAAATATATACTGGCATTTAAATGCCTGTAAAATTGTAGAAAACATTTAAAAGCATTATTTTACAATTTTTTCATTCTCGGAAGTAATACTTTTAACTGCGAGCAAACCTTTGATCTTAGTCGTAACTGTAACTGCTTTCGGTGGCGTTTGTTTACATTTTTCAAGCGTCGGTTTCCGTCAGTTATCTTTGTTTACCTTCTAAAAATGTTCTTCGAAGGGTCTTCTAAGACTCTTGATAATATTTTAGTCGTGAATTTGTTCTATTTTGATTATACTGGTAAATTTCTTTCGTTTTACGTATGCTATCATAATGCATACTATTAGCAAGTAGTATCATAAACCCAAAGCATCAGTGGTTCTAAAATAAAACTCGTGCATGTGTGAAGAATATTCATGGCAGATGGTCATTTGTAGATGCTGTTACTGCAGAAAAAATTGCTGACACTTAAAAAATAAATCTCCTTTAGCGGATATGACAAATGATGAAAGTCCAGCGTGAAAATCAATTGTGAATACAACTGCGAGTGTAAAGGCAGCTGAGTTGAAAACAACTTTTCAATCTACATTAAATTCTAATCAAAATGTGAGTGAAATGTGTTCCTATATTTTAATGAACAGCGAAATGTTTGTTGCATAATGCTACAACAGTTCTTCAGATGTAATATGAAAGGGAATGTTTGGCTATTGAACTCATTTGCAAATTGTATAAGAAGGTTTTAATTTTAAAAAATCAAAAATTGTAAAACCAAAACTTGCAAATTGTAAAATTGCTGATAAATAACAGAATGTTAAATAATATGTGCAATGCTATGGAAATTCTAAGAACAGATAACAATTATCAAAATATTTTGAATAATTAGGCAATGACCACAGGAAGTGTCATTTTTACCTCCGTGTGTAAAGTAGTGGTGTAGCGTATTCAGCTACGGCAAAGCACTCGAGTGCAATCTGCCTAAGGGGAGGGATGCCTTCTTGTCGGCTTTTTAAGGGAAAGTGGGTCGTATGCGCATGGGGAAAATAACAAAAACATCCATGCAGCCACCCCATTCACTGGGATTCGAATGTTGGGTGTTTGTAAAAGACGCAACTTTGTGGAACAAACTCATTTGCTCATTACAGTCCTATCCCTCGAGTATATCAAATATCATGTGAATCATGCCCATGTCTTGCATCTGCTGCACACCTTGTTCCATCATTGTGTGGATATAGCTCATATTGTGTCAATAGTGTTTTATGTATCCAATATCCCCTGTATATACATTTGAAAATATATATGTACATATATATAAACAAAATTAGTTTGTCGCCTGTTTTTATCGCATTCAAAATAAATAAATAACAGAAAATAATTTTTAAAAATCTACCGAGTAAGTATTGCAGATGGGCGGGCTGCACCCACTCAATTATTTACTGGTCTCTAAAATAGTTTCTGTGTGAAATTTGTGGAAATATTTTATATTTAAATGAAAAACAGAAAAATAATTTTAAATCTATGATTAAAATTGTTTTTCTCACTTTCGTTATTATTAACACGAAACCGAAGGGACTTATGAATTTTTTCGTGTTAAAGGATATTGGGAAAAAAAAAAAAAAAAAAAAAACATTTTCAACAAAATTAAGTTTATTAGAGTACATTTTATTTGCACAGATATGCATATAGGCATGTATTTAATAAAAAATCAATGAAACAAAATCATCCATAAGAACTGCATTATTCATTTCGTTTTCTTTGTCGGAATCCGCATTAATGATATTTTTTTTAGCTTTGAACAAACTCCAAAATGTCCTTGTCTCCCATTATTGGGGCTGTACACACATTATCATGAAGTACTGCAACTGTTGTTCTTTGGATAACACAGTAGGGCAGTACGCAGAAACTTTTCCAAACGTTTCATAAAATGTCGGTCGTGTGAACCCGTAAAATATTTTACTGTACCTATGTCTATAAAAGACACAACTTTGGGAAAGACATTACAGGCCTATCCCTTGAGTATATTAAATATCATGCAAAACAAAATATTTTATATGAATGAAATCAGTTATTGCGTCAATAGTTCAAAGAAAAACAAAAAATAATTTTTTAAATCTACCGAGTAAGTACGCCAGATGGGCGAGCTACAATCCGTATTTATCTGAAAAGAAAATAATAATAATAATAATAATAATAATAATAATTACTTAGTTATAAGTTTATACTAAACTCAAAAACTTGCACAGAAAAAAAAAAATTGTAAACAGAAAAAATTGGTGGGCTTTTGACGGCATGAACTGCCTGACACCTGGGGTCTCCTCTGCAACCTCATCGACCAGGGGGTTATTTTTTCTCCCAGGTATCAGCCCCTTCCCTGGTCTGCTGTTACAGAATCATAGACAAAATTGCATCACTATATATAAATATGTATATATATATATATATATATATATTGATGCAATTGTAAATATATATACACACACACACACAATTAAGATATATATATATTTGTGCGTGTTTACAAAAATGCATGCAATGAATAAGAAAAATTATTTACATCTGAAAAGAAAAATTTGCATGTTCTATGTACACCTGAAAAGAAAAACATTTTAATTTTAATGAAATCATTTCTATATACACCTGAAAAAAAGTATTTACAAGTTCTATGTACATCTGAAAAGAAATGTATAAAAACATTTTAATTTGAATCAAATTATTTCTATATACACCTGAAAAAGAAATATTTTTATGTCATTGCAATCAGTTCCATAAATACCTAAAAAAGAAAAATACATAAAACGTTTTAAAATTAATGAACGCAATTGTATGTAGACCTGAAAAGGAAAATTTATAAAAAATATTTACAACATTGAAAAAATAATACAGCTTCCGATTGCCTAACTACTCCAAATTCCACTTTTTAACGACAGACATAAAAGCTGACTAATGCATAATTCTCAAATTATTTCAGCTTCATCTTGACTTGCTTCAATTTATCCCAGTCATCCAAAAATCTAAAATCTTTTTCATTTTTGCTTTGGCTTGATTAACTTCATTTTGTGTTGCAAAAATTTCACTGTTTCAATGTCTCGAGTAACTTTTTTTACTGCAGAACCTCCCTGTAAACAATATTTCTTGTGAATACTTTAGAACATGCGGGTATCAAACGGCCTTGCTTCTTGGTGTCTTTCACTAAAACACGAACATTCCTCATAGACGAACACCTTGAAAAAGCTACATAAAGCATTCCATGACTGAAAACTGGTAGCGGTAAATAAATTCCAACTTTCTTAAGCGTCTGTCCCTGTGACTTATTAATAGTCATACAAAATGCAAGCCTGATAGGAAACTGTCTTCGCTTGAGCTGAAAGGGGAGGTTTGAATCTGATGGTGAAAGTTCAACACGTGGAATGAAAACTCTCGATCCAGCATTCTGTCCAGAGATGACTTCAACATCTAAAATGTTTGGCATAATTCTCTTCACAATGAGCCTTGTTCCGTTGCAGAGTCCAAGCGATGGATGTAGATTTCGTAGAAGCATAACTATAACTCCAACTTTCAAATTCAGACGATGAGGTGGCATTCCAGAAGGCGTCAAGCTGTGGATGAAATCCAGCTGATACGTTTCTTGTTCTTCTTCGTCATCGCAAATAACCGAGTCTGCACTGTAGTGCGTGAAAACTTGACCTGGAAACGTGGAAAGAATTTCTTCATTAAGCTTCAGAGCTTCCTCGTTCTTTGGACATAAAATCGCTTTACTGGCCAAGTCTTGTAAGTCGAATTCATTACCGCAGCCAAACATTTCTTCTACTATCGATCTGTTGACCACACACAAAGATGGAATTTCAATAATGTCTTCGTCCAAGCCACTATCATTTCTAAGACGACCGTCTCCCAACTGCAGAAGACATTCTGAAAATTCTTGTTCTTCCGGATTCAATCGCATATTGGTGGAAAGCGTGCACTGTTTGAAATGTGGCCACAAAAAGGAGTTCCTGAGGCAGCTCTCGATCGCAGAAGTTCGGTTTCCATGTGCGACAACAGGTAATGTTTGTCTCCAGTCACCTCCTAAAACTAAGGTTTTACCGCCAAAAGGAACATCCAGTCCGGTCAAGTCTCTCAGCAATCTGTCGACAGCTTCCAAAGCGTAATGAGGCGTCATGGTGCATTCATCCCATATGAAAAGTTTCGCAGTCTTCAAGTACCTTCCTTCAGCGCTATCTTGTCTCACACGGCACGAAGAATTTTCCAGAAGTGGAACGGGCAACTTGAAAGTAGAGTGTACAGTTCTTCCACCGGTCAACAGCACAGCAGCAATACCTGTCCACGCAACGGGAATGGCAACGTGGCCCATTCCTCGAACAGCATGAAGGATCGTCCTAAAAAGGAAAGTTTTTCCAGCTCCGGCAAACGCATTAACACAAAATGTCTTCGGTGTGTTAGGATTCTCATCTCGTACAGCTTCCAAAACCGAGTCGTAAACTAATTTCTGTTCAGGATTCAACATCAAGTTCAACACTTCGGCTTGTTCGTTTTCATACTGGACATCGAACTGCGGGACTTCGAGAGAAACAGCATCAGTCAATGTTGGTTGCGGGAGACCAAGAGAACATAGCGAAACATTGTGCACTTCTAACTGGTCTTCTATACTTCTCAGTGCAAGGCTGAAACTGTCTTCTAAGGAGTAAGATCTCGCAAAATCTTCAGAAAGGGACTCTTTGAATTCATTCCACAAAGCGACGGGTTCCGCAGGGTTGCAGAAAACACAGATGAAGCAAAAAAGCTGTCTTAGCTGCGGTGGCATTTGAAAAGCTGATGCTTCTGCCAGAGTATTTTTCCATTCTTCGTCGTCTTGCAGCAGATGCCTTGCACGGCAGGCTTCCTTGAACGTTGAATACTCCACACCTTCGTAAGTTCTTGAGTCGGCAAAACTCTTCGCTCCTTTAACGTGACACAGCAGCAACCTCAGATGGAAACGCTCAACATCTTTCGGGCTAACAGAATACATTCTTGAAATGATGTAATCTCCAAGTCTAACTCGTGTCTGCCAGGCATGATTCCTCCAGGTGAAATGTTTAGGAATTTCGGCATACGCTTCGGGAACTGTCCTGTTCAGTTCAAACCATCCGGTGAGCATGGTATTTTTCTCGGCAGCTCTCTGGAAAGCATTCCTTTCTTCGGATTCGGCAAAATAGACGGGCTGCAGGTTTTCCAAATGAACCGGTAGTCGTATGATGGAGTGCGACTTAGAATGCATTCTTTTTTCAAACAGCCTCCACGCTGCTTCAGGGGCAGACACGTATCTTGCATTTAAGAAGCATTTGATCTCGTCCCACATTAAAGTTCTATCTCCAGATTCTTCCAGAACAACTTTAGCTGCATCATGACCCTTGTACACGTATTTAAACAAATGAAGCAAAACTGAGCAGGCAGTTGTAAGTACGTATGTTGGCAAAAAACTCTTCAGAAAACGGGTGGTTCCCATTCATTAAATTGTGCCATTCTTCTGGATATCTTCTTTCAGCTTCGACAATTTTCCCATTGTTACAGCAGTGCATGTATCTTCCTCTTGCATTCCTTTCTCCCGTAAAGAACAATCCGTTGCAGAGATCGCAGGAAGCTTCCATTGAACCGGCGCTGTGTTGCTCAACATAAACTTCGAGTACACATCTTCCTGCATTGTGAAGAGTGCTGCGTGAACGTTGTGCTGCATTCATGCGTAGCCTGTCTTCACCGATTTTATGGAGCTGCATACTTCAACGTTTATGTGGGCGTTGTACTTTTTCGATAAATACGGATTGTAAGGAACGACCCATCTGTTATCGATGGCATGACCCTTGATCACGATAAAGTTTCCATCGTCCCTTCTTCTGTAGAGTGGGTAGCCATTCACGTTCTCTTTAGTTTCTGCCTGAAACGGTTTCGGAAATCCTTTCGAACATACACCATCACTCATGCAGGGAGAGTTTCTATTCAGTTCACCGCAGGGTCCGTGAATCATCGATGACTTCACAATGTTGTGTAGCTCCGGATGTCGAGTAGCATCTGGAAGTTCAGCACACACCAGCGAGTCGATGCACTCTGCATCTCTTATTTTGTCTTCTTCCGCTAAAAACAACAAAAGGTGCATATGAGGCAATCCTCTCTTCTGAAATTCGATGACGTGTATATCTGCAATGGTCGCACCTAAGATGTGATTCTTTGTCAAATCTTGCATCAAAGCCGTTTTCTTCAGGTCAAATACCCTCGAAACGATGTCCGGGCGATCGTGAGCCTTCTGTGCTGGGAATAAGTTTTCTGTTATTTCCGGCCATTTAGGGTTGCACGTGAAAGTCAAAAACAGATCCGGTTTACCAAAGTCGCGCACAATGGCCATCGAGTCCTGATAGTTTTGCTGCATGCAGCGAGGGCTTCCTATAAACGTTGACGGAAGTATAACCGGTATTCCAGGGCGGACGCCCGTCTCTTGACCAACTCTGTAAATGTGATCGGCAAGACCCATGTAAGTTTCCACTCTCAGATTCGTCTGATGGCTCCGGAGGTACGCAATCCTGTTGCCTTCAACTTTTACGTATGCATCCACGAGATACTGCTGAAACAATTTCCGGCCATACAAAATCGGGTTGTAGCAATCTCGTCGTACGGACACCCTGTGACTGTAAAACTGTAACTCTGTGTATTGCTGTCCGACTCTGAAACCTTGCTCGCCGTGAGGAAAGAAAAGTACGTACGTCATGGGTTGGATTTAAGGTACTGATGTTGATGAGACCGCCACCTCTCGGATGGATCACGATGTCTCGGTTTCGATGGAGGAGCGCCGTCCGTACTCTTGAAGACGACTGCAACTTCATTTTCTTTCGGAGCATTGTAACGTCCCCTGTGCTCGCCTGCAGCAACACTTTCACCCTTGATGTACATGCGGATATCCGCAGCAGTTTCGGCACCTTGCTCTCGTACAGTTTCTTCTTCGAATTTCTTCAGCATCTTGTAGGCTTCCGCATATGGATTAACGTTCCTTAAAACTGTGTCCACCTGTCTCAGGAGTTCGGCGTTCAGGGCAACATTTCCAAATATGTTCATTCTCTGCCTGAGGGCTTGATCCGAATCTAAAATGTACAGCTGAGCATACTGTTCTTGACCGGGATGAGGCGGATGAAGGTGGCTCGTTCGATGATATATGGCACCGTGAATCCTGAAGCAGTAGGGACCCGAACACGAAGGCATTTCTATATTGGCACCCAATGAAGCAAAACTGAGCAGGCAGTTGTAAGTACGTATGTTGGCAAAAAACTCTTCAGAAAACGGGTGGTTCCCATTCATTAAATTGTGCCATTCTTCTGGATATCTTCTTTCAGCTTCGACAATTTTCCCATTGTTACAGCAGTGCATGTATCTTCCTCTTGCATTCCTTTCTCCCGTAAAGAACAATCCGTTGCAGAGATCGCAGGAAGCTTCCATTGAACCGGCGCTGTGTTGCTCAACATAAACTTCGAGTCCACATCTTCCTGCATTGTGAAGAGTGCTGCGTGAACGTTGTGCTGCATTCATGCGTAGCCTGTCTTCTCGTACGGACATTGTTTCTTCGGATAGGACTTGTCTGTGGCGTGCAGCGTCTCGCGTTCTTCGTGTAGCAGCGTCCTCTTCCGACTCTTC
Source organism: Stegodyphus dumicola (assembly GCF_044657685.1). Classification (NCBI taxonomy): domain Eukaryota; kingdom Metazoa; phylum Arthropoda; class Arachnida; order Araneae; family Eresidae; genus Stegodyphus; species Stegodyphus dumicola. The sequence goes on along the minus strand of NC_140772.1, from coordinate 190,427,451 downwards.
CGCTCGAACTTGACGATGACGATGAGAGTCCAGTCTGTGCCTCCTACTGGTTTCTTCTTCACTTTCTTGAGCACGCAAATTTTCTTGACATTGGGATTGCCTGCTGAGTCTCCTAATGGTTTCTTGTTCCGTTTCTGCAGCACGTAAATTTTCTTGATGTTGAGCTTTCCTGCCGAGTCTCGTAGCGGTTTCTTCTTCCGCTTCTTGAGCGCGTAGGTTTGCTTGCCGACGCGCTTGCGTGCTCAGTCTCGCAGCAGTTTCTTCTTCATTTTCTGCAGCTCGCCGTAAACTCTGTGCTTCAGCTCTTCGTCTTCTTGATGCATCTCCTGTAATGCCTCTTTTCCGTTTCGGCATTTCAGTACGTTAAAAAAAGCTCTACTAAAATATTAACTCGACTCAAAAAATTGACTACGCAGATGAAAGAAAAAAATTGCTCATTAAACCAATACTGCTGGAAAAAAAATTAATGCATTCTATATGTATACAACACAAATTTTAAAATAATCCTAGACTAAATGAAAAATTTTCCACTTAAGAGCAAATTAATTTTAAAAAATCAAAAATGTAAAACAAAAACTTCCCTGTTAAAAAATTGCTGGCAAATAAGAAATAAGATGGGTAATATTATGAAAAATTCCAAGCACAGATAAAAATTATGAAAATATTTCTAATAATTAGGTCAATCTGAGAACAGTCTCGCAGCAGTTTCTTCTTCATTTTCTGCAGCTCGTCGTAAACTCTGTGCTTCAGCTCTTCGTCTTCTTGATGCATCTCCTGTAATGCCTCTTTTCCGTTTCGGCATTTCAGTACGTTAAAAAAAGCACTACTAAAATATTAACTCGACTCAAAAAATTGACTACGCAGATGAAAGAAAAAAATTGCTCATTAAACCAATACTGCTGGAAAAAAAATTAATGCATTCTATATGTATACAACACAAATTTTAAAATAATCCTAGACTAAATGAAAAATTTTCCACTTAAGAGCAAATTAATTTTAAAAAATCAAAAATGTAAAACAAAAACTTCCCTGTTAAAAAATTGCTGGCAAATAAGGAATAATATGGGTAATATTATGAAAAATTCCAAGCACAGATAAAAATTATGAAAATATTTCTAATAATTAGGTCAATCTGAGAACAATGCACATAAACAGAAAATGAAAACCTAAACACAAAATAAATAAAAGGTATAAATACAAATATAAATTAGGAACTTCTGAAATCAATTCTGAAATTCAAATAACAAACCTAACAAAATAACAAATCTAATAAAATATAGAACATTCGATCGCCTTAATACGATAATTGTTATCGCACACAGGAAAATGTCAAAAATATAAAATGTAAATGCAATTTATCGAGCAACAATAACAGAAATATAAAACACGAATGAATAGATCTTTAAAAAAATACAAAATAATACATTAAATATATAAAGAGAGTCACCAAGTTAATGTTCCGAAGAATTCTCAAGTTCTAAACTAACAGGAGCATATAAAAGTCTAAAATACTACTTTAAATTACTAAAACTACAAATATAAATGCAAAAAACAATCAAATATCCTGTAAATAGAAATAAAGATTAAGTGCAATGAGTAATAATAAGAATATTTACGAAATTTGAAATGCTGGAAAAAATTGCGGCGGTCTCCTTCCAAATCCAAAATTCGTAAATAAATTTTTTGTTGCCAAACCAGGAAACTAAACTTTTGATTCTATTTGATCTGTTGCCAGACCGGGAAACAAAACTTTTTATTTTATCTATGACGTCATTTACTCGACTTATCAAGGGCATAAACCAATCTACATTCAACTAACGACAACTAAATGAAGAGAATGTTTCTATTTTTAGTTTTATTTTAGCTTTTCAGTTTATTCCTTTAAGTTATTTTAATTTTTTATTCTTAGTTTGTTAGTGGCGAACGGCCTTGGCGTTCGCATAGCATTTTTATCTCCGACGACTGCCGAGACTGTTGCCACTCGGAACACTGAGTGCCGAAATTATTGTTTTCGCAGTTTTTAATTAATAACTCCGCCGATTATTGTCGTACGAAGATGGGACCGGTATCGATGGATTCGTTGATTTTTTTCGAATCCGGAGATATGCGTTTCGAATTCCAACTCGGCGCCGTTCCCAAGTTATTCGAGAAAAACGAATTTGGCACTCGGCCAAATCCCTAAAACAGGGAAAACGGGTGAAAGAAAGTGCAAAACGTAGGGAAACGTAGGGGGAAAAGCAGTTTTTAATTAATATCTCGGCTGATTAAAGTCGCACGAAGATGCCGATGGTCAATCCGGCGAGCCACGGGCATTCTGAATCCAACGGTACCTTCCGCTAAGCTCTACACCCAGCCGTTCCCGAGGAGATGATGTTACAAACACACAAACAGACAGAGGCACACAGATTTTAATAGTATAGATTAATAGTATAGACTAGCGGGCAAGCCCGCAAGCTGAGCGGGCTGAAGCCCATTACTTCAGGGGACGGATGCCTTCGTGGTATTCGAAAGTTGAACCGAACTAACAGTGTACAGCGATTTTACATTTGCTGCGCCCGCTTTATTAAAGTATGCATGCAGTATTTTCTCCATGCGGAAAATCACGAAAACACACTTGCAGCCAGCCCGCTCGCCGGGATTAGAAAGTTGGACCGAACTACCAGTGTTGAGCGAATTAACAGCTCAGCCGCTTGTACGAAGTGTAATCGCGAAAATTTTCGGGTGTGATATTCCAATAGTATACTCGTTAAAATTCCTTTATTTAAATTCTTTTTGGTAAACTCCAACTTCTTTCTATAAATTTTATACTTAACATCTCTTTTGTAATTATGTTTCATAACAGTAAATATATACTGGCATTTAAATGCCTGTAAAATTGTAGAAAACATTTAAAAGCATTATTTTACAATTTTTTCATTCTCGGAAGTAATACTTTTAACTGCGAGCAAACCTTTGATCTTAGTCGTAACTGTAACTGCTTTCGGTGGCGTTTGTTTACATTTTTCAAGCGTCGGTTTCCGTCAGTTATCTTTGTTTACCTTCTAAAAATGTTCTTCGAAGGGTCTTCTAAGACTCTTGATAATATTTTAGTCGTGAATTTGTTCTATTTTGATTATACTGGTAAATTTCTTTCGTTTTACGTATGCTATCATAATGCATACTATTAGCAAGTAGTATCATAAACCCAAAGCATCAGTGGTTCTAAAATAAAACTCGTGCATGTGTGAAGAATATTCATGGCAGATGGTCATTTGTAGATGCTGTTACTGCAGAAAAAATTGCTGACACTTAAAAAATAAATCTCCTTTAGCGGATATGACAAATGATGAAAGTCCAGCGTGAAAATCAATTGTGAATACAACTGCGAGTGTAAAGGCAGCTGAGTTGAAAACAACTTTTCAATCTACATTAAATTCTAATCAAAATGTGAGTGAAATGTGTTCCTATATTTTAATGAACAGCGAAATGTTTGTTGCATAATGCTACAACAGTTCTTCAGATGTAATATGAAAGGGAATGTTTGGCTATTGAACTCATTTGCAAATTGTATAAGAAGGTTTTAATTTTAAAAAATCAAAAATTGTAAAACCAAAACTTGCAAATTGTAAAATTGCTGATAAATAACAGAATGTTAAATAATATGTGCAATGCTATGGAAATTCTAAGAACAGATAACAATTATCAAAATATTTTGAATAATTAGGCAATGACCACAGGAAGTGTCATTTTTACCTCCGTGTGTAAAGTAGTGGTGTAGCGTATTCAGCTACGGCAAAGCACTCGAGTGCAATCTGCCTAAGGGGAGGGATGCCTTCTTGTCGGCTTTTTAAGGGAAAGTGGGTCGTATGCGCATGGGGAAAATAACAAAAACATCCATGCAGCCACCCCATTCACTGGGATTCGAATGTTGGGTGTTTGTAAAAGACGCAACTTTGTGGAACAAACTCATTTGCTCATTACAGTCCTATCCCTCGAGTATATCAAATATCATGTGAATCATGCCCATGTCTTGCATCTGCTGCACACCTTGTTCCATCATTGTGTGGATATAGCTCATATTGTGTCAATAGTGTTTTATGTATCCAATATCCCCTGTATATACATTTGAAAATATATATGTACATATATATAAACAAAATTAGTTTGTCGCCTGTTTTTATCGCATTCAAAATAAATAAATAACAGAAAATAATTTTTAAAAATCTACCGAGTAAGTATTGCAGATGGGCGGGCTGCACCCACTCAATTATTTACTGGTCTCTAAAATAGTTTCTGTGTGAAATTTGTGGAAATATTTTATATTTAAATGAAAAACAGAAAAATAATTTTAAATCTATGATTAAAATTGTTTTTCTCACTTTCGTTATTATTAACACGAAACCGAAGGGACTTATGAATTTTTTCGTGTTAAAGGATATTGGGAAAAAAAAAAAAAAAAAAAAAAAACATTTTCAACAAAATTAAGTTTATTAGAGTACATTTTATTTGCACAGATATGCATATAGGCATGTATTTAATAAAAAATCAATGAAACAAAATCATCCATAAGAACTGCATTATTCATTTCGTTTTCTTTGTCGGAATCCGCATTAATGATATTTTTTTTAGCTTTGAACAAACTCCAAAATGTCCTTGTCTCCCATTATTGGGGCTGTACACACATTATCATGAAGTACTGCAACTGTTGTTCTTTGGATAACACAGTAGGGCAGTACGCAGAAACTTTTCCAAACGTTTCATAAAATGTCGGTCGTGTGAACCCGTAAAATATTTTACTGTACCTATGTCTATAAAAGACACAACTTTGGGAAAGACATTACAGGCCTATCCCTTGAGTATATTAAATATCATGCAAAACAAAATATTTTATATGAATGAAATCAGTTATTGCGTCAATAGTTCAAAGAAAAACAAAAAATAATTTTTTAAATCTACCGAGTAAGTACGCCAGATGGGCGAGCTACAATCCGTATTTATCTGAAAAGAAAATAATAATAATAATAATAATAATAATAATAATTACTTAGTTATAAGTTTATACTAAACTCAAAAACTTGCACAGAAAAAAAAAAATTGTAAACAGAAAAAATTGGTGGGCTTTTGACGGCATGAACTGCCTGACACCTGGGGTCTCCTCTGCAACCTCATCGACCAGGGGGTTATTTTTTCTCCCAGGTATCAGCCCCTTCCCTGGTCTGCTGTTACAGAATCATAGACAAAATTGCATCACTATATATAAATATGTATATATATATATATATATATATATTGATGCAATTGTAAATATATATACACACACACACACAATTAAGATATATATATATTTGTGCGTGTTTACAAAAATGCATGCAATGAATAAGAAAAATTATTTACATCTGAAAAGAAAAATTTGCATGTTCTATGTACACCTGAAAAGAAAAACATTTTAATTTGAATGAAATCATTTCTATATACACCTGAAAAAAAGTATTTACAAGTTCTATGTACATCTGAAAAGAAATGTATAAAAACATTTTAATTTGAATCAAATTATTTCTATATACACCTGAAAAAGAAATATTTTTATGTCATTGCAATCAGTTCCATAAATACCTAAAAAAGAAAAATACATAAAACGTTTTAAAATTAATGAACGCAATTGTATGTAGACCTGAAAAGGAAAATTTATAAAAAATATTTACAACATTGAAAAAATAATACAGCTTCCGATTGCCTAACTACTCCAAATTCCACTTTTTAACGACAGACATAAAAGCTGACTAATGCATAATTCTCAAATTATTTCAGCTTCATCTTGACTTGCTTCAATTTATCCCAGTCATCCAAAAATCTAAAATCTTTTTCATTTTTGCTTTGGCTTGATTAACTTCATTTTGTGTTGCAAAAATTTCACTGTTTCAATGTCTCGAGTAACTTTTTTTACTGCAGAACCTCCCTGTAAACAATATTTCTTGTGAATACTTTAGAACATGCGGGTATCAAACGGCCTTGCTTCTTGGTGTCTTTCACTAAAACACGAACATTCCTCATAGACGAACACCTTGAAAAAGCTACATAAAGCATTCCATGACTGAAAACTGGTAGCGGTAAATAAATTCCAACTTTCTTAAGCGTCTGTCCCTGTGACTTATTAATAGTCATACAAAATGCAAGCCTGATAGGAAACTGTCTTCGCTTGAGCTGAAAGGGGAGGTTTGAATCTGATGGTGAAAGTTCAACACGTGGAATGAAAACTCTCGATCCAGCATTCTGTCCAGAGATGACTTCAACATCTAAAATGTTTGGCATAATTCTCTTCACAATGAGCCTTGTTCCGTTGCAGAGTCCAAGCGATGGATGTAGATTTCGTAGAAGCATAACTATAACTCCAACTTTCAAATTCAGACGATGAGGTGGCATTCCAGAAGGCGTCAAGCTGTGGATGAAATCCAGCTGATACGTTTCTTGTTCTTCTTCGTCATCGCAAATAACCGAGTCTGCACTGTAGTGCGTGAAAACTTGACCTGGAAACGTGGAAAGAATTTCTTCATTAAGCTTCAGAGCTTCCTCGTTCTTTGGACATAAAATCGCTTTACTGGCCAAGTCTTGTAAGTCGAATTCATTACCGCAGCCAAACATTTCTTCTACTATCGATCTGTTGACCACACACAAAGATGGAATTTCAATAATGTCTTCGTCCAAGCCACTATCATTTCTAAGACGACCGTCTCCCAACTGCAGAAGACATTCTGAAAATTCTTGTTCTTCCGGATTCAATCGCATATTGGTGGAAAGCGTGCACTGTTTGAAATGTGGCCACAAAAAGGAGTTCCTGAGGCAGCTCTCGATCGCAGAAGTTCGGTTTCCATGTGCGACAACAGGTAATGTTTGTCTCCAGTCACCTCCTAAAACTAAGGTTTTACCGCCAAAAGGAACATCCAGTCCGGTCAAGTCTCTCAGCAATCTGTCGACAGCTTCCAAAGCGTAATGAGGCGTCATGGTGCATTCATCCCATATGAAAAGTTTCGCAGTCTTCAAGTACCTTCCTTCAGCGCTATCTTGTCTCACACGGCACGAAGAATTTTCCAGAAGTGGAACGGGCAACTTGAAAGTAGAGTGTACAGTTCTTCCACCGGTCAACAGCACAGCAGCAATACCTGTCCACGCAACGGGAATGGCAACGTGGCCCATTCCTCGAACAGCATGAAGGATCGTCCTAAAAAGGAAAGTTTTTCCAGCTCCGGCAAACGCATTAACACAAAATGTCTTCGGTGTGTTAGGATTCTCATCTCGTACAGCTTCCAAAACCGAGTCGTAAACTAATTTCTGTTCAGGATTCAACATCAAGTTCAACACTTCGGCTTGTTCGTTTTCATACTGGACATCGAACTGCGGGACTTCGAGAGAAACAGCATCAGTCAATGTTGGTTGCGGGAGACCAAGAGAACATAGCGAAACATTGTGCACTTCTAACTGGTCTTCTATACTTCTCAGTGCAAGGCTGAAACTGTCTTCTAAGGAGTAAGATCTCGCAAAATCTTCAGAAAGGGACTCTTTGAATTCATTCCACAAAGCGACGGGTTCCGCAGGGTTGCAGAAAACACAGATGAAGCAAAAAAGCTGTCTTAGCTGCGGTGGCATTTGAAAAGCTGATGCTTCTGCCAGAGTATTTTTCCATTCTTCGTCGTCTTGCAGCAGATGCCTTGCACGGCAGGCTTCCTTGAACGTTGAATACTCCACACCTTCGTAAGTTCTTGAGTCGGCAAAACTCTTCGCTCCTTTAACGTGACACAGCAGCAACCTCAGATGGAAACGCTCAACATCTTTCGGGCTAACAGAATACATTCTTGAAATGATGTAATCTCCAAGTCTAACTCGTGTCTGCCAGGCATGATTCCTCCAGGTGAAATGTTTAGGAATTTCGGCATACGCTTCGGGAACTGTCCTGTTCAGTTCAAACCATCCGGTGAGCATGGTATTTTTCTCGGCAGCTCTCTGGAAAGCATTCCTTTCTTCGGATTCGGCAAAATAGACGGGCTGCAGGTTTTCCAAATGAACCGGTAGTCGTATGATGGAGTGCGACTTAGAATGCATTCTTTTTTCAAACAGCCTCCACGCTGCTTCAGGGGCAGACACGTATCTTGCATTTAAGAAGCATTTGATCTCGTCCCACATTAAAGTTCTATCTCCAGATTCTTCCAGAACAACTTTAGCTGCATCATGACCCTTGTACACGTATTTAAACAAATGAAGCAAAACTGAGCAGGCAGTTGTAAGTACGTATGTTGGCAAAAAACTCTTCAGAAAACGGGTGGTTCCCATTCATTAAATTGTGCCATTCTTCTGGATATCTTCTTTCAGCTTCGACAATTTTCCCATTGTTACAGCAGTGCATGTATCTTCCTCTTGCATTCCTTTCTCCCGTAAAGAACAATCCGTTGCAGAGATCGCAGGAAGCTTCCATTGAACCGGCGCTGTGTTGCTCAACATAAACTTCGAGTACACATCTTCCTGCATTGTGAAGAGTGCTGCGTGAACGTTGTGCTGCATTCATGCGTAGCCTGTCTTCACCGATTTTATGGAGCTGCATACTTCAACGTTTATGTGGGCGTTGTACTTTTTCGATAAATACGGATTGTAAGGAACGACCCATCTGTTATCGATGGCATGACCCTTGATCACGATAAAGTTTCCATCGTCCCTTCTTCTGTAGAGTGGGTAGCCATTCACGTTCTCTTTAGTTTCTGCCTGAAACGGTTTCGGAAATCCTTTCGAACATACACCATCACTCATGCAGGGAGAGTTTCTATTCAGTTCACCGCAGGGTCCGTGAATCATCGATGACTTCACAATGTTGTGTAGCTCCGGATGTCGAGTAGCATCTGGAAGTTCAGCACACACCAGCGAGTCGATGCACTCTGCATCTCTTATTTTGTCTTCTTCCGCTAAAAACAACAAAAGGTGCATATGAGGCAATCCTCTCTTCTGAAATTCGATGACGTGTATATCTGCAATGGTCGCACCTAAGATGTGATTCTTTGTCAAATCTTGCATCAAAGCCGTTTTCTTCAGGTCAAATACCCTCGAAACGATGTCCGGGCGATCGTGAGCCTTCTGTGCTGGGAATAAGTTTTCTGTTATTTCCGGCCATTTAGGGTTGCACGTGAAAGTCAAAAACAGATCCGGTTTACCAAAGTCGCGCACAATGGCCATCGAGTCCTGATAGTTTTGCTGCATGCAGCGAGGGCTTCCTATAAACGTTGACGGAAGTATAACCGGTATTCCAGGGCGGACGCCCGTCTCTTGACCAACTCTGTAAATGTGATCGGCAAGACCCATGTAAGTTTCCACTCTCAGATTCGTCTGATGGCTCCGGAGGTACGCAATCCTGTTGCCTTCAACTTTTACGTATGCATCCACGAGATACTGCTGAAACAATTTCCGGCCATACAAAATCGGGTTGTAGCAATCTCGTCGTACGGACACCCTGTGACTGTAAAACTGTAACTCTGTGTATTGCTGTCCGACTCTGAAACCTTGCTCGCCGTGAGGAAAGAAAAGTACGTACGTCATGGGTTGGATTTAAGGTACTGATGTTGATGAGACCGCCACCTCTCGGATGGATCACGATGTCTCGGTTTCGATGGAGGAGCGCCGTCCGTACTCTTGAAGACGACTGCAACTTCATTTTCTTTCGGAGCATTGTAACGTCCCCTGTGCTCGCCTGCAGCAACACTTTCACCCTTGATGTACATGCGGATATCCGCAGCAGTTTCGGCACCTTGCTCTCGTACAGTTTCTTCTTCGAATTTCTTCAGCATCTTGTAGGCTTCCGCATATGGATTAACGTTCCTTAAAACTGTGTCCACCTGTCTCAGGAGTTCGGCGTTCAGGGCAACATTTCCAAATATGTTCATTCTCTGCCTGAGGGCTTGATCCGAATCTAAAATGTACAGCTGAGCATACTGTTCTTGACCGGGATGAGGCGGATGAAGGTGGCTCGTTCGATGATATATGGCACCGTGAATCCTGAAGCACTAGGGACCCGAACACGAAGGCATTTCTATATTGGCACCCAATGAAGCAAAACTGAGCAGGCAGTTGTAAGTACGTATGTTGGCAAAAAACTCTTCAGAAAACGGGTGGTTCCCATTCATTAAATTGTGCCATTCTTCTGGATATCTTCTTTCAGCTTCGACAATTTTCCCATTGTTACAGCAGTGCATGTATCTTCCTCTTGCATTCCTTTCTCCCGTAAAGAACAATCCGTTGCAGAGATCGCAGGAAGCTTCCATTGAACCGGCGCTGTGTTGCTCAACATAAACTTCGAGTCCACATCTTCCTGCATTGTGAAGAGTGCTGCGTGAACGTTGTGCTGCATTCATGCGTAGCCTGTCTTCTCGTACGGACATTGTTTCTTCGGATAGGACTTGTCTGTGGCGTGCAGCGTCTCGCGTTCTTCGTGTAGCAGCGTCCTCTTCCGACTCTTCCGCTCGAACTTGACGATGACGATGAGAGTCCAGTCTGTGCCTCCTACTGGTTTCTTCTTCACTTTCTTGAGCACGCAAATTTTCTTGACATTGGGATTGCCTGCTGAGTCTCCTAATGGTTTCTTGTTCCGTTTCTGCAGCACGTAAATTTTCTTGATGTTGAGCTTTCCTGCCGAGTCTCGTAGCGGTTTCTTCTTCCGCTTCTTGAGCGCGTAGGTTTGCTTGCCGACGCGCTTGCGTGCTCAGTCTCGCAGCAGTTTCTTCTTCATTTTCTGCAGCTCGCCGTAAACTCTGTGCTTCAGCTCTTCGTCTTCTTGATGCATCTCCTGTAATGCCTCTTTTCCGTTTCGGCATTTCAGTACGTTAAAAAAAGCTCTACTAAAATATTAACTCGACTCAAAAAATTGACTACGCAGATGAAAGAAAAAAATTGCTCATTAAACCAATACTGCTGGAAAAAAAATTAATGCATTCTATATGTATACAACACAAATTTTAAAATAATCCTAGACTAAATGAAAAATTTTCCACTTAAGAGCAAATTAATTTTAAAAAATCAAAAATGTAAAACAAAAACTTCCCTGTTAAAAAATTGCTGGCAAATAAGAAATAAGATGGGTAATATTATGAAAAATTCCAAGCACAGATAAAAATTATGAAAATATTTCTAATAATTAGGTCAATCTGAGAACAATGCAAATAAACAGAAAATGAAAACCTAAACACAAAATAAATAAAAGGTATAAATACAAATATAAATTAGGAACTTCTAAAATCAATTCTGAAATTCAAATAACAAACCTAACAAAATAACAAATCTAATAAAATATAGAACATTCGATCGCCTTAAAACGATAATTGTTATCGCACACAGGAAAATGTCAAAAATATAAAATGTAAATGCAATTTATCGAGCAACAATAACAGAAATATAAAACACGAATGAATAGATCTTTAAAAAAATACAAAATAATACATTAAATATATAAAAAGAGTCACCAAGTTAATGTTCCGAAGAATTCTCAAGTTCTAAACTAACAGGAGCATATAAAAGTCTAAAATACTACTTTAAATTATTAAAACTACAAATATAAATGCAAAAAACAATCAAATATCCTGTAAAAAGAAATAAAGATTAAGTGCAATGAGTAATAATAAGAATATTTACGAAATTTGAAATGCTGGAAAAAATTGCGACGGTCTCCTTCCAAATCCAAAATTCGTAAATAAATTTTTTGTTGCCAAACCAGGAAACTAAACTTTTGATTCTATTTGATCTGTTGCCAGACCGGGAAACAAAACTTTTTATTTTATCTATGACGTCATTTACTCGACTTATCAAGGGCATAAACCAATCTACATTCAACTAACAACTAAATGAAGAGAACGTTTCTATTTTTAGTTTTATTTTAGCTTTTCAGTTTATTCCTTTAAGTTATTTTAATTTTTTATTCTTAGTTTGTTAGTGGCGAACGGCCTTGGCGTTCGCATAGCATTTTTATCTCCGACGACTGCCGAGACTGTTGCCACTCGGAACACTGAGTGCCGAAATTATTGTTTTCGCAGTTTTTAATTAATAACTCCGCCGATTATTGTCGTACGAAGATGGGACCGGTATCGACGGATTCGTTGATTTTTTTCGAATCCGGAGATATGCGTTTCGAATTCCAACTCGGCGCCGTTCCCAAGTTATTCGAGAAAAACGAATTTGGCACTCGGCCAAATCCCTAAAACAGGGAAAACGGGTGAAAGAAAGTGCAAAACGTAGGGGAAAAAGCAGTTTTTAATTAATATCTCGGCTGATTAAAGTCGCACGAAGATGCCGATGGTCAATCCGGCGAGCCACGGGCATTCTGAATCTAACGGTACCTTCCGCTAAGCTCTACACCCAGCCGTTCCCGAGGAGATGATGTTACAAACACACAAACAGACAGAGGCACACAGATTTTAATAGTATAGACTAGCGGGCAAGCCCGCCAGCTGAGCGGGCTGAAGCCCGCTTATCATTGTTCGTTTTTAAAAGATATCCTATGTTAAATTTGGCCGGTATTGAAAAGTTGAACCGAACTACCATTTTTTAGCGGCATTCCGCGGGCTTCCCCCGCTTTTTTCACCTATGCATCCAGAAGTTACCGCATACACTATACATATGCGGAAAATCACGAAAACACCCATGCTTCCAGCCCTTTCGCGGGTATTCGAAATTTGGACCGAAATACCAGTGTTCAGCGCTTTTGGGCGGGAGCCCGCCCAAAACAGTGTTCACGTGTGCATGCAAAAGATACTGCGTACACCGTACACATGCGTAAAATCACGAAAACACCCCTCCAGCCAGCCCGCTGCCGATTCGAAAGTTGGACCGAAATACAATTTTTCAGCGATTTTGCGCGTGCTGTGCCCGCTTTATTCACGTATGCATGCTGAAAATGGTGCATAAACGATACACATGCGTAAAATCACGAAAACAAACATGGAGCCTGCCTGTTCGCCGGTATTCGAAAGTTGGACCGAATTACCAGTGTTATGTGGCTTTGCGCGGGCTCTGCCCGCTTTATTCACATATACACCCAGAAGATACTCCATACACTATACACATGCGTAAAATCACGAAAACACCCATGGAGCCAGCCAGTTCGTCGGGATTCGAAATTACCGCATTACCAGTATTCTGTGCCCGCTTTATTCACGTATGCATCCATGAGATACTTTATAAACGATACACATGCGAACAATCACGAAAACACCCATGCAGCCAGCCCGCTCGCCGAGATTCGAAAGTTTGAGCGAACTACCAGTGTTCAGCGGTTTTACCCGGTATCTGCGCGCTGTATTCACGTATGCATCCAAATTTTATATACAGTACCCCGGAATTCGAAAGTAGGACCGAAATACCAGTGTTCAGCGATTTTGTGGAGCGGGCTGCGCCCGCTTTATACACATAAGCATGGAGAGGATACTGCATAAACGATACACATGAGTTAAAGCAAGAAAACACCCGGGGAGCCAGCTCGTTCGCCGACACCGAAAGTTGGATCGAACTACCAGCGTTAAGAGGTTTTGAGCAGGCTGCGCCCACTTTTATCACATATGCATCCAGAAATCACTTTATACACTATACACATGCGGAAAATCAGGAAAACACCCATGCAGCCAGCCCGCTCGCAGAGATTCGAATGTTTGACCGAACTACCAGTGTTCAGCGGTTTTACCCGGTATCCGCGCGCTGTATTCACGTATGCGACCAAATTTTATGTACAGTACCCCGGAATTCGAAAGTTGGACCGAACTACCAGTGTTCTGTAGTTTTGCGCGGGCTGCTCCCGCTTTATTCAAGTATGCATGCAGAAGATACCGCATACACGTTACACATGCGAAAAATCCCGAAAACACACATTGAGCCAACACGGTCGCTTGGATTCGAAAGTTGGACCGAACTACCAGTAATCAGAGGTTTTGAGCGAATTTCGGCCGCTTTATTCACTTATGCATCCAGAAGATGCTGCGTACACGAGGCACATGCGTAAAATCACGCAAACACCCATGGACCCAGCCCGTTCGCCGGGATTCGAAATTAGGACCGAACTACCAGAGTTCAGCTTTATTCATTTATGCATCCAGAAGACACTGCATACACAACAGATATGCGTAAAATCACAAAAAACATGAGTGTAGCCTGCCTGCTCACCGGGATTCGAAAGTTACCGTATACCATCTCAAAGGAGCAAAGAAAAATCTTTAATCTAAAAAAAAAAAAAAAAAAAAAAAAAGTGTGATTTTAATTTTTATTGGTGCGAACTTATTTAAAATATCATTTGCATTAAAAGATAATATCTAAATTAAGTGCACGTATCTAATAACATAAAAAAATATATTATTCCAAAAAATCAAATTTATTATTAAAAAAATAACAACATATTTTTAAAAAATAGCTTTTTCAGATTTTTTAATTAATATCCCAGCTGATTAAAGTTGTACAACTTCAAGAACGTCATCATTTAAATTTAATGTAATATAATAACTTTTATTCAATATCAATAAAAGAATTAACGTGACAATCATCCTAACCTGAAATTTAAAAAAAATTGTGAAAAGCAGCTGTTTATTTAAAATGCCTACATTAACGAAATATTTTTAAAATACAGTTAGGTAACATGCAATCGCGTGCTTTATTCAACTTTAGAATATAACCTTGATTTGTATCTGCGGCGATTCAAGAAACTGTTGCAATCGGAAAAATGAGCCCGAAAATTAGCGTTTTCACAGTTTTTAATTAATATCTCAGCTGATTAACGTCCTGAAAATGGTATCATTAGATTCGTAGAATTTTTTGGAATCCGCAGACACCTGCCTCGAATTCCAACTCAGCGCCGTTCCATAGATATTTAAGAAAAAAGAAATTGACACGTGACCTTTCGCCAGCACAAATCTCGAGCGGAAGCAATTGTCATCCCCCCGGCGCTTTCGAAAAAGCAATTTTATCTCAGCTAATTCCGAGACGGTTGCCACTCCGAAAAATGAAATAACGTTTTCGCAGTTTTTAATTAATAACTCCGCCGATTATTGTCGTACGAAGATGGGACCGGTATCGATGGATTCGTTGATTTTTTTCGAATCCGGAGATATGCGTTTCGAATTCCAACTCGGCGCCGTTCCCAAGTTATTCGAGAAAAACGAATTTGGCACTCGGCCTCGGCCAAATCCCTAAAACAGGGAAAACGGGTGAAAGAAAGTGCAAAACGTAGGGAAACGTAGGGGAAAAAGCAGTTTTTAATTAATATCTCGGCTAATTAAAGTCGCACGAAGATGCCGATGGTCAATATGGCGAGCCACGGGAATTCTGAATCCAACGGTACCTTCCGCTAAGCTCTACACCCAGCCGTTCTTGAGAAGATGATGTTACAAACACACAAACAGACAGAGGCACACAGATTTTAATAGTATAGACTAGCGGGCAAGCCCGCCAGCTCAGCGGGCTGAAGCCCGCTTATCATTGTTCGTTTTTAAAAGATATCCTATGTTAAATTTGGCCGGTATTGAAAAGTTGAACCGAACTACCATTTTTAGCGGCATTCCGCGGGCTTCCCACGCTTTTTTCACCTATGCATCCAGAAGTTACCGCATACACTATACATATGCGGAAAATCACGAAAACACCCATGCTTCCAGCCCTTTCGCGGGTATTCGAAATTTGGACCGAAATACCAGTGTTCAGCGCTTTTGGGCGGGAGCCCGCCCAAAACAGTGTTCACGTGTGCATGCAAAAGATACTGCGTACACCGTACACATGCGTAAAATCACGAAAACACCCCTCCAGCCAGCCCGCTGCCGATTTGAAAGTTGGACCGAAATACAATTTTTCAGCGATTTTGCGCGTGCTGTGCCCGCTTTATTCACGTATGCATGCTGAAGATGGTGCATAAACGATACACATGCGTAAAATCACGAAAACAAACATGGAGCCTGCCTGTTCGCCGGTATTCGAAAGTTGGACGGAATTACCAGTGTTATGTGGCTTTGCGCGGGCTCTGCCCGCTTTATTCACATATACACCCAGAAGATACTCCATACACTATACACATGCGTAAAATCACGAAAACACCCATGGAGCCAGCCAGTTCGTCGGGATTCGAAATTACCGCATTACCAGTATTCTGTGCCCGCTTTATTCACGTATGCATCCATGAGATACTTTATAAACGATACACATGCGAACAATCACGAAAACACCCATGCAGCCAGCCCGCTCGCCGAGATTCGAAAGTTTGAGCGAACTACCAGTGTTCAGCGGTTTTACCCGGTATCTGCGCGCTGTATTCACGTATGCATCCAAATTTTATATACAGTACCCCGGAATTCGAAAGTAGGACCGAAATACCAGTGTTCAGCGATTTTGTGGAGCGGGCTGCGCCCGCTTTATACACATAAGCATGGAGAGGATACTGCATAAACGATACACATGAGTTAAAGCAAGAAAACACCCGGGGAGCCAGCTCGTTCGCCGACACCGAAAGTTGGATCGAACTACCAGCGTTAAGAGGTTTTGAGCAGGCTGCGCCCACTTTTATCACATATGCATCCAGAAATCACTTTATACACTATACACATGCGGAAAATCAGGAAAACACCCATGCAGCCAGCCCGCTCGCAGAGATTCGAATGTTTGACCGAACTACCAGTGTTCAGCGGTTTTACCCGGTATCCGCGCGCTGTATTCACGTATGCGACCAAATTTTATGTACAGTACCCCGGAATTCGAAAGTTGGACCGAACTACCAGTGTTCTGTAGTTTTGCGCGGGCTGCTCCCGCTTTATTCAAGTATGCATGCAGAAGATACCGCATACACGTTACACATGCGAAAAATCCCGGAAACACACATTGAGCCAACACGGTCGCTTGGATTCGAAAGTTGGACCGAACTACCAGTATTCAGAGGTTTTGAGCGAATTTCGGCCGCTTTATTCACTTATGCATCCAGAAGATGCTGCGTACACGAGGCACATGCGTAAAATCACGCAAACACCCATGGACCCAGCCCGTTCGCCGGGATTCGAAATTAGGACCGAACTACCAGAGTTCAGCTTTATTCATTTATGCATCCAAAAGACACTGCATACACAACAGATATGCGTAAAATCACAGAAAACATGAGTGTAGCCTGCCTGCTCACCGGGATTCGAAAGTTACCGTATACCATCTCAAAGGAGCAAAGAAAAATCTTTAATTTAAAAAAAAAAAAAAAAAAAAAAGGGTGAATTTAATTTTTATTGGTGCGAACTTATTTAAAATATCATTTGCATTAAAAGATAATATCTAAATTAAGTGCACGTATCTAATAACATAAAAAATATATAATTCCAAAAAATCAAATTTATTATTAAAAAATAACAACATATTTTTAAAAAATAGCTTTTTCAGATTTTTTAATTAATATCCCAGCTGATTAAAGTTGTACAACTTCAAGAACGTCATCATTTAAATTTAATGTAATATAATAACTTTTACTCAATATCAATAAAAGAATTAACGTGACAATCATCCTAACCTGAAATTAAAAAAAAATTGTGAAAAGCAGCTGTTTATTTAAAATGCCTACATTAACGAAATATTTTTAAAATACAGTTAGGTAACATGCAATCGCGTGCTTTATTCAACTTTAGAATATAACCTTGATTTGTATCTGCGGCGATTCAAGAAACTGTTGCAATCGGAAAAATGAGCCCGAAAATTAGCGTTTTCACAGTTTTTAATTAATATCTCAGCTGATTAACGTCCTACGAAGATGAGAATGGTATCATTGGATTCGTAGAATTTTTTGGAATCCGCAGACACCTACCTCGAATTCCAACTCAGCGCCGTTCCATAGATATTTAAGAAAAAAGAAATTGACGCGTGACCTTTCGCCAGCACAAATCTCGAGCGGAAGCAATTGTCATCCCCCCGGCGCTTTCGAAAAAGCAATTTTATCTCAGCTAATTCCGAGACGGTTGCCACTCCGAAAAATGAAATAACGTTTTCACAGTTTTTAATTAATAACTCCGCCGATTATTGTCGTACGAAGATGGGACCGGTATCGATGGATTTGTTGATTTTTTTCGAATACGGGGATATGCGTTTCGAATTCCAACTCGGCGCCGTTCCGCAGATATTCGAGAAAAACGAATTTGGCACTCGGCCAAATCCCTAAAACAGGGAAAAGGGGTGAAAGAAAGTGCAAAACGTAGGGAAATGTAGGGGAAAAAGCAGTTTTTAATTAATATCTCGGCTAATTAAAGTCGCACGAAGATGCCGATGGTCAATATGGCGAGCCACGGGAATTCTGAATCCAACGGTACCTTCCGCTAAGCTCTACACCCAGCCGTTCCCGAGGAGATGATGTTACAAACACACAAACAGACAGAGGCACACAGATTTTAATAGTATAGACTAGCGGGCAAGCCCGCCAGCTGAGCGGGCTGAAGCCCATTACTTCAGGGGATGGATGCCTTCGTGGTATTCGAAAGTTGGACCTAACTACCAGTGTACTTCGATTTTACATTTGCTGCGCCCGGTTTGTTAACGTATGCATGCAGAAGATACTGCATGCGGAAAACCACGAAAACACACATGCAGCCAGCCCGCTCGCCGGGATTAGAAAGTTGGACCGAACTACCAGTGTTCAGCGATTTTACTGCTCATTTGCTTGTACGAAGTGTAATCGCGAAAATTTTCGGGTGTGATATTCCAACAGTATACTCGTTGTTAAAATTCCTTTATTTAAATTCTTTTTGGTAAACTCCAACTGCTGTCTATATATTTTATACTTAACATCTCTTTTGTAATTATGTTTCATAACAGTAAATATATACTGGCATTTAAATGCCTTTAAAATAGTAGAAAACATTTAAAAGCATTATGTTACAATTTTTTCATGCTCGGAAGTAATACTTTTAACTGCGAGCAAACCTTTGATCTTAGTCGTAACTGTAACTGCTTTCGGCGGCGTTTGTTTACATTTTTCAAGCGTGGGTTTTCGAGCTGATCAGTTTTCGTCAGTTATCTTTGTTTACCTTCTAAAAATGTTCTTCGAGGGTCTTCTAAGACTCTTGATAATATTTTAGTCGTGAATTTGTTCTATTTTGATTATACTGGTAATTTTTTTTTTTTTTTTTTACTTATGCTATCATAATGCATACTATTAGCAAGTAGTATCATAAACCCAAAGCATCAGCGGTTCTAAAATAAAACTCGTGCATGTGTGAAGAATATTCATGGCAGATGGTCATTTGTAGATGCTGTTACCGCAGAAAAAATTGCTGACACTTAAAATTTAGCGGATATGACAAATGATAAAAGTCCAGCGTGAAAATCAATTGTGAATACAACTGCGAGTGTAAAGGCAGCTGAGTTGAAAACAACTTTTCAATCTACATCAAATTCTAATCAAAATTTGATTGAAAAGTGTTCCTATATTTTAATGAACAGCGAAATGTTTGTTGCATAATGCTACAACAGTTCTTCAGATGTAATATGAAAGGGAATGTTTGGCTATTGAACTCGTTTGCAAATTGTGTAAGAAGGTGTTAATTTTAAAAAATCAAAAATTGTAAAACCAAAACTTGCAGATTATAAAACTGCTGGTAAATAACAGAATGTTAAATAATAATATGTGCAATGCTATGGAAATTCTAAGAACAGATAACAATTATCAAAATATTTTGAATAATTAGGCAACGACCACAGGAAGTGTCATTTTTACTTCCGTGTGTAATGTAGTGGTGTAGCGTATTCAGCTACGGCAAAGCACTCGAGTGCAATCTGCCTAAGGGGAGGGATGCCTTGTCGGCTTTTTAAAGGAAAGTGGCATGGGGAAAATAACAAAAAACCCATGCAGCCACCCCATTCACTGGGATTCGAATGTTGGGTGTTTGTAAAAGACGCAACTTTGTGGAACAAACTCATTTGCTCATTACAGTCCTATCCCTCGAGTATATCAAATATCATGTGAATCATGCCCATGTCTTGCATCTGCTGCACACCTTGTTCCATCATTGTGTGGATATAGCTCATATTGTGTCAATAGTGTTGTATGTGTCCAATATCCCCTGTATATACATTTGAAAATATATATGTACATACATATAAACCAAATTAGTTAGTCGCCTGTTTTTATCGCATTCAAAATAAATAAATAACAGAAAATAATTTTTAAAATCTACCGAGTAAGTATTGCAGATGGGTGGGCTGCACCCACTCAATTCTTTGCTGGTGTCTAAAATAGCTTCTGTCTGAAATTTGTGGAAATATTTTGTATTTAAATCAAAAACAGAAAAATAATTTTAAATCTATGATTAAAATTGTTCTTCTCACTTTCATTATTATTAACACGAAACCGAAGGGACTGAAGAATTTTTTCGTGTTAAAGGATATTGAAAAAAAAAAAAAAAAAAAAAAAAAAAACATATTTTCAACAAAATTAAGTTTATTAGAGTACATTTTATTTGCACAGATATGCATATAGGCATGTATTTAATAAAAAATCAATGAAACAAAATCATCCACAAGAACTGCATTATTCATTTCGTTTTCTTTGTCGGAATCTGCATCAATGATATTGTTTTAGCTTTGAACAAACTCCAAAATATCCTTGTCTCCAATTATTTGGGGCTGTACACACATTATCATCAACTACTGCAACTGTTGTTCTTTGGATAACACAGTAGGGCAGCACACAGAAACTTTTCCAAACGTTTCATAAAATGTCAGTCGTGTGAACCCGTAAAATATTTTACTGTACCTATGTCTATAAAAGACACAACTTTGGGAAAGACATTACAGGCCTATCCCTTGAGTATATTAAATATCATGCAAAACAAAATATTTTATATGAATGAAATCAGTTATTGCGTCAATAGTTCAAAGAAAAACAGAAAATAATTTTTAAAATCTACCGAGTAAGTACGCCAGATGGGCGAGCTACAATCCGTATTTATCTGAAAAGAAAATAATAATAATAATAATAATAATAATTACTTAGTTATAAGTTTATACTAAACTCAAAAACTTGCACAGAAAAAAAAAAATTGTAAACAGAAAAAATTGGTGGGCTTTTGACGGCATGAACTGCCTGACACCTGGGGTCTCCTCTGCAACCTCATCGACCAGGGGGTTATTTTTTCTCCCAGGTATCAGCCCCTTCCCTGGTCTGCTGTTACAGAATCATAGACAAAATTGCATCACTATATATAAATATGTATATATATATATATATATATATTGATGCAATTGTAAATATATATATACACACACACACAATTAAGATATATATATATTTGTGCGTGTTTACAAAAATGCATGCAATGAATAAGAAAAATTATTTACAAAAATTTACATGTTCTATGTACACCTGAAAAGAAAAACATTTTAATTTGAATGAAATCATTTCTATATACACCTGAAAAAAAGTATTTACAAGTTCTATGTACATCTGAAAAGAAATGTATAAAAACATTTTAATTTGAATCAAATCATTTCTATATACACCTGAAAAAGAAATATTTGTATGTGATTGAAATCAGTTCCATAAATACCTAAAAAAGAAAAATACATAAAATGTTTTAAAATTAATGAACGCAATTGTATGTAGACCTGAAAAGGAAAATTTATAAAAAATATTTACAACATTGAAAAAATAATACAGCTTCCGATTGCCTAACTACTACAAATTCCACTTTGTAACAACAGACATAAAAGCCGACTAATGCATAATTCTCAAACTGTTTCAGCTTCATCTTGACTTGCTTCAATTTATCCCAGTCATCCAAAAACCTCAAATCTTTTTCATTTTTGCTTTGGCTTGATTAACTTCATTTTGTGTTGCAAAAATCTCACTCTTTCAATGTCTCGAGTATTTTTTTTACTGCAGAACCTCCCTGTAAACAATATTTCTTGTGAATACTTTAGAACATGCGGGCATCAAACGGCCTTGCTTCTTGGTGTCTTTCACTAAAACACGAACATTCCTCATAGACGAACATCTTGAAAAAGCTACGTAAAGCATTCCATGACTGAAAACTGGTTGCGGTAAATAAATCCCAACTTTCTTAAGTGTCTGTGCCTGTGACTTATTAATAGTCATACAAAATGCAAGCCTGATGGGAAACTGTCTTCGCTTGAGCTGAAAGGGGAGGTTTGAATCTGATGGTGAAAGTTCAACACGTGGAATGAAAACTCTCGATCCAGCATTCTGTCCAGAGATGACTTCACAATCTAAAACGTTTGGCATAATTCTCTTCACAATGAGCCTTGTTCCGTTGCAGAGTCCAACCGATGGATGTAGATTTCGTAGAAGCATAACTATAACTCCAACTTTCAAATTCAGACGATGAGGTGGCATTCCAGAAGGCGTCAGGCTGTGGATGAAATCCAGCTGATACGTTTCTTGTTCTTCTTCGTCATCGCAAATAACCGAGTCTGCACTGTAGTGCGTGAAAACTTGACCTGGAAACGTGGAAAGAATTTCTTCATTAAGCTTCAGAGCTTCCTCGTTCTTTGGACATAAAATCGCTTTACTGGCCAAGTCTTGTAAGTCGAATTCATTACCGCAGCCAAACATTTCTTCTACTATCGATCTGTTGACCACACACAAAGATGGAATTTCAATAATGTCTTCGTCCAAGCCACTATCATTTCTAAGACGACCGTCTCCCAACTGCAGAAGACATTCTGAAAATTCTTGTTCTTCCGGATTCAATCGCATATTGGTGGAAAGCGTGCACTGTTTGAAATGTGGCCACAAAAAGGAGTTCCTGAGGCAGCTCTCGATCGCAGAAGTTCGGTTTCCATGTGCGACAACAGGTAATGTTTGTCTCCAGTCACCTCCTAAAACTAAGGTTTTACCGCCAAAAGGAACATCCAGTCCGGTCAAGTCTCTCAGCAATCTGTCGACAGCTTCCAAAGCGTAATGAGGCGTCATGGTGCATTCATCCCATATGAAAAGTTTCGCAGTCTTCAAGTACCTTCCTTCAGCGCTATCTTGTCTCACACGGCACGAAGAATTTTCCAGAAGTGGAACGGGCAACTTGAAAGTAGAGTGTACAGTTCTTCCACCGGTCAACAGCACAGCAGCAATACCTGTCCACGCAACGGGAATGGCAACGTGGCCCATTCCTCGAACAGCATGAAGGATCGTCCTAAAAAGGAAAGTTTTTCCAGCTCCGGCAAACGCATTAACACAAAATGTCTTCGGTGTGTTAGGATTCTCATCTCGTACAGCTTCCAAAACCGAGTCGTAAACTAATTTCTGTTCAGGATTCAACATCAAGTTCAACACTTCGGCTTGTTCGTTTTCATACTGGACATCGAACTGCGGGACTTCGAGAGAAACAGCATCAGTCAATGTTGGTTGCGGGAGACCAAGAGAACATAGCGAAACATTGTGCACTTCTAACTGGTCTTCTATACTTCTCAGTGCAAGGCTGAAACTGTCTTCTAAGGAGTAAGATCTCGCAAAATCTTCAGAAAGGGACTCTTTGAATTCATTCCACAAAGCGACGGGTTCCGCAGGGTTGCAGAAAACACAGATGAAGCAAAAAAGCTGTCTTAGCTGCGGTGGCATTTGAAAAGCTGATGCTTCTGCCAGAGTATTTTTCCATTCTTCGTCGTCTTGCAGCAGATGCCTTGCACGGCAGGCTTCCTTGAACGTTGAATACTCCACACCTTCGTAAGTTCTTAAGTCGGCAAAACTCTTCGCTCCTTTAACGTGACACAGCAGCAACCTCAGATGGAAACGCTCAACATCTTTCGGGCTAACAGAATACATTCTTGAAATGATGTAATCTCCAAGTCTAACTCGTGTCTGCCAGGCATGATTCCTCCAGGTGAAATGTTTAGGAATTTCGGCATACAGGTAACCATTCGCTTCCGGAACTGTCCTCTTCAGTTCAAACCATCCGGTGAGCATGGTATTTTTCTCGGCAGCTCTCTGGAAAGCATTCCTTTCTTCGGATTCGGCCAAATAGACGGGCTGCAGGTTTTCCAAATGAACCGGTAGTCGTATGATGGAGTGCGACTTAGAATGCATTCTTTTTTCAAACAGCCTCCACGCTGCTTCAGGGGCAGACACGTATCTTGCATTTAAGAAGCATTTGATCTCGTCCCACATTAAAGTTCTATCTCCAGATTCTTCCAGAACAACTTTAGCTGCATCATGACCCTTGTACACGTATTTAAACAAATACTTCACCGATTTTATGGAGCTGCATACTTCAACGTTTATGTGGGCGTTGTACTTTTTCGATAAATACGGATTGTAAGGAACGACCCATCTGTTATCGATGGCATGACCCTTGATCACGATAAAGTTTCCATCGTCCCTTCTTCTGTAGAGTGGGTAGCCATTCACGTTCTCTTTAGTTTCTGCCTGAAACGGTTTCGGAAATCCTTTCGAACATACACCATCACTCATGCAGGGAGAGTTTCTATTCAGTTCACCGCAGGGTCCGTGAATCATCGATGACTTCACAATGTTGTGTAGCTCCGGATGTCGAGTAGCATCTGGAAGTTCAGCACACACCAGCGAGTCGATGCACTCTGCATCTCTTATTTTGTCTTCTTCCGCTAAAAACAACAAAAGGTGCATATGAGGCAATCCTCTCTTCTGAAATTCGATGACGTGTATATCTGCAATGGTCGCACCTAAGATGTGATTCTTTGTCAAATCTTGCATCAAAGCCGTTTTCTTCAGGTCAAATACCCTCGAAACGATGTCCGGGCGATCGTGAGCCTTCTGTGCTGGGAATAAGTTTTCTGTTATTTCCGGCCATTTAGGGTTGCACGTGAAAGTCAAAAACAGATCCGGTTTACCAAAGTCGCGCACAATGGCCATTGAGTCCTGATAGTTTTGCTGCATGCAGCGAGGGCTTCCTATAAACGTTGACGGAAGTATAACCGGTATTCCAGGGCGGACGCCCGTCTCTTGACCAACTCTGTAAATGTGATCGGCAAGACCCATGTAAGTTTCCACTCTCAGATTCGTCTGATGGCTCCGGAGGTACGCAATCGTGTTGCCTTCAACTTTTACGTATGCATCCACGAGATACTGCTGAAACAATTTCCGGCCATACAAAATCGGGTTGTAGCAATCTCGTCGTACGGACACCCTGTGACTGTAAAACTGTAACTCTGTGTATTGCTGTCCGACTCTGAATCCTTGCTCGCCGTGAGGAAAGAAAAGTACGTACGTCATGGGTTCCAAGTTGGGATTTAAGGTACTGATGTTGATGAGACCGCCACCTCTCGGATGGATCACGATGTCTCGGTTTCGATGGAGGAGCGCCGTCCGTACTCTTGAAGACGACTGCAACTTCATTTTCTTTCGGAGCATTGTAACGTCCTCTGTGCTCGCCTGCAGCAACATTTTCACCCTTGATGTACATGCGGATATCCGCAGCAGTTTCGGCACCTTGCTCTCGTACAGTTTCTTCTTCGAATTCCTTCAGCATCTTGTAGGCTTCCGCATATGGATTAACGTTCCTTAAAACTGTGTCCAACTGTCTCAGGAGTTCGGCGTTCAGGGCAACATTTCCAAATATGTTCATTCTCTGCCTGAGGGCTTGATCCGAATCTAAAATGTACAGCTGAGCATACTGTTCTTGACCGGGATGAGGCGGATGAAGGTGGCTCGTTCGATGATATATGGCACCGTAAATCCTGAAGCAGTAGGGACCCGAACCCGAAGGCATTTCTATATTGGCACCCAATGAAGCAAAACTGAGCAGGCAGTTGTAAGTACGTATGTTGGCAAAAAACTCTTCAGAAAACGGGTGGTTCCCATTCATTAAATTGTGCCATTCTTCTGGATATCTTCTTTCAGCTTCGACAATTTTCCCATTGTTACAGCAGTGCATGTATCTTCCTCTTGCATTCCTTTCTCCCGTAAAGAACAATCCGTTGCAGAGATCGCAGGAAGCTTCCATTGAACCGGCGCTGTGTTGCTCAACATAAACTTCGAGTCCACATCTTCCTGCATTGTGAAGAGTGCTGCGTGAACGTTGTGCTGCATTCATGCGTAGCCTGTCTTCTCGTACGGACATTGTTTCTTCGGATAGGACTTGTCTGTGGCGTGCAGCGTCTCGCGTTCTTCGTGTAGCAGCATCCTCTTCCGACTCTTCCGCTCGAACTTGACGATGACGATGAGAGTCCAGTCTGTGCCTCCTACTGGTTTCTTCTTCACTTTCTTGAGCACGCAAATTTTCTTGACATTGGGATTGCCTGCTGAGTCTCGTAGCGGTTTCTTCTTCCGTTTCTTGAGCGCGTAGGTTTGCTTGCCGACGCGCTTGCGTGCTCAGTCTCGCAGCAGTTTCTTCTTCATTTTCTGCAGCTCGCCGTAAACTCTGTGCTTCAGCTCTTCGTCTTCTTGATGCATCTCCTGTAATGCCTCTTTTCCGTTTCGGCATTTCAGTACGTTAAAAAAAGCACTACTAAAATATTAACTCGACTCAAAAAATTGACTACGCAGATGAAAGAAAAAAATTGCTCATTAAACCAATACTGCTGGAAAAAAAATTAATGCATTCTATATGTATACAATACAAATTTTAAAATAATCCTAGACTAAATGAAAAATTTTCCACTTAAGAGCAAATTAATTTTAAAAAATCAAAAATGTAAAACAAAAACTTCCCTGTTAAAAAATTGCTGGCAAATAAGTAATAATATGGGTAATATTATGAAAAATTCCAAGCACAGATAAAAATTATGAAAATATTTCTAATAATTAGGTCAATCTGAGAACAATGCACATAAACAGAAAATGAAAACCTAATCACAAAATAAATAAAAGGTATAAATACAAATATAAATTAGGAACTTCTGAAATCAATTCTGAAATTCAAATAACAAACCTAACAAAATAACAAATCTAATAAAATATAGAACATTCGATCGCTTTAAAACGATAATTGTTATCGCACACAGGAAAATGTCAAAAATATAAAATGTAAATGCAATTTATCGAGCAACAATAACAGAAATATAAAACACGAATGAATAGATCTTTAAAAAAATACAAAATAATACATTAAATATATAAAAAGAGTCACCAAGTTAATGTTCCGAAGAATTCTCAAGTTCTAAACTAACAGGAGCATATAAAAGTCTAAAATACTACTTTAAATTACTAAAACTACAAATATAAATGCAAAAAACAATCAAATATCCTGTAAAAAGAAATAAAGATTAAGTGCAATGAGTAATAATAAGAATATTTACGAAATTTAAAATGCTGGAAAAAATTGCGACGGTCTCCTTCCAAATCCAAAATTCGTAAATAAATTTTTTGTTGCCAAACCAGGAAACTAAACTTTTGATTCTATTTGATCTGTTGCCAGACCGGGAAACAAAACTTTTTATTTTATCTATGACGTCATTTACTCGACTTATCAAGGGCATAAACCAATCTACATTCAACTAACGACAACTAAATGAAGAGAATGTTTCTATTTTTAGTTTTATTTTAGCTTTTCAGTTTATTCCTTTAAGTTATTTTAATTTTTTATTCTTAGTTTGTTAGTGGCGAACGGCCTTGGCGTTCGCATAGCATTTTTATCTCCGACGACTGCCGAGACTGTTGCCACTCGGAACACTGAGTGCCGAAATTATTGTTTTCGCAGTTTTTAATTAATAACTCCGCGGATTATTGTCGTACGAAGATGGGACCGGTATCGATGGATTTGTTGATTTTTTTCGAATCCGGAGATATGCGTTTCGAATTCCAACTCGGCGCCGTTCCCAAGTTATTCGAGAAAAACGAATTTGGTACTCGGCCAAATCCCTAAAACAGGGAAAACGGGTGAAAGAAAGTGCAAAACGTAGGGAAACGTAGGGGAAAAAGCAGTTTTTAATTAATATCTCGGCTAATTAAAGTCGCACGAAGATGCCGATGGTCAATCCGGCGAGCCACGGGAATTCTGAATCCAACGGTACCTTCCGCTAAGCTCTACACCCAGCCGTGTAGAGCTGTATGGGAAAACCCATGTTAAATTCAAAATGTAAGGGGGCAAATTTACATTTTGATTTTGAAAAGTCGAAAAAAATTCATTTAGAATTTTTTAGGTGGAAAAAGTTTCACTTTAATTTTTTTAGGAAGAAAAATTTTTTTATTGGTTACGGTATACTTCATTCTCGCTCTAACCTTTTTTCTTTTGAGCTGTAATATTTTTGAACCTGAATCTTCAGAAAACGAAATAATTCTGATTTATTACATTCCTTCTAAGTGTAGAATATAGTCTTCAAACAGAATATTTTAGTATAAATAAATGCATTATAGACAAAAAATAAGATTAAAAATTCCTGAAACTGGTTAAGGTTCTTACTCCTGACTTATCCCATTCGGCCCATTTTCAGAAAAAATATTTATTTCTTGTTCATGTTTTCCCTACTCAGACATTTTTCCCCCCTTCTTATATGTTATATTTCACTATTGCTCTTTAGCTTTATGGATGATTTTTTTATGGATATTGCATACCTCTCGTATGCGTCTGTTCTAATAAATTACATTACCAACTAGTGTAAATAATATCTCTAGATATATAGTATTCTCTTGAATGTTTGCTTAATATGTAAATTTGTGAAGCATTTCTGTTTGAATACTTGCATTTGAATTTTTCTTTTTAAAATTAATTCATACTAAAATGTATTAAAGGTTCATTTAAGTTACCAACGTTGGCCCATGATATGGAGTTCCTGTCAATGTTATATGTTTTGTATGGTACTTATGCAAAAATGTTTCTCATATCTGTGAAAAATTAAATATCAGATGTACTCAAAGAGCTGTAAGAACTCTTAAGTAAAGTAATGTCAGTTTGAAATGCGTATCTTCAGTTAAATTGAATATATTGAAGTTACGTTGTATTATTATTTCTAAATTCATGTCAATATTCCCTGTTATGTGGAATTTTATTTGCTATGTATTCTTTGGAATTCTCACTTTGGAATTCTAAGTTAATGTTGGAAGTGAGGAACCTAAGAACTGATAAGCGAATAATCGCTAGAGTTCGATGACAGGAAACAACAAGAGAGAAGGGTAACTAACCCTTTATTATTTCGATAAGATTTAACAAAACTCTGCCTGGGAGTGTACAAGTAAAGACCGCACTTTGGACTTGAACTTAAAAGACTAAGAATTAAACTAAAACTAAGATTAAATAAATAAGTATAGCCAAAGCTATCAAGGTTCAATTAGTGTTGCAACTCACAGGGCTACAACGTGCAGGTTATAAATTAAATAATCACAGCAGGAATTATTAATATAAAGCTTTAATATGGATATCTCACACAAGCTGAAAACGTTACATTACTCTATTAAGTGCATACATATAACTGATTGAAAAGGGAATTTCCCCGTTTAGTTGCAATTAAAAAAAAATAAGAATAATAAAAAATAGTCCAATCAGATGCGGCGCTCCTTCTGTTGACCTTCGCCGAACCGTTATGTAATCGTCTGTTTGCAGCGGCCGTCTCCAACATTCTCCCCCTCTTTGAGTCGACTTCAGGTTGGCTCAAAGACATACAGTACCTGGTCGAAGAGATCCAATTTCTGAGGCGCCTTGATCACACGTCCAAATCTTGACACTTTAGAACCTTGCAGGATGTTACTAGAGTCATTTGAAGAATCATTAGAATCTGAATGCTCATCACTAGAAATAGAAGAAATAGGATTAGTAAAAGAGTTATCATATATGGGATCAGTGGGTGTATCCGTTAACTGCACTTCCAATGGAAAGACTCGCTGAATGAGACGAAGTAACGTACAAGCTTGAGTCTTCAGTTCTACAATTCTCACCTTGCCATCTTTCCCAGGAATTAGTCGAATGACCTTAGCTAAAGGCCAATGCATCCGTTTTTTGATGTCATCTCCTATTAGGACAATTTCACCCAACCGTAGCTCTGACGATAGATTCTTCTTATTTTGGACCAGAAGGCCTAAATATTCTTTCCTAAATCTATGCCTTAAATCATTAAGCAGTTTTTGGCGATGTCTAGCTCTTTTTCGAAGACTTTTCGAATCGCAGAAATCAACATCAGGAACACCTAAGCTACGATTCTCGATGAGAAACATGGCTGGGGAAAGTGGGATTATATCATCGGGATTTTCCGACACATAGGTAAGAGGTCTAGAGTTAATTATTGACTCGCAGTCGCACAATACTGTGTACAACTCCTCGGTTGTAAGAACCGCGTTACCGAGTGTCCTTCTCAACAGTTCCTTTACTACACGAACTAACCTCTCCCACCAGCCTCCCCACCAAGCGGCTGTGGGAGGATTAAACTTCCATATTATACGTTGTATAGCCGTTTGCCTCAAAATTTTTTCCCAATCGATGTTACTAAGTTCTCTTTGCGCTCTTCTGAAATTAGTCCCGTTGTCGGAATAAATTATTCTCGGCCTCCCCCTTCTGGCTACGAATCGTCTCAATGACCACAAGAATGCGTCGGTAGACAATGAGGAAGTCAATTCCAAATGAACGGCTCTATATATTGCACATGTGAACAAAACAATCCAAACTTTTTCACCTCCCTTCACATACAAGGGTCCTGCCAAATCAACTCCTACTACCTCGAACACCGCTGCGTCATTGATACGATTGCCTGGTAGCGACACCGGCTCGCAACCGGGAGCCTTAGCCTTGTATCGATTGCATCTTACACAATTTTTTACGACTTTCCTGACCGCTCTTCTGCCCCTCACTATCCAAAATCGCTCCCTTAATATTCCAAGTAATATTTGGGTTCCAGCGTGACAATTTTGTAAATGATAATATTCTATCAGACGCTGGGTGAAAATACACCGGTCTGGTAAAATAATTGGACAAATAAATTCAGGGTCGTATGATCGCTCTGTAATGCGGGTTTTCACCCTTTTTATACCCTCTTTGTCTGAGATGACACTCATATTGGGAATAGAGTTGGCTGATGGAAAATATGTATTTTGTACAATTTTTATAAGAGTTTTATCTGCATATTCCATCTCATGAACGGTTAAATCTCCAGTCTCTCGAAATGCACGTTTACTTTTTGCGTTTTTCACAAACCGCAATATCCATGCAACTAATCGAATGATGGATTGAAAATTCGAAAACCTAATTGCATACCAAGGTATTTCCTCTTCAACTGAATTAAGGTTACCCAATCTGACCTTCTTTTTTTCTCGTTCTACCTCAGAGATCTCGTAAGCCAAACGGTCTGGTGGCCAGTTGTTATTAGGTTCCAGGATCCAGGATGGACCCTCCCAACAAAGAGAATCTGAAAATGTACGAGGGGAACTGTCTCTTGAAAGCACATCTGCCGGATTTAAATCACCTGGAACATGGCGCCAACACTGAGAAGGAATCAGACTGTTTATCTCTTTTACCCTATTCGCAACGAAAACTGACCAATCACCACGGTTCTTAATCCACCAGAGTGCTACCATAGAATCACTCCATGCAATAATTTTCAAATCAGGCAAGTCTAAGGCGGCGTATACTGAGTGAACCAGTCTCGCGCCAATGCAACAGGCCATCAATTCTAACCGAGGTATTGTCAGAGATTTTAACGGCGCTACCCTGGATTTGGCTTTGATCGATCGAATTTTGACTCCCACGGGCGTTACAGTTCTAATGTAAACACATGCACCATAGGAGCTCTTACATGCATCAACGAATAGATGCAGCTCTGAATTCTCATTTATCTCTACATATCGTGGAATACTAATTTTCTCAAGATATTTAATTTCATCCTGCCACTTCTGAAAAGTTTTCTGAATGTTATCTGGCAAGGGATCATCCCATTTTAATTTCATAGTCCAAGCCTCTTGTAATAGTAACTTAGGTAATAAGGTAGTTGGACTCAAAAAACCCTGCGGATAAAAAATTTTATGTACCATAGCCAAAATATTACGTTTACTTATCTCATTATCCATTGAATAATTAAGATTACATTTTAATGTATCGTTATCCAAATCCCATAAGATTCCAAGAAGAGAAGTTATACCTGAACTACGGGAAATAGAATGAACTGGAACATTTTCCCAACGAGCCATTACTTCTGTTGCCTTAACTATATAATTTTCTTGCTGTTTGATATCGTGAACTCCAGTGACACAATTGTCAACATAAAACGAATGCTTTAATTTTTGGGTCACATTGTCAAACTCGGCAGGGAAATTATCCAAGAGATGCTCTATCGATGCAGAGAGTTGGAACGGAGACGAACAAACGCCGAACACCACTCTGCAGTGTCTGTAAATCATAGGTTCTTCAAGAGTTGGAAGAAAAAACCTCAAATAATCTCTATGTTCTGGGATAATACTCAACTGAAGAAACGCTTTTTCTATGTCCGATGATAAACCAACAGAATACAATCTAAACCTGTCAATTATATCAGGTATGAGTTCAATTAAGTTCGGCCCTCTATTTAAACAGTCATTTAGGGTCGGTTGATTTCTCTCTCGGGCTGAAGCGTCGAACACCGGCCTTACCTTCATTGTCTGGCTAGTATGCTTTATAACAGGTCTATGGGGTAAATAATAACTCAAATTATCAATTTCAGTTTCAGGAACCTTTTCTATTATTTTAAGGTCTTCCCATTCCTTAAAAACTACCTTATAGTCATCTAACTGATTTTCCTCATTAATTCGGTGACACATTCTTTGATGCCCTTTAAAAGTCATAGACTTATTGTTAGGTAACAGTATTTCAGATTTAAAGGGTAGTGGCAATTCATATCGGCCATCAGGAAGAACATTTAAATCCTCTTTAAATTGCTTAACGGTGTCAGAGTCAGCAAGTTTACGTTTAACATCTTCAGTTGGATCTGTTATGCGAATGGCATCTAAATTCCAGAGTTCAGTTACACTAAGATTAGCACAATGCAACGAAACTACATTATTGCACAAATTATTTTGTAGTATTGCTGGAATAGTAGCTGAAGTAGGTTCTTTAGATAGGCTGTTTACTTTACCAATCACAGTGTATCCGAATTTAGTCCCAACTATAGTTACACCAGAGTTCAGTTTCAGAGAACTGCCAGTAATAATGTCCCCAATGGCATCTGCTCCTAAAAGCAATTCAATGTCATATTCCTTAGCTTGCAAATCAGACAAGGTAATATTTCTTTCTTTTAATTCTCTTAGGGTATTGGGATCAACTACTTTTGGAACACATTCACATACATATTTTGTTCTGAGAAAGCACTTCAAAGTTATGGTCATAAGTGCC
The DNA here is from genome assembly GCF_044657685.1 of Stegodyphus dumicola. Taxonomy (NCBI): domain Eukaryota; kingdom Metazoa; phylum Arthropoda; class Arachnida; order Araneae; family Eresidae; genus Stegodyphus; species Stegodyphus dumicola. Next base: position 190,394,248 of record NC_140772.1, on the reverse strand, counting down.
TTCAAAATTTCTTAAATTAACATCAAACACTAAATGGGAATGAGGACTTGTCTCTCTCCCCCCAAACAAACCGTGGATAATGGTTTGTTTCGATTTAGGACGCAGTTGCAAAAACGCGATAACCCTTTCTGAAAGATAAGATTTCTGAGAACCACTGTCCAAAATCGTACGAACTGTAAGTTGTCTACCCTCAAAAATTATTTTTAAAACAAGTGTTTGCAAATACACATTTTCATTAACAATGGACTGATTAGACAACACATTAGTGGAAATAACAGTACTGTCAGTTTCATTTGGCTTTACAGGTTCACCATTGGAGCACATAATGGTATAGTGAAATCTATCACATGTTAAACATTTAACTTTATTTTTGCATGCCCGTGAACTATGTCCAACTCGTAGGCAGCGAAAACAGGCGCGCTTTTGCACCAAAAGTTTTCGTTTGTCTTCTAAAGACATTTTGCGAGCAGAAAAACATTCGGCAGAATTGTGGGATTTCTCACAAAAAATACTACGTAAATTTCGCCTACCTGTATTGTCTTGAACATTTACCAAGGCAGCAGCTGTAGAGCAACCTGGATCATCACAATTGGGACGCGAATGTGCAGAACGTGAAGCTCCCAAGCCGGTACGAGCGAGCTTAATCATTTCCTCACTTTGCACTTCATTTCGAAGAAAGCCCAAAAGTTTATCCAACGAACGCGCACTATCTTGCTGTGACGCAGTATCTTCCATCGAGCGACTTCTTTCCCACGCACGAAGAACAGTCTCTGGTAAACAGGACTCAACAAGTGACTCTAAAAATTCTGCAAATTTTTCCTTAGTTCTACCGAGGCTGTCCAGTGCCATAAGCTTGCTCTCAAGTAAATCATAAAGTTCAGCTAAATCTACTTTAATCCTACCAGTAGCATTTTTCATTACTATGGAAAGTAGATACCGTACATAAATCTGAACCAAAAGTTCATCTTTCCCGAAGCGTTCTTTAAGGTGTGCGATCACCTTTGAATAGTTTTCTTTAGTTGGCGGAAAACTGGTTACGAGTCTTGACACTTTAGAATCTGCTACCACACATTGTAAAAGATATTGAAATTTATCTTCATCGACAATGGAGAGGTCGTTGTGACTTTTTTCAAACTGGGACCAAAAAGCAAGAAAGTCTTTCGGTTCTCCACTAAATTTTCGCAATTCAAGTTTCGGAAGCTTGAATTTCCTTTTTTGCTCGGTTGTTGTTCCTTCCGTAACCGAATTTGCCTTCTTTGTATTTTCTAACAGCGAACAGATCAAGCAGAACTTGTCACGGTATTCTTCTGCTTTCAAAAATCTTCAGAATATTCATCTTGAAGGGCATCATCACTTAGCAACAAATTCGAAACTTCTTCTTGAGTTGTTTCCAAACGTGAGAATTTGTCTTGAATCTGCCGAAACAACGTACTGACTTCGTCACTTATTAAACTTTTGTTTTCGATCTTCTGAGCTATATCGTTGCAGCATACCGTAAAAGCTGTTCTCAGCGACTTTCGTTTTGCTTTCAAAACTTTTATATTCATATTTTATCAAAAATATAAAGTAGCGGACGCCAAATTTACTATGTTGCAACTCACAGGGCTACAACGTGCAGGTTATAAATTAAATAATCACAGCAGGGATTATTAATATAAAGATTTAATAGATATATCTCACACAAGCTGAAAACGTTACATTACTCTATTAAGTGCATACATATAACTGATTGAAAAGGGAACTTCCCCGCTTAGTTGCAGTTAAAGAAAAAATAAGAATAATGAAAAATAGTCCAATCAGATGCGGCGCTCCTTCTGTTGACCTTCGCCGAACCGTTATGTAATCGTCTCTCTGCAGCGGCCGTCTCCAACAATTAGAGTTGGCCCCTTAACTTATTTTACAACGAAGCTTAGCAAGGGCCTAAGTACGGCCGAGCGTAAAAACAGCTTTGAGAGAGAGAGCGGCCAAAAAGGTAGACGCGCGTAGTTCAGAAACTCCTCTGTCTCAGTTCCATGTTCCATGTTCCACTTTATGCCGCGATTAGCAGGTAAGATTACGTGCTGTGTTCCGGCAGTCATAAGATAGTTGCTTCGAGGAGCGCTGAAAGTAAAGAATTACATGAGCTGGGCGGTGCAGGATTGCGAAGGTCTAGAAGGGGGTGTGACCAACGTCACGTGAGCACAAGAAGACATCTGAATGGTGCAGTGCAATATACATTATATGCGATAAAGTACAAAATACAAGTGAAAATATAAGTTTAAAAATGCAAAATGATAAGTATAAAACAAGTTCCTGATTAAATAATCACTATTTACATATGTACAAAGTCGCAGGTTACATATGTACAAAGTATTAATAGTTCAAAAAATTAGAAATACGTCATACGACACAGGTCACGTGGGAGGTCACCCTCGCAAGTCCTGGCTCTGGTGAATGCTACTGCATCTGTGAAGTTAGAATATGGGCAGTCAGACTTTGAGAAAAACAAACAACTATTTAAGTTGGAAAGTTCTGATTGCTATCTAGCATGAATGCAGCGAAAGGACGGAGATGTCTATCTTCGTCCAGTATTTCATACTGAAACAAGCTGAATTTATCTAGATGCTCACAGTCTTTAGCTTTCCTGAAGAAGTTCTTGTTAGTTTTACGAAGGAAATTGTCCATGTTCTCAATTTTAAGGCTCGTGTGCAAAACATCGTTCCGTACAAAGTAATGAGCGTTGGTAATGAGTCTTAAGATACGATTTTGAATTACTTGTAGCTTCTTTAAATCAAACGCTGACACCGTGGCCCAGGCTGGTGAGGCATAGGTCATTATTGGTCGTAAAATCGACAGGTAAGTCTCTTTTTCTCTAAGCTAAGTTTGGAGAAGCATCCTAACATGGGACATAGGCTTTTCATGACAAAGATCGTTTTTTGTCTGACGTGATTGATATGATTTGTCCAAGTCATTTTACTGTTCTGCCTCAGTAAGTAACTTAATGGTTTAAATACCGCTCCTTCTCATTAAATATTCAGCAAATTCCAAAACTACGTTCTGGCCGGAAGTAGTAAGTTGAAGTTAAGAATTTGACAGGAAAGGAACTTTAACTTAAAATTTAACTGTTAATAAAATTAACATAATCCTTACAGCTGTAAGAGTTCAGTGTTTGTCAATTTGAAATGCATATCTTAAGTTAGGAATATATTAAAAAGCTTTGAGACTTGTAAAAGTAATGATCGAATATATATATATATTCCTAGCTGAGAAATTTTTATATTCTAAGTTGGGAAAAAGATGACAAAGTTTCACTTCCGTGACTTAACATTAATTCCATGTCCAGACATCCTTTCTTTTCAGATGTTTTACACAAACATGGCTCTATAGTGAATTTAAAATATTACATTACAATGTGGATATTCTTCTCTGTAGTTAAAAATTCTGTAGCTTGTTAAAAAACAATATCTATGTTAAGTTCAAATATAGCAGTGTTTATGAAGGTCTGCGGTAAATGGTGAGATGACATTAAGAATCCGTGTGAAGTTTTCCCATGATAGAAATCAAAATTTAACGTATGTTCGGTGATTTAAATACAACGTGTACAAGAAAATCCAAGATATTTTTGTAAAATATTTCAAAGAGTCAATCTGTGTTAGTAATATATCTAAAACCTCCTGCTCAATTAAAAGGAGTGTTCTGAATATATTCATGTAAATGTCTGTAATGTAAAATAATAGGAAATGAAATACTGTTGGTACGTATTAAACTGGGGTACATAATAATAATAAGAATTTTCATATTCTTTCGTATGTATTTGAACTAAACTGTCTAGAGATGTCCATATATTAGTTCAAGTAGATTTTATGTTGTGAAAATTTATTTTTTCTGAATTAGAAGGTTTAATTCAAAGGCAGTAGATCTTTAAAAAATCCCTATAAGTCTGCATTTATTTTTAGGAAAAATAGAATCAAAAATATTAACAGGGATATGTTTTAAAAACATGATAAAGGTTAAATGTAAGGCAAAATGTCTAAATGGAAAATAGAAAGTTAAAAATTTACATTTGTTTGACACATTTCGTGAATCCTTTGAACAAAAATGAGATGTGTAAAAGAGAATCTGCGACGTTTTTGTATAGTGTTTCAAAAAGTTAGTATAATACGTTAGAAGAGAAAGTTCGGAGTATCCCCCGTTTAGTGTTAGTAGTATGGTGTAATACATTAGAAGAGAAAGTTTTATGTATCTTAAGTGTTAGTAGCGTAAAAAAAAAAAAAATAAGAAGACATATAATATGCTAAGTAAGCTATATGGAAGGAACATCGTACTTATTGGTTTAAATTTGCAGAAAATATTATCCATGAAAGCCTCTAGAGGGAAATTATATGCGTGTAAATTCCAGCTTAAATTTCATAGACAGAGAAATATATATGTAACTTTACGCTTCGAGAAATGGAGGCGTAACATCAATAAATATTTAAAACATTAAGAAAAACCTTAAGAGGAAAATAAAAGAAAGAAAAAAGAAATGAGAGAAGAAAATTCTTCAAAGAATTAAAAAAATACTTTTATATAAAAGAAAAATTTAAAATTACTTCTTGAAGTAAAATATAGGAAAAAAGATCAAGTTCGTAAAAAATAAATAAAAAATCGTATGAAAATAAGTACAGCTTTTGTAAAACAAATAAAGTGAAAAATGTAAAACATGGAAAGGAAGGATTAAACTGAAGGGAAAAAAACCTTTTGTAAAAATGAATAAATAAATAAATAAATAAAATTGTGAAAACGTATTACTTTTATAAAATCTATTACTTTTGCAATTTAAACGTAGGGAAAAAGAATGTAAAACTTAAAAATGTGGAAAAAGAAGAAAATCTTATGTTTATATATGAAAAATATGGTGGGAAAATTAGTACATTTAATTTAACGGCGAGAAGAAAAGAAAATTACGTAAATTATGTTTGTAAGATAAAGAAATGAGAAATTTCAAATATCTTAACCTAAAATAGAAACAAAATAAATTTAAAGTTATGAATTCATTCATTATCGAGGATGTACAAAGGTCTGAGCAAGTTGGGACAGAATTGCCTAAGTGCAATCCATCAGCCTCATGCTGGTTTCCGCTAAGTCAGATGAACAAAGAGGATAGATACGATCAAATAATAATCAAATAATAGGATTCAGGAGATAAAAGCACGGCTTTGATGGACAAATACATGAAATTTACATATAAATACATGAACCTTTTTCATTAAATACTACTATATTAAGTCAAATAGTATAATCAATTAAAAATAATGGTTAATAACTTGTTCAGGAGCAACGAGAACCAATCAGAAAGCGCTATGGGTAAGACTACTGCCCTCTAGCGGTCGTTGTTGAACTAAAAAGAATGCACGAAAAACTTCTATCATGTTGCAAACACGTGGCAGATTTTCGTTAATAGATAAGCGCCGGCATGAAACTGGATTACAACACAAACAGGATGAAACATGTGGCTGATGTAGCAATAGCAAGATAATCCAAGTGACGTAGCAATACCAAGATAAAACGAGGTGATAATGCGTGATGACGTCACGAACAGGATGCAGCACGTCCGAGGTTAAGCCGCCTGTTTGATGACGTACCAACCCTCGGCAGATCCCCCTCTCCTAGCGCCCCAGCGCCCTGTGGCCCCAAAGTAACATATTCTATCTATTACCAATCTCTGCAGAAGGAAGAAAATTATAGCCGATGCAGAAAATTTCTAAATTCATTTTCGCCAGATAAATTTTACATAAAATGAAAAAACAATTTTCAGTACACATAAATAATTAATTGAATGAATATAAATTTTTACTGCAGAATACATAAACTTATTTCCAGCTCAATGTAAAACTGTTCCACGCAAAATTTATATTATAAGAAAAAGTTAAAAGTCTGTTATGTCGAATATTTCTTTACTTACATTGTAGCGACATTCGATATTTTATGGAAGAAGGAGACTTGAAAAATGAGCAACGCCCTCGCCGGGAATCGAACCGCGGAGCTCTGGAATACGCAATACGCGCCCAGCTTGCAGATCGTGTTATAAGTGTTCTTGATCTTATAACATAATTAAAATAAAATCAAGTCTAAAACTTATGCATATTTAGTACTAATTCTATATTTTGTATATTAACATTTAAAAAAAGAAATACCTGACTAAATTATTCCTGAACGGTTGTGTATAAGTCTATGGTTTGTTTGATCAAGTGCGACTCATTTGAAAAGTATTGAATGGTGTACTCGCTTGCAAAACCTTTAGAATTTTGTGTTTCTTGAAAAATCGGCAATACTAAGTATGATTGCTAAATATTACATTTTTTTAAGGGAACATTATATAAAAATATGAATATTTTCTCCTGGGATATTCTTTTATCAATGATATGTTACTGTAGAGTAGTTTTGCTAAATTCCTATAAATCAATTCTAATTATTCAAAGGGTGTATTCCACAATAATTTTTTCCAGTGTGACTCTTTTCATTGCTTATTTTTTCCTCTCTAGTGGTCTCCCGTTCTTTGGCCAAGTTTTATAGCAATCACTGAATATTTGCCAAAAAGTCTAAACTCGGTCTAAATATTTTTATCACCAAATGACATAAGGCGAACAACAAAATGCCACTGATGAAAAAGAAGGTGTGCGGAAAAAATGTCACCCGAAAAAAAGGGAAACGGAAAGAATGTCCCCGGAAAAAAAGGAACGGAAAAATGTCACCCGGAAAATAAGGAACGAAAAAAAAAAAGGAACTCTAAAATCTCGCCAAATAATGTCGCCGATTGGAGTTGGAGAAACCTGCCAAACGGGCAGGGTTATATCGAGCTCTCTTGAGGAAGGTTTTAAGGGTAAGACGTTGAGCTGGCTGCAGCTGAGCAAGGTCATTTCGGTAGCAGGTTTCTCCAACTTGCCTGCGGAAAAATCGTATGTTCTCCCCCGCGTTTGCTTCACCTGTTTCATTCAGGAAATCGACCCACGTCACTCCGAAGGAAAGAATTCATGGGGAGCAAATGTTTCGCCTCTGTTATACCAATGATTGCCGTCCTTGAAACTAAATTTTATCCATCCCTAACTGGAAGCTAACAGTTTGTTCAAATTAAAGTGTTGATAAATGACGAATTGTCAGTAAGGGACGGCACGCGAAAGCTGCTTGTTCGCAGGACTAAATAGCTTAATAATTTGACAAACTGTAAAAATTTAAACAGAACTATTGGCATAGTATAGTCTGTTACTTTATATTACGGTTCAACAAATCTAGCAATAATATTATATTATGAATTCCTTTATTATTTAATCTATGCGTTATATGAAAGATAATTTTCTAAATACTAACGATTTATCATCAGTTAATTTATAAAACGACAGATATTTTATAGTATCAACTTTTTTTCAATTTAACGGTTTATTTTTTTTAAAGTCCAAAGAGACTTATTCCTGGAGGACTATTCTCTTCGTTTTGCGGTTTTGCGTTGAATCACTATAAACGGCGAATCACTTTTCAAACTGTTACCACCAAACGTTAGAGTCCTGCATTATATTTGATAAAATTAAATAATGAAAAATCTGCATAAATGTATGTATATTTCTCGCATTGTGATAAAACAACGGTACATAGAGCCAGCGAATTTTGAATGACGTAATCCTCCTGCGAATATGGGCATCTGGAAGCCCAAATTTGAAATTTGTTTCATTATCTATTTCATATTTTGTAAAACTTTATATTGAATTTTTGATTAACAAACTCAACGATTTAAAAGCGAGGAATGGCAACATCATATGAAGAAAAAATTATCTCTAGCGCTCTAAAATTAGCCCACCAGCGTCCGAGCGGTAAAGCCGCTTAAAACTGGTAGTTCGGTCCGACGTTCGAATCCCGCTAACGGGCTGGCTGCATGGGCGTTTTAGTGGTTTTTCACCATGTGTAATTTGTATACGAACCAGTTTCACTTAGAAAGTTCTTCACGAAGGCATCCCTTCCCTTAGGCAGATAGCCCTCGAGTCTTGGCCATAATCACACACACATTTTAAAATTATTTTGCGATATTGCTCTTGAGCTGAATTTTATGGTTTAAGTGTGAAGAAGATGATATTTAATAAATAAAGGTAACACACAAAACGTTAATAAAACGCCCATTGGGACGTAATTTAAAACCTGAAACCTTTCAGATTTTTTTTGTTATTAAGTTTTTTTTTTTTTTTTAATATGAATGTTGCGCCCTCAGCCGACTTCAACTTGGCCAATACTAAGGCCAGAAGTAGTTGTCACTTTATTATGCAGGCAGCTAATAGGTGGGCCACCTTTGCCTCCTATGAAGGGACGGACAATTAGAACTATGTATTCCCCTGGATTCGAACCCAGAACGGGGGGGGCCCACCAGCAGCCGAGCGGTAAAATCGCTGAACATTGGTAGTTCGGTCCAAGGTTCGAATCCCGCGAAAGGGCTGGCTGCAAGGGCGTTTTCGTGGTTTTCCCCATGTGTAACGTGTATACGAGCCAGTTTCTCTTAGAAAGTTCTCCACGAAGGCATCCCTCCCCTTAGGCAGATAGCCTTAGTGTGCTTTGCCGTATTCTCAATACACCACCACCATCGAACCCAGGCCGTTAGGTATCCCAAATTGGCTCCTCTAACCACTACACCGTCTGGGCGGCATTAATTAGTTTATAGAATATTATAATCTATACTAATTAATATAGTTATTTTAAAATAATTAGCTAAACCTGCTTGGCTAGTTTTTTTTTTTTTTCCCTGTCAAAAACTTACTTATTCGAGGAAATAACTAAATTAAACTCTTTAACGATAACATATAGTTTACACTATATTTATTTTATATTATAATTTTTCCTATATATAAATATAGTACGGACATACACGCAATCGAATCGGCTTAATGTATTTTCATTTATAGAATAATGCACTTCAGAATGCGAACAGTGAAGAGAACTTGGACATCGGTGCTGAGAGCTTTTTCTTTAATTCGCAAAAGCCCAAAATCTTATGAACCTGTGTTAGTCATCTTAGAAAGGGTTTACAGTACTTTCTGTCCCTAACTGTAGCAATTTATTGGTATTAAAAAATTTCGTGTATTAGAATATAATTCAATCATGCGAGCCATGTGATAAGAATAATTTAATAAAGAAGCAAAATTATCATTGTATTCAAAATTGCATTTTTCGAGCGAGGTAGTAAGAAGTTCTGACTTTCTTATCGGTTAAATGTTGCTATTTCTGATTTTTAACTTGCAAAATTAACATTTATTTTATTTTTCTTTAGCCCAAAGGGGCGTTAGACCTAAAGGGCTATTAGTCTCAAAACTACATTTTGCGTGGTTTCACTTTCTGCGTTGATTCACTTTTCAAACTGTTGCCACCAAATATTATTGCCATGTATTATATTTAAAGAAACTAAATAACGAAGAATCTGCATGAAAGTTTCTCTCATTGTGAAAAAACAGCAGTTCCTAAAGCCTATCAGATTTTGAATAACGTAGTCCTCCAACAGAACATGAGCACTTGGAATCCCGAATTTGGAATTTGCTTTATTAGCTATTTCCAATTTTGTAAAACTTTAGCGAATTTTTTATTAACAAACTCATCGATTTAAAAGCGTGCAATGGGAACACTGTACGGGGAAAAAAAAAAAAAAAAATGTATCTCCAGCGCCCGAAACTGTGTATCGGAAATTCTTAAATTATGCTTTTTAAAAATATTTTGTGATATTGCTGTTGAATTGAATTTTATGGTTAAGTGCGAAGAACATTATATTTAATCAATAAAGGTACAACACAAAACGTTAAAAAAACATCCTTTTGGGCGTAATATAAAATATTGTATGGGCGTAATATACAATATAAAGCTTTCAGATTTTCCTTTATTCTCTCTCTCTCTCTCTTTTTGATCAAAATATAAACTGTAATATTAACAAAACTGACGTAGGGTTCCTACTTATGAAAGGAGTTGAAAATTCATTGATTAAGGGGTAGAGGCTTTGTGCTTTGGAAAGAATGCTTTTAAGGAGTCTTTATAAATTAATTCTCGTAATTACTTTGCGCACTTGAAAAGCACGTAAACTCTATGCACTTATATCTATAACTTTGGATTACTGTGTCTAATCAACACCTTGAAAGAACGGTAGTGGTGCTTACTGGATAAAATTGTATCTCCTATTAAGGCTTTTATATATGGGATCGACATTCCACATCGATACTGCATATGATCGACAAGGCATAAAGTCGATACACGTAAAGTCTACACTGGCATACGAACGATAGTTATCAGCACAAACGACATGGTAAAAAAGAAATTTTAATAATGGTATAATAATAAGTAAAAGAATTATTGCACATTTTTTACGTGCACAGAATCTTCACAGGCATACAGTCGACACCACATACAGTTTGCCTATATATAATCGTTATTTTCAAAATAGCCAACCGTGTGTAACAAAGGGAATAAGAATTTGATAAAATTAGCAATTTCTAGGGTAACTGCATAAGATCGACAACGATGCAAATCGAAACCGGTTATTGAGCTGTTGTTTTAATCGTACACATTACCGATCGTTAGCCGCATTTTCGTCGTTACGAAAGAAAGATTTGAAACATAAGAGGGAACTATTATGTGTCCACAAGAGACAACATTTTTCGTTTATTTACCAGTTGTAAAAGTTGTCCACCTGTAACCGAGAGCTGAAGTCTGGTAGTTCAGTCGGAATCAATCCCTGCGAATGAGCTGGTTGTATAGATATTTTCAAGGTTTTGTCTTATGTGTAATGTATACAAGAGAGCTTCTCTCAGAAAGTCCCCATGATGCAACCCTTCCCTAAAGCAGATCTCTCGCAATTTTCTAATAAACATACTAGAGTCCAAAGAGGCTTTGCCCCTGAAGGACTATTGTTTTCGTTTTGCGATTTTGCGTTGAATCACTATAAATGTCCGTTTCTCATTTCAAACTGTTGCCACCAAATGTTAGAGTCCTGCACTATATTTGAAGAAATTAAATAATGAAAAATCTGCATAAATGTATGTATAATTCTCGTATTGTGATAAAACAACGGAACATAGAGCCATCGAATTATGAATGACGTAATCATCCTACGAATATGGGAATGTAAAAGACCAAATTTGAAATTTGGAATTTGTTTTATTATCGATTTCATATTTTGTAAAAGTTTAACGAATTTTTGAGTAACAAACTCAACGATTTAAAGGGAGCAATAGCAGCACTCTACGGGGGGGGGGGGAACTGTAAATTCTAAAGATATGCTGCGACATTGCTATTGAACTGAATTTTATGGTTTAAGTGCAAAGAACATGATATTTAATAAATAAAGGTAACACACAAAACGTTAAAAAAACATCCCTTTGGACGTAATTTAAAATCTGAAAGCTTTCAGAATTTTTTTCCCCCCAATGGCGTGGTAAAATGAATCATTAAAAACGAAGCTGAGCTTCTTAATATCATTTTGCAGCTTTAGAATCATACCGCTAATTTGATTATCCAAAACTCGAAATATTGAATAAATTTGAGTTAAATAAAAATCAAAATTAATGCGAAAGAATTTGTTTTAGCAAATTTCATATGTGTTTTCAGTTATAAACTATATTTTTTCTTTCTGCGTTTGCTGAGAGAGAAACAAGTTATGTTCTGCTGTTCTGTAATTTTTAATTAGGATCGTAACAGAAATGTTTCTTGACGAAGAGGTGAAAACTGTTGAAAACAGTCAATTTTCTATTTCTGAGAAAACTTTATTATGACTTTGGAGATTAAAAAGTACATATAAATATTATATTCTCATTTTTCATGTTTTAAATAATTAGCAAGAAATATGGATTCGAATGCAGCAATTGTAGTTGTAATTCTAAATGAACTGAGTATTTAGAGCATTGTTATCAATGAAGCAACAATCGTATAATTAAAAAAAAAAATGAATGCAGAATTCTATTCTTATTGTTTTGAGCTCAAGTTCTATGTTTCAATAGCTTTCAAGTCTGAATTAATTACTTTTCAGACTTAAAATTCCAGTATAACTTTTGTACGAGTATTTCAAATTTTGTTAGCAGTTTCTTAGCAGTTCTAAAACAAATATCATGCAGAATTTTAGCAGTATTACAAAAGGACTCAAAAAGAGCTGATAAGGAAACGCCTATCTTTTGGGTTTTTTAATTGTTGAAGTGTATGGAGTCAAAATTAAAGCTACTAACAACCAGTTTTGAAGGTTGTCATTGCTTAAAACATTTGTAATTTTTAATAAGCGTCATGTTTATGAGAAAATGACAATTCAGATAATAAGTATAATAACGTCCACTGGTAAGACAAGATTCATGATGCGAAATTTAGCTGAAAATATCCTAGTCCTATCTATTTTCATGGTTTAAAATTTTAGCCATTTATGGTGGAATATTTTCAATTATAAAGCATTCGTAGCAGTTATAAATTATGAATGAAATAAATCCTAATATGTAGATTTCGTAGCATTGCCCGCTTTTGTATTTGAATACAAATACGAAAGTGTTGCATTTGGTAAATATTTGATTAAAGGTATAATTTACAACTAAGTGAGAACCCATGAATCAAAGTATACAATGTCGCTTCTCAATTGTAAGTAGAACAGAATGATTTCTGAAAAATCAATCAAATTTCAAGTTATTCTGAAAATGTTTTCTACAACAAAATCGCATAAATGCTGCTTATTAATAAATCGTCATTTTGAGAAGCTGGATTAGAATTTCATATTTCTTTTTCATCAGTGGCATTTTGTTGTTCACCTTATGTCATTTGGTGCAAAATATTTGGATCGAGTTTAGACTTTTCGGCAAATAATCATTGTTTGCTATAAAACTTGGCCAGAGAACGGGAGACCACTAGAGAGGAAAAACTAAGCAATGAAAAGAGTCACACTCGCAAAAATTATTATGGAATTCACCCCTTAGAATAATCAGAACAGATTTAGTTTATATTTTTATATTTATAGTTAGTTATAGTTAGTTTATATTTTTATATGGATTTAGCAAAACTACGCTACAGTAACATATCATTGATAAAAGTATATCCCAGGAGAAAGTATTCATATTTTTATATAATGTTCCCTTAAAAAAATGTAATATTTAGCAATCATACTTAGTATTGCCGATTTTTCAAGAAACACAAAATTCTAAAGGTTTTGCAAGCGAGTACACCATTCAATACTTTTCAAATGAGTCGCACTTGATCAAACAAACCAGACTTATACACAACCGTTCAGGAATAATTTAGTCAGGTATTTCTTTTTTTAAATGTTAATATACAAAATATAGAATTAGTACTAAATATGCATAAATTTTAGACTTGATTTTATTTTAATTATAAGATCAAGGACACTTATAACATAATATTCACGCCAGCCTTCTTGACGTGCTTTCGTTGTGTAGTGGTCTGTACGCTTGGCGCGTATTCCAGAGGTCCGCGGTTCTATTCCCGGCTCGTTTTTCACGTCTCCTGCTTCCATAAAATATCGAATGTCTCATCAATGTGAGTAAAGAAATATTCGACATAACAGACATTTATCTTTTTCTTATAACATAAATTTTGCGTGGGAACAGTTTTACATTGAGTTGGAAATACGTTTATGTATTCTGCAGTAAAAATTTAATTCATTAAATTAATTATTTATGTATACTGAAAATTGATTTTTCAATTTATGTAAAATTTATCTGGCGAAATGCAATTTAGAAATTTTCTTCATTGGCTATAATTTTCTTCCTTTTGCAGAGATTGGTATATAAACGAAACATACTCTTTCGAATGCCGTAGCACATTGTCCATTTATTTATACGATGTTCCCATCATCGCATTTTTTGCGATCCTTTTGTGTTAATATCTTCAAAAATTTAAAGTGCTATAACGTAAATTACAGCATTATATATTACATGAAGGGGATTAAATTGAATCCAAATTCAAAATATTTACATTTCTTTTCACTCATATTTCTAGCAATTTTATTTTTATAGGGAAAGTTACCAAACACTGATGATATAATAAGATTGATAATCATTTGTGTTCTATATTCTTAAGCAGAATAGTACATAAAGCAGCTCATCAGAGCTCCAGGGGTCGCTTAACACTGATAGTTCGACAGGGGCTCAAATCCCAGCAAACAAGCTGGTTGCAAGATAATTACTTGTGTAAGGTAAATACGTTTACTTTAGTTATTTCTTCATGTGTAATTTAAATACGACAAAGTTTCCTTTTCTCATACTTCGTGAAAAACCTCCACGAAGGCATCGCTTCTCTTAGACAGTCAGTTCACGTGCTTTGCCATGATTCAAATAACCAAAGAAGAAATGAGGAGAAAATGCAGTAGATACTAGCTATTCAAGGGATAGAACAATTAATTAATAATAGATGTAGAACAGCATTTTTGAAATCATTTCTTGAGCATCAATTCCGGGGAGTTCTAAATCACCGAGAGTTCTTAAATGTTAAATAACTTCAATGCCTTTAATTGAGTCTGAAAATTGGAATGATAAAGTTGAATTTTTTGAATATTAAAATTTGCAATTTGCTAGGAAAGACGAATCTTCTACTCAAGTGCTTTCAACAATTTTGAAAATTCAAAATTTGCGAATCTATGGGCGACGTGCGTGATTAATTACATCAAATGCTTCTAATAACTATTTTAGAATTTAACATAAAAACTCTAAAATTGCGGGGATTGTAAATAATCTAAAGATATTTAGAAATACAACAAGATTTGACAGTTGAGGAAAATTGAAAAATACACTAATTATCATAAAAGATGAACAGAAAATAATTATAATGTAAGAAAGAAAAATTTTCTCCTTTCTTTTGTTTATTTTCATAATTTAAAAAAAATGATATAAATCTAAAATTTGGTTACTTAGGGAAATTGCTATAAATTAAGCATAAAACAAATCAGTGCGAGAATGGTTTTGCATACGAACTGAGACTGCAACACATTTCAACCAGTTTTAACCAGCTTCACATGTTAAAAAGTTCCATAATTAAGATCTTCTTATTGTAAATGCACAAAGTTTGAATCTTGGCATAAAATTAAATAACTTGGGCATTTAAAGCCCGAATATTGGAAATTATCACATTTAAGAATTTTTAAATTTTTACAATAGCATACGTACAAAATAATGATCAACAATTGATTCAAGGCTTTCATACGAATACAATAATCCGAATGGAATGTAAAAGATTATTACTATTCTAATTTATATTGAAAGTTATTACACGACCTTGAAAAATCAATATTATAATTTATAAGGCAGATATGTAACTGAAATTATTAAATGCCACAAAAATGCAAATATAATGAGACTTTTCTAATGCGACCACTAACGCCGGCTTCAAGCGATTGTTAGGCCACTTATATAGATGGTTGCATTAGATAGGCAAATGTATAAAAGCCTGTTTGTTTATGTTGTAGGAAACACTTTCAGAGTTCGCCGTCATGAGATTCTCTGTACTTATATGTAAAACAGTTACAAATAAATACGTCTTACTAAAATGATCTGACATGTTTAGGCTTTTAAAATTATGTCAAAAAACAAAATAAAATAATAATTAAAAAAAAAACATGATTTGGTTAATTTGAAGCAGTTAACACAGTTTATGATAAATAAAACATTAATTAAAGCATCACAGGCTTCAGTATGATAAAAGATTAGCATGATCATCAAATCAGATTATTTAGATTATGGCAAAGTACCATCATAAGATTATCTGCCCGAAGTGGATATGGATGGTGTCCGCCGATAACATCGCGGCAAAAACAACGCGGACGAAAACGTCGCGGAGAAAACAACGCAAGACGAAAACGTCGTTCTACAAAGCATCGTGGGAGAAAACGTCGCAAAGAGAAAACATCGCAGTTCTAAAACATCGTAGTACAAAATATCGTCGTCGAAAATAAAGCGGTTCAAAAACTTCGCAGTTTAAAATCATCGCGGTCGAAAATATCGTGGTAAAAAATAAAGTATCTACAAATCATCGCATGACCATAACATCGCAGACACACTTTTTTCAAGCTTTAATAATTGTAAATGGGTATTCTCATGATGATTTGTGGGCGCCAAGATGGAAAGAAGAATAATTTTTACTTTCATATTTTTTATTCACTAATAAATTTTTGCTGGTAAAGTAAGAAGGAAACTTAAGCATAGAAAATTAATGCAACTTATAGCACTTAATAGAATTTTAAACCGACATAGTTAACTAACAAAGGTCATTAATAAATCATTTTTTATAAAGTTTTTACTGGTAATTTTTCATGAAAAGTATAATCTAAGAAAGATTAGAAAAAGGAAAGTAACTGCATGACCTTAAATATATGAAAATTGTTAACTTAATTATGAGATTATATTCTTCACTTTTGTTTTAATCTAATATTCTTATAGTGAAAATTATTTCTTGTTTTGTTTCACTTTATTCTTAAAGTGACATTAAAATTTTCATGCACAGCTTCCAGTCAGTTACTTAAATGTCGATTTGCTAGTTATGATGCTAGTTGATAAGTCAGCTATATAATATTTCAGTAGTGTTTGGATTTATTAGATTATGCCAAAGCACACTACGGCTATCTGCTTAAGGGGTGGGATTCCTTTGTGGAGTACATTCTCAGGAACTAGTTCATATGCTTATTATACTTCAGGAAAATCACAAAAATCTTCACACAGCTCTTTTTTTTTTTTTTTTCCCTTTTTTAAAGAAATAATGTATACTTGCAGTGAACCCTCTTGGTGACTATCTCCTTAAGATGAACAATGTTTTTGAGAATAATAAACATAGGTTTTAATCATTACGCAATTTCACCACATCCACACAAGATTAAAAAGATATGGAATTTTGAGTGGTCACTTTAAATTGGATTGCCTACATTTACTTTTAGATTTAGGCCGCCCAGATGGTATGGGGATCCAGGTGGTTTGGGGAGCCGGTCTGCAATACCAAAAGCCCCGGGCTCGAATCTTGGAGAAGGCATGGTTGTAACTGTCCGTCCCTTCATAGGAGGCAAAGGTGGCCCACCTATTTGGTGCCTCCATAATAAAGGGGCATCACTTCTTAGTAGTGGCCAAGCCGAAGTTGGCTGAGGGCCGGTCATTGGTTATAAAAAATAGATTTAGATGTTTTTTATTAAGCACTTAAAAGTATTTTATTTAATTTTTCATATACATTTTATTCGAAAATTTCGTAGTTACTTATTGAACTTAGAGTGACCAACTTCCTAAAACAATTTTAATGTTTTTCTTCCGTGAAAAACAAAATCAAATTTCCCTTAAATTTTATTCAAGGATAAAAACTGCACGTATTTTACATTGACTTTTATTTTCAGTGACTGAAACGTTTCAAGTTCAATTTTTTGTACTTAAATGACAGATTATTTGGAATAAGAAAATGTAAATTTTTTATGTATTATTTTAAATGTTTTATAAACGTTTGATTTTGAATATCAAGCATAACTAAATTTTAAAATACGAGTTCGCTTCGTGCATGATTTTTTAATTAAAATAATCAGAAAGAATAATTTTTCAATAAAATGAAAGTTCTATGCATTCAACTATGACAACTTGTACAAAGATGTACAAGTTGTCAAAATATAAAATATTTAAATGAAAGGAAAAATACTCTTTTTGAGGAGTTAAATACATTTAAGAAATGCGTTTGAAGAAAATGATTTTGATGCTTGAAATCTGAATAACTAAATACTGAAATTTTAAAATATCTTAAATTGTTTAACCCTTTCAGTCCCAATTTATTTGTTTGTTTCAACTGACTTGATTTTTTTTATGTATTTTTGGTAATTATCAAAAATGACACAAATGACATTGATAGTAATTGACAGTCTGTAACTAAGCCTCTATAAGAAGAGGCGCGCGACAATTTTGTAGTGGGGATGTTAGAAATGATGCCTACTACCAGTGGGACATTAACTATGTGGTAAACTGATGCGTGTAATTCCCTCTAGGCTTCTTTAAACATCTGCTGGGACTTATATAACCCATTGGGATTGAAAAGGTTAAGGGAGAGAGCTAAATGCTATATTTCACCGCACTTAAAATTTTCAGAATATTGTTTTATGAGTTTTTTACAAAAGTTCATTTTTTAATAAAGGATTTAGTTTCTCATTTTATATTCAGTTATTTTATTCACAAAATGAAATTTTTCTTTCATCTACAGTAGTATATATTTGTTTCGAAAGAGAAGTGAGAATCAGAGTTTGGCTGGAAACTGTAGCAATCTGTATGCAAGATGAAAGCAATTAAGAAATTTTCGGGAAACTAACGCCTGAAGCTTTTAGTTCTGAATATTTAGCTGAAAAACAAGCTAAGCAGCTGAACTCAGGGGGGGGGGAAGAAGGAATGAGTTACAGCTAATTTTACTATTGGGGAGAGTCAACCGTGGGAGTGGGTGTTTCAATCAAGCTTAACTCCTGGGGATCTGTCCCCTCTTGGAGCTTAAGGCTATTTGGTTAATAAAAGACAGCTGAAAATTGCGGTCAATACTGATGATGCTTCACGTACAGACAGAAATAGCATTTCTTAACTTAATATTTTTTTGTTTTTCAGCTATCATGCAGTTTAAAAAAAAAAAACCCAGAAAAGTTTAGAGTTTACCAAACATGTTTAGATCGCTCTTCCTTCATTGTTTTTGATAAAGCCTCTTTGCCTCTTTTGCATACATGTATTCATACATACAGATTTATTTAATTAATATATAATTTCATCAATGAATTATATTAAAATATAGATTTAATTGACATTTTTTCTTTTTCTTTCTTTTTTGGCCAAACTTCAGCATTACGAATAATTAATAATACAATATTTAAATTTTTTTCCAATAAAATGACATATCCATGTAGTTCGATTAAAGAGGTGAAACTTCCCGATTATACGTATGATAAAAACATAAATTTAAACTTTGTCGCTGAGAATGGAAAATATTTAGAATCTGAGGAATAAGATTTTCCAAAATTAAATATTTTTTTTAATTATATAAGTTTTAAGCAGTGTGTTTTCAGAACTGTGCAATATTCATTTATTTCTTTATTATTAAATACTTCTTCAGACCAATAACAGAAATGTACAGATTTTCCTGAAACATGGCGGCTTCAAGCGATTGTTAGGCCACTTATATAGATGGTTGCATTAGATAGGCAAATGTATAAAAGCCTGTTTGTTTATGTTGTAGGAAACACTTTCAGAGTTCGCCGTCATGAGATTCTCTGTACTTATATGTAAAACAGTTACAAATAAATACGTCTTACTAAAATGATCTGACATGTTTAGGCTTTTAAAATTATGTCAAAAATAAAAATAAAATAATAAAAAAAAAAACATGATTTGGTTAATTTGAAGCAGTTAACACAGTTTATGATAAATAAAACATTAATTAAAGCATCACAGGCTTCAGTATGATAAAAGATTAGCATGATCATCAAATCAGATTATTTAGATTATGGCAAAGTACCATCATAAGATTATCTGCCCGAAGTGGATATGGATGGTGTCCGCCGATAACATCGCGGCAAAAACAACGCGGACGAAAACGTCGCGGAGAAAACAACGCAAGGCGAAAACGTCGTGCTACAAAACATCGTGGGAGAAAACGTCGCAAAGAGAAAACATCGCAGCTCTAAAACATCGTAGTACAAAATATCGTCGTCGAAAATAAAGCGGTTCAAAAACTTCGCAGTTTAAAATCATCGCGGTCGAAAATATCGTGGTAAAAAATAAAGTATCTACAAATCATCGCATGACCATAACATCGCAGACACACTTTTTTCAAGCTTTAATAATTGTAAATGGGTATTCTCATGATGATTTGTGGGCGCCAAGATGGAAAGAAGAATAATTTTTACTTTCATATTTTTTATCCACTAATAAATTTTTGATGGTAAAGTAAGAAGGAAACTTAAGCATAGAAAATTAATGCAACTTATAGCACTTAATAGAATTTTAAACCGACATAGTTAACTAACAAAGGTCATTAATAAATCATTTTTTATAAAGTTTTTACTGGTAATTTTTCATGAAAAGTATAATCTAAGAAAGATTAGAAAAAGGAAAGTAACTGCATGACCTTAAATATATGAAAATTGTTAACTTAATTATGAGATTATATTCTTCACTTTTGTTTTAATCTAATATTCTTATAGTGAAAATTATTTCTTGTTTTGTTTCACTTTATTCTTAAAGTGACATTAAAATTTTCATGCACAGCTTCCAGTCAGTTACTTAAATGTCGATTTGCTAGTTATGATGCTAGTTGATAAGTCAGCTATATAATATTTCAGTAGTGTTTGGATTTATTAGATTATGCCAAAGCACACTACGGCTATCTGCTTAAGGGGTGGGATTCCTTTGTGGAGTACATTCTCAGGAACTAGTTCATATGCATATTACATTTCAGAAAAATCACAAAAATCTTCACACAGCTTTTTCTTTTTTTAAAGAAATAATGTATACTTGCAGTGAGCCCTCTTGGTGACTATCTCCCTAAGACGAACAATGTTTTTGAGAATAATAAACATAGGTTTTAATCATTACGCAATTTCACCACATCCACACAAGATTAAAAAGATATCGAATTTTGAGTGGTCGCTTTAAATTGGATTGCTTACATTTATTTTTAGGTTTAGACTTTTCTTATTAGCACTTTAAAAGTATTATTTAATTCTTCATATACATTTTATTCGAAAATTTCGTAGTTACTTATTGAACTTACAGTGACCAACTTCCTAAGGCAATGTTAATGTTTTTTTTTTTTTTTTTTTTTTTTTTTTTTCGTGTTTCTTAATTTTTAGAATATTTTAATTTATGGACTCTGTAGCGAAATAAAAATGAATATTTCTTGATTAAATTTATATTTCCTGATTCTTTGTCGTCGGAATTCTTTGCCTAGCAACTTTGAAGCGACTAATTTTTTTTGTACTTTCTAAAGTTTTAATTAAAGATAAAATTTAATCAAATAAAAATTTAATCGAATTTCCCTTATATAATTTTCAAGGATAAAAACTGCACATATTTTACGTTGACTTATTATCAGTTATTTTCAGTGACTGAAACGTTTCAAGTACATTTTTTTTGTATTTATATGGCAAACTGTTTGGAATAAGAAAATGAAACATTTTTATGCATCATTTTAAATGCTTTAAAAGAATATAATTTTGAATATCAATCATAACTAAATTTTAAAATCCGGGTTCACTTTGTTGTATGATTATTTTTTAATTAATTGTACGAAGTAAAAAGGAAGTATTGTAATCGCGAAAAGCTTCAGGCAGCATATTTGAACGAAAATATCCATTTTGACCGCTTTCGAATGCAATTTAACGATGTTTTTGCGTGATATCTCTACGTAAGGACAGAATAAAAGACTCTTTTCCTCCAAAAAAATTATAAAACTGCTTTAAAATGAATTCTGAAGATAATTTTTAGTGGCGTCTGTACGTACTTACGTACGTACGTATCTCGCATAACTCAAAACCGCATAACTCAGAACGTTGAAATTTTGTATATAGGACTACTATAACATGTAGATGTGCACCTCGTATTTTGGTTGTAACCAAACGTATGTAAATATATTTATGTATATATCTACTCTGTTACCCGGCTCAGTGATCTCAGTTTCTTTACTCTTATATGCTTGTAAATTGTACATTTCTTGCTTTAAAAATGATTGAATTATGTTGTTCTTATCTTCCGGTTAAGGTTTTTATGCCTTTAGTAAATCTATGCAATATTTTTAGAATTATCAACAGTTTTAAAGTTGTTTAAGTGCCGCTAAGCCTAATAATGTTTTGGATGAGGGCCATTGCTTGTTTAAATTTGATACAGCAGAGTAGTGGATTTGTTGCCAATCTAGAGAAACGTAGCTTCGCAACAACAAAGATAACGCCTTCATTTATTATTGCGAATTAAATCATGCTTAATCCTTTCTGGAATTTTTTCGAGGAAATAAGTGTTTAAGATTTACTTAATTTTTAATAATTAGTAATTTTTAATACATATATTTTGAGGTTTTATGTATTTTTGTCTTGTCGCGAAGTGAGAACTGAATTAATTAAATGAGAAATACTCAATCGTCTGTGAAAAACTGTTTCTTTTTTGTTTTGTTTGCTTAATTTCTTTTATACATCGTTCTATCTTTATTATAGTATTTAAATAGAACATGTGGTAACGATTAGATAATTCTTTAAATTATACAAATTTTGTGCATTCTGAGATATAATTTGAACGAAATGTAATACTGTTAAGTGAACCTAGCGCCAGAGTGTCGCTATGGTAAACAAATAGAGTGAATTTTAAAGAATGCATTTGTTCTATTGTGGTTTATGCGCTGTCGGCGAAGTAGATTTAATTAAATTCAATAAGTTTAAACGAAATGCAAGAAAAAATGCGTATAATTTAATATTCCGTACAAGGAAGTCATGTGGTGTACACATCAGATTTTTAAAGTAGCCAGAAAGAATATTTTTTTAATAAATTGAAAGTATTTAGTGCTTCTACGCATTAAACTACTGGAAAAAGTTATCTTGAAAAAGGCATGTTAATTTCCGTATTTTACGTTTTAAATTAAACAAAAGTATTTTTTTGTTTTAATAATTTTATAGTTTTTCTTCATCTGTAATTAACTGTAGTTTTAGTTTCACAGTTCGTAATAATAAACAACAAAGATGTACTGTTAATTAGCTAAATCAATGAGAGGTGTGTTATTAGGCAAATGTAGTATTCAGTTTATCCATGTACACCACTATAAATACCGTACTAATTGCTTGTCTGATTTCTTTTCTCAAGGTTAAACATTTTCTTCATCTTTCACTTCACAGGGAGGAAAGAAGGCTTCTCTATCTCTTTTTCCAGCCATACAAACTCTACTATAATGCTCATTATTGCATCTGCATGAGACAAAAGGAACAAACTGTTGCATATAAGTTTACAACTTCATGGAGTTAACCATTTTTTATATGGGATATGCGTTGTTTTTAATATTCATGTAAAGCTTAATTAGCATGTTGGTTACGATTCATACTATATATTTATACTTGTATATATTCGAATCACATGCTTTTTTGAGTGCTAGATTGCTGTTAAAAAATCTTTTTTTATTTCCATTTTATTATTGCAACATGACTAATTTTTATATAAAGTTCAGTGGTGATGGTGCGTATATAAGAGGACTACATATAGTCCTTATTCGTTTTTTGTATATTGTCCGTATCTAATAGTCCTTATTATAATACATATTATAATAATGCATTTTAGTAATATTTACGAAGTCTCATTGATCCTGTGATACAATCATTTTCTCCTTGAACGTTACTTTTGCAATAAATTTCTAATGCTCCAGTTTCATCATAGAAGGGGAATGTTTTTCATACTGAATTATTTTTATGGATATTTAGCGCTAGGATTTTGGTACGAAAAATATGAACTGAATTTTGTGCTCTAATTTTCCATTAAGTTGGACCAAATATTCTGGGAAATCCTCTGGTTATTGAAAACTAATACGTATAACAGTAGAAGATAGTAGTTTCTCTAAATTATTTTGAATTTCTTTTAAACGAATGTCAAATGCTTCTGCGATTAATATATTCCTAAGTGTAATGGTTAAGAATTGCTATAAAATTATAGCTCATAGGAAATGTAGAATTATAAAGCAATCAGATAACTACGAATTTTCTCATCTGTAATTGAATTTTCTGAGAATTCTTGAATCATGTTTTAGTATTGAGTCATCTATGATTGTTTCACTAATGACCTAGCTAACTACAGTGTTATCAAATGAGTCTTACAAAAATGCATGATATTATGATGCTTAAAATCATTTTAACAATATAGATAATAGATATCTGGTTACATCTTTGTGTAAGCTCTTTCTGATTTGTATATAAAAATATTTGCGCTATATTTATTTTATTGACAAATGTTAAGAAAGCAGACGTAAAAATCTGATTGACTTAAGGTCTTTACATTTATGACTTAAATGAATGTAGGTCTTTATACCGAAAATAGTGCTAGTTTAACTCCCTACAATTAAATTTAATATGAATTTCTTGCTTATGTATGAATTTGCACTTTCAACGACACACACGTAATTTGAGTTTTTGATTTTCTTTCTCCAATCAAAGAACAAATCTCATCAAAGAACAAATAAATTCAGCAATTTTAACGAACAAGATTTCTAATTTTTCTACAATATTCATTTATTACCAATTATGTATAGAGCTTAATTGCAGAGAGAAGTTTAGAAATTTTACCCTTTTGTTTGCTCTGTGATGCTTCTTTGGCAATATGAAGCAACTCCAATGATGGAACACAGCAATAACTTTTATTTAACACTAAAAAAATGGCGACATACAAACAAGAAGAGAAAACATATTCTAACATTTAAAAATATAATTACATTCTTCGTGCGAGAGTCGCACGTGGCACTCGAGTCTGGTTTCAAATATTGCCATTAACAAATACCTTAATGTTCATCTATTTAAATTATTTAAACTACAAGATTTTAATAATATGTAAAGCTGTTACAACCTCTCCCCCAACGGAAAGACTTTTACCGAAGGGAAAAGTTCTGTAAAATTCGAAGGTTTATAAGCTCGGCATTCTGAATTATTTTAAGAAGAAGTAATTTCTGCCATAAGTTCTAAACTTTAAACCAAAATTTTAAGTTTTCAACAAATACTTTTACACCACACTTAAATAGAAAAAAATGGAGAATGATCTAGTCTTCCTTTTTTTTTCTTGACGGCGACTAGATCTCTTCCATGGTGGACCAGTTCCTCTGCTATAATTCACAGCAAAGCCTTTCCTCAGTTCATCTGTGCCTTTCGGATAATATTCAATTGTCATTTGCTTTCGACAATTGTTTTCTTCGTCTATTAGTAGCGGCTTTGATATTAAATCAAAAGCCGAAAGATGATGATAACGCTGCAATGCAAAATGATTCTCAATATTAATTTCTTTATCGTTTTTCAAATTTTCGTGAAAATCTTCCACGTTTAATTCCGGTGATTTAACTTCTTCAAAGATATCTCTGGATGCTTTATTTTCTTCTTTCATCGGTTCCAAGATCTTCTCTTCAGCTATTTTTCTTTTCCTTTGAACTCTAGTAGAGACGGCATTAAAATGGTATCACTAAGTTTACGTTCAAGTGATAAACTAATAAAATAAGTCAGTTCAGTGTTAACAGGAAGTAATAACCTGATATCACTAATATTACATTCAGTGATGAACTAATAAAATAAGGCAATTCAATATTAACAGGAATTAATAACCTGGTATCACTAATATTATGTTC
This sequence comes from Stegodyphus dumicola, assembly GCF_044657685.1. Lineage (NCBI taxonomy): Eukaryota > Metazoa > Arthropoda > Arachnida > Araneae > Eresidae > Stegodyphus > Stegodyphus dumicola. The sequence continues at coordinate 190,368,949 of NC_140772.1, read as the reverse complement.
AGTGATGAACTAATAAAATAAGACAATTCAATATCAACAGGAAGTTACGTTCTGTGATGAACTAATAAAATAAGGCAATTCAATATCAACAGGAAGTAATAACCTGGTATCACTAATATTGCGTTCAGTGATGAACTAATAAAATAAAGCAATTCAATATTAACAGGAAGTAATAATCACTAATATTATGTTCAGTGATGAACTAATGAAATAAAAATACGCACGATTATTCGATCTCGGTCGGTGCCTCCAAAATAATTATGACTGTGATGCTTCTTTGGCAATATGAAGCAACTCCAATGATGGAACACAGCAATAACTTTTATTTAACACTAAAAAAAAATGGCGACATACAAACAAGAAAGAAAACATATTCTAACATTTAAAAATAAAATTACATTCTTCGTGCGAGAGTCGCACGTGGCACTCGAGTCTGGTTTCAAATATTGCCATTAACAAATACCTTAATGTTCATCTATTTAAATTATTTAAACTACAAGATTTTAATAATATATAAAGCTGTTACAGCTCGCTTACCTGCTGTAAAAATATCTCAAAGTGGCATTCGAGGGTAATTTAAAGTTTTTACTTAACATTTATATAACACACTTAAGCAAAATCAAGTAATGTGATATACATTATAGAAGATATAATTTTACCAAATAGTTACAATATTATTTTTAAAAAATACTGGTGTAAATAACTTATTTTTCTTTCATGTCTTTATTTATTTGTTTATTTATTTTGTATCAAATTACTAAACAAACTGCGTACTTTTGACCAATCTGACTATAAAAGGTGTGATTCCTGGACTAATTAACCAAAAAAATTTTTAAATCATTTAAAATATGAAAAAGGTTAGACAGGAGGTAGGCAGCTGAATATTCCCGTTTGAAAAGTAAAGAAAATATATATCTTTTCTCATTTTAGATCTTTTTTTTTTTTTTTTTTTTTTTTTTTTTTTTTACACGAGCCAACCTTTTTACATATAAAATAAATACTTTGAAAGCTGCAGATCTCAGTAAGTTCAATCTCAGTGCAGATTTCAAAAGCTCTCTTGATGCCCTTCAAGTTCCATAATAGACATAAAATTTCCTGTCAAAGGCATTTCTCGTGAATAAAAAATGCATTTTTATTTTAACTAAATATGTTTACTTTTTGTTTATTTGTATTTTTTCTATTGATTAGTTCTTAAATGTTAATGTTTTTTAAAGAAATTGAAAGTTGATTATAGAAATCGATATATTCATATGCTGAAAAAAATTTTGCCTATGCTATTCACATACTTATATAGTTTTTTATACTGAAATAAGTACTGAATACACACTGAAATAGTTTTTTACATTCATATACAGAAAAAGTCTTTCCTCGGGCTATTCATATATTAACTTGTTAGTTTTGAAAGACTTTCTTTAACTTTTTCTCTATATTAATTTCCAAACTTAAGCTGAAACTTCGTTTGTAACATTAAACCACCAACGTTTTATAAAAGAAGACTCCCATCATAAGTCAATTTTATGAAGCAATATAGAGATTATTTGTTGAATTATATAATCACCTTATATTAATACTTATTTCTCAGATCAATTTATATCCAAAATTGCATCCTGAAAAGTTCGTTTAAAATAGCCTGTGCTACTTTCAGATTTTGCAGTGCGTCAGGACATAATATTTTGACTCTATATTTTAATTAAAAGTTGCCATTCTTAATATTATACTAATTTTATTCAACACACTGCTTTATAATCCACTCTTTACGATTTTTAAGTAATTATCAAAATTAGGTGTTATTGAATAATGAAAACTATTTATGGCACCCTTATAAAATTTAGCGTAGATATTTCAGCCTTGTTCAAAAATAATAGCTTAAGAATAAACAATAATTTTACTTTCTTTCATTTCGTTAAAAGGTGATATCATGTCAAAACTTTGCAAATCATGCACCATCTATTGATGCAGTTATAAAAATTAATTAAAAAATAATAAATACTTCATTATATATATTTAAAAAATTAGGAGAGCGAGAAAACTGTAAACATAGTAGAAATTTCCGCCTAAGTTAGAACTAACATTTAATATTGTTTCAAAAATATTTGCGATTAAGCTATGCGTCGCAAACCTTAATATTGTGAGAATATATTTTTGTAACAAAAGACCGATGTTTATAGTGTTACCCATTACAAATTTTCTTCCTTTTAAATATGCAGAGATACGTAATAAAATACCGTATTTTCTCAAAACATAATGATGTCATATATAAACAAGTTTTGTCTTTTAAAAATGTTTCAGAAAGACCAAAGGGGCTTGCATATAAGATGTGCCCGCGTATATAAATTTGATATATCAAAGTAAGTTACAAGAAAAGCCATTAAAAGTCTAATCTTATTATTTGAGATAAAATTAAGTAAATATGTCTCCCATTGCTTTACGAGTAAAAAAAAAGAAAGAAGTACTCAGCTAGGATAAATAACATAGAAGGGAATTGCACGGGAAAAAAGTAACATGAAAGACGGTGTTATTTAAACCTGAATGAATTAATATGTGCCATTTTCTGTCCTGATAAATATTTTATGTAGGTTTGCAGTAATTAAGTCTTTTAATTAAGTTTTGTTTCATTAGGTTTTCGTTACATCGTGTGGAATTCGACCGTTTAAGGTAATGTGGATTACCTCAAATAACAGGAAGTGAGAATAAATGAGCAACTGTCATTATTTCATAAAAAATTATCAATACGAAAATCTATTGCACATGGCATTGTTATTACGCACGGTGTTCGAAAAAAATGTCCCTGAAAAAAATTATCCTGGAAAAAGTGTTCCAGTAAACATGTTTCCAGAAAAAAATAAATATTTCTGGAAACTGTATGTCTATTTTCTCATTTTTCCAAAATTTAAAGCAAATTATTTAGTATCATATCATAAATATCACCGGATGTTTATATAACTTTTAAAATAAATTAACATTTAACAGCCTTACATTTAATAAAATCTGTTATACACAGATGTACTAAATGTGAAATATTCTATTAAAGAGATTTTAATAGAATTAATCATGCGATTGTGTTATATGGATAATCAGATATAAATTTAAACTAGCTTTTTGGGAAAATGTGCAATATGTATATCAATGTAGAGGTTATGTCGATTACTTTTTTAACCGTTTTCGTCGTGAAGGCCAAATAATATTCCTAATTCGTAAAGGCCAAATAATATTCCCAATTCGTAAAGCCGTATATCATACTCCTAATTAATAATAATTCGTAAAATCATATTCCCAGTTCGTAAAGCCGTAGATGCTGTTTCAAGGCCGTAGATGTTAGATATATCATCATTTAGTCTTTAAGGGGCTGTGTACAATTCTAAATTTCATTTTGTATAAATTAATTTTTTAAGGATTACATTCTAATTTAGAATTAAGATAAATTAGATAATTAAGATTACATTTTAACTTAGAACTACTTGGTCCTGTTATTATGTAGATTTAATCATACAGGAACAGACGTTGTGAACACGAGAAACACAAAGAAAGACAGTCGTGTGGGCCTTTGTTGAGCAATCGGAAGCTTAAATACATTAAATCGTGAAAGCAAATTTTGTAATGTTTGTGTGTATAGACCGGAAACCAAATTTTTTAAGTTATTTTGACAGATTAAAACATGTTTCAGGAAAATCTGTACATTTCTGTTATTGGTCTGAAGAAGTATTTAATAATAAAGAAATAAATGAATATTGCACAGTTCTGAAAACACACTGCTTAAAACTTATATAATTAAAAAAAATATTTAATTTTGGAAAATCTTATTCCTCAGATTCTAAATATTTTCCATTCTCAGCGACAAAGTTTAAATTTATGTTTTTATCATACGTATAATCGGGAAGTTTCACCTCTTTAATCGAACTACATGGATATGTCATTTTATTGGAAAAAAATTTAAATATTGTATTATTAATTATTCGTAATGCTGAAGTTTGGCCAAAAAAGAAAGAAAAAGAAAAAATGTCAATTAAATCTATATTTTAATATAATTCATTGATGAAATTATATATTAATTAAATAAATCTGTATGTATGAATACATGTATGCAAAAGAGGCAAAGAGGCTTTATCAAAAACAATGAAGGAAGAGCGATCTAAACATGTTTGGTAAACTCTAAACTTTTCTGGGTTTTTTTTTTTTAAACTGCATGATAGCTGAAAAACAAAAAAATATTAAGTTAAGAAATGCTATTTCTGTCTGTACGTGAAGCATCATCAGTATTGACCGCAATTTTCAGCTGTCTTTTATTAACCAAATAGCCTTAAGCTCCAAGAGGGGACAGATCCCCAGGAGTTAAGCTTGATTGAAACACCCACTCCCACGGTTGACTCTCCCCAATAGTAAAATTAGCTGTAACTCATTCCTTCTTCCCCCCCCCCTGAGTTCAGCTGCTTAGCTTGTTTTTCAGCTAAATATTCAGAACTAAAAGCTTCAGGCGTTAGTTTCCCGAAAATTTCTTAATTGCTTTCATCTTGCATACAGATTGCTACAGTTTCCAGCCAAACTCTGATTCTCACTTCTCTTTCGAAACAAATATATACTACTGTAGATGAAAGAAAAATTTCATTTTGTGAATAAAATAACTGAATATAAAATGAGAAACTAAATCCTTTATTAAAAAATGAACTTTTGTAAAAAACTCATAAAACAATATTCTGAAAATTTTAAGTGCGGTGAAATATAGCATTTAGCTCTCTCCCTTAACCTTTTCAATCCCAATGGGTTATATAAGTCCCAGCAGATGTTTAAAGAAGCCTAGAGGGAATTACACGCATCAGTTTACCACATAGTTAATGTCCCACTGGTAGTAGGCATCATTTCTAACATCCCCACTACAAAATTGTCGCGCGCCTCTTCTTATAGAGGCTTAGTTACAGACTGTCAATTACTATCAATGTCATTTGTGTCATTTTTGATAATTACCAAAAATACATAAAAAAAAATCAAGTCAGTTGAAACAAACAAATAAATTGGGACTGAAAGGGTTAAACAATTTAAGATATTTTAAAATTTCAGTATTTAGTTATTCAGATTTCAAGCATCAAAATCATTTTCTTCAAACGCATTTCTTAAATGTATTTAACTCCTCAAAAAGAGTATTTTTCCTTTCATTTAAATATTTTATATTTTGACAACTTGTACATCTTTGTACAAGTTGTCATAGTTGAATGCATAGAACTTTCATTTTATTGAAAAATTATTCTTTCTGATTATTTTAATTAAAAAATCATGCACGAAGCGAACTCGTATTTTAAAATTTAGTTATGCTTGATATTCAAAATCAAACGTTTATAAAACATTTAAAATAATACATAAAAAATTTACATTTTCTTATTCCAAATAATCTGTCATTTAAGTACAAAAAATTGAACTTGAAACGTTTCAGTCACTGAAAATAAAAGTCAATGTAAAATACGTGCAGTTTTTATCCTTGAATAAAATTTAAGGGAAATTTGATTTTGTTTTTCACGGAAGAAAAACATTAAAATTGTTTTAGGAAGTTGGTCACTCTAAGTTCAATAAGTAACTACGAAATTTTCGAATAAAATGTATATGAAAAATTAAATAAAATACTTTTAAGTGCTTAATAAAAAACATCTAAATCTATTTTTTATAACCAATGACCGGCCCTCAGCCAACTTCGGCTTGGCCACTACTAAGAAGTGATGCCCCTTTATTATGGAGGCACCAAATAGGTGGGCCACCTTTGCCTCCTATGAAGGGACGGACAGTTACAACCATGCCTTCTCCAAGATTCGAGCCCGGGGCTTTTGGTATTGCAGACCGGCTCCCCAAACCACCTGGATCCCCATACCATCTGGGCGGCCTAAATCTAAAAGTAAATGTAGGCAATCCAATTTAAAGTGACCACTCAAAATTCCATATCTTTTTAATCTTGTGTGGATGTGGTGAAATTGCGTAATGATTAAAACCTATGTTTATTATTCTCAAAAACATTGTTCATCTTAAGGAGATAGTCACCAAGAGGGTTCACTGCAAGTATACATTATTTCTTTAAAAAAGGGGAAAAAAAAAAAAAAAAAAAAAGAGCTGTGTGAAGATTTTTGTGATTTTCCTGAAGTATAATAAGCATATGAACTAGTTCCTGAGAATGTACTCCACAAAGGAATCCCACCCCTTAAGCAGATAGCCGTAGTGTGCTTTGGCATAATCTAATAAATCCAAACACTACTGAAATATTATATAGCTGACTTATCAACTAGCATCATAACTAGCAAATCGACATTTAAGTAACTGACTGGAAGCTGTGCATGAAAATTTTAATGTCACTTTAAGAATAAAGTGAAACAAAACAAGAAATAATTTTCACTATAAGAATATTAGATTAAAACAAAAGTGAAGAATATAATCTCATAATTAAGTTAACAATTTTCATATATTTAAGGTCATGCAGTTACTTTCCTTTTTCTAATCTTTCTTAGATTATACTTTTCATGAAAAATTACCAGTAAAAACTTTATAAAAAATGATTTATTAATGACCTTTGTTAGTTAACTATGTCGGTTTAAAATTCTATTAAGTGCTATAAGTTGCATTAATTTTCTATGCTTAAGTTTCCTTCTTACTTTACCATCAAAAATTTATTAGTGGATAAAAAATATGAAAGTAAAAATTATTCTTCTTTCCATCTTGGCGCCCACAAATCATCATGAGAATACCCATTTACAATTATTAAAGCTTGGAAAAAGTGTGTCTGCGATGTTATGGTCATGCGATGATTTGTAGATACTTTATTTTTTACCACGATATTTTCGACCGCGATGATTTTAAACTGCGAAGTTTTTGAACCGCTTTATTTTCGACGACGATATTTTGTACTACGATGTTTTAGAGCTGCGATGTTTTCTCTTTGCGACGTTTTCTCCCACGATGTTTTGTAGCACGACGTTTTCGCCTTGCGTTGTTTTCTCCGCGACGTTTTCGTCCGCGGTGTTTTCGGCTGTAACCGATATGGATACCTTCATGGAGGACTGTTTATAGCGAGAAGTTGATACAAAAATTATTTCATACGTCTGATAGGAGACTCGTATTTATGTTACACATGGAGAAAACCACGAAAATTTCGTGGTAAGCAGCCCATCCGCCATGGTTTGAACGCCAGTCGAACTACCAATATTCAACGATTTTTACCTCTCGGCTGCTGGTGGTCGAAGGTCATTTAAGTTATTCTCTGAATTTCAAAGTTATCGGTCTATGCTTTATTACACGATTATTCATCTTCAGATTTTTGGAAACTAGAGATAAATTAAAAACTGGAATTCTGGATAACCAAGTTAAACAATTAAATTTATTTAATTTTTCGTTTTGATACGTTTTAGGTTATGAATACGAAAAGCTCCCACGTATGATTTATTTGGAGCTCAATTTGGAGAGTAGAATGAATAAGTTTCTTTAATTTGGTTTGGTTTACTTGACTATAACAAAGCACACGAAAGTTATCTGCCTAAGAGAAGGGTTGCCTTCGTGGAGGGCTTCCTAAGGAAAACTAGCTCGTAACCACGTTATATAGGGGGAAAACCACGAAAAGCTGCTTTGCTAGGAATCGAACCCAGATCTAACAACCAGGGTAATCAGCAACTTAACCGCTCGGCCGCTTTTAAGTTTCCATAAGCTTTACACGTAATTGTAATTAATATAACTACAATGAGTAAAAATCCTTTCTAAGATATCCATTCATGTTTCAGCCTATCAGCGGTCGAGCGGTAAAGACGCTGAATGCTGGTAGTTCGGTCCGAGATTCCAATCCCGCGAACGGGCTGGCTGCATGGACACTTTCGTGGTTTTCCCCATGTGTAATATGTATACGAGTCATTTTCCCTTAGAAAGTTCTCCACGAAGGCATCCCTCCCTTTAGGTAGATAGCCCTCCTGTGCTTTGCCATAATTGAATAATCCTAATCCATCCATGTTTCTAACTGATTTTTGGTATTCTGTGAAGATCATCACCCTAGAAAGATGATATTCAGTGCAAGTGTTCGTTTATACCTATAGAAATGCCGGTCACTTTTGGAAGTGATCGTCTTAGGGGGATGGTCGCCAATCGTTTATGGGCTACTAGGTGGTCCGGCTCTGAGTGGATTACGCATTGGTGCATTGTAAAATGTATTAAATCCTCTCTAAGACGATCATCCACGTTCCTAATTATTTTGGTCTTTGGTGGAAGTGGTCGTCTTAAAGAGATAATGCTCGGCACAAGTGTTAATTTCTACTCTGGGAACTTCTTTTCGAAGAGATTGCCATAAGAGGGTTCATTGCATATTAAATGTTTAAATCCAGATCACGTGGTTATAGGATCCATTTTAATTAGATTTTAAAATTTTAGTAAAATAAAAAATCTGAAAGGTCTCAGATTTTAAATTAAGTCCAAAGGTTTTTTTTTTTTTTTTTTTTTTTTTTTTTTTTTTTAACATTTTATGTGTTACCTTTATTTATTAAATATCATGTTCTTCGCACTTAAACCATAAAATTCAGTTCAAGAGCAGTATCGCAAAATAATTTTAAATTTAAGCACATTTTAGAATTTCCGATTCACAGTCTCACGCGCTGGAGATAAAAATGTTTTTTCTGTCCAACGCTGCCATGGCTCGCTTTGAAATTCTTGAGTTTTTTAACCAAAAATTCGTTAACGTTTTACAAAATATAACATCGATAATAAAACAAATTCCAAATTTGGGCTTCCAATTGCCCATATTCGCAGTAGGATTACGTCATTCGAAACTCGATGGCTCTAGGTACCGTTGCTTTATCACAATATTTGGTGGTAACAGTTTGAAAAGTGAAACGGACATTCAGATTGATTCTAAGCAAAATCGCAAAATGAAAACAATAGTCCCTCAGGGGCTAATAATTTTGAAATAAACATCTTAATTCTAATAACTGTAATATTCTTGTTCTCAAATTTAAGTGCAAAATTAAACAATGTTTTCCTGTGCAGATACGTTACTTTTAATTAAAATCAAATGAGGAAAAAAAAAAAAAAAAAAAAAACTGAAATTTTTCAAATTTTAAATTACGTCCAAAGGGGCGTTTTTTTTAACGTTTTGAGAGTTACCTTTATTTATTAAATATCATGTTCTTTGCAGTTAAACCATAAAATTCAGTTCAAGAGCAATATCGCAAAATAATGTTAAATTAAGCATATCTTTAGAATTTCCGATATACACAGTCTCGCGAGCTGGAGATAAAAGTATTTTTTTTTTATATATAACGTTGCCATTTCTCGCTTTTAAAGCATTGAGTTTGTAAATCAAAAATTCGTTAAAGTTTTACAAAATATAAAATCTATAATAAAACAAATTCCAAATTTGGGATTTCAGATGCCCATATTCGCAGTAGGATTTCGTCATTCAAAATTCGATGGCTCTATGTACCATTGTTTTATCACAATGCGAGAAATAGGCAATCATTTATGCAGATTTTTCATTATTTAATTTCTTCAAATATAATGCAGGACTCTAACATTTTGTGGCAACAGTTTGAAAAGTGAACCGACGTTTATGAGTCCGACGCAAAATGCCAAAACGAAAGCAATAGTCCTTCGGGAGTAGATAGAAAATGGGGGGTTCTGCCACATGGGGTGTGGGGTGTGGGCGTGGTCAATGACGTCACATAGAGGGCGGGGCCAAAGGCAACGTCATCACACTAGTAGGCGGGGTCACGAGTGGAGTTGAGTTGTTGGTAGATTGCTGGTTGAGTTGTAGACCTCCTGCTTTTCATTTAAAGTTAGTTTTTTTATATTGGCAACGGGAAATATTTTCTGCATCTTAATTTTGATGATATAGCGATGCTGCCCTCTATTAATGAAAAAGTGAATTATATGTTTTAGAAATATATTTTTTAAGTCTGGTGTTAAAATGATTCAATGCGCGACTCTGAAAACAATGTAAAAGAAACAAATAAAAAATAAAAAATAAAAAAAAAAACTTTCCTTTAATGAAACTACAAGATAATTTTTTTTTTATTACTCAATTTTATTCTGATACTTTTATCCTTTCTAGTTTTTCATGAAACTTTAACTTATTTCTCAGGTTTTCTGTTTCATAATAATATACTCATTTACTGTCATATTTTTTTAATACTTAACGTTTCTAATTTATTTGTAATATTTTATTTAGTTTCCACATACTATTTTTTTTCATACCTTTCATAAATTTCAGAATACCCTGGTTTTTAACTTATACGTTATATTTCACAAACGTTCCCGCACGTGCTGTTTATTTGTTACATTACTTAATTTTAGATGCAATTTCACACTTTTTTTAACGTTATAATGTTCAATATATTCTGAATTTTAACTTCATTTACTTTTTTTAAACCATTCTAGTATTCTATACACACTTTAACTTAGTGGTATGAAATTGTAACCCCAACCAAGAGTCCACTGTGCAATCAACTTCGAACTTTCTTTTTTCTGTTCTCGATTATTCGGCATGAAGATATTTTCAGGAACAGATTTCATATAGCGGTTTAAACCGCTAAAAAGAAAGTTCGAAGTTGATTGCACAGTGGGGATATTTTGTGTCCATAAATCAGTTTGAAAACAGAATGAACATTCATCTACGTGAATGTGTGGAACAAAATAAAATATTATACCCTACTACACGCGGTGTTGTTATAACTCCTGCAACATGGTAAGAATTTTCCTCAAAAATATATGAATTTAATCTGGTCTATACAAGTGCCAGCTATTGCGAAAGGTGGTTCTAATTCTAAATGAAGTGAAATATTTCAACAATCTACAAAAATAATCATTTTATTTACAAAGCAACTTTCATTGCATCGAAGGTTCACTGCTAACTAACTACGTCGCAAACTAAAAACTAACATTCCTTTTCAGAAGCGAAGCGCCCTCTAACGGCGATACATAAATCATTTGGGGGATTTTTCCACACTCCCCACCTGATAATTTCTGCAAAAATTATCACTATTTCAGCATACAAATAATAAAATATAAGAAAGCAACTTACATATCAAATACATTCAACTGATGTAAATATAAACTGCAAAAGGAAATTCTATAAAATAAACAAATATAGTTAACTGCATCAACTCAAATGTTACTCAATACGTAAATATTAATTCAAATTACAAACAGTAAATTATTAGTAATAACTAAACTAATTATCTAAAATTAATGTTAGTGAATATGAAATAAAGAAGTAAAATTAAAAGGTTACAAATTTAGTTCATTTTCAGTCTGATAGTTCAAGGGGGTATATCAATTGCACAGGTCTCTTAAGGTCCCCTTTTTTAGTTTTTACCACACATGATCGTACAAGACCATCACGTCCTTTGAAGACTTGAATTACTCGACCTAAATCCCAGAGGAACTTAGATTTAGTTGTTCCTTCAAGTAAAACTATATCACCAATTTTAAGATTTTTCTTGGCTTCTGGTGTACCGAAGAAGTGAGCATTTCTTAACTCAAGGAGATACTGATTTTTCCATTTTTTCCAGAACTGTTTTATAAGTGTTGTCTGATATTCTTTTCGTTTTATTAGACTCTTTCTTGTTGGAGAGTTATTCAGGATCTCAGCAAAGTTGTATGGATATTCATCCTTATGTCCGATCAATAGAAAATCAGCCGGTGCAAGCGGTTCGGGTTCATGTAAATCGTTGTAAACGTAGGTCAAAGGACGTCTATTCACAATATTTTCGACCTCTGTCAACACAGTCATAAATTCTTCAAAATTCAATTGAGCTCTGCCTAATATCTTTTTCAACGGTTCCTTTATGGTTTTCATAAGGCGTTCATAAAAAGCTCCCCACCATGGAGCAAGCTCGACGATAAATTTCTAAGTCAAGCCTTCATTTGCTAGAAATTTTTGAAAGTCTGTACCTTTAATTATGCTGTAAAAATACTGTAAATCTTTGGCAGCATATTTGAAAGTTTTCGCGTTATCTGAATAAAAGGTGCGACAGTTTTCTCTTCTCGAAATGAAACGTCTGAGAGCCAAAATGAATTTGTTTGCAGACATGTTGGAAATGAGTTCTAGATGTAACGCTCGTGTAACAGCGCACGTAAACAATACGATGTATGATTTCTGAATGTCGTTTCCAGACCTGATGTAAACTGGACCTGTGAAATCCACGCCTGTAACATAGAAAGGTGGAGTTTCAACAATTCGATCTTTAGGTAACTGAGCTGTCATTTGTTTCGCTGGTTTTACTGCGTATTTCCGACAAATTAAACAGTTCCCTAAGACTTTCTTTACCAACTGACGGCCTTTAGGAATCCAAAATTTCTGTCTTAGTTTGGCTAAAGTTGCTGCAACTCCCGCATGCAGAACGTTATTATGTTCCCTTTTTACAATTAATTCAGTAAATTTGGAATCTTTAGGAAGAAGAACTGGATGCTTCTCGTCAACTGTATATTCGGTTTCTTCTAATCTTCCCTTAATTCGAAGAATTTTATTTTCATCAAGAAACGGTGCCAAGCTGAATATATCAGAGCTTGGAGAAATTGACTTGTTAGATTGAAGAGCCTTAATTTCAGGTGTGAAGAAATCCATCTGAGCTTTACGAACACAAAAAATTTCAGTGTCCTGAATTTCAAAAGCACTTAATGTTCCACTATTAGCAGGCAGTTTTCTTGCCTTAGCAACGAAACGTCTAACCCATGCCATAATTCTGAGATATTTCAGCACATTACTGAATTTTGTTATATCCAATAGTTGATCATCTCTTTTCACAACAACGTCATAAACAGATATCTTACTACGGAGTTCTAGTTGCTTATCGTTTCCCACGTCAAACTGCAGTTGAACTGGCCAGTCTATACGTTTGTTTTGCAACCATTCTGGTCCAAACCACCAAAGTGAACTATTTCTTAAATTAGCAACAGTAGTTCCTCGTGATATGATGTCGGAGGGGTTATCTTTCCCACGGCAATAATGCCAATTATTGCTTTCAGTTAGTTTCTGAATTTCATAAACTCTGTTTTTGATGAAAGATTTAAATCTTTCGGGAGATCCCTGAATCCAAAAATACGTTATTTGAGAATCAGTCCAGTGGAAGGGGATTACTTCGTATTTTAAAGATTTTGCTATTTTATCATTCAATCTAGCGGATAAAAGCGCACCCAAAAGCTCCAATCTAGGAAGTGTAAGGGATTTCAGAGGTGCAACTCTACTCTTGGAAGCAACAAAAACTGTTTGAAAAGTTCCATTGTTCAAAACTATTCTCAGATATACCACGCATCCATAAGCTTTCAAACTAGCATCAGAAAAGCTATGGAGTTCTATTTGTTTCACATCTGCATCTAATATTCCTTCTAAATAGTAGCGGGGAATTCTGAGGTGGTTCAGTTCTTCAATTTCTTCGTACCAGGCTTTCCATTTATAACTAAGATCAAGTGGCAGTTCATCGTCCCAATCAATTTTGGCAGACCAGATTTCCTGAATCAGACACTTTATTCTTATAGTGAAAGGGCCATAAAATCCGACAGGATCAAAAATACGGCCTGCGGTTTGCAATAGAAAACGTTTTGAGTTGATTGACGAGGAAATGAAATTTGTCAAGTGCTGAGTGTCAAAATAAAAATTATCATTATCCGTATCCCAGTTAATTCCTAACACTTTGATCGGGACAACTTCAGGAGATTCTTGCATCGAAAATTCTTTTCGATGCCAAATATCTTTGAGTTCTTTAGAATTAGTATGCCACTTATGTAGTGACATGCTAGCTTCATTAAAAATGTTCACAATTTCTAAACTTGTTTTCAGGGCTTGTTCTAAATTTTGGTGACCACCAATAATGTCATCAACATACAGGTAGTTGTTTAAGAGTTCTACTGTTTCAGGATATATTTCTGAATATTTTTTAAGGTGATGCTTAATAGTAGCAGCGAGAAGAAAGGGACTAGATTTTACTCCAAATAAAACTCTTGTAAATTTAAAGATTTTCAAACTCTCATTGTTATCATTAGGATCATCTTTCCAAAAGAATCGTGTAACGTCCCTGTCTTCTTCATTTAACTCTATCTGTAAGAATGCTTGTGTAATGTCCGCTGTAAAGGCTATCGAATTTTGTCTAAATTTTATCAATAAATCAAAAATATCAGGATATAAGTTCGGACCAGTGTATAAACAGTCATTTAGAGAGAGTGTTTTTGGTTTATGGGCTGAAGCATCATAAACTATTCTTAGTTTGCTTGTTGCTCTATCATTTCTGATGACTGCTCTATGAGGTAAATAAAATAGGGTCTTATCATTTTGATTGTCTTCTTGAACTGGTTCAATAATATGTTTTAACTCGTAATCCTTTAAAACCTCTGTGTATTGAACAAACAAAGAGTTATCAATTTTAAATTTGTTACTCAATTTCTTAAATCTTTCAAGTGCTATATCCCTATTATCTTCCATTAAATGTTTTGAATTCGGTTTCCAAGGTAATTTTACTTGGTATCTGCTGTTCTTATACCTGATATCAGATTCGAAAGATTTCATAATTTCTAAATCAACAGTTTTGTCGTTTTGAGTATCACTTTCCAAACCCAAGTTTTCTAGCTTCCAAAACTGTTGTAACTGATCTGATATCAAGTTTTCATTTACAATTACTTTCATAGTTAATAATTCACTATGATCATTATTTACTTTACCCTGCAAACACCACCCAAATAAAGATTCTGTGGCTACAACATTTCTTGAAATTCTTTTAATTTTACCAGTAATTATAGAATAGTAGAAATCTACCCCTATGAGAATATCAATTTTGTCACTTTTTCTACAACAATCTGCTAATTGTAAATTTTGTAAAATTTTATTTTTCTTAGCAAAGTTCAAATCTGGAGGAGAGATAACAGTATTGGATATATTTTCGGTTTCAAGAAGCTCAATATATATATTAAGATTAGGATCGTTTACATTTTCTAGTTTTGCTCTAACAACATTAAAGGTTTTTTCTAACGCACTTTTATCACCAAAGGAATAAACAGAAAGTGATTCTTTTCTAACAATCGGAAGTTCCATTTTAGTAGATACATCTTTGGTTATGAAAGATCTCATTGAGCCATTATCAAAAAGAATTCTGACATTTTCAGATTTATCATTATTTCGAATCAATGCAGAAGCCGTTTGTAATAATATTTTATTAGATCTATTTTCATCGGAATTATATGACGAAACAGCGGAAATAACGCTCGAATCCGACGTTTTCTTTTTAGGTTTTTCATTATCTTTTTTCTGATGGAATGAATAACAAATGGCTTTCGAGTGTTTATTAAAGCAGAAGGCACAGTTTATTTTTTGTTTACAATTTTGGATCCGGTGATACCGACCTAAACATAAAAAACACCGCGATTCACTTTTTAAGATCTCCTTTTTCTTTTCTACACTTAAAACTTCGCAATCCGCAGATTTATGATTTGTGTTCCCGCAGAACAGACACTGCGATTCGGATGACGCCGCTAATAACTCAACTGTAGACGGCTTGCTCGTTATGGCTGGAGAATGTTTATGTTTGAAGGGCAAATGCTTTTCCAATCGCGAATATTTTTCTCTACAATTATAATTAACAGAAGCCGCGCGTTCTCTACTGAATACTTCGTTCCTCAAAAAGGCTAACAAACCTTTTAAATCCCAATTTTCGTCTTTAATTTTTCGGCTATAATCAAGAACGAATTCATTAGGAAGTAATTTCAAAATTAAAGGCGTTAAGAGATTTCCGTAGGTATCAGAGTCTATTTTTAATGCTTCAAGATTTCTTATCTGTACTTCGGCGTGATCTAAAAGTTTTCTTAATCCGTTTATATCATTAGGATTTCTAACAGGTGAAGTACTTAAGAGTTGTCCTAAATGCGAATTAATTAAGATGCTCTTTTGACCAAATCTGGAACGTAACAGTTCAAGAGCAGCTTCGTAATTATTTTCGATGAGAGCGAAACCAGAAATAGCTTTGGCGGCTGAGCCACCAAGAAAGCTTTTTAAGTAAATTAATTTTTCTATTTTTGATAAATTCGGATTTTTATCAATCGCATTTTCGAACTGACCTATGAATTCTAACCAATCCGAAGAATCACCATAAAATTTAGAGATCGTTAATTTTGGAAGACGAGTGAATTTGTTACTTTCGTTTTGGGATTCTGTAACGGTTTCATTAGAAATGTCTCTATTTGCATTGTCCGAATTTTTCAACTCTTTAAACTTTTTCTTTCCTCTAAACTGCCACACTTGAATTTTCTCTTCATATTCCAAAGCGGATGAGATTTCAAGTTCAAATTCGTCTTCTCCGACTTTTAATTCTCGTTCTATTTCAGCGTCTAAATTGCTCAAGGATTTTGATTTTTCGTTTAACTGGTCTAAAATTTCTTCTAATACATTTACATTTATACTACTATCATCTTTATTCAGTTCGGTTTCAATTTTCTTTAATATCTTGGACACTCCGGTCCTCAGTACCTTTCGTTTCGATTTCAGTTTAGCAATAAGATCTTCCATATTATATAAAAATAGAAAATACAGGCTTACCTTGGCTGTCTTCGCATAAAATGATATCCAAAATTAAAAAACACAAACTTCTAAATTGGCCAAAGGTTCTCGGCACCGATGCGCCATATTGCGAAAGGTGGTTCTAATTCTAAATGAAGTGAAATATTTCAACAATCTACAAAAATAATCATTTTATTTACAAAGCAACTTTCGTTGCATCGAAGGTTCACTGCTAACTAACTACGTCGCAAACTAAAAACTAACATTCCTTTTCAGAAGCGAAGCGCCCTCTAACGGCGATACATAAATCATTTGGGGGATTTTTCCACAACAGCATCATTTGCAATAATGAGTTGGTAGTTTTCAACAAAGAAGGTGAGTGTATTTTACAACAAGTTTTTAAACAAGATGAAAATTCTTTTAAACTAAAACCTACATACCTAAAAGTAAACTGTGATATTTTAAAAAAATTGAAAGAAATTATTCCTGATGTATCTAATACTTTATATAAAAGTATTTTTGAAATTATTTTACCGTTGCAAATCAAATGTAAAAACAATTGTTCGGATATGGTAAGTGATGATGATGAACGTTTTAAAGAACTCATAAACTCTATCAAAACTGAATTAAATTCAGTGATTAAAAAACTATTTAAATGCGAAGGTTGCATTGTAAATCATCCTTCACAAACAAGACATGATTGCATTATAATAAGTGTTTATAATAGAATTAAATATATTGGTGAAGATATATTTTTATGTATTAATTTTAAAAATATAAGAGATTCTTTAAGGCAGAAAAAAATTTTTCATTTATTTTGTGATAGGTTTTTTGAATTGAAATGTTATGAAGATTATAAAAATGCATTAATATAAGTACAGCTATTCTATTTAAATTTCTGTGTTTGTTTGATGTTACGACTTTTTTTTTTTTTAATAGAAATATATTGGAATTTTAAAGCAAACATGTATATCAAATGTCAGTAAATGGATATTGCTGTTAATTTGATGTTAATTAATGTAAGAAAATTCTAAGTATATTTTATGTGTAATACAGAAACTTGTTCTTTGGAAATAAATAAATGTATTTAAATAGAAAAGCTTCTTGGTGAAATGAATGTATTTTTATTTTTTATAACAATTTTTTTAAGTATTGTATGTTTACAGTGCAGTATATGCTTCAAGTGATTCACTCGTGTTGAAAATTTAAGAGTTTATGAAGTGATTATTCGCTGAACTTATGTGATATATTTGTAAGGTTTCTTGAATACGAGTAATCTGAAGAGATATTTGAAATCTCATGAAAGAAGCATCAGATGTAGTGTATGTCCTAAGAAATTTAAGTTTATAGTTTGAAAAATCGCGAAGCTTCTCGTCTTAGAATTTTGTAGTGAGTAATCACAAGTTCTTTTCATGTAAAAAGGATATGAAAACTTATAAAGTTACTTTTAAGAGTAAATCATGATAAAAAATATTTAGTGAGCATAAGAATTTAAAACAATATGAATCTTTACATCGTATTGAATGTTTAGACATTTTTTCAAGTAAAACAAAATTTGAAGAAAATCTCAGGAACCTTTTTTTTTTTTTTAATTTTGCTGTTGTCAAAAGAAACAGAAATATGCTGATGATGATGTTTTGAAACAGCATGATACTTCTCTTCTTATGAATTGCATCCATTGTTTACAAGTGTTTAAAAGAAAAAGTGATCTCTTACACCACATTCGAATGCGACATGGTTTGATGCAAATCTTACAAAAACGAAGAAACGTTGACATCGTTAATACATGCAAGTCTTCTAAAATCGCAAGTCTTAATAGTATGTTCGCAATTGAATCGATTTGCTAGAACATAGAAAATGATCGTGTCTTAGCTGTACTTCTTGAATATATAAAATTGTAGTTAGTAGGGAAAAAATGAGTTATGATGTAGTTTTACACTGAGTTATGATATCGGTGTTTGAAATGGTAATCAATAGTTACATTTAAAATGTGTCGTGAGTGCGAAAATGCAGAAATAAAAGAGCTTTGGCGAATTTAATAAACGTGGTTCAATGTGGTTGATGGAAAAATTTGTTCCATGTGAATTAAATAGTGTAAGATATGAACCTCTTTCTCTCAATAGTTAATTATTCAATTGTAAGACAATTAAACTTTAAATATATATGCATATAGTATATGTAATGATTAATATTACATTGATTAATGTAAATAACTGATGATATGTGTATTAACATAGTGAATGTTCGCTTTTATGAAGTTCTCAGCATTACTTTAAATACCATTCATAAAACTTTTATCTCATATATACAAACATGACAATATCTATTGAGTTTTCATTTATTCTTTGGAATGTGTGAAAGTTTAAATATTTTTTTAATTTAATGTAGATTGGAGTAAAATATCTGTATCTTTCTTCATTTCAATCGGTAATATCTGTATGCTGGTAAAGGTACGTATGTTCGTAAGAATTATACTGTGTCACATTTTTGACAATCTTCTTTCATTCATATTAGCTAATAAGAGAATTATTGAAGTTAGTAAAGTAATGAAAATCAACGTTATTGAAAGAAAACTCTAAAAGCATTTACATTTCCAGAAATATATCAAAGTTCCTTTTCTTAAAAACAGCAGGTGTATCGTAGTTTTTATTTCATTAAAAGCTGAACTTGTAAAATAAAAATTTTCTATTAGTGTAAGGTAAACAAAAAGAAAATCAAGAGACAATCCGTATCATGAATGAAATTCAAGTCTTACATCGGATTAAAAAGAAATATTCTGAATCTAAATGTTTATGCCTATTTAGCACAAAATGCGTTTATTTGTGTTATAAATTTAACTAAAACCATTCTTATAACAGTATGTTGCCTTTAAACTGGGTAAAAGTGTTAAGTATATTTTCTGATGGTATTGATATACTTGTCAAAGAAGTTCTAGAAACCTCAAATGTCGAAAGAGCATATGATAAGAATCTCCTTTCCTATCGCTACGTCAGTTACAGGTTAAGGGGTGGCTTGAATGGATAAAGGTAATGTTTGTGCAAAAATATAGTAGTTCTATTTTGAAATGAGAAATAATTCGCTTTTTGTCAATTAAGGAAACTTGTGGTATTATTAAACAGAATGTTAGTGAAAGACATTGCGTTTGCATAGTGAATTATGAAGGTACTGAAAGGTAGTAAAGAAGGTGAATGAAAGAATTAATTTGAACAAATAAGGTAAGGCTATCATTAAAAGAAAAAACTGTTCAAAAGATGTATGTTAGAATCAAAAGTAAGATGTTAAAATTTAAAAAGATGTAACAGAGTAAAACCAAAGAATACTGGTAATTCCCATCTGGAAAACAGTAATTTGAGTACGATATTGAAAAAGTTGGTTTTAAGAATTTCTTTATGCATGTGATGCAAAACAATTGCTAGTTTATCATGAGTGCTGACATAGATGCAATTAGTGCAGGAAAAATAGTAAAATTAGTATAGTTAGTGTCTCTAAAACATGAAAAAATAATAGTGTGAGCAGTGTAAATTCATTTGAAGTACTGAAATATGACATAGACTAAATATCAGAAAATGTAAGAAATATTTTGGTATGTGTGGATGAAACACTGAACGTGGTTGTAAAATTAGAAATGAAAATTATCAACACACTTAAAGGTAATCGGGATTTAAAACTAAACATGATGTTAGAAACTTTAAAGACCATAAAACTATATGAGAAAGAAATACATTTAGATATAAATGGTATTAAACTGTAAAGTTGTGAATGGAAATTTCTGAGTAAAACCTGTAGATGATCTATTATGATCGAGGAATAAAACAAGTATTATAAAAATTGTAAGGAAATATTTGAATATGGAGTAAATGAAAGCAATCCATATCGTTAAAATGAATAAAAAGGGATAAAATGTTGGAATTACGAGTGATGAGACAGAAATAAAAACAATATAATAAATAAGTTAAGCTAGAATTAAGAAATATAAACACAGAAGGGAAATCATGAACGTAAGAAAAGCAATTAACAGTTATAGACTTAAGTTTTTTTTAAAAAATATTCGGTAATGTAAGGAAGATATTGTTAAACACGTGAAAGAAATTAGAAATTCTGTAGAAAATTTAGTAAAAGAACTAAGATCACGAAAAATAAACGTTTCTTTTTAAATACAATTTCATACCACTAAGTTAAAGTGTGTATAGAATACTAGAATGGTTTAAAAAAAGTAAATGAAGTTAAAATTCAGAATATATTGAACATTATAACGTTAAAAAAAGTGTGAAATTGCATCTAAAATTAAGTAATGTAACAAATAAACAGCACGTGCGGGAACGTTTGTGAAATATAACGTATAAGTTAAAAACCAGGGTATTCTGAAATTTATGAAAGGTATGAAAAAAAATAGTATGTGGAAACTAAATAAAATATTACAAATAAATTAGAAACGTTAAGTATTAAAAAAATATGACAGTAAATGAGTATACTATTATGAAACAGAAAACCTGAGAAATAAGTTAAAGTTTCATGAAAAACTAGCAAAGGATAAAAGTATCAGAATAAAATTGAGTAATAAAAAAAAAATTATCTTGTAGTTTCATTAAAGGAAAGTTTTTTTTTTTTTTTTTTTTTTTTTTTTATATTTGTTTCTTTTACATTGTTTTCAGAGTCGCGCATTGAATCATTTTAACACCAGACTTAAAAAATATATTTCTAAAACATATAATTCACTTTTTCGTTAATAGAGGGCAGCATCGCTATATTATCAAAATTAAGATGCAGAAAATATTTCCCGTTGCCAATATAAAAAAAACTAACTTTAAATGAAAAGCAGGAGGTCTACAACTCAACCAGCAATCTACCAACAACTCAACTCCACTCGTGACCCCGCCTCCTAGTGTGATGACGTTGCCTTTGGCCCCGCCCTCTGTGTGACGTCATTGACCACGCCCACACCCACACCCCGTGTGGCAGAACCCCCATTTTCTATCTACTTTCGGGACTGAAATCCTTTTGAACTAAAAATATGCGAAAATTAATTAGCTAAAAAATTTAGTCCTATTTTTATCACAAACCGTAACTTGAAATTGCATCTACAACTGTTTCTTATACCAAAGCTCAGGATGAATTCGTTTTCTGTTATGCGTCAATCAATGTTTCACTAAACCGCAGCTTAAGTCTATAACTACATGCGGTGCGAGGAGAGTAATTACTAAAGACCTGACAATGACCGACGCTGGACAACCCGCCTTCCCCGTTGGCTTCTATCGCCAAAGATTCTCCCGCTAAACACCCCTCTATTTTTAACCTTAACGGAGAAAACCGCAGCTAGCAAACCTTCTTGCTTCTACTCGCACATGTTTCCGGTAATCCGAAGTTACGGTTGTTGAGATAAAACTTTTATCACCCTGCTTGGCGATCTATCTAAACATGCCTTATATTTCCCATTGCAAACGAAGGGTGACATTTTTTCCGTTCCTTATTTTCCGGGGACATTCTTTCCGTTTCCCTTTTTTCCGGGTGACCATTTTTTCCTACAACCGAAAAAGAAATATGAAATTCTAATCCAGCTCCAAAAAATGATGATTTAATAATAAGCAGCATTTATGCGATGGCTCTGTGAAGTAAATTTTGTTGTAGAAAACATTTTCAGAATAACTTGAAATTTGATCGATTTTTCAGAAATCATTCTGTTCTACTTAAATTTCTGAGAAGCGACATTCTATAACATTACTTTTGATTCATGGGTTCTCACTTAGTTGTAAGTTATACCTTTATACTATTTACCTAATGCACACTTTCGTATTTGTATTCAAATACAAAAGCGGGCAATGCTACGAAATCTGCTTATTAAGATTTATTTCATTCATAATTAATAACTGCCACGAAGTCTTTATAATTGAAAATATTCCACCATAAATGGCTAAAATTTTAAACCATGAAAATAGATAGGACTAGGATATTTTCAGCTAAATTTCGCATCATGAATCTTGTCTTACCAGTGGACGTTATTATACTTATTATCTGAATTGTCATTTCCTCATAAACATGACGCTTATTAAAAATTACAAATGTTTTAAGCAATGACAACCTTCAAAACTGGTTGTTAGTAGCTTTAATTTTGACTCCATACACTTCAGCAATTAAAAAACCAAAAGATAGGTGGAAGTTTCCTTATCAGCTCTTTTTGAGTCCTTTTGTAATATTGCTAAAATTCTGCATGATATTTGTTTAGAACTGCTAACAAAATTTGAAATACTAAAGTTATACTGGAATTTTAAGTCTGAAAAGTAATTAATTCAGACTTGAAACACATATGAAATTTGCTAAAACAAATTATTTCGCATTAATTTTGAATTTTATTTACCTCAGATTTATTCAATATTTCGAATTCTGTATAATCAAATTAGCGTATCATTCTAAAGCTGCAAAATGTTATTAAGAAGCTCAGCTTCATTTTTAATGATTCATTTTACTATGCCATTGGGGTAAAAAATATTCTGAAAGAAAGAAAAAGTAACGATTTGTGTGTTACTTTTATTTATTAAATATCATGTGCTTTGCACTTAAACCATAAAATTCAGTGTAATAGCAATGTCGCAGCATATTTTTAGAATTTCCGATACACAGTTCATCGCGCTGGAGACAAAAAGGTTTCCCCCCCCCCGTAGAGCTTTGCCATTGCTCCCTTTTAAATCGTTGAGTTTGTTATTCGAAAATTCGTTAAACTTTTACAAAATATGAAATCGATAATAAAACAAATTCCAAATTTCAAATTTGGTCTTCCAAATGCCCGTATTCGTAGGATGATTACGTCATTCAAAATTCGATGAGTCTATGTACCGTTGTTTCATCACAATTCGAGAAATATACATACATTTGTGCAGATTTTTTATAATTTAACTTCTTCAAATATAATGCAGGACTCTAACATTTGGTGGCAACAGTTTGAAAAGTGAAACGGACATTTATAGTGGTTCAACGCAAAATCGGAAATAATAGTCCTTCAGGGACAAAGCCTCTTTGGACTATATATTAAAAAAAAAAAAAAAAAAAAAAAAAAAAAAACTTTCTAGTATGTTTATTAGAAAATTGCGATAGGTCTGCTTTAGGGGAGGGTTGCATCATGGGGGACTTTCTGAGAGAAGCTGGCTTGTATACATTACACATAAGACAAAACCTTGAAACTATCTATACAACCAGCTCATTCGCAGGGATTGATTCAGACTGAACTACCAGAGTTCAGCTCTTGGTTACAGGTGGCCCACTTTTACAACTGGTAAATAAACGAAAAATGTTGTCTCTTGTGGACACATAATAATTCCCTCTATTATTTCAAATCTTTCTTTCGTAACGACGAAAATGACGCCCACGATCGGTAATGTGTACGATCAAAACAACAGCTCAATAAACCGGTTTCGATTTGCATCGTTGTCGATCTTATGCAGTTACCCTGGAAATTGCTAATTTTATCAAATTCTTATTTTCTTGGTTACACACGGTTGGCTATTATGAAAATGGTGTATTGAGAATACGGCAAAGCACACTAGGGCTGTCTGCCTAAGGGGAGGGATGCCTTCGTGGAGGAATTTCTAAGGGAAACTGGCTCGTATACACGTTACACATGCGGAAAAACACGAAAATGCCCATGCAGCCAGCCCGTGCGCGGGATTCAAACCTCGGACCGAACTACCAGTGTTCAGCGATTTTACCGCTCGGCCGCTGGTGGGCCATTATGAAAATGCCGATTATATATAGGCAAACTGTATGCGGTGTCGACTGTATGCCTGTGAACACTCTGTGCACGTAAAAAATGTGCAATAATCTTTTACTTATTATTGTATCATTATTAAAATTTATTTTTTACCATGTCGTTTATGCTGATAACTAGCGTTCGTACGTCAGTGTCGATTCTACGTGTGTCGATGTTATGCCTTGTCGATCATATGCAGTATCGATGTGAAATACCGATCCCATAAATAAAAGCTATAATGGGAGATACAATTTTATCCAGTAAGTACTACTACCGTTCTTTCAAGGTGTTGATTAGACACTGCAATCCAAAGTTATAGATATACGTGCATAGAGTATACGTGCTTTTCAAGTGCGCAAAGTAATAACGAGAATTACTTTGTAAACTACTCCTTAAAAGCATTCTTTCCAAAGCAGAAAGCCTCTACCTGTTAATCAATGAATTTTCAACTCCTTTCGTAAGTAGGAACCCGCGTCAGTTTTGTTAATATTACAGTTTATATTTGGATGCAAATAAGAGAGAGAGAGAATAAAGGAAAATCCGAAAGCTTTCATATTTTACATTACGCCCAAAAGGATTTTTTTTAATGTTTTGTGTGGCACCTTTATTTAATAAATGTAATGTTCTTCGCACTTAACCATAAAATTCACTTCAACAGCAATATCACAAAATGTTTAAAAAGAGAATAATTTAAGAATTTTCGATCCACAGTTTCAGGCGCTGAAGATACATTTTTTTTTTCCGTACAGCGTTCCCATTGTACGCTTTTAAATCGATGAGCTTGTTAATAAAAAATTCGTTAAAGTTTTGCAAAATTGGAAATAGCTAATAAAACAAATTCCAAACTCGGGATTAAGTGCTCATGTTCAGTTGGAGGACTACGTTATTCAAAATTGGATGGCTCTAGGTACAGTTGTTTTTTGAAAATGCGAGAAACATTCATGCATTCACGCAGAATCTTCATTATTTAGTTTCTTCAAATATAAATGCATGGCAATATTTTGTAGCAACAGTTTGAAAAGTGAATCAAAGCAGAAAGTGAAACGACGCAAAATGTCGTTTAGAGACTAAAATAGCCCTTTGGGTCTAAACCCCGTTTGGGCTAAAGAAAAATAAAATAAATGTTAAATTAGCAAGTTAAAAATCGGAAATAGCAACATTTAACCGATAAGAAAGTCAGAACTCCTTACTACCTCGCTCGAAAAAGTGCAATTTTGAATACAATGGTAATTTTGCTTCTTTATTAAATTATTCTTATGACAGGGCTCGCATGAATGGATTATATTCTACTACACGAAATTTTTTCATACCAATAAGTTGCTACAGTTAGAGTCGGAAAGTACAGTAAACCCTTTCTAAGATGACTAACACAGGTTCATAAGATTTTGGGTTTTTACGAATTAAAAATAGCTCTCAGCACCAATGTCCAAATTCTCAGAAATACTGATCATGATAGAAAGATAATCCCCCAGAAGAAAGTTCACTGTTCACATTCTGAAGTGCATTATTCTATAAATGAAAAGACATTAACTCTTTGGCATCGAAATCGCCCGTAGCGCCCGTTCATTCAGGCAACGGCAAACCGCCCCAACGCCTCGTTTATTTTCTACCTAGTTCTTTTCCTCCACGTTACTGTATGGCTCATTGGTTTCCCGAGTTGTTAAAAGACATGTCAATCATTCTTTTGAAGCAAATAAAGGAGAAATACGGAAAGCTATTGACGTTCGAAGGTGCAATCCGGCCCTAAGGTGAAACTGCGCACAATGGATGAATGGATGAAACCGCAAAAGGGGGAAAGGAAAACTATTTCAAGACAAATTCGTAAACACGGGCGTTTTCGATGTTTGTTGAAAACAGATTTGGTCGTCTCTCGATGCGAAAGAGTTAAGCCGATTCGATTGCGTGCATGCCCGCACCTATATTTATATATAGGAAAAATTATAATATAAAATAAATATATTGTAAAATATATTTATTTTATATTATAATTTTGCGTATAATTCAGTTATATAATTATATTAAAGCGTATAATTCAGTTATTTCCTCGAATAAGTAAGCATTTGACGGGAAAAAACTAGCCAAGCCGGTTTAGCTAATTATTTTAAAATAACTATATTAATTAGTATAGAATATATTATTCTATAATTTATTATATTTATAGAATATATTATTCTATAAACTAACTAATGCTTAATGCCGCCTAGACGGTGTAGTGGTTAGGGGAGCCAAGTGCGATATTTAACGGCCTGGGTTCGTATCCAGGGGAACACATAGTTCTAATTGTCCGTCCCTTCATAGGAGGCAAAGATGGCTCACCTATTATCTGCCTGCATAATAAAGTAACAACTACTTCTGGCCTTATTAGTGGCTAAGTTGAAGTTGGCTGAGGGCCCAACATTCATATATATATATATATATATATATATATATATATAAAAAAAAAAAAAAAAAAAAAAAAAAAAACAACTTAATAACAAAAAAAATCTGGAAGGTTTCAGGTTTTTAAATTACGTCCAAAGGGCGTTTTTTTAATGTTTTGTGTGTTACCTTTATTTATTATATATCATGTTATTTGCACTTAAACCATAAAATTCAGCTCAATAGCAATGTCGCAAAATAATTTTGAAATGAGGATATCTTTAGAATTTCCGATACACAGTTCCGCGCACTGGAGATAATTTGTTTTCCATATATAGTTGCCATTCCTCGCTTTTAAATCGTTGAGTTTGTTAATCAAAAATTCGTTAAAGTTTTACAAAATATGAAATAGATAATAAAATAAATTTTAAATTTGGGCTTCTACATGCCCATATTCCCAGGAGGATTTCATCATTCAAAATTCGATGGCTCTATGCACCGCTGTGTTATCACAATGCGAGAAATATACATACATTTATGCAGATTTTTCATTATTTAATTTCTTGAAATATAATGCAGGACTAACATTTGGTTGCAACAGTTTGAAAAGTGATTCGCCGTCTATAGTGATTCAAAGACACAATAAAATATCTGTCGTTTTATAAATTAACTGATGATAAATCGTTTGTTTAGAAAATTATATTCCATATTACAGATAGATTAAATAAATATTATTGCTAGATTCGTTAAACAGTAATAAAAAATAACAGACTATACTACGCCAATAGTTTTGTTTAAATTTTTACAGCTTATCAAATTATTAAGCTATTTAGTCCAGCAAACAAGCAGCTTTCGCGTGCCGTCTTTACTGACAATTCGTCATTTATCAACACTTTAATTTGAACAAACTGTTAGCTTCCAGTTAGGGATGGATAAAATTTAGTTTCAAGGACGGCAATCATTGGTATAACAGAGGCGAAACATTTGCTCCCCATGAATTCTTTCCTTCGGAGTGACGTGGGTCGATTTCCTGAATGAAACAGGTGAAGCAAACGTGGGGGAGAACATACGATTTTTCCGTAGGCAAGTTGGAAAAATATGTTATCCAAATGATCTTGCTCGGCTGCAGCCAGCTCAACGTCTTACCAAACGCCTTTGGTCTTACCCTTAAAACCTCTCTCAAGAGAGCCCGCTGTAACCCCGCCGGTTAAATTAGAATTTGGCAGTTTCCCCAACTCCGATTGGCGACATTATTTGGCGAGATTTTAGAGTTCCTTTCTTTCCCTTCCTTATTTTCCGGGGACATTCTTTCCGTTTCCCTTTTTCCGGGTGACATTTTTCCGCACACCGAGACAGCCCGTTGACCGGGGTTCCAACATCAAACCAACCAGCAGTGTAAGGCCCATATTTGAAAACAGTTTTTAGCAGTGTTTTAAGAGATTGTAATAATACTCATTTTCAAGTTGCCTTACTGAAGTAACACTTGTACGAGTATAAGGTGCCCAAATTTTAACTTTGGTAAAGCGGGACACCATTTACCGGAGGGCGATTCTTGATTAAAAATCTGGTCTATATGGAGCAACACAAATTTCAAAGAACTCAAAAATAGTATTGCAATATATATATTTTAATTTCAACATAAGTACAATTTACAAATATAATACATTAAAAAATTACTTATAGTATTATTTTATTCTTTGGCATATTTCTCATTTCAGTGTATTCTTTTAGTAGATTGCTGTAGTTTTTTGTTGAATAACTTTTGGACAACTTATGATGTACCAGATCTGAACGAATGATTGTGATTATTAGCATGAAAAGACATAAGTCCTTCTGCTAATGCTAATTTCCTTTCTTCGTCTTTATAAATTATTTTCCGAAAGAATTCCTGCATTTTGGAGGAAGTAGTATTAAAATATCTTTTATGTTTCTGTGTTCCCGAATGCTTTGAAATATCATTTTTCTAGGTGGGCGAAATAGAAAATTCACCATTACATTTCTCACATTTTACCATGCAATTGCTTTTCGTTTTTTTTTTAAGAAAAGGAAATTCAGTTCTTAAGATCATCTTTGAATTTGCATCCTCTGTTGTTACTCATTACGTTAAAAATCTAAAGAAGTAGTTTATTACAAATTTATAATTTATATTATAAATTTTTATCTATACATATTGCTTAAAAACACAGTATGTAGGTACATAATTGCATGAACATATTTTATTGTAAGTTTAAAAATTAAATTAATTTGTTTGGTTTAAAGTAACTATATTTAAAAAATTATTTAATTTTAACCTATATTTCTTTTTTATATATTACAGCAATACTAACTTGTATTATTTTTGCTCTGTATTTGCCGTAACGTAAGTTGTAAGCGTCACTTTCAAGGTCGAAGCCTAGACCTTTTACCGCCACTATAAAATAACAAGAGTACTGTCTACTAAATTCAAGAAAATTTATGTGTTTATGAAATAAATAAATTACGTACCTAAATTATCTAAATACCTGATTTGTTGACATCATTTGTTTAACATTAACCTTCTAAAACCGGGCCGAAATTCTCATAATATAGGCTTCAGCCCGGCGCGATCCAAAACAACTTTGGCCCCATCTTTGACATTTTCCTAATGAGAAAAGTTCCCTCTCCATGGATGCAGTAAAATTTGCATGTTTCTCTTACGCTGTTCCTTACTAGATGGGTTGCTAGATTTGAGATTTTTTCGATGATTATTTTGCTTTCATTTAAATGAAGGTCTAGTTAGAACAAAACATATGCAATGTTTAATTATTTCATTTACTATTTCTGATCAATCTCGGCAATAATTTGTGAATTTTATAACTTTGTTTTCACACTTCATTTATATTCTCATATTTGCGTATTAGAAATTAGAAAACGAAAACAAAATTTTACAAAAAATAATAAATACTAGCTAGCTTTGTAAGTCTGCAGGTTGGAATGCGATTTTTAATAACATAATTTCATTAACAAAATAATGGTGATGACTAATTTAATGAAATAATAATAATAATTTCATTAATAATATCTATTACTATCAGATGATTAAAATGAGATTCAATACAATTAGATTTTGAGATGAACTTACAGCAATAATAAAGCTTTACATAACAGTAACAGAGCTCTAAATTTGCTTTTTTCGATAATTTTGTTATAATATAAAATTTAAAAAAAAAAAAAAAAAAAAAAATCAGAGATACATTGGTTGCGTTTCATCATTTAACTTTAATAAATATTACATTGGACTATCAGGCAAAGGAGGTATATCTTTAACGAGAATTTTTCTTTGTAAAATTGGCTTTTGTTTATGTTAGGCGAGAAAAAAAAAATCTGTGACCTATACATGCAATCATCAAAGGTAATTTTCAGTACAGTTTTAAATGTTTATGAAGAATTATACGTCAATTTCCTTTCATAAGCAGAAATTTCACCTGAAACCATCATTATATCTAAAGATTGAAGTCTATTTCATTTTCAACGAATATTCCATTTGCACATAATATATTTTCTAATTTATTTTAGAAAGAGTAATCTTTCACGTTTTCAAAAGAATAAAGGCATACTGGCTGTTGACACTTACAATGTAGTAAATCTGTTTTTCATATTTCTTCCAGTAATGAAAACGATTGCCCTGGAATATTTTCAAAGCAAAATTAAAAAAACTGTTTACGCCAAATTTTACATAAAGTATGTTCTCGTGTATTTTTTATTTAAAGTGTGAAATTTTCTCTTTTAAAAATAAAAAAATCATGACCGGAGCAAATTTAATTCATGAGAAATAACTTTGAAATGCAATAATTTCATCGTAATATGAAATAGTGGAGAATAGTGCAATACAGGGCCCTTCAGTAGAGCGGTAAAGGTGGCTAAACACTTGTAACTCGCTCGGGTTTGAATCCCGGCTAAAGGATTGGATTCATGGTTTTTATGTAACATAAATACAAGCCAGCTTCCCTTAGAAATTCCTCCGCGAAGGCATACCTTCCTTTATACAGGTAATTGTTGTATACTTTGATGTAATTCAGTAAGCGAACAAAATTAATCCAATCAAACCCGGAGAACGGGTTGATTACATGTGGAGTTTTCCATCAGGAACTTAAATGCGAGCAATTTTCTCTTAAAAAGGTTTACAGGAAAGCATCCATTCCCTTAAGCAGATAACGTTCGCGTGCTTTTCAAGAATCCAATTCTAATTCTCATACATTTAATAGTAAGTTGACATACACCTTATTACAGACAAAATAACATTCCTTTTTTAAAGATAAATTTTTTATTAGCTTGTCTGAATCCCCTTTACCTCTTGAGGAGTGTAAGAATTTCAGCAAATAAAAGTGGCCGAAATTTTATGTTTTGATTCAATTTAGTAGAAGTTACGGGAGCTTTAATGATATTTAAATACTCTTTGACAGATGCCATCCTAAAAGAAGGTCTAAAGATAAATTGGTTTTATTTAATTTACAATGAATGAAAATTAATTTACAATGATTGATTTCAAAGCAATCATTGAATGAAATCATTGAAATCAATCATTGAATGAAAGAAAATCACAAAACTATTATGCATGCAGTTGTCTCTTATTTATTTCCCGATAAATCAGACAAAATTGCCTACATAATAAGAAGCATTTTGAAAAACAGTTCTTTAGGGTTTTATGCACTCCCCTCCCCAAAAAGGGTCAAAATAATATCTTATTATTCGTACGTATAAAAAGGAAATAAACGATAAAAGCGAGGTTTTACGTATTTTCTAAAAGGGCATTAAATCTAAAATATCAATCTAATCTTTTTTGCTATGATTAAAAAGCATTAAATCTGGTAAGTTTAAATAGCGTGCAAAATCGCTGACGTTTTAATCATAGCAAAAGTTAGTGCTGAAAAAGTTAGCACTAAAATTATTAGACAGTGCTTCCAACGTTTGAGAAAGAGATGGATTCTATTTGATTTTCAAGTATATTGGCGCGAGACGAAACCTGCGGTTTTTGCCAAAATGTAGCCAAGAGGGAAATAATGCGTAGCCAGCGGTTATTCTGAGCAGCGACAATGAACCAAAGAATATGTATTGTATCTACATATTCTTTGTATTGTATCTACATTTTACATATACATAGACATTCTTTGAATGGACCACGCAAAAGATTCGATTTTCTAAAATAGGGAGGAAATGACTGGTGCGACAGTTGATATGTTTTTGGACTATGCTCCGACAAAGCTTATGGACTTTGATTGCAACTTAAATTACTTACTTATTTTAGTTATTATTTCTATTTAACCAATAATTTATTTAATACTGTGTAGTGTTTTATAGCAAAGACTTTGCTTACAGTGAAAAATTCTAGTTCGCGGTCTTATGACGCCTTCACTCGCTACTGGCCATCTCGCATCACGTGGTGTTTACTCTGCAACTTTAAAGAAATAAATTTTCTTGTATGATTAATTAATTGTACTGTACCAGAATTATGTTTTTGAAGAATAAGGACATTATTATCTCTTCAAATTCGCCTTTTTGAACTTCTACAGTCTTATTTTACCTTTTATTCAGCAATTTTATAAAACTTAGGACTTATTTTGCCCCGACCACTGCTAATGACATGCCATTTAATTGCATTTAAAAATGACTATTTACCGATTTTATCTCATGACTTCGATCTCGCCTTCGGTTGTGGTGTATTTTTTTAATACACCTCTTATTTTATTATGATTACTAAGAGCCTTTGGTAAAATGTTTAACTACTGGTTAGAACTCTTAGAAGTTGATGCCAGAAGAAAAGATACGATCCTAGATGTTGTACCACAGCCGGTGTTAAAGAAAGTCATTTTCCTGGTACAACTGCTGTATCGCCGGTTTTAGGAGGTTAACTAGCACTAGCACGCAGTATGATGCTAACAATTGATCAACAATGCGAACTTTGAAAAGCAGTTCTCGATATGTTGCAGTTGTCAACAATAAATTGTTATTTTTAAAATTTGACATTATAAAATTAACAAAAATAATATAAGACTCATATCCTGGCAAAGTAGCCACATGGTCGCCGAAAACCGTATTCTTCCGCCGTTTCCTAGCTTGTGCATTCTTTCCAAAAAATCGGGACTTTTTTAAAACGCCGCGAGACAAATTGTTAAAAATCGGGAAAAGCGGGACATCTGGTCACCTTACACTTGTAGCCAATGTAATACTCATTTCTAAGTTGCTCTTGGATATTGAAAGATTAAAATTTGATGCGCAGAATAAATTCGTTTAAAAGGTGAGAAGATATACAATAAACTTTCACGTCAATGTAAAACGTTTTGCTGGCATTTTGTGAAAAATTCTTTCAAATTCAATATTTTTATGCAATAAAATAAGTTTAAGAAAACTCATCGTAGTCTTCATCTTCTATTTTTGTCATATCATGTATTTCTGTTTGACTTCTATCTATTTCATTGTATTTATGTCTGATGGAATAATATTCAGACTACATTAGCTGAAGTAGTTCAAAGATAATAAGCAGTAACATCGTCAGAAACAGAGTGTGGGAATGTCGAAGATAGAATGGAATATTAGAAATAGAAAGGAAGAGTACTACTTACTGATATCTTATCGTAGGTCAAACGCTTGTCTGTTTAATTTCAGTGTCGAAGAACGAAGTTTGTTCTTTGCTCTAGTTTAGGGGGTCTTCAACCCGTGGCCCGCTGAAGTCATTTTAGTGGCCCCACATTTGAATCTGAAGAAAAATTGAAGAATTTTAGTAAATTTTGATTTCAAGAAAAATTGCCTTGTGAGCTTTTTGTCGTAATTTTTTTTTCCTTATTCTTGATATTTAAACTATTGATATTATTTGAGATGAAATTTTTCGAAAATGACATTTTTCAAAAATTTCACTTTATCTTATGTACTTTTAAAAATAAAAAAACTGACTACGCATAAAATCTCAAGTCCATAAAAACGGTAGATTTTTATCTCTAACGCGTTTACAACAGATGCTTACAACAGATGCCGATCTTTCGTCAATACTCGCCAAAGGTGACGTTGAGCATGCTGCTATTATAAAGGGGAGGGGGAATAAATTAATAGAATTCTATGACTTAATGTAGCAATCAGTTGTGAAAGGGAACGGTGATCGTAAACATGCTGTTTGATTTGGTGATAAGCAGATTTTCTACAGTTGATTTTAAGCTAGCTTACTCACGTTCATTCCACATTCTAAAATTCAGAAGCCTTTATTGTCTTTGAATGAGTACACAATGGCAAGCCGTGATAACGAAAAAAGAAAAGTTGAAGGAAAAGTGCGATTTTTTCAAGAAAAGTTGTCAGATCTTTATTTATTTATTTATTTATTTATTTATTTTTGTTGTTGTTGTACATAAGGGTAAGGCAGTTTGCTTATTTGCATTGATAGTGTAGCTGTGAGTCTGTGATGAAGGAATACAACATTAATCCTTTGACGCGTAGTGGTCGCACCTTGAAACCACCAATTTTCGAATTTTTCTCCTTTTCCTTGCGAAATTTTTGAGTGAAAATCAATTGATTACTGACCTTTTAACTCTAAATAACAATCTTTTACCTCTAAATCTGAAGCGGTTGCAATTAGAGAGGCACTGCGGTGGAGTTATAAAAACTTAAAACAGCACTTTACAATACATATTTATTCTGATGCTCTCTCGGCCCTACAAGGCTTGGCAAATCCGGAACCAAGCAATAGACTTCTTTTGGATATAAAAAACATTTACAACAAAATAAGAGAGGAAAACGGTATATATTTTCATTGGGTCAAAGCACATATTGGTGTTATCGGGAATGAAAGGGCGGATATGCTAGCTAAAGAGGCTGCCCTGGGAGAGGGTGATAGTTATGAGGCTATTAATGATTCCAAAAGAATTACTTTGAGAAAAATGAAAGCAAGTATAATTGAGAAATGGGCTCGGGAATGGAATGGTTCAAATAAAAATAAGGGTTACTTGAGGATTTTGACCATAAAAAGAAAAATGGATCTATTTAATAACATAGATACTATTCAAGTTATCACGGATCATGGTAGATTCCCGGCCTATTTAAAACGTTTTAATCTCCAGGGCAATGATCAGTGCTTGGCTTGTGGGAAGTACGGAAATGCAGCTCATTTTATGGAAGAATGTAAACTGGCCGAGAGTGTGAGGACGAGATTTGGAAAAATAAATGAACAAAATGTAATTGAAAAAAGAAAATTCTTGAATAGCTATGCAACAGAAATTATGAGGATTGTGAATGAAAACAAGACTATCATAGAAATAAGACTTTAAATATTTAAATCTTTTATTTATTTCATTATTATTATTATTATTTTGTTTTGTTGTTTGTCTGCGTCGGGTGTGCTGCGTTAACCATGAGGCCGATTATTGTCGGTCAGGAGGGTTGCAGCATACTCGTAAACTAAACTAAACTAAACCTCTAAATAACACAAAATGACTACAGAATCACATTAAAACAGAATTCCCAATATTGTTCTGTTACCATTTATAAAGTTCATCAAATCCTTTGCAAATATAACTCTTTATTCTTAAGTCGTATCCCCATCACCGTACACAAGGATTTAACGGATTTCATGAAATTAGATGACTTGATCATCTGCCGCAAAGTCGTTACCATGGTTACGAGGCAAGTCAAAAGCGAGGAAATGACATGAACATCTCTGTTCTAAACTAACAGAATATAGTTAAGTCGTTGATAAGATTGATATGATTGTGGCAATCTGTTATTTGCGTACGCTTATGTGCTTTATCCTAATTATAAAATATTTCTATCATTGAATTTGCAAAAACAGAAAACAATTAATTTGAATAATCAAAATACCATGTGGTAAGTTTAATGTAGATAAAGAAAATATAAAGCACTTGATAAATATTTATTAGAAAATACGTTACAAAGCAATAGGCGAAACAAAACATGTACCTACTGCCATTTCTCCAAAGATGATTTATACCATAAACCAGGGCCGACACGAAGCTTTTCGCCGCCTGGTGCAAACGCTAGAATTCACAATTCTGCTTCCTCAATTCTAAAAGTTTTACCGATCAGTGAAATTAACACTGTTTGCGCCGGCTCTGTCCCCGACCCTACATGTTTCCTATCAACTAAGTTCATCTTACAAACCAAGTCAATATTTTATGAAAACGAAGCAGTCAGAAGAAAAGAAGAAATTAACTTGAAAGTTTCTGAAAGCCTATATGATCTTATCAATATTAAGGATTTTTATCGTTTAGTATACCTTTTAAGGACTTTAATCTACAGCAGGGCTTCTTAAACTATTTTCATTCGCGACTCTTTTTATCAATAAGATTTTTTTTTTTTTTTTTTTTTTTTTGGTGACACCAGGACCCTATAATATTTACGAAAATCTTGTGGGCCCCATAGCATTGCGCAAATCCGACACACGCGTGAGTGAAACAGTAAATTTTTTCACTTGTACTGTAATACACTATTGCAGTTTCAAGTCATTAACTTTAATTTCTAATTTTAAGACATAGAACAATGCGAAAATTGTAAATAAGTAACAGACGAAATAACAGCGTCATGTGAGTGGCAAAGTGATGGGGGGGGCAAAGGGGTGTATGATCAAAGAACGTCTATGTACAATAAAGAACAATACATATTCTTTGGTATGATGGCCCGGGCGCCGCTCGCAAAGGGGCGCCAAATGGTCTCCAAACAAGATTTTCCGGAAAATTTCAGTTTTTACTTTGATCGATTTCCGGAAAATATATTTAAATTAATAAGTTATTGTAATATAATTAATTATTTATTTTCTTGATAATTAATCAGGCAAATCTTGTTGATTTGTTTGATAAAATGTGTAATAAAATGTTTGCAGTATATCAACCAAATATCTCTGCATACAAAATGTTCTTTCTGACCACTTTATTTCTCTAAAATAGAGATATATTTTTATTTTTTTAAACGAAATGTTGGTATAGCTACCGCTTTTTATTTTAAAATGATAACACAGCCTTGTCCCGAATTTCTGAAATATATCGTTTCCAGAAACCGATTCCATAGACTGGAAATGACATTTTGGGAAACCGCTAACGCTTCCGCTACAATGGATTGCGTTTGTTCAGCAAATTAAAATAAATTTTGACATATTTACAATCTACGATGGGACAAGATCGTCTAAGTCTTCTAGCATTTTTAAATGTGGAAAGTGGAAATTTGAAAGGATCGATTTAAAAGAAGTAATTGATAAATTTGCTTCATCTAAGGCAAGAAAAATGTATACATAGTAATTAATTGTATTAATGTATTATAATATTATATTATTATTAATAAATATATCTACTTATCTCTAATATAAGCTTTTAATTGTTTAAAAATTGTACTTTTTAAAAATAATTATAAAAATATGTAAAATAAATAATACTTTTTTAACTAATTCTAGATCACGGTATGTCTGATTTTTCCGCCGACACAGGTACATTTCCGAATCCAATGCTAGTGTAGTTAGGTAGTGATTATTCTTAATATATTTATATCTATTTTATGGCAGATTCAGCATTTTATTATTATTTGAATTATTTTCTTATTACAAATATATTCTGTACATTATATTACTGTAAGTGTTTTTTTTTTTTTTTTTTGAAGGGGCGCCAAAACGGTATTTTGCCCTGGGCGCCAGTTATGCGTGCTACGCCACTGCGTCACGTGCAATGCAAGTAAAATGAACGTTTATATTATAAGAAGAATGTGTAGAAACGTTTTCGTTTTTTTTTTTTTTTTTTTTTTTTTTATCTATTTTCAGATACATTGTGTAAAAATTTTTGGTAATTGTAAAATTATTATAATAAGTTAAAGAATATCAAAACTGCTAAAGTTTTTGCCACTATGCTGCATGTCCCGCGACCCCCAGTTTAAGAAACTCTGATCTACAGGAAAAGTTGATTTACTATCAAATAAAATAGCTCAGGTGGTGTCATTGATATGGAGCAGTTTGGGATACCTTGATTACTGCTGAAGGTACTGTTAATTATCTTGAAAAACAGAAACACAAGCGAAGTGATTTTTCATTGATTGCAAAAAAAGAGACACGAATTCCAAGATCAAAAGAATCCGGAATCCTAAAATAATTTCTGACATTTTGCTCAATATAATGGATCTCCCAAATTATTTAGATTCCAGTCTCACCTACATATATTTGCAATTTAACGTCACTTATCTGCAAACAGTTGAAATTTTTACGACTTAGGCTCACATATTTATAATTTCTTTGAAAATAAGCGGGCAAAAAGTTAGAAAAAAATAAAATGCAATTATCAGGTAATAATAAATAAAACTGTGTTACTATTAAGAATTAATTAACAATTATAAATTAATTCGTAATTGCAAGAAGCTATATATAATTATTCATTAAGAAAAGGTGTAATTCAAAATCTTTCGCTACCCAGTAAAATTTCTGACCGATGCTTACAATTGTTTAATAGTTCGACTGAAGTTATTCTAGCCAAAACATATACTTTCTGTCTTAGAGTATACGCGTTCACCAAGCTCCCTTTATTATCAGTTAATGATATAATAGTAGAATAAAACGTATAAACACCGTCGTGAAAGTTAGCGTAAAGTACCTCTATTAGGAAAACGAATAACGAACATTGGTTATGAATTTGCAAAGCACAGTGTCGCCATCTGTGAGAGGTAATTCACTGCAAATTCTTTCCCCTTATTTACTTTTACGGAACGCAATTTGGACCGACATCCAGCTTGTAAATTTGACAGGGCAGAAGTACTTAAAGCGAGGATGGCATATCTAGAATGGCAGGCTTTTCCCTAAAATATTCTGTAACCTTACTTCTAAATTTTAAGAAACCGACATCCCGACCAAGAGGATTTTCATTAACGCCGATTAAAATGATGTCAAAGAAAGTAAACTTTTAAATACGTAAGGGATTAAAACGAGTATTAAGTTATTGTTTTAATAGACTCATATTGTTTTAGACGTCACCATGGCTGAGTTCATTCTGCTATTTTATGCAATATTTCTGACTTCTTAATTCTGAGGCCCATCAGAGGCCGAGCGGTAAAATCGCTGAACACTGATAGTTCCAACCTGGGCTCGAATTCAGGCGAAGGGGCCGACTGCATGGGCGTTTTCGTGGTTATTCTCCTATGTAACATGCATACGAGCCAGTTTCCCTGAAAAAGTCCTCCACGAAAGCATCTCTTCCCTCACGCAGATAGCCCTAGTGTGCTTTGCCATAATAAACTAAACCAAACCAAAACAAACCTTTATTCTTCCTAACTTCTAAAAATTTTGCCTTCTGTAAATTCTGCATCTTTGTATGGCCGTAGTGGTTTACTGATTTAGAGCCGAACTTAGTGGTCAACAATATGAATTCTAAGAGAGAGGGTAAAAACTATTAATGACTTCAATGACGCAGTTTGTTTTTCTCCATAACATTTCTCAACAGATTCGAACACGTAGAAAATTAGATTAATACTTCATATTGATAATTCATATAATTAAATATGAATTAAAAATAATTAATCGATTTAGAGACTTAAAACTGAGCTACGTTATAGAAATTCAGTACCTGGTATCAGAAAACATTTATCCTATCCGAAAGGAAACGGCTATCTTCAAGATAACCGGGGTAACCATGTTAGGTGAGTAAATATTATAGAGTTATAAATTTTATTAAATGGAGCATAATTGTTTAAAATTTTAGAATCTGCAACTTTTTTTCCCACAGAGTTAGTTATTTTAAAGTTATCAATTAATTCATCCACACTGAAGTTCTTTAAAGAGATAATTAATGCCGTGCATTTTGATTAGCAGACTGAATTATATCAGATTGTTAGATTGAAGTTATCCGATTTAATTAAATCCTAATAGCATGGGCGCTCGAAATAAATCTCAATAATAAAAAATTAGCTCTACAGGATGGTCGTATCAAAACTTTCCCGATATATAAAACCTTAGCTGCTTATGCACGCAAACAATCGAAATTAAATTTCCGATTTTATTATTTGAAGGCATGCGTTCCAAATTCTGATGATTTAGGGCCCTCAAAAGAGAATAAATAAGGAAAAAAATTCAAAAATTTCGAATTGCACATCCACTTTCTTCCTGCTAAATTGATCAGCGCAATAGAAAACCATAAATGACGTTGGAACGATACACGTATGACGGAAGGTGCTGGCATAAAACATTTGCAAACAAGAGAATTCTAAAGGACCAAAGAGGAGAAGGGGAAAAAAAAAAAAAAAAAAAAAAACTTTTATTGGAATTACAAGCTTTCAAGGTGTGCAGTGTTTCAAGCTAGAGAAGTCTCTCGTAGCTTTGCAGTTTCTTGGCCACTGCGATCCCCCGACGGTGATCTCCCATGGATTCTCAGCTGAAGTGTGTTATCTGAAATCTAAATTGTACACTGCGGGGGGGGGGAGGAAAGAAGAAAAAGAAAGACAGTTCTAGATCTCCCGTTCTACTGGGCCAATTGACAAAATTCAAACTGCGTTTTTCATGTCTCAAAAAGCGCAACTTAAGATATATATTAGATTTATATATAGCATTGTTCTAATATAGGTATTTTTACACAAAATCGGACTTTTTCTGAAATAACATACCATTTTTTTTCCATACTTCGATTCTACGACTCAAATTATGCCTAGATATTAAACTTTGTAAAATTTGGTGCGAAATTTAAGTTGAAATTCAAAAATTTATGTGGGAGCAATTTTTTTTCTGTTTACGCCAAGAATAATTCACTTGGCGAACTTCTTAATATATGGCAACTAATTTTCTTTTCCCTTCCATTATGCCGGAGCGGGAAAAAAGACACATCGTTCCTACCTTTTTACTTTGTGTATGATGTATGGAACGGAAAAAAATTCTTTTCGTTCTTATTTTCAAATAATTTTAGCAAGGTGTCTAAACCACATTTGATGTTTTATCGCTTTCAACAAATATGCCAAATTTCAATATGCTCCAATATATAAATTCACGTATATCTTCGGAAATTTTGAATAAAAAACTGTAATTTTTTGCAGGTATGCTTAGAAATACGTTTACTTTAAGATGATGGTAAATTTTTTTTAGATTATAATTCAATGTTCTTTTTGAAAGATTTATAAAAATTATTTAAAAATACAAATTTTAACAATAAATCATAAAAAATGGGCGAATTTTATTTGGAATGAACTTGTATTTCGAAATGTGAAAGGAAGAATCAAATAAGTTTAATAAAAAAAGAGAGATCAGTAAATGCCAACTTTGAGGAGCTAAAATTTTGAGAACTAATTTTTTAAAAACTACTCGTGCGATTTGAATAAAACTTGATAGCTGGGGTAATTATTGGCTGATATTCAGAATAACTAGGTTTTCATTTCAAGAATAGATAACAAGACTTATGTTTATTCAATGCTGTATTTTATTTCCTTTCTCTAACTTTCAAGCTTAGAACTTGTAAGTGCATTCATGTTTGTGATTTTTAGAAAATATATTTTTTATTATGTGCCTTATGCTTTCTCATTTTTGGCTTTGTAAATGTCCCTATGAAAAGTTTAGCTTAGTTTCCAAAGTCCTTCATTCAAAAGATGTGGAACGTTATGATTCATAACATTATACTACAATGCATATACCATTCATTCGTCTTGACAAATATTGCCACTGTGTGAAACACAAGGTCTTGAATTTTTCCACCACAAGACTTTGTGCATATCCACTTCTCAAAGCTCTGCCATTCAGTAAGGGACCAGCCGGTATAGTGATTAGTGATTCTGACTGCCGTAACGACGGGTTCCGAGTTCAAATCCCGGGTAAAGTATGGATGTTTGCCAGTGTATAGTGTCTGTGCGACAACGGGGCCCTATTGAGGTTTGTCAGTGAGTAGTGTATGTGCGTTGAGGGCCCGACAACGGGGCCCTTGTCCGTTTATACAAGGCCAGCCAAAAGTCCTCTGGAGAGGTTGCTGGTAGAAAAAGAGGGATGGGATAGATTTGAACCTCCTGTAATGTGCTCTCTGGGTCGGAAACTTACTAGTTAGCTAAATTCAGCAATATCTTAATCAGCCATGGTACTACAGAAGTGCTGGCCTAGGTTCTGCCTATGCTGTCATAAGATCTCTAACTTGAAGTTAACTAAAATTTATTAAATCTGCA
Source organism: Stegodyphus dumicola (assembly GCF_044657685.1). Classification (NCBI taxonomy): domain Eukaryota; kingdom Metazoa; phylum Arthropoda; class Arachnida; order Araneae; family Eresidae; genus Stegodyphus; species Stegodyphus dumicola. The sequence continues at coordinate 190,327,259 of NC_140772.1, read as the reverse complement.
ATTGTTTAACAAATCGAGAAAGTTAAAAGTATTTTGCCGCCTAGCCGGGATAGTAGTTTGCAACGCTAACTGCCATATACTGAAGGGCTCGGGTCCGAATCCCGGAAAAGGCACTGATGTTTGTAAATGTAAATGTGCGGCATAGGCGAACTCTAAATATGCGGTTAGCTGAAATTCCTTGAGAAATTAATGGTAGGTGTTTATTTGTACGCACTAATGTACACTAATATAATCACGAATGTCGCTGCCTGCGCATCTAACTATGAATCTAACGACTCTGCAAACAGTGGTTCAGTTATAATTCTATGACTATTCTATACTCAATTTAGTTTTAAAAGATTTATTAAATACTAAACAAATTAATATAATCTAGAATCTAGAATCGAATCTAATGTTACATCTCATAAGCAGCGTTCTAGCTGCGTCATAACAAATCGAAAGTCAAGTTCTCATTGTTGCCATTCCGAGGCAGAGAAAAGTTTGTTTCTAATCAAACCGGAACATTGGCAGAGTGAAAGTTTCTAGTCAAACCGGAACATCTCGGCCCCCGTTGGACGATTGTCCAAGAATATTTGGAAATGGGAGTGGACTGATATTGGAGACGGCTCGACGAAAGATTCCATCTGACGTCTACGACTCGTACTAGTCCATCTGGACCAGGAAAGGTTTCCTCGCTGCGAGCTAGTGTCCACTTCATGGGTGTCTTGTTTTTATCCTTTAACAAGAACTAGTTGTCCTGCCTTGAGATTGGATCTCACTTGATTCCATTTTGAGCGGTTCTGCAAATGATTAAGATATTCCACGCTCCAACGGTTCCAGAAATTAGCTCTAAGTTTTTGAATTAAAGTCCATCTAGAAGACAAGGTCAAAGAATCTACAGAATCATTCGGTTCTGGTATCGACAAAAGTGGACCTCCTATTAGGAAATGACCTGGAGTCAAACGCTGAAGATCTGTTGGATCAGCCGAAATAGGTGACAGAGGTCGAGAGTTCAAGCAGGCTTCTATTTGTGTAAATAATGTACACAGCTCTTTAAAGTTTAAAATTGTCGTTTTCGCGAGCTTTGTCAAAATTCTCTTAATTGATTTTATATTATCCTCCCATAATCCGCCAAAATGCGGTGAAGAAGGAAGAATAAATCTCCATGTCATACCTTCTTTGGAACTAAAGCGCTGAATAGGATCTAATTTACAAATTCTAAGGAGTTTATCAAGAATATTTTTCGTTCCCCTGAAGTTCGTAGCGTTATCACTCCAAACAATGGATGGTTTAGATCGTCTGGCAATAAACCTTCTAAGACATGCTAGAAATGCTTCAGTAGACAAATCCGATGCTATTTCTAGATGAATAGCCTTTGTACAAAAGCAAATAAATATCGCGATGTATGATTTTAACGTAACCCTAGATCTTTTCAAATTAGGCTTGGTGATAACTGGACCTGCAAAGTCCAGTTCTATTTTTTCGAATGGTCTACTTATTACAACTCTATCTCTAGGTAAGTCTCCCATCATTTGGTTTATGGTTTGGTTCCTTGTCCGAAAGCACGTCATGTATTTATTTAAACTCGTCTAACTCTATTTTATCCGGAAGGTATCCAATATAATTGTCTAATAAGAGAAAGTGTTGTTTGAACGCCCGAATGAAGAGATTTTTTGTGATAATAATCTATGAGTAATTCAGTGAAATGATGTCTTTTGGGTAAAAGAAGTTGATGTTTCTGGTCTTCTGAAAGATTAGAGAAACGTAGTCTCCCACCAACTCGTAAAAGTTCATCTTCATCAAGAAATACATTTAAGGATATAACCTTACTATTACTTGGAAGTGATCGTTTCGACTGCAGGCACTTAATTTCATGTTGAAATTCAGAATGCTGTACACATTTGAATAGCACCTTTGTTGCATTCTGTAGTTCAGAAGCACTCAAAAAACTTTCTTTTCTTAATGGTGGATTGGTTCTACAGTTGTTCGCAAACCTTAAACACCATGCAGTAGTTCTAATCAATCTGCTAAATGACGAATACCGTTTAATGAATTCGTTCTCAATGGAATTTTCACCTGTGACTGTTGAGTTCACTACAGTTCCCTTTCGAAGTTCAAGCTCTTCATTACCTTTGAAATCTCTTACTGATTCTGGAAGTTTGGGCCCCGAATCCTCTCTGTAATAGCCACTTAAGTTCATGCCACTACATGTCACTATTTCGTAGTTCAAATAACGTTATTCCTTTCGTGGAATTTGTCTTCGTTCCTCTGATCAGCATATCAGCCGGATTTTCATCTCCAGGGCCATAATTCCAGAACTCAGGTGATGTTTTCTCTCGTATTTCCATTACTCGACGTTGGGTGAATGGCTTCCATTTATTTAAATCGCCCTTTATCCAATGTAACGTAACCGAAGAGTCTGACCAAAAAATATACATTCATCTGGAGCCTTTTCTCTAACTGTTCTTTCACATTTGAGGCTAATCTTGCTCCAATGAGCGCCCTCCCCCATCAGCTTTAATCTTGGAAGGGACAGCTTCTTCAGTGGAGCTACTCTGGTTTTGGAAATGACAAACTACTTCCTATTTCACTGTCCATTATGACGTATCGCAGGTATATTCCAGCTCTATACGCCTTCTGGCTTGCATCAATAAAGCAATGCATTTGAATATCTCTTAATTCAGACTTGTTAGTCTTTCGGAAGTAATGTCGCGGAATGTTTACATCCTGAATCGCTGACAGTTCATTAATCCATTTTTTATTCTGTTTTCAAAGTCCAATGGTAATGGATCATCCCAATCTACCCCAAGTTGCCAAATTTCCTGCATTAGTATTTTTGCTCTAATAGTGAATGGACTTATAAATCCAATGGGATCATAAAGCTTTCCAGTTGTTTTAAGAACTTCTCTTTTTGTCATTAGCTTTGTTTTCCCTTGAGCTTGATTAGTTGGATTTTGTGATTCTATCTTCAGAAGGTCTTCATTGTAATTCCATTTATATCCCAACACCTTCTGTTCCAGAACTTTCTGGATGACACCATTTTCGTATTCGTCAAAAACTTCCTGAAGATTTTCACAATTTGTTTTCCACTTTCGCATGTTGAAACCAGCAACCTTCAATATATATCTAATATCTTCATATATGAGTTTAGCTTCGTTTTCCTCTTCATCCCCACATATTAAATCGTCTACGTATAAATATTCGTTCAATAGTTTAACTGCTTTGTGATTTGTTTCTTTAAAGGTATTTATGTGATGTTTGATAGTAGCGGCAAGCAAAAATGGGCTGGATGTAGATCCAAACAAAACGCGAGTCATCCTAAGTATTTTCGTGTTAGGTTTCCCATCCTTATCTGTAAGGTTATTTGCCCACAAAAATCTTACAGCATCCCTATCTTAAAGTGACAGAGAAATCTGGAGAAAGGCTTGTTCAATGTCGGCAGTAAATGCTATGCTATGTGTACGAAATTGTATTAATATCTCTAAACATGGTGGATTTAAATTAGGACCGGAATAGAGACAATCGTTTAAAGAATATTCGTTTTCCGAATGGCTGGATGCATCAAATACAACTCTCACGGGTTTGTCAAGTCGAATAACTGGCTGGTGAGGCATGTAATAAATTCTTCCTGTTTCTTCAGAACTTGGATCAATTTCCTCAGCTATACCCATTTTTAAATGTTGTTCTATAACTGAGTGATACTGCTGATGAAGCTGTGGATCATTTCTCAACCTTTTAACCAGTTTATTAAAGCGAACTTCTCCATTTAAGTAATTCGTTTTTAATTCAGACGAATTTTCATTCCAAGGGAGTTTAACCTCATATCGCTTTTCTTTAAATTTGATAGTTCTGTTAAAATTCTCTAAAATGTCATTATCTATTTTACTACTAATTTCCTTCCCTTGTTCAATTATCAATGTTTCTAATTCTCAAAACTGCTTTAACTGTGTTGAGACCAATTTGTCGTCAACAATAATGTTTATGTTTAACAATTCACCGTTAGAATCAGTCTGGCCTTGAAGGCACTATCCAAATATTGTTTCGGAAGCTACAAGTTTATTTTTCTACCAGTTATTACTTCATGATAGTCTACCAGTCATTAAGTCTACCAGTTATTACTTCATGATAGTAATTTGCTCCGATCAAAACAGCAATATTTTTGTCACTGAATTCACAAGAATCAACTAATTGTAATCCTACTAACTATTTGTTAATTTTGGAAACTGGGATATCTGGGAAAGGTAAATTAGTTGCACATATTTGGTTAGTTTCTAAAGCTTCAATTTCTATATTAAGGGATGATTCACTTCTGTTTTCGAGTTTGACTTTCACAACATTGTAAGTTTGTTCTGTTGCCTGGTTAACTCCAAAGGCAAATACGGGCAAAGTTTCCTTTCGAATAGCAGGTAATTTACACTTCTCTGAAATGTTCCGAATTATAAAACTTCTCATTCATCCATTGTTTAATAGATTACGAGCTGGTTCTAAATTATCCTTCTCAGAAAATGGGCGTATCATCACAGTGCACGTTTGTAGCAATGTACTGCCGAAAGTTTCGGTTTTTAATTGACTAATCTGAATATCTTCTTTACTGGATGGAATTGTCGACAGGACCTTGTTTTTCTCCGATTTGGTTTCGAGTTGGAAACAAATAGACCTATTGTGTTTTTTACTACATATTTCGCACATTTTTCTTTCCTTACACTGCTTAATTTTATGCTGAGATTTTAGGCACAAAAAACGTCGGGCTTGAGATTTCAAATTATTTCTTTTCTCCTCCACGGTTTTAATTTCACAGCGCTCGGAATCGTGTAGTTCGTCACAATATATGCATTTACTCCTAGCGACTGGAGCAATATATTCATACGTTTTAGGCGAACTTTTTTCAAACTGTTTACTGAGCTTGTTGTTTACATTATCGTGAGTGGAGTGGAGACGATCGTTTGATTTATGCCTCCAGTTATGAATCATTTCCGCTCGGTGTTTTGTTTTTGTTTCTCTGTCATTTAACTGCGTAGCTCTTTCGCGGCTTTTGATTTCTTTACGAATAAATTCCATCAATTCGTTAACATTCCATGTTTGGTCACTGTTTCTACTGCGACTGTATTCTAATATAATCTCTGATGGAATTAATTTTAACAATATTGGGTAAAGTAAACTACCGTAAGTTTCTGATACGACGTTCATTGACGTTCAAATCTAGAATCTAATTTGAGTTTCACACTGATCATATAAATTCCTAAGATTTTCTATATCCCTTACATTTCTAACAGGTAAAAGATTTAACAGTTTATTCATGTGAGCATTTATTACCAAATCTTTTCTCTCAAACCTGTTAATTAACAATTCTATAGCTGAATCGTAGTTCTCATTTGTAAGCGAAAGTCCTGAAACGGCATTATAATAAGCTACCCCACCTAGTAATGACTTTAAGTAACTGAAATTATTTACTTTCGATAATGAGTCATTGTTATGGATAGCTGCCTCGAACTGACTCCAAGATTCCTGCCAATTGCTAGAATCACCAAAAAATTTAGAGATAGTCAATTTTGGAAGGCGATTAAATTTTCTACTTTCAAGTTTGGAATCTATAGCGGTTTCATTAGGAATGTTCATACTTTCCTTATCCGAATTTTCGAGTTTGTGTAATTTCCTCAATTTTTTTCTTGCTCTAAATTACCACAGTTGGATTTTTTCTTCATATTCTAGAGCGGATGAAACTTCAAGTTCAAATTCATCCTCTGCAACCTTCAAATCCCTTTCTATTTAAGTGTTTAAATCACTCAGAGTTTTTGCTTTTTCGTTTAATATGTCTAAAGTTTCTTCTATTGCATTTATACTAACGTCATCTTTGCTTAATTCTGTCTCATTTTTCTTTAGTACCTTGGACACTGCGGTCCTTAATACTTTGCTTTTCGAGTTAAGCTTAGCGACAGAATCTTCCATAATTACTTTAAGCTAGAAAACATATCGTACCTCTTTGCAGGCTTCGCCCACTTCACACCGTGCTGATCCATACTTACGAATCCATATTTTAGAATATTAGCCGGCTTCCCGGTCGATGTAGCAAAAAATGTTTATTTGTACGCACTAATGTACACTAATCTAATCACGAATGTCGCTGTCTACGCATCTAACTATGAATCTAACGACGTATGTAAATGGCACATCTAAATTTCTGCAAGCAGTGGTTCAGTTATAATTCTATGATCAAATACTCAATCTAGTTTCAAAAGATTTATTAAATAATAAACAAATTAATCTAATCTAGAATATAGAATCGAATCTAATGTTACATCTCACGAGCAGCGTTCTAGCTGCGTCATAACAAATCGAAAGTCAAGTTCTCATTGTTGCCATTCCGAAGCAGTGAAAAGTTTCAAACCGGAAATTCGGCAGAGGGAAAGTTTCTAGTCAAACCGAAACAGTAGGGAAAGTGCGGTGGGAAACCCTCAGATCCGTTCCTCGGGTGCTGTGTTTCAAAATTGGGGGCGGAACTGAGCAAAGTCGTACTGTCATCTGCACAGCGCTCAAACTGTAACTTATGCTCTGCAACCGTATTCGGCCTTCATATGTCTTTCAGTAATTTCGAGAAGCAGAAATTATTAGAAAAATCTCAGCGGGAGGGTGAAAACTATATAAGACCATAAACAGCATTTCTCTCACTTGTAGCTGTTGGCTGTTAGTTCAGCTTTTCAGTTTTTGCCGTACAACAACAAATCAAACAACAAACTGATGAAAAGGTTTCTGTTGCTGTCGTCAAGGAAGTCAAGGAAAGAAATCCATAAAGACAGTTGGTATTAATTCTAACTGCTTTAAGTTCGAACATATGTCAACCTGGCCATCTCTAAAGCTATCCACATATGATAGAAAGACCTCCTGATAAGTGTACAAGATGGAGTTCTCCATAGTGGCAAAGGCAAATAGATTAGATTTCGAAGCTAAAGCCCGCCATCTCACGGCTTCATTGAGTGCAGACGCAGAGAATATTCTTTAAATTCTTTCCGAAAACCAGAGAGGCTAGACATCGAAGCTCTCTCCGGCACGTTAGAGCTGTGCCTTGGAAGAAGTGTTTAAAAGACTACAGCAGACTTCAGTTAAAATCTCGTCAACAGATGTCCACGGAAACAATCAAGGAGCTCGCCACGGCTGTTGAAAGACAGTCTCATCTCGCTTTTTCGGACTGGCTAACAGAGACAAGACCTGCAGTATTTCATTGATGGCATCCGGAGTTACAGAAATGCGAATGGCGGATGTCAGGAATTTAAAAAGCGCTCTAGTGTATGCCACGAAATTCGAGGCAGCCCAGCGAGACCCTCATAGAGACCACCACCCAGTCAGAGTTACTCAAGTCCAGGAACGAGTGGAACACATGACTGTCTCGTCTACACTATTTAACCAAGCAAAGCGATGGCTTGAAGCGGAATAGGAAGGATAACAAACCGCTCCTAAAGTGCTGGAACTGATGTGATGAAAACCATATACGAAGGAACTGCAGAATATCCCAAGGCACAGAAGCTGAGACCCGGTCTCAGCAAGAAGGAGGGAAACTAAATGGTATCTCGTGGAGCTCAGTTTGCCAGATATGAGAAGCCGCATTTTGAAGCGCTTCAGATTTCTGCAGTGAGTGGCAGCAGTAATGGAGTTTTCGTATTGGTATGTATTAGTGGAGTTCCTTGCAGTATTACCATCATCCAGTTTTAGCTCAACAGTTGAAAGGTAAACTAATTTGGAGGTCATCCTGCGTTATTCTGTAGACTGTGTCTAGAGATAAATCGGAATTGTTGGGAAGTTACACGTTAACATGATGTTTGGATGTACCACCTACCATCACACGGCATATGTGGCAGATATTACAGATACTTGCATACACGGATTAAACTTCCTAAGAAAATGTCATTTTTCTTTGGACTTTAAAAATAACAAACTGCATTCTGCCTCTGAGGTATAATTATCCGTCATCGGAAGGGATTTCGACATGGAAATGCCAACGCTCTGCCTGGAAGATTCTGCTCAGAAAACTGCTGGTATTGTTCCAGGATCTAAGAGAAACACTAGTTGCTTTATCCGGTCGCACGAGAAATTACAACCTCAACATCAGCATGGAGTGACGAAGAAGTCGGGAAAGACCAGTTGAAACTTGGCGACATTAAACCTATAAATGAATTAAAGGTGCCTTTAAAGAGGAAACCTACCTTTCAGGACGTTTCGATCTATAGTCTTACAATAAAACAATATTGGACTCTCTGGGATTTACTGTATATTCGAAATGGCATCTTGTACCGGAACTGGATGATGAAAAGGAATTCCGATGGCAGTTGATACTTCCAAGATCCCGGATCCCAGACGTCCTTATAGAAATACATAGCATGCATACAGAAAACCACTTCGGAATAAAGAAAACTTTGCATAGAGTTCGAGAGCGCTTCTACTTGAGCAATACAAGGGCTGATGTGCAAATGCGGTACCAATAATCCGATGCTCGTTCATGCGATGTTTTCAAACCGGAAAGGACCGAAAAAACGCCGCCAAGGGATATTGCAACGTTACAAAGTAGGGGATCCTTTTAAACGTATCGCCTTTGATATCCTGGGACGTTTGCCACAAGCTGCTGATGGCAACAAATGCATCTTAGTTGTCATTGATTACTTCACCAAGTGGCGTGAAGTGTAACCTGTTTACTGTACGTTAGCTTATAATCATCCATAAATAAGTAGTTCATGAACATTAATGAAAAGTAACTGCGCAGTATATTTAGGATTACTGCTATAAGCATATTCATTAAGTTTGTAAACATAAAATTAATTTTATTTTTAGTTAAACTAGATTAAAAATTATGCTTTGTATTCCGTTTTAGAAGACAAACTACTTTATCTTCTTTAATTGCGTGATATTCACTAAAAATAGATAAGATCATAAAAGAAATTTAAAAAAAAAAACATAAAAATAAATTAGATGGGACAAAGTTCACTTGTATTACAGTTAAATGGACATTTCGCCTACAGAAGAAAGGCAGCTGAAAAAATGATATTATATTAAAGGAATAAGCAAGAAGACCATGTCGTCCAAGTTTTTCTAATTTTTAATTCATAACACATCTTATACATAAATATATATTAGACTGAATCGTAAACCAAGTATAATTAATCAGGTAGTCCGAGAAAAAAGGGGGTAAAAAACTAATCTAAACCTAAATTTAATAAAAAAATATACGTTACATTCAGAATTCTAAAAATTTTTACATAAACTTTTTTCGCAAGGGCTGCCGGAAAAAATAGACGATTGCAAACGCACGGTCGCCAAAGATCATTTTATTTTCAACAAAAACGGACGAAGTTACTCATATACATTGACAAGCAAAATTCCTACGTAATAACGTATAAAGGTTCTTCTGCATCCTTAAATCGAAATACAGAGTAAGAATAAACTTTTAAAAAAGGAAAAAGTTAACTTTTCCCCTCCCCGAAGACCACGGACAAAATCCCTGCTGTAAATTAACCAGATAAGTTTTAAATACAAGTACACTGAAACATAATGTTGAATTTCCGGGAAACCGAACAAAGAATGATTGCCATCATCGCCGCAAGCAACAGAACGCAACAAAAGATCACGTTTTAAAATTTATCGGAAGGCAGTTTTAATATTTTACTGATCAGAAGGCAGACGCTTTGTTATTTATCCCAAAATTTTGCAGAACTTCGCAAAGCTTTACAAAATGTTTTCTGACATTATAGTTTACGGGAAAAAAAGAAAGCACTCTAAAACTGTTTTAAACTGCTGTACAACATTATATTTTATATCTTATGCGTTTTCCCTTTTAGGCTAAAGTAATTTCCAATTAAAAAAGTTAAACACATGACTAAAGCGCATCACTATTTCATATTATGGAAGTGACTTAATACTATCAAATGATGCCACATCAATTTGTTTATGTTAATATTACGTTTCATTGGAAATTGAAACGATAATGCAAAATCGGGACATCCTCTCTCACAGATTTCGAAATTGGAGTATTTTATTAATATCCATGTCATGTTCTGGATTTTCAGTCTGTAAAGAAAGTGACCCAATTTAACGTCAAACATACATATACGAAAGAAGTTTCCTTGCGAAATACAAATTAAATGATACGAAACCATTCCTTTGTTTTTAATGGAGCTGAATTCAATATTTAATTCTGATTTAAAGTCACTCATCACATTCTTACATCCTCTAAATCATATTTTTTGCAGTTTCAGGATATATTTTCAGGTTTACGTATACTTTAAATTATATTTTAAGATCAAATTTAAGATCATGTAGAAACAGGAAGTTTGCTGCTCCATCCAATTCCATTAAGGTCTGGATCGTTGATTAAGGTTTCGAATGTGTCAAATGAAACGCTGTAGTCAGATTTAATCAAAATAAGAAATGTGAAAAAAATATTTCTTACGTATATTACAATTTGCTGGTAACAAGGTCATTTTTATGCATCAATATGAAACTGGAAGATTCTTTGGAAACTGGTAGTTTCATTCAGATTCAAATCACAGTGATGAATTCATTTCTTGGAATTTCATGAGTTTTCTCCCATGTGCAATGTAAATACGCCTTAGAAAGTTTCCCATAAGCCGGCCAGTCGGCATAGTGGTTAGGGGAGCCTGACTGCGATACCAAAGGGCTGGGTTCGAATCCCGGAGAAGGCATTGGATGTAAAACTGCCTGTCCCTTCATAGGAGGTAACGGTGGCCGCCTATTAGATGACTCCATAATAAAATGGTCACCGTTTCTGGCCTTAGAAGTGGCCAATGCCGTTATAGGCAAGTGCCCGCCATTTGTATAAAAAAAATTTTTAAAAAAAGTTTTCCATAAAGCCTTTTTAGGCAGATAGGTCTTCCAAATTCTCCCTTAAACAATCAACGAGTTAACAAAGAATGGATTTTGAAATCAGATTCGAAGGTGTTCCAATCACGAAACTTTCTTTATGCTATATTTTTAGTTCTGTCAAGATCCTTTGTTAAATTTACAACGGCATCAAATTCGATTACGGATTCAGAATTGAGAGCCTTCCTCTAGAGAGAGGTTTCATTGCTTCACAACTTTTTGACGATATTAGGGTACATCTGCCAGTCAAAGATTTTGAATTGGATTTGCATTTAGCTTAAAACTCATCAAGAGTTTTGTCGGTGCTATGGTAGTGAAATGACGTCTGGCACGCTTTCTTCTTCATGGCAGAAAATATTCACCGTCTTCATAGGTATGATGGTTAATGTAGCCATCTACCATCTCATTGGGTCCGGTTTGCAATCCCCAAAATGGCATTCATGTCAATGGATGTATAGTATGTTTGCTGCGGAGGAAACTTAAAAATGGAGTGAAGAAATGATGTCTGGCACGATATTAATTTAAACTAAGTGGTAGGAAAATAATCACCGTTTTCTCGGTATAGTGCTTAGTGGAGCCAGCTATCATATCATTATGTCCGGTTTGGAATCCTAACATGGCGTTGATGTCAATAAATGTGTAGTGTTTTTTTGCGAAGGAAACTTAAAAATTCGTAGAGTGAAAAGCCTTTTGACGGAGTGTGTGTATAAGAGGTACGGAAGACAGGTACGAGGTTTTGGGATTCCCTCTTTCAGGGCTTTCCTCTATCAAAATTGGAATGCCGATGGGCAAAAGTCGTACTGCACCTGTGAGATGCTTGAAGATTTAGCCAATAACTTCTTCTTGGCCATGGTGAAATCGTTCTGATCTACATCTTATTCGGATCAGAAAGATAAATAACGACAGGAAACTAATTTCTGATGCAGGTTTGAAAAATTACTGAATACTATCCTATTGAATTTGATTCTCTGTATTGAAACATATGTACCGCATACCAACAGATAGTGAATAATTTTTGCGGTGATTAAAATTTTATTTATTTATTTATTATACAAATTCCAAACATTAGCGCTTCACGAGCTCTACAGTACTTTTTAACAATGTCCGCGGTGATTAAAATCAACATTGCTTCTGAAATTTATATTATAATAAAAGTGATAAACTTCTGTTTAAAACATTCTGTATTTTGATTCAAATGCATAGTTGTAATTTAGCGCAAGACACATTTGAACACTTTTATTTTCAAAGATTATAACTTGCCACTTTTTTCATGCTATTCCTATAATTTAATAGGATACTGGTATCCATTTAAAATAATAATATCTACAAATATAATTTCAAGAAAGTTTTGTTTCAATTATTTAAAAAGTATATAACAATTCTCTATCCTTTAAAATAACTTATTTCTAAATGCGAATGCTTAGAAATAAGTTCATTTTTATTAAATCCTTTCAAGTCCTAGACGAATACAATTCAACAACAAATTCCCGCCCCCCCGAAAAAAAATCTAGGCAAATGTCTTGCGATAGCGATTTTTGTATTTAGATTTCAATTTCCGTGGTGAAATAGAACGGAAACGAAAGCAGACGGTTAAAGTATTCCTGAGATAACATTTGAATGTAAATAGTTAACGGGCTTCCCTGTTATCACTGATTTCGAAGAAATAAATGAAAAACCTAATTAAGCTGTCTTATTTTAATAAAGGGATTTATCGTTTTAAACGTCTGAAGACTTTTAATCGTTAACTTAAACTGTTTAACGATAGGGGGAACTTAGTACTAGTTAAATATTCTTAAATACATATAAAGATTAAGAAATGTATCCATGATATATAATTATTTTTTTAAGCACATAAACATCAAAAGAATACACATTTAAGAGACTTAAACTGGTTTATATTAATGCAAGAAAAGCTTAAATTTTGTAACCATTCTAGCTGTTAATTCAAACTATTTTTACACTTAATCTCAGAGTGGACGGCTAATCATTATAGGTGTAAGTACACATCGGCCTGACTGGTACATTGGTTGGGTTATCTAACTCTCGTCTTATAGCACAATAGATTGCCTACGCTGTGCATTATACATTAATCATACAATACAATATATAAAATTAACAATGCTTATCTTATACTAACCTTGCAAAACATTAAAACATTAAATATGCATTCTAATACATTTCCTATACAATAAATTATATTAACTTTACACTGCATTAATATAAAACACTGAATTTGCGACCTGTACATATTATGTTGCTCGTAGAGTAACGACTTATGAATGTCAAAGATCTTTATCTGTGATATGAGTGTTTCTTGAGCCAGTAACGTAGTTGGCTGCGCAATGAGATATTATGGAGGCAACTATATATAAGTAAGTTATAAGGTATTTAATAAGGTATTTCTCCCACTTTCCTAGCGTGCCTTCGTGGTGTAGTGGTTCTGCACGCTGGGCCGGTATTCCAGAGGTCCGTGGTTCGATTCCCGGCGAAGGCGTTTGCTAAATTTTCCTCTCTCCGGCCTCCAAAAAAATCCTAATGTCTCTACAACCTTTGCTTCAGCACTTGCATTTTCAACTATATTATTGGTCCATGCAGGCCAGTGATCTACGGCTGCTTTCTCAAATGTTGCTGAGGAATATTAGGACATCAAAGTTAAAACGGTCGGGACTACTTTCCTGGTCACAGAGACAACAACACGAAATTCTAATGCTAATGGATTTCTGCAGGAGTCATTTTGTGGAAAGTCGAGTTGGCATAAATATACAAAAGCAGACGTCGTCACTAGTGAAGCAGCGACTAATAAAACCTTTTTTGTCTCATACAAGATTATTCGTAAGTGGTATCTGAATATCACAACCCTATGAAGAAAGCATTGGGTGTCCATTATGAATTCAGCATAAAGCTCCTTCTCCGTGTATTGTGGTGATTTTAATCTTTTTCGGGAACATAAACTAAAACTCAGTAGTCTACTTTATTGTATTTTTGGCACTTTGTCTTCAGAGGTTTTTCTGATAATGGGAGGAGGGGGTTTAAAAACGCGAATTTTAATTGTTATAATTGCTCAGGCCGGCGGAGTTAAAATCTGGCTGATCAGTCTAGGTATTTTCCTTTGAGTGTTTTCTTCATAGTCATATATAGTGAAATAAAATAAAAGTGAGTAAATGGTCAGAGAATAGCAACCTGTGCCAAAGTCAAGGTCAACTGAATCCAGTATTTTCTGTGCAAAAACAAAACTACCCTATTTCACATCAGCTTTGTTTAAACTGATTGGGAATCGTCGTGCTCATTGTCTTGCATCTCCTTTTCCGGCAACGTGATGCCAGTGACCTCTATCTGAAAGGAAGCCAAATGAAATTTCGGGTGAAACGAAAAGAAATGAATGCAAAGCGAGGCTCGTTAATACATAAATGGAACTCGCATTTTGGCTTAAAATGATTAGCTTCATCTACGTTCTTTTGGGAGCTCTTTTCGTAGGGATCTGCTCTTCGATGTCATTTTCCTCCTTACAAATCCTTTTCTCGTCATACATAAATTGTAAAAATTCATTTCTGAACCCACAGTGAGCTCATTTTCAAAACCATTTAAATTACTGAGAGCATATACAGTGCCATATTTAAGTATAAAACTGACATGTATTAAATAGGTGATAAGCAGCCAGAAATTTCAAAATATTTATTAAACAGTTGTTTCTATAATTTTAAAATGAATAAAATTCGAATACGCGGATATCAAATAAACTTCAGTTAAAAAAATTGGTAATTAAAAATTGGAAGATAATTTTACTTAAAAGAGAGACCCTAAGAGATCAGTGGTTGATTTGATAAGATTATTAAAAGCTGGTAGATTTGTTCTGTTGTTCTAAATCTTATGGTGTAGATGACTGGCTTCACCAATTTTCTTCAATTTATTGATACTCAAAGTAATGGTAGCCGATTTTCTTTGAAAAACTTCTTCGAAGGCAGGCATCCTTAGCTTACATTGAATTGAGATGAAACGATAAGGGAGGAAAATGTCAATTTTTTTCATCGAAAATTTAAAACGTTAAAATTATTATAAAAGGATCTAGTAGTGCTGCGAATATATTTAAGTAATGTATACATGTGCGTAATTATTGTATCATTTTATATCACAGAAATATGCGTAAATATGGCAATTCACAGCATGTAAATATTTCAAGAATTTTGGAGATAATGAGTTTAGGAAATTTCGAAAATTCTCGAGATTTTCAATTAATCTACACTTCAGCTTACAACCGAGATCACAAATTTTCTGACTATAGTTAAGTGGGGCAATGCATCAGAAATCTGGTTAGACTTCGCTGATAATATGAAACTTTTAACATTAGTTAAGCCTCCCATGCTATGTTGACATATAGTAAACGAGAACATTTGAGCGTTTTTAACCTTCAAATTTACGTCATCTGAATTAAAAGAGTTCGTAGGTTTTTACTGATAATGGTTTGACTTATTTTATTATGATAAACCCCAAGAGGGCTATCTTCCTAAGGGGGAACGCCTCCGTGGAGAACTTTCTAAAGAAAACTGGCTCCTATCCACGTTACACATAGGAAAAACCACGAAAACGGCCATGGAGCCAACCCGTTCCTCAGAATTCGAACTATCAATGTTCAGCAATTTTATCGCTCGCCATTCTTTTCTAATAATAATTGAGAAAGTATTTAAGTAGTTTTATGGTACAGTGAAGTTCAATGTAGACCTCTTTTGCATCGATGCAATATTTCTATCATTCTGGTATTTTGATTGACAGATATCTTAGATTTTATTCTTATCTTTAATTTCTGTGCCTAAGACTGGAGTTACAGCCTTTCCAGTATGATATACTCACCATCGGCCGATTGGTAACATCGCTGGATGCTAGCAGTTTGAGCTAGTTCAATTTTCGATGAACGGGTTGGCTGATTGGGATGAGTTTCCATGATTTTCCCTTCTGTAATGTATTATCCAATTTTCTTTAGAAGTCGTCTACAGAGCGTCTTCTTTCTCTTTTCAGGAAGACAGCCCTAGTATGCTGCGCCATAATCCAATCTAATCCAGCTAAAGTGTACGATATATAACTACCTGATCTCTTTAGCTGAAGGAAAAAACCATAGCCACTTGACAGGTTTCAGTCCGTGTAAGAGAGATGGATTTAACGCTTGAAATATTTATCTTTCGGCCAACATTTACATCTGCATGTCTATATCAATAATAAGAACTCCATGTATATTTTATACATTACCATTCCTATTGACTTTGAAAACTAATAATAATAGATACTACTGTAGCGTTTACGTTAGCATCAAAATGAACTTAAGATCTAACTTTCTCACGTACAATTATAACCTGTTTCTGCTTTTGTGTCAGACATTGTTTTTGTGATTATTTTTCCTTTTTTCTCTTTCCCTTTCTTCTTCTTGTTCTTTCCCATCAGCGGCCGTGCGGTTATTGCTGAACACTGGTTGTTCGATCTGAGTTCACTTCCAGGTGAACAGGCTGGCTGTATGGGCGCTTTCGTGGTTTTAATCCTGTGTAACGTGGATACCAGACAGTTCTCCTTAAAAAGATCCTCCATGAAGGCCGCCCTACCTAGCATGCTTTGCTACAGTCTAATGAACCAAACGTTTTCGGCATAAACAGATTTATGTTTCGTAAATGTTTCGTTCACGAGAAACTTTTGCTGTATTCTTTTTAAATATTTTCTTCTTCTTTTTTATGTTCTTCAAGAACACGTTATTGTTTTTAATATAATCTATTTTGCATAATTTGAGGAATTTATACACTTCACGTGATTATTATCTTATTCTGTGAACGGGTAAAATAGAAAATGTTGTCCCCTATTGTGCTGCAAGTATAGGTCACAAGTAATCAAATGAACAACCATATATATGCATACCAAAATGAAAAAAAAAAAAAAATGCTTTTTTAATGATATTTTAGTTGATTAAGGCAAAGCATGGGGCTATCTGTCTAGAGGGATGCCTTCGTAGAGGGCTTTCTAAGCGAAACTAGCTTGAAAACACGTTACACATGGGGAAAGCCACGAAAACGCCCGAGCAGCCAACATATTGGACTGGAATCGAGCACAGGTCGAAACTAGCATTGCTAAGCGAGTTTACCGCTCGGCCGCTGGTCAGTCTTGTTACTGTTTTACGTGTATGTTTATATGTTTCGAATTTCAAATTCCTGAAAAATATTTCTTAATTTATAATGGTTGGCAAAACTCTTTCAGTTGCTCAATGAACCTGAATAATAATAATAATAATAGTAAAAAAAAAAAAAAAAAAAAACAGATTATAGTCTATTTTTACAAATTTTTATAACTTTTAAAAAAATCTTTTAATAACATTTTAACATTTTAAAATTTTTTAGTCAATATTTTAATAGTTAGTTTATATCTCGGAAATACCTTCATTTTTAGTTAGAAATCTTATGCATTAGGTAAACTTTTATAACATAAAGATTTCAGAATAAATTTTTTTATAAATTTTTATATGTTTTTTTTTTTTTTTTTTTTTTCAATAAACGAATCGTCCAAGATTAATATTGTTTCTAAAAACAGGGATAGATGTAGAAGTTAAACAAGGTGACTTTGAACGAAAAAAAGAATAATTTCTCTATCAGTAAGGGACTAGTAAAGGCCGAGAGGCTAATACTGAGAAACACTGTTTGTTGGCCACTGCATACATTACTGGTAGAAAAATAGGCTGATTATTTGAATATTTTATATGCCTTTAACAACTTGCGTGTGGTTTCTCTAATGCGTAGCATCACTATATGCTTATTTTCCTCAGAACCTATTGGAAAGTATTCACCACCCTAGGAAAATAGGTTCAACATATGCTATCTCATAATTAAGTAATCCAAACCAATTTATCTATCATCTTGGTTCATGCTTTTGTTTAAATACGTAAGTTGTGCATACTAGCTCCTATCTGAAATTGCAGAAAATAGGCTCACGGAGTTTGTAACTATAGTCTTTTTACTTTATTTTTCTTTTATTGCACCATGTAATCATACGGATTACAATATTAGCAATTAAAAATATGGCGGGCACATCAGTGGCTGAAAACAAGGAGTTCGAGGAAGGTTCAAATACCGACAAACAGGCTAGTTACTAATTGGATATTAATTAGATGGATTACTTAACTGAGTAGAAACCCGGTGGCACACGTCCGGGGTTCGATCCCCGGGCTGGGCAAAGTCGACTCAGCCTTTCATCCCTCGAGTGGGTCGATAAAATGAGTACCAAATTTGCTTGGAGACTAAACACCGGGCCCCGAGGCCCACGGTTAAGAAAGTAGAATTTCGGGCACTGCAGGCCTTGGTCCCCTAGGGCTGTTGCGCCACTGAGTTTAGTTTTAGTTTTTAATTGAGTAACCTATTTTTGTGATTTCCTATAAATATGAGGTAAATACGAGATAATTTCAGTTAGAAAATTCTTGAAAAGACATCTCTGTCCTTAGGCCCTGACGTGCTTTGTTGTGTTCAAAGAAAAAAGGATATTCGCGGAACAATATACGGAATCAGTTTAACCTTTAAGAGATGGGGAGTTTGGAAAGGTTTCACTTAAAAAGACGCGAAATCCAAATGCATTTTCAACCCCCTTTTAGCTGCCATTGTAAAGGGAAACTACTACTTTTTTGCAACTTTTCCTGTAGGTCGCCTTTGTTAATTTTCAGATAAGACACTAGGGAATAATATAAAAGAATGTGTTGAATTTTTTATCTTTTCTGCTGTTCATCCAGAAGGTCATCTCTCATAAGTGGCAAGGGAGGCTATTCCAAAGAATATGTATATTTGGTTATTCGGACAATGACTATCTCCGCACCCTGAAGAATGGGAGGGGGGATTCTCTGGCCGGTATTTCGGCCAAAGAATCTTTAAGGAGATCTCCTTAGAGATTCTTTGATTTCGGCCACAGCCGTCTTTTTGAAACACTGTAGCTCTGGCCGATTCTTAGGCCACCCATCTTTTAAAGGTTAAGCCATTTTTATTGCTTATAGGATCATAATCCTATTATACATTTCAGATCCAGATTTTTGATTACTTGCTCAATACTGTTTGACCAGGTAATCGCGAATCTGGATCTGTGGTCCTGTATTATTACCGGATTAGTTCTCTATTATGAAAAATGTGAATTAATGTCTATTAAAAAGACTGAATCAGTCTTCTGTTATAACATTAGAATGGTCATTTGAAGATGTATCCAAATATAAACTGAATAATCACAGATAAAAAAAAAAAAAGAATATGAAGATGTATGTAAGGATATTCGCTAAGAAAGAGGATTCCTTGCTGGATATTCGCGGATTCCTTTAAAATAAAGTTTCCTTTATTGTAAAGGAAACTCTCTCACATCTCCGTTACACATGGGGAAGCCACGAAAACTCCTATTCAACCAACCTTTTCGATGGGATTCGAAACCTGTACGAATATAATGTAAATGTCCAGTGACTTTACCTCGCAACCGCTGGTAGCCATCGATAGGATTTTGTAGGCTGAAAGTCTATTAAATAAGAAATGAAGCTTTTATTTCACTTTGAAAATGTAGGGAAATTGAAATGTTTTTAATAGTTGAACACTTGTTAAGGTGGAGGAAGTCTTCAGTATTGGCCGGGAATGGCTGAATCTATCGGTTATTTAGCCGTCTTATCATCGAAAGCACTGCTCAGAATGCACTCTAAAATAACGTGGATACAAGCCAATGAATCATTATTACTTCCGAGAAATAGGAAGGATTCCTGCTAGACATTCCTGCCTTGTCCGAGATACGAGCTCAGGACTCATCATATGGCAGCCAACACCGTTAACCACGACAGCAATAAGTGGTACGATGAATTGAACTCATCTAAATTCTCATTTCTAAAAATGACAACAGCTAATTGATCTGAAAATGTCTGATTTATGTGTACTCTAAATTTGATAAGGTTTAATTCATACGAAATGTTAATATCCAACTCGTAATATTGTCTACTTTCATTTTCAGATAAATTATACGAATACTTGCCTTCAAAAATACGCGTTCAGTTTAAAGCTGCAGTGGCTTACTGATGGTCCAATATATAAGAGCCCTTAATAGCTCTTCAAATCCCGCAAATGAGCGAACTTTATGGCTGTTTTCATGATTTTCTCTTGTATATAATGCAAATACAAGCGAGGTTTCTTTCCATGAAGGCATTTCCATAGCCATAGACCTGGTATGCTTTGATGCCTTCGTAGAGGATTTTCTAATGGAAACTGACTCGTATACACGTTACACACGCGGAAAGCAACGAGAACATCCATGCAGCCAGCCCATTCGCCTTTAATCGAATCTAGTTCGGAACTACCGGTGTTCAGCAACTTTACCGCTTGGCCGTTGGAGTCATCAAAACTGCAGTGTGTTGTTGGTATAAGTATCAGAGCGAGTTGTTTTCATTGAATCAAGTTAAATTTCTTCCCCCCCGCGTGAATAATCAGTAGAGTGATACATAAAACCTAAAATATAGTTTTCTAAGTAAGAAAATAGCAAGTTCTTTTATTTGTGCACTAAATAAACATACTGTGTAAAAATAAAGATTTCTTAAAGCAATTGAAACGAAACGAAGTTTAACGTCATCTTTAAAGAAAAAATAATGTTTGATAATTAGATTTAACTTCGGAGATCACTTCTAGATTACTTAAATGCTTTCGCCTAATTGATTTTAATGTGACCCATTTTCTTAACTCCGAAAAGTCACCTTCAGGGAAAAAAATGCATTTAAAAAGCTCTTTTGATTATTCTATCGAAATTAAGTCAGAAAGTTTACGTAAGTTCTCATTTAATGATATGAAAGGAGTATCCGGAATTTAATAAACTGAAAATATAGTAATATAAGCAGCAAAATTACTATACACAGCCCTTTATAAAATAGATTGAATGTAGGAAATGTAAGAAATACGAATAGCACGGCTTTGAACTAATGTTGTTAGAAATATATACTAGTAGCGTGAATTATACAGAATAATAAATTATATCAATACCAGGAAAGTAACGTTCATTTTATATATTAAGCATAAGTGATATGCAAAATTTGTACTTTTCATTCCTTATTTCACTATAAATAATTTGCAGATTTTTTGGGGGTCTCAATAGCAATGCGAATCTATTCTGGGAAGGGTCTATAACTCGTTGCGAATCGTGTAACTTATTCAAGATCAGTGCGCATAAACCTAACACAGTAAAAGTCCCCGCAACCGGTACCCAATTAACCAGTAATATTAAAATAATGGCGCTTTTATGTGTTTAAGTTTAAGTCTGAAATTTAACACTATGAGATAAGAAACGTGATGGACTAACAATTTGGACACTTAAACGTGGCTTGGTTTATTTGATTATTGTAAAGGACTCGAGGGTTGTCTGCTTAAGGAAATGAATGTGTTCGTGGAGGATTTTCTAAGGAAAATTGGCTTGTATCCACGTTCAAACTAACAGTGTTTAGCAACTTACTTTAAGATAGTGTCCATGACAGTTCGTGTTGAAAGACGCTATGTTTACTTTG
Organism: Stegodyphus dumicola; assembly: GCF_044657685.1. Taxonomy (NCBI): domain Eukaryota; kingdom Metazoa; phylum Arthropoda; class Arachnida; order Araneae; family Eresidae; genus Stegodyphus; species Stegodyphus dumicola. The sequence continues at coordinate 190,305,898 of NC_140772.1, read as the reverse complement.
GATCTTGTCTGAAAAAATGTAAAGAATATTACTTTATTCTTTGCTTAAATTGTGGCCTATGATTATGTTTGTAGATGACGAAGATTCTCTTGGTTTTACCCGTGTCCAAAATCTTGGATTCAGTTCGGAGAAGAATATTGTTTGGATGATTGTAGAATCTTCCTGTCACAATGTGTAAAAGATTACGACGAAATAATCAGACAGGTACTGGGAAAGGAGAAAGATGATGATGAGGGAGGAATGAAGAAAACGATGCGCAGAGCAAGGGAGTAATGTGGAACAAAGCGGATAAAGAATTGCAGACTTTCCATAAGATTTGGAGAGAAATGTTCATCTCTGTTTGCCCATGATATTATGAAGCTGCATTATACACAGAGCAAAATTTGAAACTCCGATGACAAACTTGCAAGCAAGATATTCGAATATATATGTAATCCCGTTTCTAAAAAAAAAAAAAAAAAAAAAAAAAAAAATTGGGGTGGGGGGGAATCTGTATTTTTCAGTACAGTGTTGCCACTGCTCGCTTTGAAATTGTTGAATTTCTTAATCAAAAACTATAAATGCTTTACAAAATATGAAATAGATAATAAAACAAATTACAGATTCTAAATTTACGCTTCTAGGTGTCCATATTCGGGTAGAGACGTACGTTATTCAAAATTTGGGGGGCTCTAGATACCGTTGTTTTATCACAATGCGAGAAATTTACGCAGATTCTTCATTATTTAATTTCTTTAAATATAATACACGGTTCTAATATTTGGTGGCTACAATTTAAAAAGTGATTCGTTTATAGTAAATCATCGCAAAATGCCAAAACGAAATTATAATAGCTCTTTTGGGCAAATTGCCCTTTGGGCTGATGATCTAGTTGACTCAATCACAAATACTTCCCTGCTCGGAACTGAGGCATGTGTCAAACTCTAAAAGAAGGTTCTAGTCTTTCACTTAAATTCATATTTGTTAATATTTACATCTAAAACCAAACGAAAGCTAGAACAACTTAAAACAAATTCATAGAATATAGATAACATTGCCATTCCCTCCAAAAACTAAAAGATTAATCATTAAAAGTTTCTAAAATTACTTATCGTTCAAGCGTGACGTCATATTTCATGGAATTTGTAATAATTTTTCCTTTCAACTCTAAGAAATGCGTAAGTTTCATGTGATAATGTACATGGACATTTTTAAATGTTATTAAATTTTATTTTTCAAAATAAAAAATTATGTGGATATGTTTCAATTTTAAATAACACACCGGTTTCCAAAAGTTAAGCAGTAAAGTGAAATATCAAGATAAATTGGCTAAAAGTAGTTAATTTGCATATATAAATAAAAGTAAGATCCATCGAGAAGCATTATGCAAAAGAGTGGCGCTGTCACTGCTTTACATTACAACGGCAGAGTTTAAAACCAGCTGTTTAGGAGGGAATCACTATTCAATGAAAGACGGTATGTTAAACAATTTCGAGTTAGCCAAAGTGTGAAAATGAAATCGAGGCGACATTTGTCAACAGAATTGCTTTGTGAAGCCACAGACCGATTAGAAGCAGGTCAAAGACAGTTTGACGATGCAAGATGGCTAAATGGCTATCGTTCCGTGGTAAGCCGATTGTGAAACCCATTTCTAAATACTGCTTCACCCTTTCGAAGACCTACCGAAATTATGCCAAGAGTTGCCACTTGTGCAGGTGACTGATATCTGTCATTTAGTGCATGTAACAGCAAAACTGCTGCTCTGTCTCAGCTTAGATCAGCACTTAATTTCTGCTATGGAAAGTCCAGTATTAGCACAACAATATCCAGATGGCTACATGAAAGTGGTCTCTATACTAGGTGACTGGCACTACACTTTTCATTTGCCTCCTGCCACTGAAAAGAGCGTTTGAATAGGCGCGTAGTCATGTAAACAGGACTGAAATCAGTGGATGTCTGTTATGTTCACTGATGAGTCCTACTTTGCTTTACTGAGTGATTCATGACGTGTTAAGGCCCGTTCCCACTGGTGTTTATCTGAGTTCATAAGTTCATGTCAGTTCGATGTGTCGACTAGCTCCGCTATGCCTGCAATTCAGATTTTTCAACTTGCTGCTCTATGGGAAAAAATTAGTTTTGGAGATGGTCGGCTACGTCAATTGTGTTCGTTAGCTCAGATAAACCCCAGATGGAACGCAGCTTTACAGATGAAAAGAAGCAAATACTTGATATCTTCTGCCTAACAAACGGGAAAGAGGTACCTATGCAGGAGGTAGTGTTCTTGTATGGAGAAGAATACCTTAGATACCCATAGATCTCTGCGTGCTGCCACATGGAATTCTCAGTGTTCAGAGGTATAGTGACGACATATTGGATACCAGTGCACTAGTTTCTTGAAAAGAAACCAGGATACAAATGGAATGGCCAGCACGCTCTTCCGACCTTAATGATATGTGGGATGCTAATTGGGAGACGTGTTGCTGATCTCCTACCCCTCCTCAAACCCCAGATGGGCTTCATGCTTGATATTGTTTAATTGCGGCTGATAGATAGAAAAACACAATCAAGTAACTTTCACGTTACAATTCCTACAGATAGCATCACAAAACATGAATAAGCGAGTTCTAGAAATATTTATTCAACTAATCAGGAACAATCTCTCGTCCGGAATCGAGGAGATCCGGTTGTTACGGGTTAAGACAGACTCTACTGTACAAACAGCCTGCTCAATAGGGAGAATAATATCTATATAAAATTGTGATTATGGGTTTTAACTACTCGGACCGTACCGTCGTAGCTCTTACCAGATGGATTATCCTAAAGTAGAATCATGGCATAAAAATGAACTAACTGTAGTCAAAAATTGTTTTCTTTGTAATGAAAGGTTATGTTAATCATATGTCTACCGAGAGCAGGTGTTACTGAAAGGAATTAACATGTAAAAGCGATTTTGTGAGTATAAAAATTAGAGAAAAATGAAACAAATATACACTGAAATAATTTTTTAATTCACGAAATGATGCAGCTGAAGTAAGCAGATACTCAGTATAAATTTTGCATGCACCGGGAAGAAATCAATCTGTTTTCTACAGATGATTTATAGATCTTATTTAATTTATAAATCTTATTTATTAAAGAGTTATTTAAAGGTCGCATTAATAAAAGTATAGAAATTTTTTTTTCTGTTATCCAGTATTTCAGAAATTAAAAGGTGGCCCGAAATAAAAGGGCGATACATGCTAATTATTAAAATCTTGAATGACAGAAACACATAGAAAATTTACATAAGTATTCATAAAAACATAATGCAGAGCTTAAAATTTGAATAAAACTAAAATATTGCTGCTAATGATTAATATATACAAATTAAAAAATAGAAAATGCATCATCGCTATTCTCGAAGATTATTTAAAGGTTTTTAAATTTCATTAAGCAGAAATACATATTTCACAGCGATTATACCGGGTTATCAAAAAGTCAGTATAAATTTGAAAACTTAATAAATCACGAAATAATGTAGATAGAGAGGTAAAAATTGACACACATACTTAGAATGACATGGGGTTTTATTAGAAAAGCAATAATTAGAAAAGCAATAATCTGATCAGAAAAGCAAATTAGCATAACAAATTAAGACAAAGCAAAGATGATATTCTTTACAGAAAATGCTCAATATGTTCACCATCATTCCTCAACAATAGCTGTAGTCGATGAATAATGTTGTGAACAGCACTGTAAAGCATGTCCGGAGTTATGGTGAGGCATTGGGGTCGGATGTTGTCTTTCAGCATCCCTAGAGATGTCGGTCGATCACGATACACTTGCGACTTCAGGTAACCCCAAAGCCAATAATCGCACGGACTGAGGTCTGGGGACCTAGGAGGCCAAGCATGACGAAAGTGGCGGCTGAGCACACGATCATCACCAAACGACGCGCGCAAGAGATCTTCCACGCTTCTAGCAATATGGGGTGGAGCGCCATTCTGCATAAAAATCGTACGTTCCAGCAGGTGTTTATCAGCCAAGCTGGGGACGATGCCATTCTGTAACATATCGGCGTACTTCTCACCCGTCACGGTAGCAGTTACAAAACCAGAATCACGCATTTCCTCGAACAAAAAAGGCCCGATAACAGTAGATGTGGTACATCCAACCCATACCGAACCATTTTTTTTTATTCTAATAAAACCCCATGTCATTCTAAGTATGTGTGTCAATTTTTACCTCTCTATCTACATTATTCCGTGATTTATTACGTTTTCAAATTTATACTGACTTTTTGATCATCCGGTACATACTGTTGTTTACTAAAATGTCAATTAGGACTTGTGGAATGAAACATTAATTTTCTAATAAGGCAGATCTGACCTTCTAACGCCTCTGAAAAAGAAACTGAAATATCTTAGTTCCTTGATCTAGGACATCTCAATCATCCCTAGTAGGCCTGAGAGCAGGTGAGTATGGTGTCCAATCTATTTGACCAATATCCTCAGTTTGGAGTATCCAGTCACCATAGCAACTCGATTAGGTTGGGCATAGTTGGGTTTCTCATCTCAGCATTTCCTAAACAGCCTGATTTAGAGATGCTGGTTCTCATTTGCATACCACTGTGTTGTGCTGTTACAGGAGCTTTGTTTAAGATCAATTTGTACTTCAGTTTCTCATAATTTTTTCGTAAACAAGTAAAACTTGAAAAAAGTATCTTTCTTCGGTAGGCAGAGAAAATTTACGTATTCCAGACTATTTCCTAGCAAAGATATGCATTGAATGAATATTCAAACTGAAGGTGTACTCATCCGGGAATAGTATTTGGGTTCAGACGTTTTAGTTTCCTTGCCTATGAAGATGAGACCACCTTAAGCTTCTCTGTATGGTGTAAAATGCAACCATCTTCTCGGATAAAGATCGTGATCGTAAAGCCGTCAACAAGCAGTAGTGTATTAATGATTGTTATGAATTCCCCCAAAAAACTTATAAGATTTATCCCTCCTTGTCCACACAAACTAATCTAGATCCTATTAATTAAGCCCGCGACTTCTCGCACAGGCGTGAAATAAGGCTCGCACAGAAAAAGGGGGAAAATTAATTATTATTCTCAACTATGAACAGAAAGGCACGTACTTCGTACCTTACAATAACACCGACAACTTGCGGTGGAAACCAAGAATTTGTAACACAAATATGTTCAAATCTAAAAAGAATAGTGCTGGATTAGCACTTTTAAGTTATGTCTAGCTAGGCTGACTCGACGAGCCTAGCAGGCGTAATAATTATTCAAAATGGCCAAGAGGAGTATCAGCCTAACAGCAAGGTCAGAAACGAAACGTGCGCTGGCTAGCGAAAACAGCTATGGATAAACTCCGATATTTACCCATTTAAATATTCACTTCACTTAACTTTAAATTTACATCTTGGCGAGGAAATGCGAGGGGAAGTTGAGGAGTTCAGGAAAGATAACAAAAAAAAATTTGATTAATAACTAAGGGAAATCCTACAAACTATCGAACTATTGCATGATAATTTCTTTTTTTTTCAATGGAAAATAATACTCCTCAGACGCTGAAGTTATTCTTGGACGTATTTGATCAGATAACTAACTATTCCCGTGCTAAAGAAGTGGTTTCATAGTTCTGAGATGACGCTTTGGGAACATTCTGCTTTCTGAAGAAGAGAAATAAGCTTTGATTTATCTATAGTACACTGAGCATTTAGCCAATCATCTAAATGAATGCCTTTTAAACATGAATAACATCTGACTAGTTTCAATCTTTATATTTAACCAATTATATGCTAGTATTGATTAATGATTGTTATGAATTCCAGCCATCTTAATGCGTTTCATTTTGTATTTTACACGTTATGAATTATTTGCATATTCTGTGAGTAAATACTTATGCAACTGTAGGTTTATTTTTTGACAAGGCATATGATTATAATACATAATTGTACTTAGTTGAATTTATTTAGTCTTAGTATAGATTGCATCACTTTTACAATTATTCATCAATATATAACTAGGCATACTAGTACAGAACTAGCTAAAGTCATGAAATGATAATAGTCCTCCCTACATTTGATTTCCAGTAGCGAAAAAGAATGATTTTTGTGATTTGTCTCAAATTATAGGCCAGTTTCTCTTAGGAAGTCTTCTACGGAAAAATATGAGACGAATGCTTTATTCTGATTTATCCGTAATCAAGTAAGTCAATAGTCAAACAATTACAGTTAGCTGAAGTGACCACAATAAAAGGTATAGTGGTTAACTCAGACTGACTGCATACTCTGTTAGAACTAGGTTCGAATCCCAGACAAGTTCTGGATATTTGTAGTTGTAGTGTCTTTGCAAAATGAGGGCATTTAACATTGATCAACTCACAAGTCCTGAAGGAGGTTTATCGAAGGGGAAGGGATTTCTGACCTCCATGTCTTAATATGCTGTCACTCATATCCGGGGTAGAGCTCTGGACCTGCTAAATAATCTATTTCAAGCCTTGTTTAGAACCTTGTAAAGGAAATCAGTTTAATAAAATGAAATTTAATAAATTCCAGATATTAGCAAACCTAGAAGCTAAAATTAGAAGCTCACATACCAACAGAGATTAGCTATGGATGATTTATTTGTTTCTCTCCTTTTGAGATTGCATGTTCTTTTAATTTCTTAATTGATCATGCTATTCGTATATACCTCTCAAATTCATGATTGTTTAAGAGCCAGGATTCTTATTAGATACTTTTCAGCCTCCGTTGTGAGCTTGTGTGTTGTGAGCCTCCGTTGTGATTTTAATGAAGATTATTCCTTTCTTTGCTGATATTCTGTTTATCATTAGAATGAAACTTAAATAAATTTAGTAATGTGCTTCAATAAATCTGATATAAAATTTGATTTCTGATGCAAGATTGATTAATGATTGGTAAGAGAATTGAATACAACTAAAAGGAAATTTAAAATTTCATAACATTTGAACGCTAACAAGAGAAATATACGCGAAAACAAAAAGTAAAAAATTTAGTAATAATAATAATAATTATAAACTCTTACACGTTTCATCCGGTACTTTTGATTCTGAAAAGGAAGTAAAAAAACTAAAGAGAAAACCCCTTGGACCACTGACTTTTTTGCCATTTTGTCAACGGATCGTGAGTTAGTTTAATCCGGACTTCAAAATAAAACCTATCTAATTTTATAAATGCGTCGCTAAAGAAAGCAATTATCCGAAGACTGAAGAAAATTGGTCGTTTTTCATCAAGGCGCATAAGGGAAAGTAAAATTAGATGATCTATTCGAGAAACTACTCAAACTATCTGTATAGAACCTTTGCAACAATTAAATTAAAACAATACAAAACATTAAGACACAATAACACGCCGAACAAATACTAATTCAGAAGTCAAACAAAACAAAACAAAAAAAATTTGAAAAACGAATTTCTATGAAAATTTCGAAATTAACGCTGATTTTTGTTGTTTGACTTCTGAATTAGTATAAAACATATAAGAAGGAGGCATAAATAGTGAAATAAAACAATATAAAACTGGAGAAAAATTACTAAATAAAGCTAAATTGAGAAGGAAAAATTTTCATGTTTTATGATGAATGATGGACTATTAAAAAGAGGAGAAATAATCCTCATTAGTGCCTTTAAATTCTCAATAGAGGCAGAAAACTATTTTTCGGGAATCCTAATCCTTAAGCAACTATGAATATGCTTAGTTAAATTTGAATAGCATGATCGATTAAAATGTGCATGCATCCTATCCGAAACAATGGAGTCAAAAAAGACGAAAAGTAAATCTTCCATAGCTGATCTGCCTTGGTCTCTCAGCCGTAGGTTTGATTTTAACTCCACTAAAATTATTTAAAAAATCTGATGTGTACACCACATTACTTCCCTGTACGGAATATTAAATTATACACATATTTTCTTGCATTTAATTTAAACTTATTGGATTGAATTAAATCTACTTCGTCGATAGCGCGTAAATCACAATAGAATAAATGCACTCTTTAAAATTCACTATATTTGTTTACCACAGCGACACTCTGACGCTAAGTTCACTTACTAGCGTTATATTTCGTTCATATTGTTGCGTGCGTACGGGTTCGTTATGAAATGAATGCACAAGTCCGATGAAAAATGAACAAAAATTTATTATTATCACAACAGAAATGCTTAAATTTTCTCAAATTATCATGCAGTATCACAATATCTCACAGTAGTTATCTTTTAACTACTTAAATGTACAATAGAACGTAATTCAAAACAGCTAAAGAACGCTAATCCGCGAATTCGCTATAATCAACAACGGCAGTTTTCTAAACAACAACAAACTAAGAAACTACTACAAACTGAGATGTTTTCCTCCTTTTATAAGCTTTTAAAATCATGCGCTAGAATTTTCCAGTACTTTCTCGAAATCAAAAAGAGATATTTATTTATTTAACGCACGCGCTCTTGTATTTTTAATTTTTCCGGCTTAGCTTTCTTTTAATATTCGTCACGCGCTGCACTGCGCAAGAAATAAAACCATTTAATTTATAATTGAACTAACATTAGCTTTTTAAATACCAAATTCGTAACACTGCCCCCTTCCCAAGGACTGCACGTCCCTGGCAGTACAATCCCTGGACAGGAAGCTAAACTTACAACTGTGGCATAAATGCAACTGAGGCATAAACATTACATTACAATATCAAACAATATAAACAATAAATGCAATAACTAACTTAAACAAATCAAATGCTATCAAATACTAAATACAAAACAAATACTAAATACAAAACAAATACTAAATACAAATCAAATACTAAATACACATTTATAAACAAAAAGGACCATGGTCTGATACTATTTACAATTATTTACATTACGTACTATGGCCATAGTAATAAGCTAACCTGTCGTAAGAGTTCGAAGACTCACGGATCCGAACCACGACGTCATTCGTGTTCAGCACTGTATATGGACCATCCGAAGGTGACTGTAATTTAGGACTGAGTCCTTTTCCTTGAATCGGGTTCCACAACCACACCTTGTCTCTTTTGTTGAATCTATGTCCAGTAGCTCTCGCGTTGTATCTGGTCTTCACTTTCTCCGTCGCCAAGTTCACTCGCTTTCGTGCGGAACGGTGCATCACTTCAAAACGGGCCTTGACATCTTGTTTGTGTTCCTCAGGCGATGAAGGCGCATCCGTACGGCGATGAAACAGGCGGTCACAAGGCAGACGAAGGTCTCGACCGAAGAGCATCTGAGATGGAGAATAGCTGGTAGTCTGGTGGTTCTTTTCGACCCTAGCATGATTTCGGCTGTTTCTCGAGCTGGTTCTTTCGGACAAAGCGTCGGCATTTCCAGGTGAGGATCCCTTCTTAGGATGGATAGTCATGTCTTCAGATCCTGAAAGCAGTTTGTTGTTTTTCAAGTCTAAGGAAAAATTGTATTTCCTTAAAAAGTCCAATCCGAGTATGCATGGATCTGTGATATCCGCCACATATGCCGTGTGATGGTAGGCGGCACTTCCAAACGTGATGTTTACGTTTAACTTCCCAGTTATGTCGATCTTGTCACCAGACGCAGTCTGAAGGGTAACACAGGATGGCGTCCAAATAAGTTTATCTTTAAACTGTTCAGCTAAATCTTTCCTAATGATGGTAACATTAGCTCCTGTGTCAATGATCATATTGCAAGGAACTCCATCGATATTCCCATTGATGGACAGTCCGTTATTGTTGCCGCTCACTATAGAGATCTTAAGCGCTTTAAAACAGGGTTTTTCATTATCTGGCAACCTCCGTTCCTTGATATGGTCATTAATTTGTTTCCTGCGTCGTTGCTCAGAAATTGTCTCAATTTTCGTACCCTGGAGTGTTCTGCAATTCTTTCGTACGTGGCTTTCAGCTCCACAGTTCCAGCACTTTAGGGTCGATTTTGTTTCACCACTATTCCGTCTTAAAGCATTCACTGGTCTTGTCAACTCATCGGTTTTATTATCCGTGCCCTGGGGTGTTCTGCAATGCCGTCTTAGGTGACCTTCAGAACCGCATCTCCAACATCTTACAGCCACTTTGTTTTCCCTGCTACTCCGTATCAAAGCATCGACTTGTCTGGATAAATCATCTAAACGAGCCATCAGTTGATCCACTGGCTCATGGACTCGCACAGCTCTAACTGGGTAGCGATCTCTACGAGTGGCTTGCTGGGCTGCCTCGAATTTCATGGCGTATACTAGAGCGCTTTTTAAATCTTTTATATCCGCCATTCGTAGAGCTTTCTGTATTTCAGTATCCTGGATGCCGTCGATAAAGTATTGCAAGGACAGGATTTCCCTTGTTTCTGTCGGGCATTCCGAAAAGGCGAGATGGGACAGCCTTTCAACATCCGTGGCGAGCTCCTGAAGTGTTTCGGTAGGCTTCTGTTGACGAGATTTTAATTGGAGCCTGCTGTAGTCTTTTAAACACTTCTCGCTGAAGCGCAGCTCCAAAGCGCCGGATAGAGCTTCGAAATCTAGCCTTTGATTTTCGGGAAGCGTCTGCAGGATATCCGCTACGTCTGCTCTCAGAGAAGCGGCGAGATTACAGGCCTTAGCTTGGGAATCCCATCCATTCGCATCCGCAACGATAGAAAATTGTGTCCTATACACCTGCCAGGAGGTCTTCCCATCATATGTAGATAGTTTCAGAACGGAACGAGCAGGCATCGATAAAAATTTGAAACCTTCAGAATTGTTTCCTACCGTCGCTATGCACTTCTTTAGGCTGTCAACTTCTTTGGCAACGGCAGCAGAAACCCTATCATCAATTTGTTGTTCGACGGCAGAAACTCTCTCTTCTATATGTTGTTTTACAGAAGAAATTCTTTCTTCTACTTGTCCAACTTTAGTTTCAACCGCGTCTATTCTGCCTTCCATAGCCTCAAATTTATTTTCTATTACGCAGGTAATTTCTCTTTTCATTTAGTCCTGACCTGCTTTCATGTCATTTTTAAGAGATTTCATCTCTTCCTTAACGGATTCCTGGCCCAATTTCATTTGTTCCTGTGCCGTTTTCATTTCTTCCTTGAGGGATTCCTGGCCCAATTTCATTTCCTCTTTAACGGACTTTTGACCAGCATCCATTTTCTCTTTAATTTCTTCTTTCAAAGATGTTTGGCCAGCTTCCATCTTTCCTTGGAAAGCAGCAAAAGCAGTAATGAGCTGTCTCAATTGTTCTTCCATCCCTCTTGTTATTGGCATTCAAATCCCACTTCTGACACCAAAAATTGTTGCGTGCGTACGGGTTCGTTATGAAATGAATGCACAAGTCCGATGAAAAATGAACAAAAATTTATTATTATCACAACAGAAATGCTTAAATTTTCTCAAATTATCATGCAGTATCACAATATCTCACAGTAGTTATCTTTTAACTACTTAAATGTACAATAGAACGTAATTCAAAACAGCTAAAGAACGCTAATCCGCGAATTCGCTATAATCAACAATGGCAGTTTTCTAAACAACAACAAACTAAGAAACTACTAGAAACTGAGATGTTTTCCTCCTTTTATAAGCTTTTAAAATCACGCGCTAGAATTTTCCAGTACTTTCTCGAAATCAAAAAGAGATATTTATTTATTTAATGCACGCGCTTTTGTATTTTCAATTTTCCGGCTTAGCTTTCTTTTAATATTCGTCACGCGCTGCACTGCGCGAGAAATAAAACCATTTAATTTATAATTGAACTAACATTAGCCTTTTAAATACCAAATTCGTAACAATATTATAGCATCATCATGCATATGCATATGCGGCCTGTTGAGGCCTTTACTAATCTCTATTTCTTAAGTTCCTAATGACATAAAGATGAGGAAAAAAAATCCGAACAAGCGAAAAGTCTCAAAGCATATTATAACAATGTCTATGTCGTAACGCAATTAAGAGGCAATCGGCCTTGTGCGGCCTTTACCAATATATTATAAATAAGGTATCTTTAATTATGATTTGAATCCAGTAAGATGGAACGTACTTTTTGCACTTAGTGGACAGTCTCTAGAAGAGAAGTAAGCGCGGCACCATCTTTTGGCAAAAATTGCAGGAGAAACGAAGAGCCATTTTTGATCTGGAGCAGGGTTGCAACTCGAACCCACGATGTGAGGATTTGCAACTTGAGGATTTCTGCCACTCGGCTATGCTTGTCTTGATAAAAAGTTGCGAATTAATCTTGATCTGCAAAGTTCAAAATAATCTCGATAGCTTGAAAAGCTAGACAAAGTTTCTGCATATTTGATTTAGCTGATTTAATTGTCTGAGCTATTGTGGTTATTGATTTCAGGAAATAAAGGGTTTCTGATCTTTGAAAATGTTAATGATTTCTGCTAAATTTTCTTGCGGGTTTTCTGCTTAACTTAGTCACTGTAAAGTTTTTAAGCAGTTCTTGATTAGTTCGGGCTGGAGCTTGAATGAACTCGGAGAAGTTACCTTAAGTGGGAATTTCTTGTGGTTTCTCTATCTTCTCTAAATGATTGAATCTTTTTCTGTATACCTTACAACCCCGATGAGAAGAAATGTGATTTTCGTGACAGTAAATGCAAGTTGGTTTTTCATCTGGTTTTAATTTACAGGTATTGGATCTGTGATTTTGTCCGCACTCATAGGATCTGATCTCTTTAAAGCCGTTATTTGGGAGTGCCCGAACTCCTGGCAATTGAAACATTGAATTGGGCGTTTTCTGGGCTGATATTTTTCTATTGTGATATTGAATCCGAACATATTGTTTAATTGATGAATCCTTCAGAATTTCTTTTTAGTTCAGCATATTATAACTCAGAATGCTCAAAATTTATATCATTTGAAAAATTATCTAATCGTTGCCACATGTTCTATTCAAATACTATAATAAATCTAGAACGATGTATAAAAGAAATTATGCAAACAAAACAAAACAGTAACAGTTTTTCACAGACGATTCAGTATTTTTCATTCAATTAATTCAGTTCTCACTTCCCGGCAAGGCAAAAATACATAAAAACTCCAAATATCTATATTAAAAATTACGAAGTAAATCTTAAATACTTATTTCCTCGAAAAATTCCAGAAAGGATTAAGCATGATTTAATTCGTAATAAAGGCGTTATCTTTGTTGTTGCGAAGCTTAGTCTCTCTAGATTGACAGTAAGGGCAAATCTACTATTCTGCTGTTTCAAATGTAAACAAACATGTCCGCCATGTTATTTAAAAACTAGGTTTAACCGCACTTAAATAGCTTTTAAATTGTTGATAATTCTACAAATATTGCTTGCAGATTTCCTAAAGGCATAAAAACCTTAACAGGAAGAAAAGAACAACATAATTCAATCATTTTTAAAGCAAAAAATGCACAATTTGCAAACATATAAGAGTAAAGAAACTGAGATCACTGAGCCAGGTAACGAAGTGGATATATTTATATATAAATATAGTTGTATATGTTTGGTGCGGCCGATTGCAACCAAAATACAAGGTGCACATCTACATGTTATAGCAGTCCTATATACAAAAATTTCAACGTACTCGTTTTTGAGTTATGCAAGATAATACGTATGTATCTACACACGTACGTAAGCACAGACGCCACGAAAAATTCTCTTCAGAATTAATTTTAAAGCAGTTTTATAATTTTTTTGAGGAAAAGAGTCTTTAATTCTGTCCTTACGTACAGATGTCACTCAAAAACATCGTTAAATTGCTTTCAGTAGCGGTCAAAATGGATATTTTCGTTGAAATATGCTGCCTGAAACTTTTCGCTATTGCAATACTTCTTTTTTACTTCGTACAAGGAAGTAAAAAGTCTTCAGCTTATGAATTAGAACTTCTTGAAGGACTTTCTTATTTACAGAAGTTACTTACTTTAGTTAATGATATTTATTTCAAGCTATATTTTTAATTTTTAAAATTCACATCTCTTCGTTTTTGATTTTATTTTTAGTTTGCCAGACAATTTGTTTATTCAACTATTTACTTTTTAGCTTCAGCTTCAGCGCAGAGTATATTTTCTCCTTGAAGAAGAGTGACATCGATAATTTTATGTTTTGAAATTGTTAAGTTTTAGAACATCAACACCAAGCCAAGCGGAGTTTCGACTAAATAAAGGTAAGATAGATATGCTCGTGATTTCGTTCCTTATCAATAAGAAAAATGTTGTTTGTAAAATTTTTCACACTACGAAGTTATACAATTTGTAATTATATCGTCCATTTAGCATTTAGTATTCTTAAATGGTCCCAGATATGGTAAATTCATGCTATTTATAATTAAAATAGAAGATCTTTCGGTTGAACGAATTTATATGTGAGCTCTAATTAATTATAAGCAAAAAATAAACTTCGCATAACATGCATCCACTAAACATGCTTGGATATATTCTGGAAATATATAACTGGGCGTTATGTATTTGCTTTTGTGAATATTGCCCAAAAGAGAATCTCATTTAATGGGCAGGTGAAGTTATTTTGCCTTATTCTTTAAAGACAGAGTTGAAGATTTTATGAGGATCGCAGAAAGTAAATAGAAATTTTTGGCATATCTAATTCATGGCTGAGAGATGAAAAAAATAGCTGGAGGAAATATATATGACATCAAATTGACCATATCGTGACGGAAACAATTTGTAGAATGCTTCCCGTTTTTCTTCGAACCCTTTTTCCTCATATTTTTTCTACCTTGAAACTTTCAATCTTTGGATACCCTGCCAACGCTGATAACTCCATTAGGGCTTTCCGTTCCACTAACATATATTTGCTTATAGAATGCGACTGGACATTTGGCGACATATCGCCAAATTTTGGTTTCAAACTAGCAAATGAGATTTCCATAGTTCTTCTTCTGTGAAATGATAAACAGCAACAAATAACAAAAACTGAAGTTAATATTGTTCTAATAAACAAAGAAGGTGCTTAATATACTGAATAAACATACTGAATAAAATTTGTGCCATTTTCACATTTTACATTAATTCTTTTATGAGTCAATAAGTGTGTTTCTCTCTATTTTCATCACACACCAATGATTGGCATTACATTAATTTATTAATTACAGACTAAAAACATAATTTCAACACAAATTTTTTAATTTCACAATCAATTTCGTAAACGCTAGTTTGTTGACTAATCGCACACATTAGTATGGTCTAAACATCTAGACATTAAATCATCCTTTCCTAACAATATCGAATTTATAACTTCGAATGGGCCTAACTATATAATAGTGCTTTTAAAGCTTTAAGTACTTTATCACATTCAGATGCGATACGCTTCTGAAACGTTGGTTAGTTATGCAAAATAATTTACAAATATACGGGGTGGTTATCAAAAAATTTCTCCGATGTACTCGTATGAAACCCTATCGGTCTGTCCGTCAGACCAATCGAAATGAAATTTCAGATGTTACGATTTGAAGGTAAGCTCTCGAGAATACGACGATTCAAGACGATAGAGTTCTCACGGTTAAGTTTGCAGAGAAAAAAATTTCATGGCGTTGAAACGATACATGTATGACGGAAACATTTGCAAAGAAGAGCATCATAAAAGACGAGTGACAACGCGATAAAGGGAAACTTGTAATTCCAATGAAAGATTTCCCCCCTTTCCTCACTTGTGTTGTCATTGATCCACGACAATGCTGTTCTTTGCAAATGTTTAAGCCGGCAGTTTTTGTCAAATGTGTCCAACGCCATTTATAGTTTTTCAATACGTCAATCAGTTTGAGCAGGAGAAAAGTGCATATTGCGATTCGAAAATTTCGTAATTTTTTTTTTTACTGTAACTGGGAAAGATTTGTCGTTTTAAATCATCAGAATATAGAGTGCTTTCCTTTAAACAAAAGCATCTAAAATTTCATTTCGATTGGTTGCGCGAATAGGCCGCTATGGGTCCATATATCAAGGAAATTATTTATAACCACTCTGTACTTGACAGAGGCATTTGTACTGTGCTCTGTCATCATTTTCAATGAAATATGGTGTTCTGTAATGTCTAAAAACAATTGTTGACTTTTTTCAGTATTAGTTTTAAATTTCAGGGAATCAAATTAATCCATGATTAATGTCAACAGACTTTTACATTTTATTAAGAGTATGATGCGCTTGAATGGAGATAGACAGCGGCAATTTATCATCTGTGTTGTAAGGATTAGGAACCTCTTATATATGTTTTTCAATAGCAAGGGCAAATACAAAACTTTAAACTACAAAGGTTTTATTAAGTAAAATAATATACGGTAAACCCATGTAACAAATTCCATGTTAAGAATTATACCTACTTAAAGTACTTATTTACAAATGTCAGTTCATGAACAAAAGTATGCTCTAATCAGAGTAAAGAAAGACATTTATTTACTTTAACACGCTGCAGGATATTTAATTGTTTACAGCATACATTGATTGACTATAAAAGCTTAACGGTATTTCTAAACGTTTGTGTGAAACTGAAGCACTTTTTATAGTCAGACTAGAATAGCATTTCGAAAAGCATTTATCATAAAGGTTTAAAAATATTTACAGCTGTCGTTTTAATAAGAGATTAAAAATTTAGACACCAATAATTTATTTAGGAACCAAATAAGATTTTTAGGTATTTAGATATACTATGTTTTGTATTTTAATCTATTATAATGATTTAGCAGAAACGCGAAGATTTGGAAACTTTCTTAACGTGCATAAGCTGAATATTATAATTTTTTTAGAGGATTACACAAACTCTATCATTTTAACAAAATATTTAGAAATCAAGGACGCCTAAAACGATTTCAGCATTTTAGAAAAATAGACTAAATGATATTTTATAACTAAAAAATTACCTTAGTTAATTGTTAGTTATCAAACAACAAGTTAAAAACAAGTAAAAACTTGTACATGTTAAACTCCCTCTTGCATAAACTAAAACTATTTTAACCTTCTCGCCCAAAGATGAATTTTCAACCCCATCATTCTCTACAAAATTGAAAAAAAAAAAAAAAAAAAAACTGATTACGGGGTTTTAGGACACCCGAATTTCACCATTGGTCGTACAAGTATAGTCTCACCGCACTAACTGCGCAGCATCGCCCCACTTTTGATAGAAATCACCCCCGGGGACGGATCAAGTGTCTCTCACTCTTTTTCTCTACAGCCAAATCGCTCGAGAGTCCCCATGGTGCATAGATACTAGACACTTACAATCTTATCCGGGATTTGTATCCGGTTCATAGCATTCAGTGTCGCTATATCGATCAGGGCGGCCACTAATTTATTACAACAAAATAATGACCAAAAATATTTTTTTTTAATTCTGAAAGGTTTCAGATTTTATATTATGTCCAAAGGGGCTTTTTTTTTTTTTCGTTTACACGTACATACACGTTTTGAGAGCATTGGGGCTAAAAATATGCACAATTTATCTTTAGAATTTCCGATAAACAGTCTTGCGAGCTGGAGATAAAAATATTTTATTCCGTAAAGTGTTTTACCACTGCTTGTTTTGAAATCTTTGAGTTTCTTAATCAAAAATTCGTTAAGGTTAAAAAAATATAAAACAAATAAAAAAACAAATTCGAAATTCAAATTTCGGGCTTCCAGGGGCCCATATTCGGGTGGCCATATTCGGGTGGGTGACTACGCAATTCAAAATTTGATAGCTCTAGGTATCGCTGTTTTTTCATAGTGCGAGAAACATACATACATCCATGCAGATTCTTCATTATTTAATTTCCTTAAACACAATCTAGGGCGATAATATTGTTTATAGTGATTCGACGCAAAATGCTGTTTCGAGATTCCCTTCTGGGCTAACGCCCCTTTGGGCTAATTAAGAAAAAGATTATTATGTCTTCGCTTTGAGGTTATAAGGTATTTCTACCGCCTTCCTAGTGTTCCTTCGTGGTGTAGTGGTTCTGCACGCTGGGCCGGTATTCCAGAGGTCCGTGGTTCGATTTCCAGCGAAGGCGGTTGCTAATTTTTCATCTCTCCGGCTTTTCCAATTAACCTAATGTCTCTACAAGGTACAAAACTAAAATTAACGAACAGGAATTGACTTCCGATTCTTGTGATAATAGCAACATCTAGATCCAAATTATTTAGAATTCACAAGCTAAATTCTATCCTAGTACCCGGTTTGGTAAGATTTAACAAACTGAATATTCAACAGTAAAACATAAATTCACCAACGAGGAGAAAACGAAGCACGATAGCTCCAACTAGATGAATCTCTTTCAAGTTTCTCTCATTTCGATATGCTGGTGAAGTAGAATAAGCGGTGAAACTGTGGAACGAATTCTAAATAAGCAATACACTTGTTGATTAAAATAAACTTAAACATTAAAATCGAAACTTTGTAGAGTCATTAGGTTTTTTTATTTTTTGAAGCTGGAGATGTGAAAAAGATGCAATGCCCTTGCCGGGACTCGATCCTGAGACCTCTCGATAGGCGAGGAGTTTGGTACCGTTACATCCCACGAAAGCATGTTAGAAAGAGGGAGAAAATACCTTATAAAAGTTATAAGTTTTTTTTATGATCAAGAAGCTGCTGAATCGAAATTTCTGAAACGTTGCACAAAATACGTATCTTCTTGAAAATAAATTTATGTAGCCTAAAAAAAGCCGACATAAATATATGAAAACACTCATAGATATTTTTTATGAGAAAATGTTTTAGATCGTGCCTCATGAATATTTCCAAACTACTGAAAAGAATGGTTTTAGTTTGTTTGACTGAATCTTGCCTTGAAGGACTTTGTACAGAAGGCGGAATCTTGATAATCATCTATGCGATAGGCTAGAGTTTCACTCTCAATAAAGATCGATCGTTCAATCTTTGCAAACCACTGTCAAAACTTTAGTTATTTATCAGTTTGTTCAGCAGGTAAAGTAGCATTTTATCACGTTTTCTAGAGTTGGAAATTAATATGTGCAGGGTAGTTAAATATTCAGAGTACTCCTGCTATAAATAAAATATAAACCAACATAAAAGTTTTTAGCTTTCAACTCGTTGAGTTTCTTAATCAAAAACTCATAAATGCTTTACAAAATATGAAATAGACAATAAAATAAATTCGAAATTTGGGCTTCCGGATGCCCATATTCGGGTGGAGATGTACGTTATTCAAAATTTGATATCTCTAGATACCTTTGTTTTACCACAATGCGAGAAACATGCACACATTTATGCAGATTCTTCATTATTTAATTTCTTTAAATATAATATAGAGCGATAATATATGGGGCAACAATTTGAAAGTGATTCAGACTTTTAAAGTTTTCGACGCAAAATGCCAAAACGAAATTAGCCCTTCTGGGCTAACGCTCTTTGGGCTAAAAACACGAAACCATGAGAAGAATTCTACAACGAACCAAAACTTATTACTTATCCGTCTTTAGGCTAGAAGGTTAAAATAATTTTAGTTTATGCAAGAGGGAGTTTATGCAAGTGTACAAGTTTTTACATGTACAAGTTATTACATGAAATTTGACAGACTGATTACCTGAATGCAGTAAACTGAGCTCCAGACACGACGTTGCAACGTAATGCCTACTATTGATTGGGCATAATAAACTACTCAATGGAGAGATAAGTAAAATTTCAATTAAGAAGAACTTGAAGATTTTTCTGTTAGTAATTAATTTATGTTTAAGAATAATGTGATTTAATTTTTGTGAAACGAATAAATTTAATAGAATATTATTACAATGATAAATCAGTTTAAAATTTTGCAAAATAACGCATTCACATGAACACTGGAAAATGTTAAAGAAAATTATTATTTGATATTTTGCTTGTTTTCTAGTACACAGCCTTTTTTTTTCCAGTGAACAAATAAAAGAAGTCAAAGAAAGAGAGTGTATGTGTATGTTATTCTTCCGTACGAAACAATAGTTTCCTAACTTTAATGGCCTGAAATGCATTAAAATTGTAAAAAGAAAACTTTTTTCTTAATCGCACTGATTTTAAACAGAAGAAATTCTTTTATAAAACTGCATTTTTACATACGTTTTTAACTTCACTCTTTTAAAAGTCATCCATCAAGCAACGACATCGACTTCTGACACTCTTGTGTTGTGAATGTAAAATAAAAAATATCGGATGTAAATCAAGGAAACACAGAAATTCTTTTATTTCTGTTTAAGAGCTAATGCTTCCTTTAAATCAAAGATGGCATAGAAGAAATAAATAAAGATTAATTTAACCATAAATATTTCTAGGAAAGGAATCTCATATTTAGTTTAAATCAGAGAAGAAGATTTAATTTACTCATTTTATTATCAACTAAATATTAAAATCAAAGAAGGTTTCATTTACTCATTTTATTATCAACTAAATATTAAAATCAAAGAAGAAGGTTTCATTTACTCATTTTATTATCAATTAGAACTAAAGGAACGAAATAAATAATCTGTGGATTTATGAAAAAATTAATTATGATATATTGGATATGAATGATTAAGTACACTTTGAATTTTAAGTTTATCAATATTAAAACAAAGAATCCAAATTTAGGTTTATTTCTTGCAAATGATATGTTTTTCTGTGATTTTCAAATTATTCCTATTCAGAGAACTGCAAGCAAAATATCTAAAAGTATTTTAATTTTTGTTTAAACGCATAAATTTATTATCATAAAGCGCCAGTATGGACTGCATTGAACTACTCCGATTTTGGCAGAATTATTTGGTTCTATGAAGGCCAATGTATGGGATGGAAACAAAGCCGGCGTTAAAACTTGTGCAACCTGTACTGTCGCAATAGACGGTAGAAGTTAAGACCGGGCAGCCATGGCTATAAACTTAAAACAGTCCTAAAAGGAATTATATCATCCCGGAGTCAGGATCCAAGAAAAATCTTCTGGGTACTTTTTAGAGTGAAGATTAAAGAGAGCAGCTTGGAAGAGAAAAACTTGATCATTTGCTTAATAGCAATACGTAGCAGAAATGCCGTCGATTCTTTACCAAAAAGCTTAATTTTTTTCCAGTGGCGACCACTTGCCTATAACGGCAAAGGCCATTACTAAGGCCAGGCCATTTTATTGTGGAGGCAATAAATGGGCTAATGGCGGCCATCGTTACCACCTAATGGGCGGCCACCGTTACCACCTATGAAGGGACAGAAAATTTTACGTCCATGCTTTCTCCAGGATTCGAACCCGGGTCCTTCAGTATCTCATTCAGGCTCCACTAACCACTATACCGTCTGGGCGATACAAAAAGCTTCATCAGTACAATACTTTGCTAAGCCTTTAATAAGGGTATTATTAGACACCAACAATATTTTGTATAACTCAGCCATAGGCAAGACAATTCACAGTTTTTTCTTCTGTCTGGAATAGCTGAAGGTTGCATTTATATAGAAGTCAAATACATGAAATTTTCCAGGTATTTCAGGTTTAGTATTCTATAAAGTTTGCTTTCTCCATGCATAACGTAAATTTGATTCAATTTCCGTAACGTAAATCTGACCCAGTCTTCTACGCATGCATCCTGTTCTTTAAGCAGGTAGTCTTCCAATAGTTCACTATATTCAAATAAACAAACAAGCCAAAAAAACATGAAACAAACCGATAAATATAGAGAAATATATCACAGTTTATTACATTGTAAGCGCATTGTACGCAGAATTATCGAAAAATAATGCCCAGATTGTGAAAATGCATTACTCTAGAAACGTTCAATATATTGCTAGACTATTAAAATGCTAGGTAAGATAACAAAAGTTTTTATGAAAGACAAGCTCTTCAGAGTGAGGATCGGGAGGACCAGTGATCTTGCTTGACAGAAGCTCTCACTTTATCCAACAACATTAGCGCATTCAATAACTTCAAGGGGTAGTTACTTTTCATAGTGGATTTTATTTGGCAAAATATATTAAGAACAGTGAATGCGCTGAAAGAAGTTCTGATCTTTTACAAAGAATCAGATAGCCATGTAAATGTGAAAAATCATAATTCATTAGGCAAAGAATATTATTTCAAAGTCATATTTCGGTATTTTGTCCCAAGACAAAATATCGAAACGTGTTAAGATACAAAGAGAACTTCAGACAATTCTTAGTATTTTAAAATTTAAAATAATTGCAAAATATTTAGTGTTTTTGAATACTATGTTTCTGAAGTATTGGTATTCACTTTCTGATATCTCTGTAGAAATAAAGTTCTTCATTATATGTTCAATAAGAGAAAGAAGGCAATAAATAGAACTGGCTTCAATCCGAAGCTAAGTGTTGTGTAAATTAAAAGAAAGGGACGCTTTCTTATTGTGAATTATTGTGAAATTATAAATTTTAAGATAAAATGTTTTAAAGTATGTATTGTACTAAAGTTATTATCTTTATTTTAAATAAAAGATCATAAATCAGTTAAAATTATTTTTTAAAACTACCTTTTATTACGCTTTACAATTGATAAAACAGTCTAAGTATTAAAATTATAAATGCAAATATTTTCAGTTATGCAGAATGTACATATTTTTGTCGTTTCATTAACCAAAATACCCAAGCTTTCACAGGAGGGTAAATAAACAAAATATTTTCACTTATCAGATGTTAAAGCCCTTCTATTTAGAATTTTAGTTTGTATAGCCTCATACCTCTTTGAAAGTTTGCTGCATATATAGTACTTTGTTTTCTTCTATGTGAAATGTAAATGAGAGTCAGTACTTTTAAGAAATTCTTCACGAAACCATGCCTTTGGTTAGACCCGGATTCTCAACCGGCACTTTAGTGTGCTCCGAGATTGCTGAAGTGTGGCGCCGAATTTTACGAATGCGTGTAATAAAAGTTATTTTGTTTGCACTTATATACAGGGTATCCTGTAAATGTTGCGACAAACTTCTGGGGAAGGTAGGGCTACATCATAAGGATTAAGATTTGCCTAGGAAACCTATGCCCAGAAACGTCACTGTACGCCGCCAGGGAATGCTGTACAGAGAAGTGCTAGTGGAAAGTGAGAAATGCCTCATTCGAGCGGTAGGCATTATACAAAGAGCATTGGAATGCTATACGAACGTAGAGCTTGCAGACATGCACTTAGTGTTGGGCATAGCTGAGGGTAATGGACGAGCCGCTGCTCGTATTCATCTAGAATTTTCTTCGACAAACATCAACCACACTACAGTTTGCACGTCTGCATCAAAATTTGTGCGACTACGGGTCATTAAGAAATGGCAGGATAAGTGAGGGCAGGCCACGATCGACTCGCTTGGTCGTTAGGGAAGAAAGTGTGTTGGATACGATGAAGATTAATCCAAGGAACAGCATACGTGCCATTGCTTCTCAATTAAGAATGTCTCCTACCAGTGTCCAGCGTGCCTTGAACGCAGTCTTCCACGCTTTTCGTCTCCAAACGGTTCAGTTATTGCTCCTGGATTACTATCATGAACATATGCGTTTCGCATAGCAGTCTCTCCAAGAAAGTGCTCGTGATGATAATTTTCCAGCTTTTGTGTTGTTCACGCATGAGGTCATATCTAATAGGGATGGCGTATTCAATCATCACAATCAGCATTTGTGGGATCAAGAAAACCTCCACGGTGTGCGGCACCACGTGGCATAACAACGCTTCAAAGTTAATGTTATGGGCGGGTTAATGTGTGGGCACTTGCTTATTTTGGACTGGATGTTCGTAGCCATTTGAAAAGATCATTCCCGCATCAATGGATTGTGAGTGGTGGACCGATTCCCTGGCCCCCCACGCTCAACGGATTTATCCAATCTTGACTTCTTTTTTGTGGGGAGCCATCAAAAGTGTCGTGTATCACGATCCTGTTGCGTCTGAAATGGATCTTGTGGCAAGACTTGCCTTCACAGCTGCTGCAATCAAAGAAACTGCCAGTGTGTTTGAACATGTTCGGCAATCAATGGTCCTTTGATGTCAGGCATGTGTGGCGTCTGATGGTGCAAATTTCGAGCATCTGTTGTAACATTCAAGCTGTCGAAACACCATTTGTATTCTTGTCCAATAAATGTTACAAATTAAATCACTCTCATGTTTCCTTTCCCATCTTCTACCTCTGCTACCACTTACCCCTGACATTTTCGGCCATGGGTTCCTATGCAATTCTTAATCCTCTTGATGTGCCGTACCGCCTCCAGAAGTTTGTTGTTTGGGACACCCTGTATAGTGTGGTTAGTCTCATGTAATTTACATGATGCGTGTATGATTTGCCTACACCTTAACGTTAGGAAACACCACTGACAATACCTAAAGACACCTCAATGACGTCAGACAAGTAGTTCAACCGTTCTGATTTATCTTAACAATCGGCTACAAAATAATTTATGAAATAGTTCTTGATTATGTGACAACACTAGAGCGAAGTACAGTCCATTACTTTTCAAATTTAAAAATAAAAAAAAAAAGTGATTGAGTTCGAAATTCATTTGCAATAAACATGGCCCACCAGCGGCCAAGCGGTAAAGTCGCTGAACACTGGTAGTTCGGTCCGAGGTTCGAATCCCGCGAACGGGCTGGCTGCATGGATGTTTTCGTGGTTTTCCACATGTGTAACGTGTATACGAGCCAGTTTTCCTTAGAAAGTCCTCCACGAAAGCATCACGCCCTTTAGGCACATAGCCCTAGTGTGATTTGCCATAATTAAATACACCACACCATTTGCAATAAACGACATTTTGGCATATGAATTAACTTTGAAGGAAGAGGAAGAACTAATCGAGTGTTTAATAACCGAGATCTAATTTCAAAACTTTCAGAAGAATCAATTAATTCTTTCTGGATAAATCTTAAATACGATTATCGGACAATAACACAAAAATATTTTAGTGTGTTATTACAGTTTTCCTAATCGTATTTGAACGAATCCGAATTGTCAGCTTGGTTTTGGTTTGGTTTGGTTTATTAGATTACGGCAAAGCACTCGAGGGCTATCTGCCTTAAGGGAGGGATGCCTTCGTGGAGGACTTTTTAAGGGAAACTGGCTCGTATACACGTTACACATAGGGAAAACCACGAAAACACCCATGCAGCCAGCCCTTTCGCGGGATTCGAACCTCGGACCGAACTACCAGTGTTCAGCGACGTTACCGCTCAACCGCTGGTGGGCCTTGTCAGCTTGGAGTAACATAACAATGAAATAAAGAATTAAAATGAGAGTATTATAATAATTTTTATTCCCAAATATAAATGAAGTTATCAAAAAAAAAAAAAACTTTAATTTCGAATTTCGTATTAAATGTAATTTATGATTAAATAAAGATTTTGTTTACTTGTAATGCAATTTTATTTCATATTTCACTGAAAATTATTATAGTATGCTATTTATACGAAATATGTTATAGGTACGAAGCAAAATTCTTTCAAATTTATTTTATTGATAGTGTGCCACCAAATTTTTAAATTATTAAAAGTGTACAGTGACGAAAAAAGGATTGAAAATCAATTTATTTAAACAGATAACCATAGAAATGGGTTAACGAAACTGGGTTTACCGAAATCAAATCCAATTCCTTTCAACCTAAAAAAAGTCTTAAATTGCACGTGCCGGAAATTCCTACATAACGGAAATATGCATCGCATTGGCACGAATATAAGTTGACTTATTTTTTTTTAAATTTCTTTCGCAAACCGTACTTGTCTTACATACGCAGGTTAGTGTTTAAAATAAAGATAAAAGTTACTTTAACATTTCTAAATTAAAACGTGATGCATACATTTATTTTTATCTCAAGGCGAGACATTTATACCATTTAATTACTTTCTTTGCATAACATTAGCTGCATATCAAACTCACACTGTAACACAATATTAAATGAAAGCTTTTTATTATGTTAATGAAATAATAATAAACAAAATATTAGAATACAAAGTCTGAAAGCTGTCAGATTTTATTTTATGCCCAAAGGGGCGTTTTTTAAACGTTCTGTGTGTTACTTTTATTTATTAAATATCATGTTCTACGTACTCAAACCATAAAATTCAGTTCAACAGCAATATCCAAAATAATTTTAAAATGAATATATCTTTAGAATTTTCTTTCGATACAGAATCTCGTGCGCTGAAGATAATTTTTTTTTTCCAGTGAAGTCATTGCTCGTGTTGAAATCGTTGAGTATGTTAATCAAAAATTTGTTAAAGTTTTACAAAATATGAAATAGAAAATAAACAATTTCGAAATTCCGAATCTGGGCATCCGGATGCCTATATTCGAGTGGAGAACTACATTATTCAAAATTGGATGTTCCTAGGTACCGTTGTTTTTTTTTAAGTGCGAGAAAGATACATACATTCATGCAGATTCTTCATTATTTAATTTCTTTAAATATAATGCAGGGCTCTAATATTTGGTGGCAACAATCTGAAAAGTGAAACGCCGTTTTATAGTGGACCGACACAAAATGCCAAAATAGAATTAGTAGCCTTTCTAGGCCAATTGCATCTTTGGGTTAATGAGATTGTCTTAAATGTCAGACTGCCATATATTGGCAATAATGAAATAATACTAGTCATTGGAATCTGAAACATTATCTGCAGAAATTTAATTTTGAAGCCTTTATTATGAAAACTTACACCCATAACCTAGTATATCCTATAACGCATAAGAAGAAGCAGTAAGATTTTTTAAAATTTTATTTTATGGCAAATAGTAACTCATCACGTTTTTGATCGCAAGTAATTTATTAACGAAAAAGGAAATTAATAATTGAATTAAGCATTTCTCTGTCAGAAATAATGTATCAATCATATTAATCATTTGAGGCAGGAAGAAATATGGTAGGCTGATGACAAGAGAAAATTAAGAAGGGTTGTTCAACGTGAACGTTAAACAAAAATTTAACTGATTAATATTCAGCGTGGAGTAAAAGTACATGATTCTTTCGTTCTTCTATATGGGCTTAAATTATTCTGAAGTTTTTATTGAGAGTTTTCATAATTGTTTTATTTACTTATTTATTTATTTTGTTACTCTGCTGTTAGAAGTCAACACTAGCCCGCTACCCATATAAGAACAAAAGATGATATTAAAAATCCAGTCATTTGTATTTATATTAAGAACTGATCCTAACCAGATAACTGGAAATTCTGGATCAGTGAGTTGTCCTTCCTTCGATGAAACAAATGCGCATATATTTACTGTAATACAAAAGGAAATTATATTTTTTCTTATTGCCCAGTTTTATTCCAACGTAGTATATTATTTAGCGAAAACGCTTATGATCAATAACATTAAGTTTTGCATTTAAGGAAAAAATGAACACTTTATCCTGAGAAATATAAAATCTCAGCCAATTACAGCAGAAAGGTAACAAAAAGCAATCGACTGGAATGATTCTTACATAAATATATATTGTAGGATAAGAATTCCTTGCTTGGAAGAGAAAACAGACGTAATATCGCCGTGACTGCTTATATAGAAACTTTTAATTGGAACATTGTTTCTAGATGTACAATCATGCTGTTTAGACAAAAAAGACTGTTTGTAGTAAAGAAGAGTATTTTCCCTTTAGAATATTCTATTCTACATGTACACGTTTTTTAAATAAAGAACGATAGAATATATATTGCTTGGAGAAAATAAATTTATTATATTTAAGTTTCAATTAAAACAGCAAGCAAAAAAAAAAAAAAAAAAAAAAAGTGGGGAAGCACCCATGTAATGCGTAATTGAATTGTAATGAAAGCTGTGCATTTATTATACGATATGAATTACCCAAAACATTGAACACTGTAAGTTGGAGCACCCAACAAAAGTAATACACTAATGTTAAATCTGCTGTTTATTAATAATAAGATTGAGAAGATAAGTAACCAAATAAAGGTTGCTGGTGCAACAATCAGGATGGCATGACTGACCTGTAGTGCCTATTGAGAGGTGGATCAGGCGGAATAATAATAAATAAAATATGACATGAAATGACGCTTTGTTGAACTGTACTAACATGTAATAATTAAATTATATTCATTGACATACGATAAATTAAGCAATAAACTTATTTTATAAGCTCTTCTAAATTAATTGAAAGATGTTTTAAAATATTTATTATACTTTTTAGTCTTTTACATTATTTAACTTGGAAATGAGCAATAATAAATGACAATTAATTTTAACAGAAATAAACATAATTTTAATATCCAGGAAAAATTAAATAATTACGTGATTTTTACGTTCTTCAGTACAATAAAGATTCAAATCTAGTACAATCATAAAAGACTGCAAACGACATATTACCTCCTCTACCTTCTCACTACAGTATCCCAACTCAAAATAAAAACTTTTTATCAGTACGTTAACCTAACAACTAGAAAAAGTGTAAAATACAACAGAAACAAACTTTAGTACTTGCAAATGATTCAAACGTACGGAGACAGGGAAAAGTGGACGGAGTACCAGAACTGCGCATATGCTCACACAGGTATTGCTCCGTCCGTCGCAGTACTGTACAACACCTCACAGGGTCCAAAAGGTCGAGTGGCGCAGCATCAAGCAGCGAATGATCGCTGCCCATATCTCAGAACCTTTCCCTCTGGCGGCGACCAGGCCCTTCACCCGTATGCCCGGCATTTATTAATTTTATACAAAATTTACAATTAGGACCATTTACAGTGTAGCATATAATATCCTTTACAATAATTTTGTTAATATAACCCAAATATAATATAATAATATAGATTCAAACATGAATTCAAGTCAAGTTTAATGGGAAATACAAATTCAGTACACCCTATTAAACCTTGGCTCATGTATTCGCTAAGCAAAAGCGGCTGACCAAAGTTTAAGCCAAAATATTAAATCCATCTAGCAGGGAAGCGAATCAGAAGGACGGCCAGCAGAAGAAAGCTCTCTTTCCGAACTTAAGAACTCCGCACTTACTTGTATTTTAACTAATTTGCATACAGTCAAAGGAGTATGTTAACTGAGCTAGATAACATAAATTCTTATAAAATGATATATTTTAAATTATCAAGTAACTAAAATATGTCAATTATGGCACTGAAACGCCTACTGTAATACAGTTCTAGCACGAAGGTCCCAAAATGTTTCGTTCCTAAAATGATTAGGGAAGGCCTTACCAAGTTAATAATGATGGGCCTCTAAAGTCCTAACTGACCTCTTACTGTTTGATAGGATATTTAAGGTGATTAAATATCTCTCAGAAATTAACTTCAAATTGTTAATCTAGAAGCGTATCACCATTGCCCTTTTCCTGCTCAACGGAAATGTATATTGCATTTTTGTACAACTAAACCCAGCTCGGTTTAGTTGCTATAAGCTCGGTTAAAATTTTATGCTCATTAATAAAGTCATATTACCTGGGATTTTAGATTCCAGAAAATTTTTGAAAGATAATTCTTTAAATTCTAATCTAACCGTTGAAGGTTCCATTTTAAAAGTAATTTTTTTATCATGTTTCATATTATTATTTTTAAGGTTTTTACTTTTTACTATTATTTTTCAAATTCAGGAAAGTCAAGGAAAGGATCTTAACAAATGAATGCACTTTTTGAAGAGTCACAAATAATGGTATTTGCTGTGATAGCCTGTTCATATTTTCTTCATTGGTCATAACGCTTCATCGTCGTGCAGTGCTTTGAACTACAGAGATTTCTCGTATTGCGAACTCCTCATATAACGAGCATCTCCCATAATGAAAGTGACATAACGAAAGTGTCGCGTACAACGAAGAGCAACATTTACAAATCATACTTGAATTTTGTAACACATTAAAAGCTGAGATTGTTTCACTCTTTGTTTCAACGGCATACGAATATAAAAAATGGTCTACTCATGAACAAAGTTAATGAGCAGACGGGAAACCAAACAAATACATTTTTAAATTCTACATTACTATCGAAGGATCAAAGACCTTCTTGACCGTGAACATGAAGTAGAAGAAAGTTCCTTCACATGAGGAGGAGAACAGATGCAAATTTCAATGACTTTTTGAAAAAAAAAAAAAAAAAAAAAAAAAAAAAAACTAACGACAGATATAGAAGGTACGGGACAGCAATGTCTTACTCAGTCTAAAGTGAACTAAAAAAATATGAGACTAAGCATGTAAGAAATTTAAAAATATTTCTCAGATTGTGTACATTTTGATGAAATTTCTTTATTCTAATTTTTCTCACGAATATTTTGGTCACGAAATAAAGTCTTTTACGGATTATTTTTTTAACTGAAGAAAATAAAATTTGTTTACTAATAAAATGTTAATTGCACTAATTATTCTTAGAATTTCAAATAAACATTTCAGAAAAACATTGTCAGAAGGAAACTAGCATGACTTAAAATTTAGTCCCTTTTAATAAAATTTTTGATTACCCGACGTACGAAAGCCGTTATCAGGCCTGCAAGCTATCCGTGACTGCACTTCGAAAGAAATATCCACTTTCGAGATTTCTGAATGGTTTACTTACGCAAAAATAACTTTTTTTGGAAGAAATCCATGCAGGACAGAGCTGCAATTTATTTATTTATTATGTACTCTGCCATTAAATATTACACAAAAAAGGAGGGATTCCCTGTGGAGGACGTTTTAACGGAACCTGTTTCGCATCCACGTTATACATGGGGAAAACCATGAAAACGCCTATGCAGCCAGCCCGTTCACTAGAACCTGATCTAAGGACTGTGTTCAGCGGCCATTCGGCCGCTAGTAAGCAGAATTGTAGTTGAAACATTTTACTGTCAGCAGCCATAGTTATCAATGTACCGACGAGCAATACTACAAGAAACGTTTCCGAGAAACGAATTTCTCCTTCTCCAAACCATTGGTTTAAATGGGAGGATTCTTAGCGAAACAGTCTCGCTGGAAATTATGTCCTGGTTATGTACGTGGGAGATCTCGTAACTTAAGGCGAAAGTGTTTCGCTTGCAGCTCTATCTTTCGTAAGATTTTCCAATGAACTAGTTTTCGCATTCAGCGAAACAGTTACCTTGAAAGCGAAGATTTCCGGAAATGATTCTTTCGACGCGTAATCATGGATGGCTTGCAGATCTAATCATCGAATCTTATAATCGGAGTCCTACTGTATATGCAAGCTACAAACATTTTAATTTATGTTCAAGTTTGTCACTAAAAATTATTTAGGATAAATAAATATTTATTTCTGTTTGTCTAAGTTCTGTCTAATCTTTTATGCTTTGTCTAATCTTTGACAAAATTCCAAAGGAAATGATAAGCTTTTCGTAGCAATTTAGGTTGCGTGCTCTTGACGCTTACAGACGGTGCCAACTCGGCAGTCAAATAAAAATAATAACCTGAAAAGAAACTAAAGACAAGATTCTAACTACGAGGCTCTCTAAAATAACTAACTCACCGCGTTTTATAATACCGCTGCTAATTCAGCAGACTTGAAGCTCACTGGAACGATTAACACTACTTCCCGCCAAGCACATAGGCCGAAACGCGGGGTCCTTCAAATTCTCGCTAACTACCTCCGCGCTCGTGCAGTAAGAATATCACACACCGAACTCGTTTCCTTGCTATTTAAATCATACTACTTCCGCTGATAATTTGAATCCTTGCGCGTTCTACTCAAATTTACATATTCTGGCATTGGCAGTTCCAGGGAAAAGTAAGGCTTGACAGGAAAGATAGTTTAAACTTAAAATAAATGTTAGTTAAAATAAATATAAACCCTACAAATGTAATGTTAGCTAATGTTTAGGTTGGTACAGTAATGTAGTTGCGAGTAAAGGGCAAAGCGTACGAAGCAACTGTGCTGATATGAATAGAAGACGACATTATACATAAGACGATAAATCTTTTATGATAAAGAGTTTACTCAATTTTTTTTTTTCCTTTTGCTCAAATAATGTATTTTATAGTGCTTGCATAGATAAACAGATTTGCAACTGATGTATAGTAAAAACTTTACTTCAGCAGTACCATGTCTTCTGCTTAAAAATACTATTTTCCATAGAGGTTCTTTTTTTTTTTTTTTTTTTTTTTTTTTATTTTTCTGAAATAGAGGATTGTTCCACTTTCAGGCACTACACGGAAAGAGAGGGATGTCTCGTGAAGGACCCAGGTTTCCCATGTATAACGTGGGTATGGGGAAAACAACGAAAGCGCTCATGCGGTCAGCTCATTTGCTGGGAATCGAACTTTGGACCGAACTATCAGTGTTCAACCGCTTTTACTTCTCGGTCGCTGCTAAGAAAAAAATAGAGGATGATGCAGTATTTTTAGGTCCATTTTCAGAATAAATTAAACATTAATTACATATAATATCCATTAGTTTATAAGTTATTTCTCCCGCCTTCTTAGCATGCCTTCGTAGTGTAGTGATCAGCACACTTGGCGCGTATTCGAGAGGTCCGAGGTTGGAGTTCCGGTGAGAGCATTGCTTATTTTTCATATATTCTGCTTAAAAAAAAAAAAAAAAAAAAATAATGTCTCTACAAATTTTATGGAGAATATTTTGCTGAAGAACATCACTAGTACATATTTTTTAACTGCTAATATGGGCAGAGAAGAATAGGTTCATTTCTAGGAGGGCGTTGTCAAAGAAAAACTTTGTTTCTTTTGCGGCCAGTATGGTATTCTTATTCAAATATATTGAAATAAAATACTAAGGGATAAATAAAGTGATTGTCAATAAACTTCTTTGACAAATAAAACTTTGAGAACATAATACATTTATTTATTTATTTTTTTCTTTCTATTTTTAGTTCCCCAGTGGCTTTAACACATCATATTATTTAAGTTATTTTATAAAGAAATATTCTTGGTTACTTGTTCACTTGACAAACTAGTGCAATTTAAGGTGTGACTGGAAATCGTCTGTCACAGGACTTGGAGAAAAGCCTTTCTGCGCCATCCCGCCAAACTATACATCCATTCCTCTTTGGGATAACGTGGAAATTCCAGGCAGCAAAGAAAGAAGAAAAGCAAATGTATTCTGACGCGGCAACCCTTCTAATGACAGTCGTTCGTATTGGCAGCTGTTCGCCTACTGATAATGGATGAAAATAAGTCGATGAAAGACTTCTGTCTCTATCATATCTTCTAGTCACAATATCTGCATCTTTTTTCTTAGATCGTGATAAATCTTTTGGAAGTTCGTGATCAGATTATGGTCTCGGTTTACTTCCAAGTTCTCGACTTTTTTGGGATGTTAGATAATACCTATTCTTTTCTGTTTAGTTACTAGAAAGCTCAAATTAATTATTTAGTTTTGGCTATTAAAATATAGTTTCATTTGAGAATTTGGTTTGATTTTGTCTTTTCGTATCTATGAAAGAATATCTCATAGTTTAGAAGCTCGAAACTGTTTCCTACATTCCTATTCCGCAAATGCTGATTGGAAAGTTAAATAATTTATTAGAAAAATCGATTCTGAAACAATCCAACAACAAAGCGCTACTTTAAATCCAAGGTTTTTTAAAGGTCAATTGACAGATATTTACAAAACGAAATGCGCAATTATTTCAACAGCTTAACTTACAGGTCCATCTATATTTATCTTTATGTTTACGGTAACCATCGTCAAATTGGTAAAGGCGAGGCTTTGTAAGGATGAATTGATAGATATTTACAAAACTAAAGGCCTAATTATTTCAACATTTTAACTACAGGTCAATCTTATATTTATCTTTTTGTTTACGCTAACTATCGTCAGACGGGTAAAGACAATAATAATAATAAAAACAATATATTTTATTTAAAACTAAAACTACAATCAATAAGCTTATCAAAGCATTTCCAAAGAATTTAGATTTTTATATATAAATTTCTATAACGAAAAATATCATAATTAAAACCAATGCAATAAAAATAAACCCCAAATTCACGTGAAAAACCGAGGAAGGATGCTTGATGTTGCAATTTTTGCAAGAAATATTACGAAAAAAATATACAATGTTTTGAGCGGTATGATATTTGTAATTCTGTTGCAAAAGTAATAGCCCATTTTGTTCTTACTGAGACTGAAAAACCACTTCTTTGCTTCGACAGTTCCGTATAAATGACTATCCCATTAGACACCGTATTTTATTCATTAAAAATTAACAAAAATAATTAATATCAATTTCATCTATACTTTTCCATTTTCCCTAAATTTATTGTTTTAATTACAGAATATCAAGTCATTTGAATTAAAAGTTTTAATACCAGTGTATTTACAGTTTGTATTTTATACTGCTTGTCACCGCAAAAGGACGTATACTGTACGAGAAACGTACCTACTGCCATGACGACTAATACAACATAAATGAAGAATTTTCATTCTGGTCATCGGTCACCGGTATGATTGTTAATGTATTACTGCATAAAAAATTTCAACTGTGTGGGGTTCCATCGCTTTTATCTAACAGCAAAATGTGTAGGAACCTCGCGAACAGTTAAGCGAATAATCGCCTTAGTTCAAGAACACAGACGAAAACACCAGAAGAGTTAATTACGCTTTATTTCTCAAAATAACTTAATAGATGGCTCTTTCTCAGAGCGTACAGCAAAGCCTCCACTTGGGCTTGAACTCAAACTAATAAGAAATATGACTTAACTAATGCTGAACTAAAAAGATAAAGCCGAAGCTGTCAAAATTCTAAGTAGTTGGCTCCTAAATATAGAATAACCTAGCGAAGCTATGAAGGGCTCAAAATACGGAGGAGCGTAGTAAGAGCTTAGAGAGAGATGCAGTCAAAAGGCAAACGCGTTCTAGTCAGAAACTCTGAGGCTTTTTCTCGAAGTCAGTGAAACTTCGCCTTAAATAAAAACTTTTGCTCATTTCCATTAACAGCGGTTCTAAAAACATATTCTGGTAGGAAATTGTAAGCTGAAATTAGGAAGGATAGGAATGTGGCTTGAACTAAAATTAACTGTTAGAAACTTAGGATAAACTTTACAACTGAAATCTCAGTTTTCGGAACTACGTAGTTGAAATATAAATATGTGTTAATATTAACTAGTGTTATATTTTTGTTAATTAATTCGTAATTAAAATCTTAGACAATCTTGGTAATCAAAGTCTTAGAAAGTATTTGTTTGAAATGTTAATCGATCATAGACTCTTATAAATCTACGAAGTATTTTAGAACTTTTAACAGGCAAAACTTTAAAGGGTAACAGAACAAGTACTTTTTGTCCTACTGGCGCAGAGCCTAGGCTTAACTTAATCGCTGTAGCGAATGAAGTTAGAAGATGTAAGAATGACTGAGGAAGAATGAAAAAGTTGAAGAAATTGCAGCATTAATTTTCATTGGAAAAATCGCATAAATTGGTTGGTGATGGAGGGCGAACTCACTTCATGTCTAACACAGGCAAAGAAGTATTTGTCCCAGCTGATCACTATGCTCCTCATTTTACCATAAACAACATATTTAACACTGAGACAGAAAAAATTGTTTCACATATTCTTATACGATATCTCACAAACAACAAACCCTCAGTCGAGCCATCGGAAGTTACACACTACGTCTGGAAGAGAAAAATTTGGAAAAACGCTAGATTTCTCAGAATGTCAAACAAGATGATTAAAAATATGGGAATAGCTATAATATGTAAATTCAAGGGTCTCTTCAATATTATGCTACACAAATTTTATTTTAATCCACCTTGAAAAACGGCTGTTATTCCACCAATGCTAAAGCCCGGCATGTCAATCGCAGAGCCCACTTCATATCAGCCAGTCAACTTACTACGTGGTCTTTAGCAAGATCGCAGAAGCTGTGGTATACCGTAGAATTTTGGATTACGCCACAGAAAGCAGCATTCTGATTCCAGAGCAGCACGGATTCCAGTACCGGCATTCTATTCCATACCAGCTTCTCCGAATTGTTGAAAGCATTTATCTCCCCAGGTCTAAAGCATTCGATCGAGTTTGACTGGAAGATATCATTTACAAACTAATCACCACGAGGTTTTCAGGTTACATTACACACATGATTAATTCCTATCTTACCGTGCTTTGTTACGATACTTGGTCGTTCGCCTGAGAAATACATATTCCACAAGACGGCAAATTTACACAGGCTTTCCACAAGGGTCAATTATTAGCCCATTAATATTTTTAATTTATATGAACCACATACTAAGCACTAAGAACATAACGTTTGCATTGCATGCAAACGATACAGTGATCCTTGAACGAAATACATCTTAGTATTCAGTTACTCTTTCATTCCTAACCCACATACATGTATTGGAGATCTGCCTTCAGAAATGGAAGATACTTAGATATTCACAAGAAGAACTATCCTGGTTGGCATGAGCCTCGTTAAACGCATTAGACATATGTAGCAAAATTGGGCTATCCCGTTGTTTGTTTAAGGACCAGTGTGGAAACTGTATGAGACAGATAACCTACGAATATTGCATCATCAGTGCATGATAGAAGTGTGATCGTTATGTTATTATGTCTTACAAAGATGCTAGCAATCGCTCAAAGATTTTGCGAAAAGTGGTTGTTCTGGTGTGTTTTGTTACTCCTTAAAGTTCTATCTTCTGCCCAAGAATTTTAAATTAGGCGTAGTGTAACTGGATGGAATACATACAAAAAATATTCTGAACTGTCTGAGTAGTCTAAAACGTTTTGGTCGATATTATGGCATTGTCTCCAAAATATTGTAAGAATGAATACTTCTACAGAATAAAAAATATTGCCATAAAAATTATACAGAATAAAATTCTGTCACATAATAAGGCCTTCTTGAGATAGCTACGCATAGCTCCAGACGAATTTGGTGATGGGCGTCTTACAGAACATGACAGTCCTGATATGATGTGTAATACCAGTGTTTATTTCTGCTTTCCTAAATATTTGCTGCTTTCACAAATCTGGAATAGATGACAGACACCACGACAGGTTTCATTGCATTTTTCTTACAAATTATTAATATGTTGCAACGACTGAAGCATAATTGAAATTTTCTTGTTTACCTCTACCGGTCGGCAATGTAGTTAGTGGTGGCATTCCATACCCCTAAAGGGCTTAGATATGGAATAAAGTGTATAGTACTAATCGTGTATGTTTTGTAAGCCAACCATCCACGAGTAGTGCTATATAGAGTCTATTCGTATGTTTACACAGAACAAGGGCACTACACCTATCCGTCCTAATGTCCTTTTGAAGAGATTGATACCAAAAGGAAAAGGGGCTTTAAACTCTCGTAGATCTCAGGTACCTTTTATTGTGATGTCTTGGTGCAAAGTAGAACAATGTTAGGTAGAAGTGCCCCGTTTTGACCAAAACAAAAATCTTACTAATTCTTTTATGTATGTTTCTGCTTGAATTTATGGAATGTAATTATACTTATTCTTATACTTATTACTTACTAATTACTTATTAATTACTAATTACTTACTCTTATTAATTATACTTATTCTTATACTTACATTTATACTTATTCTTTCCTTTTGAATAAAAAAGGTTATCTTTTTTTTTTAACAATGAAATTGTATTCTCAATATTCCAGCCTATTATATTTCTATATCTAATTTTTGCGACTCGGGATATATTTATAATAATGTAAAACAGTAAAAATGATTAAGATTATCCATATCTCTCATATTACCATTTTTCTTTTAAATTTACAGCTTACTAAAATATATCTGAATAAATGTTACAAAGAGTTAAATAGTTCTCCTCTTCCGTTACGCACTGATTAATGTCTTTTCATTCTTTTTTTTTTTTTTTTCTTTTTTTCAGACATTAATGTCAGAGGCTAGAGATTCATTTTATGCACCCGTATTTTTCTTAGCTTGGACACCGTTCCTCACTTATTTTGCTTATTTTGTGTTATTATTTGTTCTGTCTAGGAAATCTCTCATAAAATTAAATTATGGATGATACAATGTCTGTGCTTGTGGAGACATTTCAGCTCTATACAAGAATTTTGAAGACTTACTTCATGGTTAATAAAGCCACAGTGTTTGTTTTATTGTGTATGTTATGCTACTCCATGCGACATTTATTGTTGCTGCATGTACAACACTGGTTAAGAGATCCCCAAGCTACCATAATTTATTCTGCAAGTGTTTATAACTTCCAGATTTCGTCGGCAAATATTTTTCATGCTTTTATGTCTCCTAAAAGATGATTAATATAGCTTTTACCGTTCATATAATAGCAATAAAATATTCCACTAAGAGTGAAATTCGAGAATTCTGCTTTAGGCGGTGCAGAAGGCTGTGAATCAGATAATGAGAGCTGTTAACATAGTGATAATTGATAACTGATCAGTGGATAACATCACCTTTAGAGGAATAATGAAGAAAATATTGTGAGGATTATGAATTCGATTTCTTTTGCTTACCTTGTAAATTATTATGTTCGTATATTTAATTTCGCGTTGTAACAATTAATTTCTCTTTCAATCTCTTATTCCGAACATCTTTAGTTCTCCTTCTGTTATATTTATGCTACCTATTTTCATATATAAGATTTATTTTCATTTGCATTTCTTAATCCTTTTGTTGACATAATCGTAATTTATTAGCCCAAATACGCTTTGGCCAGAAGGGCTATTAATCTCAAAACGGCATTTTGCATCGAATCACTATAAACATCCGAATCACTTTTCAAATTGTTGCCACCAAATAATATCGCCCTGTATTATATTTAAAGAAATTAAATAGTGAAGAATCAACATGAATGTATGGATGTTTCTTGCATTGTCAAAAAACAACGGTACCTAGAATCATGCAATCTTGAATAACATAGTCCTCCACCCAAACATGGGCACCCGGAAGCCGGAATTCGGAATTCGTTTTATTGTCTATTTCATATTTTGTAAATCTTTAACGAATTTTTGATTAAAAAGCTCAACAGTTTCAAAGCGAGTAGTGGCAACACTGTAACAATTTTATCTCTACCGCACGCAGCTATCTACCGGAAATTCCAAAGATATGCTGTTTTCAAATATGGTTAAACCCAATGTGGCGTTAGCTCAAACGCTCTCGAAACGATCATGTAGCTGCAAATTAAAAAAAAAAAAAAAAAAAAAAAAAAACCACCACGTATTTACGCTTAATATAAAATATAAAAGCTTTCAGATTATTTTTAAAAACATTTACTTAAAGTAATTTATATTACTAATATCATTTATTTTATTATTTAACCTCATTTCTTATTATAGACCAAATAACATTTCTAATTTTGCCACATGTTCTATTTCAATTAATTTTAGTTCGTTGTTTTTTTTTTCTTTTCGTGTTGCATTTGATTCCCTCCTTAAAATTTAATTACCTTCATAGCACTGCTTATCTTTGACCAAGGAAATGTACTCTATAATTTATTATAACATATTTATCATTTTTTTAGAGCTGCTATTGCTCGAAACAAAAGATTTTTAACATACCCATTACGCAGTTTTACAAATATTTGATTGTCAAGATGCTGTCCTTAAACAATGCATAAGAAATTTAATCTGTCTTTTAAATTTAATCTGTCTGTAATTGCTTAAGAATATGAACCACTAAAAAGCAATAGTTTAAATCTTTGTATTATTCCTTATAATGTATGCAACTAATATAACTTGAAATCGTTTAATTTATAATATAACCGTATAATTATTTGAAGCATTTTGAGTGTCATATTAGCTAATAAAAGATGGTGCTAATGTTACATATTATTCACTTGAGTGTAGAATCGTTTAGATTTACATTTATATTTTTGTACTAACTGCATTCTAGAAAACGGAAATCAGAATACAATAAAAGCGACGATGACTATGAAACATTTGATAAACTAAAAATGCAAAGAGAAGAAATTACTTACATTAATTTATAACGCAAAATTTTTTGAATGCACCTATATTAAAAATATAACATACCTGTTAGTAATAAACAACCTTTGAAATTTTAAGTAATATTCAAAACTGTAAGAGTATGAATGATATGATAAATATTTGGACTGTTTCATATTCCAGAATAGGAAAGATGGTGAGCAACCAAGAGTGCGAAGAAGAGTGCAAAGGGATGGACGCTCGTGAATGATGATGAGATGGGTCAGGTAGAGTTATCAGAGATTGGGTGATGGGAGATTTAGAGGACTCAGGTATAGAAAAGAAAGAAAAAAAAAGAGTATGATCTCTTAACATCTTATCATCGAATTCCAGAGTTGTGTACAACTTTCTAAGGCTGAAGTTTGTGATTTCTTATATCCGATACAGGCGTTTAACATGCAAAATTTTAATATTTCAAAATTGTAGAGAAATAAGTTTTTTTTTTTTTTTTTTTTTTTTTTTTTAAAGCAGGAATATGAAAAATAAGCAATGCCGTAGCTGGGACTCGAACCTAGACCTCTCGAATACGCGTCGATTGTGCTAACCGTTACACTACAAAGGCATGCAGAAAGAAGGGAGAAAATACCTTATACACTCCCCCTTTTAAAAGGCGACTGGGGTTTAGGGGACCAAATCCGCCAAATCCCGGTGTTGAATAATCATCACCCACGACCTTTTAGTGCGGGAGCCACTGTAAAGACATTAGGTTTTTGGAAGCAGGAAACATGAAAAATGAGCAATGCCCTCGCCGGGACTCGAACCTGAACCTCTCGAATACGCGCCGAGTGTGCTAACCGTTACACCTAGAAGGCATGTAGAAAATCGTCTTGAAAAAAAGTCTTAAATCTGTGTGCAATACCTCAGTCATAATTATGTATTCTTTTGCAACCCAAACTCACATAAATCTTAATACCCCCTCCCCCCCAAAAAAAAGAAAACTAAACCAGCAGATGACTTGAAACGCATGAAGTAGCTTTCTGGACAAAAATTTTTTTTCTCAGAAAGTAAGAAAAACGGATAAGTAAAGCGGAGTTTACAATATTTAATTACGGAATACATCCAAAGCAAAAGAAACAAATCTGCCATCATTAATAAAACTGGTTCCGAAGACCTCATGCAAACGAAATATATTTTCAAACCAACATCTAAAAAGTTTCTTAAATTACCGTCATAAAGAAATGTTAGAACCTAAATACGTAACAAAAGTATTAAAAATATCTCAGACATCTATATTCGAAATAACGCATCGAGATCCTGACCCTCAAACAGCCTTCAAGCATTGTGTTCATCGCCTGCAAGAAAAGCATCGAATTGAGAGGAAGATCAATTGTAGATGTCATTATACGACACTGTTGGCTGATGAAAAATGGAAAACTACATTTTCGCTAGATGAAACATAGATGAAATATTATTTATCACATCCTGGCAGGAAACAAAATTTTTGCTGTAAAACGAGAAGATATTATAAACTTCCGAAAGTAATTCCAACAAGAGGTGGAAAGTTTCTCAATAAGATTTACGTTAGGAACAGATTATGAATGTAACTACAAACTTAGGAGAGAGTTGATGCAAAAGCAAAAATTAATTCTCGTTATTATTAAACTAATTTCTTTAAAAAAAGACGCGTTATTATAAACTAATGTTTGTTATAATTATAAACTTGTCATCAAAGTAATGCCTAAAACGCGTGAAAAGTTTGTTATAATAGTCATGTATTTTTGTATTACGGGTAAGAAACTGAGGGATTTCATCACGATGAGACATATGTGTTATAATCAATGGATATAAATACTTAGCATATTTAGTAAGAAAAAATCTGATGTGGACACCAAGTGACTTCCTTGTACAGCCTATTAAATTGTATGCATTTTATGCTACACTTTGTAGACACATTAGGTATTTTGAAGCAGGAAACATGAAAAATGAGCAATGCCTTCGCTGGGACTCGAATCACGGACCTCTCGAATACGCGCCAAGGGTGCTGACCACTACACCACGAAGGCGGGAGAAATACCTTATATTCACCTTTAATACCTTTTAAAGAGCAACTGGGGATTTAACGGTGTCTTCCTGTTTGCGCGGTTGTCAAAAACGTTCCTGTTTGCGCGAAATCATCAATCTTCATTAACTCCCTTCCAAAGGGGTTCCATAATGGGGGCCCGACTGGGCGTTGGCCTCATCCGAAATGTAGGAAAGCAAAAAATTTTTATATTTAAAAAAAGAATTTTTAAAAGAAATAATCGAAAGATATTTACGAAGTCTGAGTCTTTGTATGTCTTTGCATAAATGAAGTACTGTATTTAAAAGGGAAGAGATGTTCAAACTCTGTGATGATTTTGGCAATGAACTAAAAGATAGTTTCCTAAAGTAAAAACAGTATTTTTCCGAAATTCTGCATAAAGGTGAATTATAATAAAATCTCAGAATATTTATTCGTTGCGAAAAGAAAGGAAGATGAGAATAAAATATACCTCGAATATCAAGGCAGCTTCTAAGAAAGCTTTGTCCTAGCCAAAAGAAGCTTTTTTTTCCCAGCTGTAAACTGTCAAAGTCAAAATTCAGAAATATAGCATCTGAATCTCGATTGAATGGACTTGCTTTACTTGCATTCATCGGAATATCCAAATACATTTATAGAAACCATTGATAAATTTATTAATTGTCAAAGGTAAATTTGTTAGTTTCAAAGATTTAATTCAGAAATTCCAGAAGCATAGCGCACGATTTAGCAGTGATTGTATATATTTATCATACTAATTTAAAATAATTAATTATGTGTATATACTTGTTAGTAATTATTGACAGTAAATATAAATTGTTAAAGAGTATATTTTAAATCATTTATTTTTATATATACACATCTGTATTTGTATATAATGAAATTACTAATTATTATCAACTTATTTCATATTATTTCATTTTAAAATGCTCTTTTCGTAAATCTCCTATTTATCTAGCTTCTTTTTTTAAGAGAAACTGTACTTTGTGAGTCACTTTCAATTCCAAATGTAAATGCAATTCGCAATTTAATTTATTCGTATGGTGGCAATATTAAAAACTTCGGAAACACTGGTTCAACAGTTGTAACTGAAGAGTAAGTACAATCAGCTTCTTTAAAGCAAATATCAAACGACTTTAGTTTACTCTGACGATGGATATTTAAAAAGTGGAGAATTCAGTATTTGTCGAATATTGCGATATTCTGATAATTCCTTAAAATTAGTGCTTTCGAAATTTCTGATAATTCCTTAAAATGCATGCTACGATTAGAAAATTTAATAAATTTGATTACAGTGTGACGTTATTATGTTTAATCAATGCAGCAAACGTGAAAAATATGCAGTGCCCTCCCCGAGTCTCGAACCCTGGACCTCTCGAATACACGCCCGAGTATGCTTCCAATTAATCACGAAGACATGCGAAAAGAAGGCAAAAAATACCTTATAACTAAAATTATCAATTAATTAAAGTTTTTTTTTATACTAACTAGCTTTACATACCTGGCCTGGTGTGTACCTTTAATAGAGCTTACTTGTACATTATGTAAACTTGTATTTTATGCCAATCGGTCCCCCTCCCCACACATGTTGATGTTAGCATTTATTCGTATTCTTTACATTTTACAGCAATAATTCATAAGTTTGTCTTATGGATATCTGAGGTATGAAGGAATATGTGAAGAACACGTTTCCCCCTCCTTCGGGGCCGAATTTTGAAAACGTTTGCAATTCGTTTTTAGGTATTCATATTCCATACATTTTAAAGCACTTGTACATCTGTTTCTTCCTTATATGAAAAAACATAAAAACATGTTTTGCCCGCCGAATCTTAAAAAATCGCTTCTTAAATGACATCTTCGGTACAAAAGGAATAAGCTCCTAAGTTTTGACATCTGTATCTCTAATAGCTTTGGGCGATGATCTGTAGATGAATAAATGAATAAATCAGGAATTCTTCCTTTATGTATACGTTTATAATAAAACATCTGAACAAATAAATATCTATACCAATTAAAAAGAGAACTATTTCAGAAAAACTAATAAAAGAAATTAATTTACATTCAATAATGTGCACCAAGTTCGTAACGTGCTAAACGCGTGGCGTTTTAAAAAAATCGGCTTTGATCACGCCGAGCTCCTTGGAGTAAACACGCTGCGCGTGAATCTGCGCAAAATATCAGGGAGGAATCAGGAGGAAACTAGCATCTGAGGGGCTAGACACTTGTATTCACAATGAAACTGCCCAACTCTTCTTAATGACTCATCCTGACATCTCCCGAGGAACTTTGGAAGGGGGACTGTACTCCCCGATTTCGCGCAAGATTTTTTAAAAACGCGGAAACAGACCTAAATCGGACTTAACTGGGCGACTGGGGACTTAACTTTTAAAGGGCGATTAGGGACTCGACTTTTAAAGGGCGATTAGGTGACCCAGTCGCCAAATCCTGGTGGCGGAGAATCATCATTTACCACCTTTTTGAAGTTCGGGCCTCACTGTAGAGACATTAGGTTATTTTGGAGCAGGAAACATGAAAAATGAGCAATGCCCTAGCCGGGACTCGAGCCGCGGACCTATCGAATACGCTCCGAGCGTGCTGACCACTACATCAAGAAAGTATACTAAGAAGGCAGGAAAAATACCTTATAGAACAATTCCATTTCTGAAGTTTATATTTATTTTTATGGCAAAATATTCATAACACAGCTAATAGGTAAACATTATTCAGAACTAAAATGCGCCCTATTAAGTTTATATATTCATTACAATGAATTGATTTTCTTATACTGAATTAAAAAAAATTAATAGGTTAAAAAACAATATTTTAAAATATTTCATCGTAGCAAATTAAGTATGACTGAAGTTTATTATTTGAAAATCTGTACATTATATAATTCAGTTCGTATATGATTCAAACACTGTAGTGAAAAAAATAACTGTTTCTAGAAAGGTAGAAAATTGGACATTATAAAACACTTACTTTACTCATTCATGGTACTGCAGAGGAAAAGAAAATTAGATAGTTGTTCGATTTTTCTCCTGCATTGTCTTCAAGGCTCCTTACAGTTTTTCTTGTG
Source organism: Stegodyphus dumicola (assembly GCF_044657685.1). NCBI lineage: Eukaryota > Metazoa > Arthropoda > Arachnida > Araneae > Eresidae > Stegodyphus > Stegodyphus dumicola. The sequence goes on along the minus strand of NC_140772.1, from coordinate 190,261,195 downwards.
GGAAAAGAATCACGTGTTTCCAAAATGTACCTTTCCTGTTTCAGGATACATTATATTTTCTTCTACAAAATTGCATTTTGAGCAAATGCTTTGAAGCCAAAGCACAGTACTATATGTGTTCGATCACAATGAGTACTAAAAAGAAAAAGATTCTTAAGCCTATACATAAAAAATTGATTACGGAACTTATTTAAAAAATTGCATAACTCTTTCAATGGTGGGTTACAGACGTATGATGCCGTTTTAAAAAATCAATTAAACAAAATAGACCTTTAAACTGCCATAAGTTTTGTCACCTGTTACGGTTTTGTTACAATATATTATAAAATTTAATCCTTTCTACGATCACTGTATGAAGAAGATGCTGATGAAAGAAATTCTTCCCATAGCTGTATCACGTAGAAAAAGTAAAGAAAGGGGCAGGACACTTATTTGTAAAATCAATACTAGAGATAACATTAATTATAAATTTAGGAGTCATGCACATATAAAATTTTATAAGGAAAATTTCGAAAAGATACTTTTTTTACTTTGAAAATCATTAATTTGGGAGTATTGGCTTTGAACCACCATTATTTAAAATGTCGAAATTTAAAGTTTTTTATTTAATGGAGTGCAGTTATACGATGTCTAAAGATTCTTCTATCCTTCCGTTAAAAGTAGTTCAAGTCGTATTATTTCGAGTTTTTTTGCCTTCACTAGCATTGCGTATTACAATTTTACAACTTACTTGGCAGATTTTTTTTTTTTCCAGAGACAAGAATAAAAATTTTGTATGTTTTTGCTAAAATTGATTGGCAAAATTATTAAAGCCTGAAACTCGGCCTTATTTGATTCCTTTTTTTAAAGATATTTAGTCATACAATTATTTCGAAATGTTTAGGTATATTTAGAGCTTGCTGAAAAGTCCTTTGGAGCTTGTGGTTCTCTCAAAAGGTTTTTCTTTTATCTTAACTTTTAAAGCACTAATGTTATTTAAGCGTGTAAAAAAATTTGAATTACTTACGTGAGGCAGTTAGCCTTCGTGTGAGTTGCAGTAAAACTTAAGCAATCAACCAAACATGGAAAAAAACTTTCTGCACTTCAGAATAACGCATGTTTAAATGAGACTGCAAGATATTTAGAGTCAAGTTAAGTTGAGTTATCTGAATATGGCAAAGCATACGAGGGATTCCAAGAGAAGGGATGCCTTCGTGGAACACTTTCTAAGGGAGACTGTCTCGTATTCACGTAAGGGTAAACCACGAAAACCAACCATGCAGCAAATCTGTTCGTCTTGGCTTGAAGCCAGGATTAACTACCAGCCTTCAACAATCAATGGGGACCGTTCGGCCACTGGTGAGATCTATATATTTAGTATCAAGCTGAACTTATACATTAGCTAACAACGCTTCGGATCAAGAAATTAGGAAGAATATCATACAGTTTACCTCTCCGGCTGAAATCAATGATATTATCAAATATTCTTCACCCAGAAAAGCACCAGGCTTAGATGGCATCACCAATAAAAAGCTTAAGCACCTTTCACAGAACTATATTGCTGCACTCATAGCACTTTCAACGCTTGCATTCGGAACTGCTATTTTCTCGACACATGGAAACGAGCTTCATCTTTATGATTCTCAAGCCACTGAAACCTTGTGATTCTCCAAGCAGTTTCAGATCCATCAGCCTTTCTGTCTTCACTCGCGAAATTGCTGGAACGCCTTATCTACAGTAGAATAAAACTCTGTCTACTGGAAATTAGTGGCGTCCAATATAGATTTCGAAAAAGACTATAACTAAACAACTCTGCGAATGTGTGGGTGCCTCTTTAAATAATAAACTTAGGGTAGCAATTCCCATGTTTGACGTAGCCAAAGCTTTTGACCGCGTCTGGCATGAAGGTCTCATCTTTAAGCTGATCGAAGTGAACCTACCACGTGAAATTATCTTGCTTCTAAAATCCTTCTCGGCAAACAGGACGTTTTCCCTCAGGCACTGTCTTCTTCTCCTCACAAGATTATTTGTGCTGGAATTCCGCAGGGGTCTATTTTAGGACCCATCCTTTACATTATTTAACCAAACGACTTTCCAAATCTTCGAGCTGATTATAACATGCTTCTTGCATGTTACGCCGATGACACTGCCGTTCTTGCCACGCCAAGGCAGCCTACCCAAGCCATCATTCGTATTCAAAACCAGATCTCCTCTATAGAAGCCTGGTATGGTACTTGGAAAATCAGTATCAATCCTGAGAACCCTGAAGTGCTTTTCAACAGAAAGTTCAAGAAACGCACTTCCATGACTGCTAAGATCACCCTCGTCAATACCAGTGTTCCGTTCGTCTCCCCGTCTAAATATCTAGCAGTTACCCTGAATTCTAACTTCTCATGGTCAAGTCACATTAAAAATATTTAAGGAAAATATTTGCAAATCGTCCTCAAACTAAACTCCCTGCTCTCTAACACGTCTGGACTTAGTTCAAATAGGACATGAAGAATTTGTACTTATTCTCCCCATACTTTCCTATGCTTCTCCTGCCGGGCCGACACCACAGAGAGGGTCATTCTACAGCTTCAGATTACTCAGAACAAGTTCCTTCGTATCATCACAGGAGCTCCTTTTTTTATCCGGAACAACTCTCTGCATCGGAACTTCAAATTGGATTTTGTTCGAGACCATCTTAACAAGCTAAATGGTAAGTTCTTCAAACAATCATCTGCCTGTCCAACTGCTAACTTTCCCGACAATCTCATAATACGAAATTTTACCAAAGAATTACAACATCAGACCTTATGCAGCTCATCAGGTTAGACAAATTAATTACTAATATATTTTCAAAATGTTTGCTTTAATTCCCAAATCTTCTGACGAATTTACAGTGAGAAATTAATTTACTCATACCATGGACTTAAGACTTGCTCACACAACTCACGTAACTTCAACCTTCCTGATTCATTATTATAATGCTTCTGATTCGTCAGCCGATGATACCAGCATTGTTCTGGCTCCTCCTGCCCCATGATTATTTTCTCCTTTCTAATCAGCAGGTGGAGTCACACGTGCCACCCACTTCTAGTTCTCGCCGATGTTTTCTGCTTTATGGAGGATAAAGTGTCCTCGCTTTCTAAGTTATTTCTGTGATCTTCCCTGGGAAATTCAGTTAAAGAACTCTCACTTTTGTAATGCTCTTCGAAGACTCTCTAAGGAGCTGGTAAGAGCTATTTTATAATAGATGCATGCCAGCATAACAACTAGTTCCAAGTATACAGTAAGCAAATGTATTAAAAGATATTTCAGCGATTCTCTATTAAGGCTATATTTTGATGAGGTTGATCCGTAGATTTGCTACAGTCCAATCATCTGAAAATATGAGATCTTCCTTTGTCCTAACTATCGAACTAACTGCAACTAAACATTTCAGATAATCCTGTTTTTTATATAACATATTGTTGTAACTCAAGAAGAACTAGAAGTTTTAAAGTGTATGGTATTACTAAATACAAGTGCCATAAAAATAAGTTACAGGTATTATAAGCCGACAGCTAATATATGCTGTCGTCCGAAAAGCAAAATTTCGACAAAATGATATTTTTGAGCGTTATAAGCGTCCCTGCAGTATTTGAAAAGTGATACTCCGCAAAAGTGGGGATCTCCTTTTGGTATTGTACACTAAGTTAAGACATTCTAAAAGAATTATCGCTATATCTAAAATGCAAACAGAAACGTAAGAATGGTGTAAAAGACGCTTTTATTTAGAACTCAAACAGTTGAACAAAGCGTACTCCTGATGCGTACGAAACCAGCCAGAATTTATGGTGTAAACTCAAAAGTAATAAATTCAAGATTAAATTAAATCGAAGTCTTCAATTAACAAAGATTACAGAGAAATAATTAACCTGAAAGTTGGCTCAAACCTACACCATCGTGAAAAACGCCGCAGATAGGAACGCTATCATAGAATGTCAACTAACGTGGCGTTCAACAGGCGGAACACACTCTATCAAGCAGTCTAAGACCTTCTTTTAAGTACTGTCTCTTTCTATTTCATTTAAATACGCGCGAGCTAAAATTTGCATTCTGGCAGGAAAATGGAAAGGGAGAAGTGACAGTAAAGATGCGTAACATAAAATAACTAGTTACTTAAAATAAATAAATCCCTCACAAGTTATTAAAATTATATGTGTCTTAAGCGTCATAAATGATATACGTTATCGTACGAAAAACAAACATTCGACAGTACGATGTTTTTAAGCGTTATAAGGGGCTGTGCGTAAGAATTGCTAGAATTTGAATATTTGAAGGGATTTATGATGATATAGATTTGATTAGAGATTCTATAACGCAGCAGTGGCGAATTTCTGTATATGTATGTACGATAGAAATTTGATATGAAAACCGATACCCCGTAAAAGGGATTCAACGCAAAATTGAGGATCGAGAGTCATTAGCCCTTCTGGTACTAAAAATGGAAGCAGCTTCATTTTATATGCAATATTTTCAACAATGATGGCATTTTCTAATTGGTACGGTATGTTATTGCCACGTTAATTTTTTTTATTGATATTGAGAAAAAGCTGTTATATTACATTAAATCATGACATCATATGTAATCGTTAACCTGAAGTGTCTAAAGTTTTTGTTTCCTGGTTTGGCAACAAAAAATTATTTACGAATTGGTTGCTGCTTTGAAAAAAATGAACTGACTTTTTTCATATTCAAATGTTTTTATTCACTTTCTTTTCAAATGTACATAGAGTTCACAAATTTTGCTTTGGTCACAGCTAGTAACTTTGTATACTGTACATTCTGTTTTCAGTTTTTCAGTACATAGAACTTAAAAATTTTGTTTAGGCCATAGCCCGCTCATCTAATCGCTATTTTCAATTTGGTGCAGACGATTCCAAAAACAATCCTATCTAATATTGAATCTTAATATCGATTAATAATATATATAGAATCTAAAACCGGTAACCTATTTTATGGAAAAATCGGATCATCATTAGGATTGGAATATCGATGTTATTTTAGCATCACGCAAAAGACACATATATCTCCGCACTGAAATTAATTTAATACTAAACTGTTACATCTAAGAAAGACTCTGAAAAAAATAATAATGTTCTAGAAACACACTTTTTGATTTGTCGCAAATGTACAGATTATTCCGTCTTTATAAAGCTTTTCTCTTTCGAGAGATCTACATTAGTACGCTGTTCGATCTACGAAGAAATCCAACCAGGATTTTGTTTTTATGGAAAAAGTGTGAAAACTCGAACATAGAATCTAACCTTTATGCTATTGTATTGCATTATACATAACACAGGATGGTTTAGACATGACAAAAATCACAAAAACTCCCATGTAGCCAAAGGCAGTTTAAACTCGTGCCGAACTAACAGTGCTTAGTGATTTTACCACTGGGCCAATGGCTGACTCCTTTACTTTATGCAATTCTCAGAAAAAATATTACGTTTATTATGCAAGAGTACTTGGGTTCTAGACTGAATTTCAGGATACTAGAAAAAACTGTACGATAGATAGAAAAATGTGTCATTCTGAGCAGCCAAAAATGTCTGTTTTCAAACCTTCTACATCTACCACAGCAGATGGCAAAACTTCAGTTTTTGAGACTACAGTAGACGAATGAAATAACTGTAAAAATAGTGACCAGACGGACAGAAATGATTTTCTTTTCTGCCCTGCACTAGTTTATTGCATCCCTATTACTTCTATCCCAGAGCGTAGCTTAATGCACCATTGTTAGTACTAGTAGTTAAGTGAGTCCCAAGAATTCCCATTTACAGTAAAAGTCACGCGGGATGTATTGCAAAATAATGGCATACCTTTTAAAAATAAATTAAATGCGCATAATCAATTTAAGCAAAATTTATGGAATACTTTTCCGACATTAGGGTACACTAGGAGTACATAATATTACTTATAAAGTCCTAATTTTGCTCCTGTAGCAATTAAATCATCTCTATTTTTATAATTCAAACTCAAAAAACTGGAATACATGTGCGATCGCCAGTAATTTTTATGTTGTTCCTACATACAGCATTTTTGATGTATAAGCATAGCAAAGATGCCCTGGTTGTTACGCTACGGTTTAGAAAACAGCCCGAGGCCCCGAAAACGGTCTAAAGCCGTGCAAATGTGAATCATCCTTTTTTCCTTTTTTACGAGCTTGAAATTTACTGGCTGCAGAAAAACATAAATAACGAGCTTTAAAACTATTTTATAAAGTCAAGATGCATCTCTTTTGGTACAGAATTCTACATGTGTTCTACATACTGAAAATACTTTGCAAAATAATCGATTTACAAGAAAATGATCACTTGTCCTGAAAATACTAATTATATCAGCATTCTTTAGATGTATTTGGATCACAGTCACAAAAGGAATACACGAAATTACTCAACAAAATCTGAGGGATGTACTAAATGAAAAAGCTTCCTGAACGTTATCTGAGGGGCAAACAACGGTCGAGTGCTAGTGTTGCTGATCATTGGTAGTTCGACCTGGGTTCAATTTCAGGTGACTGGCTGCATGAGCAAGAACCCTTATTTTTCTGAAAATCCTCCACTAAAGCATACCTCATCTTAGGCAAAAAGCCTGAAATTTGACACATTAAAGTTAACCGGGCATTTTTGTGGTTTTTCTCCATGTGCAACATGAATACGAGGCAGCTTCTCTTAGAAAGTCCTTCATGAAGATTTCCCTGCCCTTAAGCAGACAGCCCTCATTTGCTTTTCCGTAACCAACAAACCAAACCAAATCAAACTGAATGATATATGATTGAGCGACAATTTATGAACGTACCTTTAAGCGCAGTTTACGGTAAATTTAGGTAATGGTAAATTTTTGTTTTCTTAATGTTGTAGAGACATTAGGTATTTTTTGGAAACAGGAAAGATGAAAAATTAGCAACGCCGGGAATCGAACCGCAGACCTCTGGAACACCGCCCCAATGTACAGACCACCACACCACGAAGGCACGTCAAGAAGGTGCGAGAAATACCTTATATACTCTCCCTTTTAGAGGGCGACTGGTGTTTTTAGGGGACCTCACCGCCAAATCCTGGGTAGGGAGAATAATCATCCACCACCCTTTTAGTTCTGGAGCCATCTTAGAGACATTAGGTTAATTGGAAAAGCCGGAGAGATGAAGCCGGAGCCACGAAGCCTCGCCGAGAAGGTGGGAGAAATACCTTATAATGTTACTCAGAATGAATTAAAATTCTGGAAGGTTCAAAATCCTTAACAAGCAGAGGGGGAGGCTGTAAGATCTGTATTTTCTTCTCCACATAAACTAAACGAGATCCTACAAAGAACCTGGTGAATTCTCGCACAGGCGTGGATGAAATACCTGCACAGAAGAAGGGTGGAAATAACACTTCATTAAGTCCAGCTAAGAAAAGACACGATCTTCGTGCTTTACAGTAACACCGTCAACTTGCAGTGAAACTTAAATGTAGAATATAAATCAATTGAAAGACTAATTAGAATAGTGCTGGATTAACACGCTAAAGTATGGCTAACTTAGGTTGACTCAACAAAACCTAACAGGCGGGAAAATTCTCCGAAATGGCCAAAGATGTACTAGCGTAACACCGATATAGCAATGAAATGTGCGCTGGCTAGCGAAAACACACTCTGAATAAACTCAGTTTCACCCGTTTAAATACTCACTTCGCTTAACTTTAAATTTACATCCTTGCGAGGGAAAGTTGAGGAGTTCAGGAAAGGTATCAAACTTAAAATAATTTGTTATGCAAAATAAGGAAATCCCTACAGGGTTACTGCTCATTGTATACTGTACATACTTGTCAGGCAAATGTAACTGTCGGGCAAATCTATCAGAACTGAAAAAATAAAAAATCATACTCCTTTCTTCAAAGCTTGAGCTAAGAATAAGGACAAGGGAAAAATACTACTTCTTTTATAACATGTTGTTTATATCCTCTCTCCTCCGACTTTTAGTTCATTTTAAAAAAATCACGTTATTTATGGGATGACTTAATATAACTATATCTATATCTATCTCTCCAGCTATCTATTTATACACATACGCAATGCATTTGTAAATAATGGCTAGATGCTTTATTTATTTGATTATTAATTAATTTTAGATATATACAGCTATTATAAAGTTTCTCAAAATGAAGGGAAGAATTTCATTAAAATAATCTCAATGCTGTCTGCAGAAGCGTGTGCAAATACAAAATCTAACTCTGTATGATTCGCGTGTAGCAAAAATCCAAATTAATAAAACGTTCATTATGCTGTAATGAGTTAAAAATAAAAGTTCCACACCCTTAAAATTTATGGAAATATTCTTAAATGAATTAACGTATTTAAGCCTTTTTTTATGCCTGTCACTAGCTGAATTTAATATACTTTGAAGAAAGTTTAGGGGGCAGCTACGAAACAAAGGTTTAGCGATTAATGTTTCAGCATAAAGTAATACCTTGATAAATTAGTCGCTGGTTTGATGGACATGTTAATTAGCCATTTCTTAACGAATTTACTAGTAAAGGCATAGAACATTTTGTATTTAACTTACAACAGCAGAACGAGCATTTTCACTAATCTGAAATTTTTACTTTGCGGAGACCGTATAAAAAAATCAGAATTTGTATTTACACAACTCTCTTAGCTACATGCACAAACGTTTCTGTCAAGAAATTTTAGATATTTAAAACAAATTTACGATTCGAGGTAATATATATAAATATTATTTTCAATTTCTTCTTTTGTGGACCGCTTAATATGTATATATTACATAAACACACACATACACGCGCGCCTATACACTTTTTCTGCTGTAGAAATATTCTATATATCTATATCTGTTTCTCTCTTTCTCTCTATATATGTAATAATAAGAGCACAAGGAAAAGTCGGAGCAGTGTCGATGCGTGCTTAGATCCGTATTGAAGAAAAATTTTGATTGCGTAGTATGCTAATAATGTTAATTTGGTAATATCTAAAGAACTTGGCAGTTTTAATTCCATTTTTATTTGCAATTGATATTTGTGGCCACAATCACTTGGCACTCTAGTCGTGACTTTCCACAGGAGATTTACATTTTTGATATTGTTGAGATAGAAAGCAAGCCAGCGAAATTACATCTTAGCAGAGTATAGAGAGCAAAGCTGAAGTGCGTAGTTATGCAAGATGGAAGCAAGCGAAGAGAAAAGTTTTGGTTTGCAATTTCGTGATTGGTCAAGAAGCATCTGCATTAAGGGTTACGTAAGATCGCATGATTAATTTGAATGACCCAGTTTAGACCTAAGTGCTATTTTTAGGACAGATAGTTGAAGTTCCCAAATAAAATAAAAAATAAAAGAGGTTATAGTGAATTAAATTTAGAAGTTTGCTTTCATATTTTTTATCTTATATATATATATATATATATATATATATATGTAGAGAGAGAGAGAATATATATAGTAGAGAAAAGTAGAAATTCAGTAATTCGAAATAGCGTTAACGGTATGGAATTTTTTCATATAACAAAACGTTTTATTAGCAGAATAGTTATATTTTGAACCGAAAGTTAGTGCTTCAGTTGTGCAAGAAATTCGTACTCTGCCACAGCACATTTCGAAAGCAACTAGGATTACAAACGTTCAGTGTAAGAGCCATCATTCATGAGAATGGACGACAAACGTGGCACTTCAATCTGCACAACATCGAAGAGAGTTCAGCTGTAATTTCTGTCACATGATGGTGAATAACTTCTTTCAGCAGGGTCTATAAGACTGAGCAACGTCTTTACACTTGTTTCAAGCAGCTTAATAACCAACAGTAACAAGCTGCAAGATCTAGACGCTTGGCGGCCATCTCTACGGGCAAAAATGACTGAAGAGATGGTCACCGCCAAATGTCTATTACTCACGGCAGGATCTGAGCGGAGGCGATCTATTCTGCATGGATGTCACACAACGGAGCATTGTCTTTCTTGTATGAAGAGAACGGTACCGTCTTTAAAAGCGATGTGAAGGAAAGAATTCTAAATACATTGTAAAAAGTTGCTTGTAATGAAAGATGCAGTGAACCTGATCTCAGTTGTAGTCTATAGTTAATACAAAGAAGTTTTCATAATCATGGGTGGATTCTCTCTTCTCCAAATGACAGCGGTTGCGTGCATTTATACTGCCGTTAAACAAAAAATGTGTCTTTTCAGTCCAGAGGACGCTTAACAGCCAGTTATGTGTTAAGAAGCCCAATTTAGCAATTTATGATGTTTCTTGAAAACAATTGATTTTAGTTCCTGCGATTATTGGATTTTGTTCCTGTAAGTGTTGGACTTCGAGGATCCCTACGGCGTCATTTGTGGGTTAAAGGTATAACTATTCTTGCAACGAAGTTCTTTTTGTTTTTAAACCCCATGTTCTTATGTGCATTTCTGTGAAAACCGCATTGGTATGCATTATATATAGATTGATTACATTCTGACTAATGAAAACTGTGTGAGAAAAATAAAATGGAACTGAAATCAAATAAATTAAACAAATCTGAGTAAGGCTTATAAAGTGTAAATCCAATGTGTGTCAAAGAGGAAAACTTGCACGGCAAAATAAAAATTGTAAATAAAAATATTTATTCTTTAGTAAATTTAGTCTTGTTGATGACAGGACTATTTTAATTATCCAGACTATTTGAAAATGGATCATGAAGTTTGCATCTCAAGACATGTAAATGCGAGCATTTCCATTCAATGTGGTCTTATTCCATACTGAAAATTGAAATGATATGAATATTTTCTTTCTGGGTTTTGATCATTTGATTGATGTCGCTATAAATACTCTGAATACCAAATTTCTGCTATCTTTTCTGACGCTTCAATTCACCGCTGAATGTTGTACATGAAATAACTAGAATGAGCAGCTAATCGAAAACCAATTAAAAATTTTAGAGCTAAATTAAATAAACTAGATGAATTCAAATACTTCATTACTTTAGTTTGTAAGGATTATGTTTATTTATTTAATAGTTAAATTTTGAGTTAAACTTCCTTTCCTGTCCCTTCTGAACTTCAACTTACAACTTTCGGCCAGAATGTAGTTTTACGTTTGACTGCAAATGAGGAAAAGCGGTATATAACCGCGAAGCTCTACTGTCTGAGTGAGAGATAATCAGAGTTTCTGCTAACACGCGTCCGCCTTTTTAGGCTACTCCCTCTTAAGCTATTTTTACGCTCGGCCATACTTTAGGCCCGTGTTAGCTTTGCAATGAATTAGCGTCAAGGGGCAAACTCCATTAGAATCTTGATAGCTTCGGCTATATCTTTTTAGTTAAGATTATTTAAGTTTTAATTCTTAGTTTCTCATGTTCAAGCCCAAGTGTCGGTTTTATTGTACAACTCCAAGAAGGAGTTCTGTTAAATCTAATTTGAATAATAAAGGGTCTTTTAACCCTTTCCAAGCTTTAATTATTGTCTCACGAACTAAAGCGATTATTTGCTTACTAGTTCTTAAGATTCTTCCCATTTAACTGTAACTAAAGGTACATAGTAGAGAATCTTTATAAGTTAAATGAGAGAAAAACACTAAGACGACAAAGTGTATTATTGTGTATACGACTGCACATACAATACATTTTAAACTCTCGTTGCATTTTGCGTTTGCTGATCTTTATACATCTCCTTTCTTTAAATCGTTGACTGCCGACTTGGAATCCTTGACTATTGATTGGGCGCATTTAATTAAATAATTATCTCTTTCCCAGTAGCTAACTTCAAAGCAAAATTCATTATTGTAATCTAAATCAATTAAACAAAACCCATTACGAGTCAGACGAAGCGTAAAGACTGCGCCATGGTTCAAACATGCCAAATTTTTCTCTTGTAACCGAACAGTCATTTAGTTCGTGTCGCAATTTTATTAATACGGTATCGTCCTCTTTTAGATATCTATTATTCAAACTAAAGCTGGCAGACCGGAATGTTTCCAAAAAGAAAAACACACAATCTGTAGTTAGTGTGACAATTTCTCTACCCGCCGAATCTGTACTTATACGCATATATAGAAACAATACACGTGTATTTAAAAAGAAATGTTTGGGTCACGTCTCATTGATGCGTTGAATTATGACTCATTTTTGTGTTTGTGTATTTTTTATAGGAATCCAGAAATAATCTTTTCACAGAAAATTGAATCTATGGACCATATCGGTAAAAAATTGGGAGAAAGAATAATCTCCTAAAAAGCATTCTGCTGAAAAAGTAAACTAGAATTCACTGCCGTAAGTAATTGATGAGAAAAGGAATTTGATAGCAATAAATGTAACCCATAGAAAAACAAAATTTTTACTATATATGATATCAACGCCTTATCCGCTTCCACATCATGATTTCGCGTGGATTATAGGATGTCATATTGTATTTTATTTTGAAAATTAAATTAAACATATGTAACTTAATAAAATATTTGAGTTTTTCTCGGGGTTTAGAAAAGTAACAAACCTTCAATTATTTTGGTTCTGATTTGCTAAACTGTAACAATAATCACTGCTGTTTGAAAGAAATTAAGAAAAGTAGAAGACTGGCTCATACGTCTATACGTCTCAATAGTATATAAAAGCACATTTATCTTTCTAATTACCTGACTCTTGAAGAATATTCACTAAATTAATTTTACAAACTTGATAATTTTCGCAGTATTATTTTTCCAACAGATAGCGTCTTCATTTTACGACAAATCTTTGATTTACTCAAATTTAATTATCAGAATTTGTTAAATAGAATAATTATAGTAGCTCAACCACAGGAGAAGTTAATCATATAGCTGGAAGTGTTACTGCAGAAAAGAAGCAACAACTATTAACAGTTTGAAGATTTATCGGGAATTACCGTGTATGTGTGATAAGTTTTCACAAAATTAAAGTCATAAAATGAAAGTGTCATATTTTAAGCATATTCTTAACAAGATTATGCTTTTTTAAAGAAAAATTTTAATCTAGTAGAAAATCAGGAAAAGATCATTCATCATGAAAGGCTAATGCCAACGGTTGTAAAATTTAACGTATCTGATTCTATGTAAGTAAAATATAATAAAAGGTCTGCTAAAGGTGAAGGCACGATTGTAAATGATACGTAGATATGATTTCAAATTACTACTAGATATTGCACTATGAAAATTTAAAGACATTGTAGAGATTATTTTAAATTTCTAACAGTTGTTTTAATTTTTAAACATGCTTTACGGTATATTATCGTTTCTCACGTATCGGGTTATATGTAAATGAGGTAGAAAGAATATTTAAAGGAAGGTTTCACTTACTTCAGAAGAGCTTAGTTCTTGGTGGCGCGTGTTTGCCGCGAGGCTACTTCGTTTTTTAAAGCTAACTATGCTCGGCCGTATTGTATGCGTCTGCTGATATTCGCCGGTTAAATTAATTAAAGGCCAACTACGTTAGATAATTGTGTACAGCTTCGGCTAAGTTCAGTTTAGTTTAACATTAGATTAGTTTCTTATCTTGAGTTTAAGCCCAAGTGGAGGCTTTTCTGTAATCCCGAGAAGGGGGTATCTGTGCTCTTAGTTTCAGATATAAAAGATGAGTTTAACTCTTTTCTTTTTTACACCCTGAACTCAGCGATAAGTTGCTACACAATTCAACAAGGTTTCTACTAATATAAGCATAGACAAAGTAGTTAGAAACATTACAACATCATAGAACAGAAAGAGAACAAATGCATCTATGGATGCAATAGTTTCTAGTTCAGGTGTCATTTCGTGGTAAAGAAAAAAAAAAATTAAAACTTAAAACACCTTTATTAAAAATTACAAAATACAGAAAAACCTAAAACACCAAATACGGTTAGCAGTTTAAAAGCAATTTTTCAATTAAAAATAAAATTTCTAGGGAAAAACAAGCAATTCAACCAATGGTCGAATATCATATGGTAGTAGAAATTTCTTTATTATATACTTTTGTATTAAAAGTCAAGAAACATTTCAGTCCAAGAGGTTTCAGCTATGAAATGTGTCAAATGTCTTTATTAAGAACGCATGTTTTAAAAGTTAAGTGATACAGCTTATTGCATTATAATGCAATAAGTTGTATACGTGGTATGAGTTAACGTGCTGTGAGTTAATTAACTTATATGCAAGTTATTCACTTCACCAGGTAAAATTCTAACAAAGCAAAATTACACTTGCCGAAAATTTATGAACTTTTCCGTAAACCAATGCCTTGTTCAATAGCGCAAATGAAACATGCATCTTTCGCTCAGAAACATAGGTTAAACGATCGGCATAATGCGCTATTCGTAGCTGATAGAAAATGTAGGGCAATATGCAGGTGGCGTAATATTTATACATGGCGTAATGTATTGTTACGTTTTTCTCTTCACGGTAAGGGTTCGTGGATTTTGGAGTGAATAACGACGACACTTGACGAAGTATCAAAACGCAATTTATTAACCAGTATTCTCAGGACAGCTCCAGAATCGCATTTACAGTCAGTCGAAGAACAACTGTAAACACGCTGAAACAATCAGCGACACAGCCTTCAGATTATCAGGCTATTACGATGAAGACAGCTTCACGGAAAACTCCCGACTCTGCTCGGTCGTTTCCGGAACTCTACGTACACTCGAGACTCTCCACGCTACGACCCGTGATGTACTCGACAATACACTAGAGTACAGCTCTCAACTCGGTTCGTTCGTTCTCGGAGCTTAACACACTCTAAGATCAAACTCGACGATGCGCTGCTAACTCTTGATACACTAAGAGAGACACTCACTCACAGACTCTTAACTGACTCGACTAGACACTCACTGACTACGATCGACTCTCCTTAGACACATCTATATTACCGAGCTATTGCAGAAGCAACGTTGCCGGTTCCTTAAATCAAGCCTAAGGGCACATGACGTAGTGAAATCTGGATATGGAAAACATCTCAGAAGAGAAACGGAGAAAGGAAAAGGGAGAGGGGTACCAAAAGGAAAAAGGCCAAAGGCATCTGGCAGGTGAAATCGACTCTCCGCGTACCAGCAGGGTTTATATAGCTTTTGATTTGCGCTCGAGAACATTCTGGGCTAAACCAGTAAGAATTCGTTCCATAAGGTTCTTCATCCGTCTATGGCATATCGTCAATTTTGTCGCCAAATGGGCGATTTCCCTCCAAATATGGCAACCCTTCCCTTGCCATTTATGGCAACCCTAAACCCTCTTTGCCGGGAAGCTATCTTACTGCACTTGGACATTTCGTAACAGTATGAAGAATAGTTCTCGAAAGTTAGAAAGAAGTTATTGGTTCTGTATTGACCACTTTAGATATGAAAAATGTATTCTATATCCCTATGAAAAATGTATGGATTCCTAATGGCTTTTACGTTCTTATACTTAATTTTAACATGATAAGGCAACGGTTCTCAACTTCCTTCACCCTTTTCAGGATTGCCAGATGATTATTCCACTCTCCGCTCTCAAACTCGAAAAATACATATATAAACTTATTTAGATTTGCATTATTACTTCCTTGCATGAAGTAAAGGAGGTACTGTAATCGTGAAAAATTTTGGGTCGTTCCCGAATCCATTTTTACTACGTTTTTGCTTGACGTCTGTACGTAGAGACAGAATAAAAACTTTTTCCCAAAACGGATTGTAAAATGGATTCAAAATAGATTTTTTTCATAATGTCTTTACGTAGGTAATATGTACACACGTATCTATGTATCTAGCATAACTCATAAACGATTAGCTGTAGAATGAGATTGCTATAACATCTAGTTGTGCACCTTCCCTTTTTATTGCCATCGACAGTTCTAAAAGTATAGACGGTATATATATACTCACTCTCCTTACCCGGCCTTTATTTTAGCAATCGTTGGTCGTAGTCATATACATAAACATCCGATCACAGAAATGTTTTAAATGACAAAAATATTTATGTTTTAGTAATGTCGAATTTTAAAAAAAAATTAATTTTTGACAGATAACGAAATCTGCCTTTTAATACCGTCTCCCGGTTCCAACACGTAAATTTGGAAAAGTTTTATGCTCATTATGTAAAAATAAAATTAGAAGAAGTTTCACTGCAGCGCATAAAAAAACATTGACCGCAACATTTAATTTCAAAACTGACCGTTTTTGATGTCATTTTCAACGTTTGTGGCTTGAGGGATCAGTTAATTAGTTAGAATAATTGAAGGGAATAATGTTAAATGAAGTACAGCAAAAAATGTGTGTAATTTAATCATTCTTAAGAAATATTACGAAATTTTTAGCATTTTATTGTAATTTTTCAATATGGGATAATTTCAGTATTTTAACGGACTTCACGTTTGGAGCTTCAAACCGCATTTAGCCTCAAAAAACCTTCCCTCCCATTTATTGATCACAGATAATTTGGAAGTGTTGTGATAAGACCATTTAGATTTTTTTATACTATTCCCTCGCACCGAGATATTACTTTATTAAGCGTGTTATTGCAGAATAGCATTATTTACATTCTCTTAAGCTGACACAAGCATAATTATCCGAAATCCTGGCATATAAAGAAGTTTTATAGAAAGGGAATGTAGTACATGTATGTGCACTTAATTGCGTATCTACTAAAATTGCATATAAACTGAAATTCCATTAACTTATTTTTAACTATACGCATTTTCCATGCATAACGGAAAAATGCCGGCATGGTATAATTATTATAGATTAGAAGAAAAGTATGTGAATAATTTACCTGTCAACGTTCCATTACCGAATATTACTGTTCAACGGAGCAAAAAACACATCTTAAATTATAGAGATCTGAAAGATAATCTAAATCACATTTTGAAACATAATGTAATTTTGTTGATGACAGTCAGAAAGAAAAATTTCTGCACACCTCTTTTCGTAATGTATCAAGTTCCATAAATCATTAGAAGAAATGGGGCCGTAAAAGTAAAGCTAATAAAGTATAGAGTGTAATAAATTCCTAAGATTTTCAGTAAGACTGAAAGTTGGGTCAGCATCGCTTAAAATTCATAGGGAAAAAAAATCTCTTGTTTAGAAAAATAAATTTTATCGGAACTCGGTTTCATTAAATAATAGATTGAAAAAACGTGATTGAAATTGATTGATGAAGCGATTCGGTTTAATGTAATGAATCTTCAGATAAAAAATTTTCATTTGCTAAACCAATAAATAATTCTTAGTCGACTTTCTTAATTAATTTCTTTCACTTCCGTATGAAAGGCGAAAAAACGTCTCAAAGAAACATCTGTTGAAAAATCAGCATGGAAAGAAGTATGTGTAACAAACATAACAGCGAAATATGAATATTTTATTTGGTTAGCTATTTATTAAACCAAAGTATTCGACGCCTAAGATGAAACATCTTCGGGATGAATTTTTCTGAGGAAAGTATCCTCGTTTGGAATCTAGAAAAATTATACAAATCCATGTAGCCGATCGATTATTCATCAGAAATCAAACTGAGAATGAACTAACAATATCAGAAGTCAAATATTGCCTAAGTGAGCTAAACCTAAAAGTATCATGAATGTACTTCACTTTTTTACATTGATATTCTTGCTAAATAACAATTCCATTTTATAACTTTATAAGGTATTTCTCTTAGCATGCCTTCGTGGTGTAATGAACAGCACTCTCTGCTCGTATTCGAGAGGTCCGTGGTTTGAGTCTCGGAGAGGACATTGCACATTTTTCACTACTCCTACTTCAAAAAAATACCTATTGTCTCTACAGTGGCGCACGAACTAAAAAGGTTACAGCCGAAAACATCTCGGCAAAAACATCGCGGAGAAAACAACGCAAGGAGAAAACATCGTGGTACAAAACATCGTGCGAGAAAACATCGCAAAGAGAAAACATCGCAGTTCTAAAATATCGTGGTGGAAAATAAAGTGGTTCAAAAACTTCGCAGTTTAAAAACATCGTCGTCGAAAATATCGTGGTAAAAAATAAAGTACCTTCAAATCATCGCATGACGATAACATCGCATACATGCGTTCTTCAAATCGCACAGTGACATATTATGTAACTGAATATTATGTAACGTCATAACTAAAAAATTGATATCCAAACAATTGATTGCACGTTAGACATGAAAATGTTAACGACACTTTACGAATAAGCGGAAACAAAACAATATGTAATTTTCATTAAAACAATATAAAATTAAGAAATGTGAAAGAAAATAATTTGATCATTAATTAAGCAATTTTTATACACGTAACTTCATGCAGTTATTTATCTTCCTTTTTCTAAGCATTTTTAGACTGTATTTTTCACGAAAAATTATCAGTTAAACTTTAAAAAAAAAGTTTATTTATGACCTTTGTTAATTAACTATATAAATGTAAAATTCTACTAAGCTTTTTAAGATGCATTAATTTTCCACTCATTTTCAATTTTTAAATGATTAAGTTTTCTTCTTATTTTTCAGCAAAAATTTATTAGTTCGTTCCAATATATATCAAATATAGAAGTAAACGAATCCCTCTTTTCTTCTTGCGCTGTATGATATTTATACGAACAAGCACTTACAACTTTCAAAACCTGAAAACGCATGTGTGCGATATTATCGTCATGCGATGATTTGTAGGTTACTTTTTTTACCACGATATTTTTGACGACGATGTTTTTAAACTGCGAAGTTTTGAACCGCTTTATTTTCGACGGCGATATTTTGTACTACGATGTCTTAGAACTGCGATATTTTCTCTTTGCGATGTTTTCTCCCACGATGTTTTGTTCCACGACGTTTTCTCCTTGAGTTGTTTTTTCCGAAACGTTTTAGCCAGTGATGTTTTCTGCGGATACCACTAAAAGAAGGTGGTGGATGACGATTCTCCGACACCAGGATTTGGCGAATGGGTCTCCTAATTTCCAGTCGCCCTTTAAAAGAGGGAGTACATAAGGTATTTCTTCCGCCCTATTAGCATGCCTTCGTGGCGTAATGGTCAGCACACTCGACGCGTATTCGAGAGGTCCGTGGTTCGAGTCCCGGCGAGGGCATTGCTCATGTTTCACGTCTTTCAGCATAATAATAAAAGAAACCCTAATGTCTCTACAACGTACTGAACTTATTTCGTACTTAGGGTAATTCAGAACTCAACGTCTGAAACTTTAATGGATGGTAAAGTGCTCTGTAACAAATGCTTTTTACAGAAATATTTGGTAATTAATACAATGTTGAGGCACAAGCACAAGAAATAAGACATGAAAGGAAATATAAATAGTTTACTTACAGCATTATTGACAGGTTCCTATTTGCAGCAATGTTTACGGTTGTTCAAATCTGCGTCTACCGAATCTGCGTCTAATACATACGTAAGAATATCAGTGGAATAATTGGCTTAGAGTTTCAAACAAAGTTACTATACTGCAAGGTCTGCTCTTCCCTTCAAAACCCTAAAAATCTCCCTTCAAGACGAACCCTGAAACCTGATAACTTGATTGACTTATATTTTGCTCCAGAGCAAGTACTCGTTACTTTCTTAAATCCGCTTAACATTAATTACTGAAAGCACTTAAGAAAAAAAAGTGTTGATTAAATCTTAAAACCTTTGTAGTAAGGCTAGTTTAAAATTTAAGGCAAAAATTTGAAAGGCTAGTTGAAAATTAAAGGCAAGAATTTGAAACATATTATACCTGAATTTCGATACTGTTTTGTTATCATTTTCATCATGCTTCGCGTTTTTGAAGGCGAGAACGATACTTAGAAATATTAATATTTTTCATTCTTTTTACAGATATTGTCTTAAAAACAAAAAGGGTTGCTGACTGAAAATATTTAATTTTTCAAACCAAAACACATCGCTAAAATAGGAGTTACTATTTTTACATTTATCCTCCTAAAATTTGTTGAAAAAGTCTCCCAATTCGCAAAGAATTTTCATCTACTTTTCTACTGGATCATAAGGTATCCTTCACTTATTACTGTTATTCAAAACGGCATTGCTTTGTTACTAGCAGATAATCTGAAGCTTCTTATTTTCTTTCGACTATGAAAAAAGTAAGTATTTAAAAAAATTTTGTGCGATATATCCCTCGATACAGCGCACCGGTTGATAGGGTGTTGAATTGTGAAATATTGTAGAACTCTGAACGATCATTAATTGCTCGAATTAATTTCTTTCTTATCGCTAAGAACGAAATTACATTCATTTAATTCTGTATTTACGTTTCTGAAGCATACATGCAAAAGAAGACATTATATCCGGATAAAAAAATCAGCAAATATAATTAAAAAAATAATATCCGAAAATATTTGTTTTAGGCTTATTATTTTATTTCAACGAAATACGCATTAAATAAAATTTTATTTATTTTCACTTTCTGATAACAAATGGTGTTTACGTTTACGTACAAGGGAACGTTGCTGCCATTCCTAGAATTGTTGTGGACATGGTTTTCTTCCTCTATTAATGAAATTCTTTTTGCAATTTCTTTCGCAAAATCAGAACGAATCTCCTCTGGTGCTGATGATTCACCGGTTTCATCGAGGATTTCAGTTAATAATTGCTACGTTCGTGTTTTGGTTAGGCATTATATAATTCTCTGTGATAGACTATCAACAACTTTGCAGAATGTTCCTCATTAGGGTCATACTTGACAAAATTATTGGTCAATTTTCTGGCCAGTTCAATATCTCCAAAGCCAGAATTTCATTCATAGGCAATACGCTGAAAATCGTCGGCTGCTTTGCTATAGGCACGTACTCTTTACAAGAAACAACTCACGAGTACATCGGGCAACTCTGCATGGTTCTTCAAGCTAGCTGAGTAATCCTGGTCGAATTGCAATCATTTCACTCACATCAGTCACGTATTTAACAGTGTTCATCCTGTTTTCCTTTTACATCTGTAATTATTTTAATTTCAAGCATTCAATATAACATCTATGAGAAAGATTGAAGGTGATAAAGCAGAAGAAAGATGCAAACTTTTGACATTATCTCAGAAAATTGAAATTTTAGATAAGACGAAAAATGAAACACTTATTTCATCGCATGCAAGAGAATTAAATATAAATGAATCAAGGGTTAGAACAATATGGGAACGTGAAGAAAAATTTGGTCTAGTGTCAAAGCTTTGGCACTAGACTTGAGGCTTCAACTTCGGATAAAGTTGGTCAAGTTTCAAGAAGAATTCCGCAATTGGAAAATACGGAATTGGTTTGACAAAGCAGTTGATTAAGGAAGGATTTTCGGATACGGAAGAAGAAATCAAAGTATTAATAAAGAAAGAAAATCGATAAATTAATGAATGAAACAGCCAACAATAAAAACAGCGTTTGTGAAGATGAAGTGTCTTTAACTTGAAAGAAGTCAAACGAATTGTTAAAAAAGTAACAAAACTGTCTGTGGAGACTGCCTATATGAAGAAAGAAGAGGACATGATTTATGACATGATTAAAAAATTGCGATTCTTACTGCGAAAAGTTTAAAGAGTTGCGTCAGTCATTGACCAAGCAGATATCACCAGGTTTTAAAAAAAATAATTGGATCATTATCTACTTATTAAGAACAAATAAAAATCTTCTCAAGAAAAATTCATTTCCTCTTTTAACTACAAGAATAAATACTTTAAATAATATATATTTTCTTAAATGCGTTTTTTCCATAGAATGTTAACTTTGTTAAAAGGGATTTTGACGTGAACGCAAAGTATTAATGACTAACTGTTGCTTTTGGCAAGGTTATACAATGTGAATTTATTTCTTCCTCGCCTATGAGTCAAGGACTTCCCTGAGTGGATATGCATACCTCATTCAACGCGAAGGTCCGGAATAACTTAACTTTGTCCGTCTACTGATCTAAGCTTCAAAAATGTCATTTTCTCGCACATGTGCAGCAGCAAAAGATATTCGAGCTGATGTCTCCAACAGGGTGTATTGGATTCTCGCAAACGAGGACTATCAGATGTCCTCATAACAACAACAGCAGTTAATAGTCGTAATGACCTCCTGTAGGGTTTATATTTATTTTAACTAACATTTATTTTAAGTTTAAACTATCTTTCCTGTCAAGCCTTACTTTCCTCTGGAATTGCCAATACCAGAGTATGTAAATTTTAGTAGAACGCGCAAAGTATTCAAAATAGTCAGCGGAAGTATTCCGAGTTAAATAGAAGGGAAACGAGTTCGATAGTGTGCTTTCTTGCTTCACGAGCGTGGAGGTGGCTAGGTAGAAATTGAAGAACCGCGTGTTTCGGCCTGCGTGCTTGCCTCGGCAGATAGTTAAATCTTTCAACGTAATATTCAGAAGTTTGCTGAATTATCAGCGGTATCTTAGAACGCGGTTAGGTTAGTTACGTTTAGAGAGCCTCGTAGGTAGTTACTTGTTATTATTCATTTTTAGTTTCTTATTTTTATTTTACCGCCGGGTCGGCGTAGTTTGTGAGCGTCAAGAGCACGCATTTGTAATTTCTAAAGTTGAATAAAAAGGGATTTAAACCCTTCTCAAGACTTTGTGTACTTTCCAGTTCATAGCAGTCACCACTATTGTTGCGTGCAGGTTGGGGCCGCGCAACATTACACCCCTATTTAAAGGCTCTATAAGAAAACATTATAATCATCTTTCTCTTTGCACGTTCATTTTGGCCTCAAAGGCCCCCTATTCTGAAGCTATCCAAAAAATTAGTATTAGAAACATTAGTATTAGTAGTTAAAGTATTTATCATTATGTAGTATACATATATAGAGGGCTTGATATATAAACGTCCTTTGATTCATCTCATTGATGAGGACAGACATGGTAGATAATACATTGATTAGACTCATCAATCGGTAAGGATAACAGCAACAACCAGTCTTGTTGACAATGAGCGACATGGAGATAAACTTTCCTGAATTAAGGCACTAACGGCGTTAAAATGCTTTCGACTATATGAGCCATGAGTTTGATGACACCTTGAACACAGTGTGGATCATTAGCCACTATCTGATCTATTCTCGTATTGTTGAAATTGTGAGGAAGAATTGTACTAAAATTATTGAGATAATTGAAACTTTTAAGATAATTTAAGTATTTGAATTTGAGTAGTTCATTGGTAGTTGCAGTTCTGTAGATATATTTCAGACTTTGCTTATGTTGTTGAGGAAATTTTCCCTGCATTGTTAATGTCGATTTAAGAAATGATTGAATTGTCTTTTCAAAAAGACTTTTGGAAATACATGTATGTTTGCCGATGTCTTGATGGTTCCGTCTTTCTTACCAGACTATTAAGTATTTTTCAAAACCGTTTTATCTGTTATAATGGCTATTAGTAGATAATAATCCGCAGCCCAACCGGTATAGTGGTTAACGTTGCTGACTGTCGTACCTAAGGCCCCCGGGTTCGAATCCCGGAGAAGCTATGGATGTTTGTAAATGTATAGTGTCTGTGTAGCATGGCGGCACTCTAAATATACGGCGAGCCGAAAGTCCTCTCGCGTGGTTTGGTGGAAGGGGAGAGGTGTGGGAGACCCTCGGACATGTCCCCCTCGGGGTGCTCTGCATCAAAATTGAGGGCGAAATTTAACTAAATCGCACTGTCACCTGAAAGGTGCTCAAGGCTGTTGCCAACGGCAGGCGTAATTTAGCCCTCCTTTCCATGAGGAATTTCGTGGGCTTGGGCTGACTACGTCAGACAAGTGAGCATAAGAAATAACAGATGATAATCCACATTAATATGAGTAGTGTCTAATTTTGTTGATGTATAAATTTCTTCGTTATCTGGTATTCCTGTGTGTCTTTTGATTCATTTGATATGAATGGATTTCGTTGTTTGAGTGTATGATATTCTCACAATGGGTTTCGTTGGGAAAACACTAGACGCATTGTCTAATCTATTTTTCTGTATGTACAGACATGATCAGGAACTACGAATGCTTCTCTAATTTAATTAGTTTATTTGGGGACACCAAATGAATAAAATCCATTTACTGTATCTATATAAAATCTGAATCAATAGATGTAGTTTTTTGCGTTAAATCTGCTCATAAATACCTACACACACCATCTGTAAATAGGTGACATATAATATATTAAGTGCTTTTCTGAGATGTGGCTATTATTTGAAGAGTTTTGAAAGCGTAAAAGAGTTGATATACGATGTCTATAACTAACAAATTCACAAGTAAATTTAATGATATTTGAGACTAGAAGGGCGACTATATTGAAATGCAAATGGTGTTTTCTGACAGACAGCTATTATTACAGCATAATCACGGTTTTTCGGACAGAATTTCAGAATGAAGCAATTTGTCACAAATTCAGATTACTTTTGAATGCCTTCATTCTTTGGAACACCATTTATTAGTTATTTCTAACGTCGAAGACACATGCTCTTTTCTTATTTAAGCAGCCATATCCATCATAAATAAAAGGCATATAAAATTCTCATTTTTCAAATTTAGCTTGCATGAGCTCACTCCTTTCGTTTTTGAGATATAAAATGAAGTATGAGGACGTACACTGCTGATCTGTCTTGTCAATAAAATTGTACAGACAGGTTATTTTAATGCAGGAGATATGAAAATGTGCAATGCTTTCGCCGGGACAGAACCTGGACCTCTCGAACACGAGCCGATTGTGCTACGATTACACCACGAAGGCATGCTGGCACGAGGTTGAAAATACCTCTTGTAAAGGAAGACTGGGGATTAAGAGATCCAATCGCCAAATCTTAGTGGGGACGAATTATTGTTCACCCCCTTTTTAGTTCGGGTGCCACTGTAGAGTAATTAGGTTTTTTTTTTGAAGCATGAGATATGAACTGCCCTCGCCCGAATCGAATTGGACCTCTCGATGAGCACCGAATGTGCTACCGACACATGCTATCGTTACATCATGGAGGCATGCTGGAAGGAAGGAGGAAATACTTCATAAGATCTACACCAAAAGCCGAAGAATCATACTCTCAACAGAAGGAAAAAATAAAAATGTAATAGCTATTTTGATTAAAGTATGTTGTTCTGTCAATGATATTTTATCGAGTAATTCCCAATCACAACATAGTTTATACGCCGTAATATTAAAATTTTCTGTAGCATAATTTGCTTACTAACTTGGACAGGGAATGCCAGGAGTTCCCGATACGCGCGTCCTTTATTTGCTCTGAAAAAAGCCCTTTCTCATGCTGCTGTCTCAAGAAACTTGTTAACATTGCGACAGAAACCCACATTATGCTCCCAAGATAAGAGGTTATGTTACATTATACTCCCAAGATATGAGGTTATTAACCAACAGTATACTCCCAAGATATGAGGTTATGTTACATTGACCTTTCAACAAATTGAAAGAACAAAAGAAGAGTTCATGCAACAAAAGAAGTCATCCGCGGCTGAAGCCTTACGTACGCTGGCATCACTGGAAACAGTTCTTCTGATTAAATGACCGTTCAAATGCTTGATGTAAATTTATAAATATGGAAGTGTGGAAGTATATAAACGTTGAGCCGAAAAATTAAGTCGTTATCTTTCATGAATAAATATTTATGTCATACATAGGTATGGTGCCGTTATTCTGCTTCCAATTATCACATTTTCGTAGACGTTTCCATACGGATCCAGGTGAACTATTATCATTGATGCAGGCACTCAAGCTTGTTAACTTCAACTTGGGTATAATATGTTGGTCGTGATACATAGCGTTTCTTAACAGCATGTTTGTAAGTTGCGAACTGGGAAGAACCCGGTAAAAAAGCTCATAAAAGTAGTGGTGAAGTGCGTAAATTTGTCGAGGAGATGAGGGTTGCTAGGTAAAGCAATATTCTGCAGTTTTTGCATTTTACATTTATGAGTTTTAGATGCAAAATTCCAGACGGA
This sequence comes from Stegodyphus dumicola, assembly GCF_044657685.1. NCBI lineage: Eukaryota > Metazoa > Arthropoda > Arachnida > Araneae > Eresidae > Stegodyphus > Stegodyphus dumicola. The sequence goes on along the minus strand of NC_140772.1, from coordinate 190,235,430 downwards.
ACAGGCAAAAGTTAAAAATGGGCCGTAACAAGTTCTTATAAACGAGTAGTTTGTTATCTAGAGAAAGAACGGAGTCTCGGGCGATTAAGGGACTGAAAGTTCCCATAAAGGCAATGCATTTAGTATTATTTCATACGCACTTCATGAGAGATCTTTACTCATATGGTATTTGGTGTGGTGTATTTAATTATGGCAAAGCACACTAGGGCTATCTGCCTAAGAGGAGGGATGCCTTTCGTGGAGGACTTTCTAAGGGAAACTGGCTCGTATACACGTTACACATGGGGAAAACCACGAAAACGCCCATGCAGCCAGCCCGTTCGCGAGATTCGAACCTCGGACCGAACTACCAGTGTTCAGCGTCTTTACCGCTCGGCCGCTGGTGGGCCATATGGTATTTGAATAACATGGCTGAAAGGGATTATGAAAGTTATTACCTAAGAGATATGCTAATTCGAATATACTATTTGTAAATTAAATATTGATATAAGTTTATTACTATTATGTAAGGTTAAGAAAGAATTTATCCTTTTAGTGCGAAGTGCATTACGTTATTTTGAATTACTCTTCATTAATAATCTCATGTTCAGTTTGCTTGCGGTATTAAGAATTTTACCACAAAACTAATGAGGAAAAAACATGCAAATTTTAATAGCCATATAATTACTGCTCATTGATTAGTTACTACGCACTCTTTAATGTATACGGAAAAGAATAATTTGAGAGAGTAAACAGAAGTGCTCAAAATAGTATATTAATGCATAGTCTTGTAGAGTCATTAGGTTAATTGGAAGCAGAAAAGATGAAAAATATGCAACCGCCTTCGCCAGGAATCGAACCACGAACTCTGGAATACTGGCCCAGCGTGCTACCGTTACACCACGAAGGCACGCTAGGGAAGTGGGAGAAATACCTTATAGTCTTTTCAACAACACACAGCAACATAAGTCAAATTCTTTTAGAAAAAGGTGAAACTTTACGGTTTCTACCAAAGAAATTTCCATTCCTATTAAGTTTTAATAAATTAAACTTCAAAGTTTATAGTACAGGGAATTAATCTAAAAGTAAATACAGCTAAATCTAAAAGTAAATACAGTATAGGACATTGGCCTAATTCCACTTTCTCTGACTCCAGCTAAATGATTTCGTAAACTACATTTTACAAGACGCTGAAAGAAAGGGGTGAGGGAGACCAAAGAAGCTAGGTAACAGTTTTATTCTGGAGTTAAATTCCTGTTGCCTTTATTATGGCGTAAACCTGGTAAAATTTCTATTTATTTTAAGTAATTATTTGTTGAGACTACAAAGCATTTTAAAAACAAGTCTGTTCTCATAAAAAACACTCTTAACTAAAACCAACAAAGAATTTGTTCACACCGCAAGGTCAATACAGTCGTGAGAATGATAAAAGAAAATTTCAAAACACAAAAATAAACAAATGAAAATTGCAAATTTGTCCAGCATACGGTTTGTCGAGCAACGAAGTTAGTCGAATTGTGTAGTTTCGAGTTTGAAAGCGGCAAACTGCGCACGTAACCGCCCTCAATCACAACAAAGCGGTCACGTGGACGCGCTTGCAGTGCTGCCAAACGGAGCGAGACAAAAATTCTCTCCTCTTTTCACTCTCGAAACGGCATTTCCCCCGCACGGACGCTTTAAAAAATGACTCCTTACTTAACTTCCCTTTGCTGTGCGACTATGAATGCTCTCATCATAATCAACATCCTCAACGTCGCGTTTTTTAGAACGTCGTATGCTTTCACCAATGGCTTTCCGAAAGAGCAATGCGACGAAATGGATCCGACTAAAATTAACATCGAAAATTCGGCGGGAAAAGGATCTGCGGATGCTGATTATAATTCCACGGACTTCGGGCAGGAAGATGCGCTCCCAACTTCCATTCAGCTGTCCGGTAGTTTGAATCTGTACCGGATAGTGACTTCATCCCCTAAATACAGAAGAGGCCGTACTTTAGATAGTAAGTATTTACAGTTTCTTCATTCTAAGAGCCGCTAGAAATTTTTTGAAATAAAACTTCTTTTAATAATATAATTGTCTTATAAGAGTCTTAATTCTCATATCTATAGTTTCATATCAATCGGTGCTTGATAGAAAGACTGTTATTCTTTTGCATTCAAACGTAACACTAGAAATCTCAGTTTCTTCTAAAAAGGAAAATTGAAAGATGTTATTAAATTAAAAGAAACGTCTTTATAATTATCTTTATATCGTCTATTAACTAGCTCACAATAACTAAATTTATAGTGCATTGATTCGCAAATTTCGGTAATTTTTTAATGTGATGCTTGATTTGTTTGAGAATAAATATTTTATTGTAATGCTGTCATCTATTTAATGGTTATATCTCAAAATGATTACTCTCAAACTGAGTGAAAGTATGCAAGAAAAAATTAATTTGTTGCTTTAGAAAACCATTGCGTTATTCGGTTTTCCCTTTTTCTTTCTGTTTTATTAGGTGTTCTGCAGTTTCAAGTATTCTTCTTTACCAATCGAAATGAAAGAAATTTTTTAAATAAATCCAGTTAATGATTTGTGAAAATGCGTTGAAAATTAATATTGTATCATTCCAATAATCTATTACTGTTTCATCCTTACTAATATCAGTAATTTCCTTTTTAAGAAACAGATATAATGCATAATTGCGTTGTATCTACCAGGGTTTGAGCTATTGCGATTCATATCTATCCGGAAAAAAATTATATTCCGCTTGGAAAAAAATATTGTTGTTCCACAACTATATTTTTTAAATGTTTAACAAATTAGTTTTTTAACAACTAATTATATTATTTAACTAATTGTTAAATAACTAGTAATAATTATTTAAATCATTCTTTATAGTGTATAACGTAATTATTCACATTCTCATATTTGAAACGGCACGAGCGACTTCAAGAATGCTTATTTTTTTTTTGCATAAATAACTTACTGCCAAATTAAGTAATTACTCCTAGCATATTCCTAAGTTAAAAATATTTTTACCACTTTTAATCACCAAAACGGGTATTCGAGGCATGCTATTTCAAAACTATTTTGAAGTATTAAAACCATAATTAAATTAGAGCAAAATAGAATGTAGTATTAATTAAATGAAAAAAATGGTGAATGCAGATGGAAATCTGATTATAAATGTGGCTATTTCTTAAATAAATCTGTATCATTTATGCCTTTTGTCAAATCATCTGACAATTTCGGTTCAGCAGCGGACTCTCTTAATATATAGCTCAATATTATCAGCATTATTTTATGTTAATTTTATATAAACGAAAACCTTATTATGACCATTTAATAGCTTTTAACGTTCATTTTGCGCATTATCAATCATTATTTATATAAAAAAGTTTATTAAAAGTCTTATTTAAGGACTGTAATAGCTATCAATGTATGTGAAGTTAAATTACTTACTTCTTGTCGCTCACCAGCGGCCGGGCGAAAAGTCATTGAACACTGGTAGTTCGATCCGAGGTTCGAATCCTGCGAATGGGCTGGCTGCATGGACGTTTTCGTGTTCTTCTCTTTGTGTAGACGAGCCAGTTTATCTCAGAAAGTTCTCCACGAAGGCAACGCTCCCTTAAGTAGAGAGCCCTCGTGTGCTTTGCCATAATCAAAATAAACAAACCAAACCTATGTCTAGGCGTACGTCGAATAGCCTCGTTTTCTTGCTTGCTACGAAGTTATTGTGCATTTGATGAAAGACTATTAAAAAAATAATAATAAAGACATTTTTTTTTACAAATACACTGGTAGTTTGGTTGGTTCGAATCCCGGCGAACGGGCTGGCCGGCCGTTTTCGTGGTTCTAACACTATGTAACGTATATATAAGGCATTTCCCTTAGAAAGTTTTCCAAAAAGGAATCTGTCTCCTTAGGCAGATAGCCTTCGAGTGCTTTGTCACAATTAAATAAACAAATCCAAACTCTCCAGAGATATGGAGCCCACCAGTGGAAGAGCGGGAAAATTGTCAAACACTGGTAGTGAACCGGATTCGAAACCTCGCGGGCAGGTGAGTAGGAGGTTTCATGGTTTTTCTCCACATCTAGCATGGATACGAGCCATTTTTCCTTAAACGTCATCTACGAATGTACCCTTCCCATAGGCTGATAGCCCTCGTCTTGCGTTGCCTTAGTCAATTAAGCTAACTTAACTAAGATTTTTGTACCGCTATGTTTCTACCTTGGCTAATTCATACACTCGCTTTGTTAAGTGTTGTCACTAAGCGAAATAAATGGTATTTGCCTTTCATGCACCTCACATAAAACCAGTTTTTAGAATATTGCTATTCGGCAAAAGTAAGATATTTAGTGTATCTTTCAGATTTAGTGCGTGATTTTCGCTATTTTTTTTTAATTAACCCCCATGTATATATGATATCAGTTAAAATACATTGTTGTAGTTAATGAAAGTATTTCTAAGGCTACTGCACTAGGTATACTACATACCTAGTGCAGACTCTGGTTTGAGGATTTCAAGAATTTCTCATTATTTAAAATGAAGGAACGAAATATTATTGCACTTCTTCAAAGTTTCAAAGATAGAACTTTATATAGAAAACTAAGCTATTTTGTGAGATTTAAATTTTTATTTATATTATCATTAAGAATAAGTTCTGGTAATATATATCAGTTTTATCATAATGCAAAAAAGTTTTTAAACTTGCCGTGCAACAATCTTTTATCTAGCAAAGTCAACTTAGCTTGTTCCGCCAAACCTCTGGTACTTACGTCTAAGATTTAAATTTTTAAATATCAACAGAGCTTCCCTCATGATACAAATGTGTGTATTTATATATGCATAGAAAAGTCTAGAATCTAGAATATTCTCGTCTACTCATGGTTACATTATCCATACGCTGCCGGAAGCTACGAGTAGCTTATCAAAACCTACATTTAAATAATGATTTAAACTTACACAAATTCACCTCAATGCGGTTCTGATATCATCTGTGCTCTCATTATAGCATAAACGCTGGCAGCCGAGTCCTGTGATTACAGCTTCGGTTAATATAATTCCTTCCTGAAAACCTATATTGACATGGTCTAGTTTTCGGTATCATAGCTTTGTCACATTAAGTTTTGAGTTTATAGTATATTCCACATTAAAGTGTTTCAAGTTAAATTTATCCGTAGAGACATTTTATATTTTAAAAGATACTGGGAAAAAAAAAAAAAAAAAAAAAAAAAAAAAACTACTTTGAACGATTTTAGTATAGCAAATTAAAAACGGAATACCCAGCAAGCAAAAGGTTTTTCTTGCTTTAAAGGCAAATATCTTTAAATGGTATTTTTCTGGGGAAATATACGCAAAATTTACTCTGTTTCATGTCTTATAAGTGAAAGCAACAGTCTGTGTGCTTAACAGAGAGATAATGACAGTTACATTAACTTTTTAAGTATTAAATATTTAGATTTTACATCGTTCTATTATTTCCTGAATACGATCGCACAAGTTTATGAAAATCGGAGTTGCACGAAAGCAAAGTTTAAATACTGCGGTTTTTCAAATGAAATTCATGCTGAATTCTAGCAAGATTACTCGCTGTTGGCAAAAAATGCACATTGCTAGTGGAAAGAGATCCTATGTTATGGGTAATACTATTCCTATGTCCCTGAGTTGCTGTGAATCTGAGAGTTTGTTTTTAGGAGTAAGTGGAAAGAAGACTTTTAGGTATCTAATTGAACACTTGTTGTGGACACTAAAGCCCCGTTCACATGCAACGCTCCTTCGCACAGCTGCCGTTAGCAAGGGGAGAAAAAGGAGACATGAAAGAGTTTCGTCTTTAGGACCCGTTCAGAAGACCACCGTCTTCCTTCCCCTTTACACCTAAAGCCTCTATGAACAATCACGTCTCCGAATTGGCAGATTTCACTACTGTTCACACATTTACATTTACGATACTGTTCACACATTTTTAACGTGGTTTACTGTTGTTAATTTTGTAATTTGTACTTTCGTAACTGATACCTGAACTTTCGTAATGGTTCCTGAAAAATATATGCTTTTTAATTATTATTATTATTTTATAAGCTGTTATTTAGTTCACTCTTGGTGCTTGTCGCTATGGTTAAAAGATGGTAACGAATTTTTAAACTGCTTCCCGATATGATATAGAACTCAAACTTTGTACATACACTGCTTGTGGATGTGGTGTCACGCTTTTGATTTTTAGAGGATTAGATTTTTTTTCAAATTTAAAGTTGAAACGATTTTTTGCAATTATTAACAAATAAACTGAGAATCTCAGAATATTATAGTTTGCACCATAACACACTGTGAAAGAAAAAAAAAATTAAATGAAATTTTTAGCGTAATTTTTTTTTTAAATATTTTGGTAAAATTTTTGAAAATCGTTCAGATTTTTAGACTTTTTGACGCCCATTAATTTTAAAATTTCCTATCTAAAAATATATCGGTTACAAACTTCCGACATTTTCACAGTTTATAAAACAAACTTTTCGCATTAAAAAAATTATAAAGGAAATTAAATGGATGATTTTGTACTTTTTTGAAAGATATGCAATGAAGCAGAATGGAAAATATTGGTTCTTCTTGGGCATCAATTCGAAACATCGGTTTCAAAGTAATAATCTCATTATACCACACTATTTTTATGACATTATTTACGCTACATAAGTTGTTATTGTTACCAGTTGTTAGTTCAGCGTGAGATTGGAGATATTTCTGAATTAACTTTCTCTTAAGATGCGTTGTTTTTAACGTTCTTTAGATTGAAGCATAACTACTGATTATACTTAGTGATATGCTAAACACTTGTACGAGTATTTCTGTGGAAAATTCCAGAACTTTGAAGTGTTTATGTTGATAAAATAAAATTAATTAAGCTATCATCGGATTTGAGTGCAATGACAACTATTAAAAATTATTATCAATCTATTACAAACCCGTACGCACGCAGCAATATTATAAGTAATTAATGTATTAAAATTGTTTTGAACGTGTTTTACGAAACAAAAACAGGTAAAGAAAAATTCTGCTTGCGTTTTATGAGTTTTTGCAATTTTTCTGGCCACATAAGGTTTTAAAAAAAGGATTGTAATTTATGTTTATATTTACCAATTGAATAAATAGCACTAGGTTTGATTTATATACATATGTGTATATTGAAATTCAGTAATAAAATTTTAAAGATTTGAAATGATTAAATGTCTATTTAGACAGTTTGAATTCTTTAAACTGCAAATGCAAACTGAGAAACTTTTGCACTTTTTCCAATAAATCCTTTTACTCCTAAAACATATACAGGTATGGATTAAATTTTGTATTATTTTTACTGCTTATATAAAATTATATACTTAATAGAAACAAGGATGGATTTTGCAAAATACTTTCGAAAAAAATTATTTGAAATGAAAATGTGACTGAGATCATATTTGTTTTAAAGATTTTGGATAAAAGTGTATTTTTCCCCCCTCAGAAACTAATTCATTAATTGCAAAATCATTCCTTGAAGTTATTAAGAACACTCTAATAAATACAATAAAAAACTGGGGGGGGGAGACATTGAAAATTGTAGGAGAAGAAAGACATTTTAATCGTAAAATTTTTCTTCAAAAATTTAAATTAAAAAAAATGCTAGCAAAAACTTTTTTTCAGCTCAAAATTATTTTGTCTCACAAAACCATTTAATAATATTCATAATTATTAAATGGATGATTCATAATTATTAAGTAGATGAAAATGCTTAAATTTTAAAAAAAATCATTCAAAAGGTACCGAGTCCCTTTTTGCGTTGAAGCCGATATGCACTTGTTTTAACTTTAGTTTTAATTTGAACGATATTTTTGGATTACCTAGCATCAGATAAATCTTGTCTGTATTTGCCTATAATTTCCGTATCTTGTACAGTTCTGTCTAATTTTGGGGGGGATGCTATCACATCCCCAGACATCTATCAGCGCGATTGTTTCGCTGACAGTCCAGCGAGCAGTAACTAAAATTAAGTGAACCGCGCAGTATAGTACGGGAAATCTCCCCATTTGCCCTGCTCCCGAGAGGTAAGAAACATTCAACCAAGTTCTACCTCCAATTCGGCGAGGCAGTTAATGCTTGTCCCATGTGAACGGGACACGTTGGAAGAACCGGTTTTCGCTACCGGTCGAATCTGCTCTTGTGAACGGGGCTTTAGTGGGAAGTGTTAGCGGCATTAGGCCCACATAAGTGATGTATATTTTAAAATGAGTGAAATACACGAGTTTTGTGCTGTACATTAAGATCATCCACAAACAGTGATTCAAATAAACTTTAACTAATTATTAATTGTCCTGAATAATCTTTACTTCTGTTTTGAAGTTAAAATCGCCTTCATAGTTATATTGCTATGATAGGTCGTTGGGCCAGAATGAAAGGTACGTGTTTCGAATCATCGGGAGAATAGATTTGATTTATCACCTTTCCTGACATTGAAAAGTCGTAAAAATCTCTTAATTTGCCTCGATCTAAAATATGTTTGATAACAATTCGACAGCACATAGATTACATCGATTAGGCCTCGTACTCCTTCGCACTCGCTCATTTTAAATGAGGGAAAATATAAGAAATTATTGGTTTCTTCATACTGCTTTTAGAATGTAAGTGGTAGTACGTTCAGCCAGCAAATGGAAGATCCTTTGTTCGAATCCCGATGAAAGCTTAACCGATTTATCACCTTTCCTGGCTTTGAAAAGTCTAAATAGAGGTTATAGGCTGACTTGGAGTAAAGTAAAATTTGATTGTTTTTCTTTTTCGCTTGGGTTATGAGCAAATTAGCTACGTGAGAAATATTTTAGGTCTTTAATTATTGTTTATAATAAAATATTCTTTGAACTGGATGCACATTATGCTGCTTTCACAGAATGTTGCGCTAACGCGGTTATTCTCGAACTGCTAACCATTTTGATATAGCTCAAACATATTAAGCAGGGTGTTTCATAGTTTTTAAGAGGTTCATCAGGCACACAGTGGCTATGTTACGTAAAGCTTCAGGATTGCAATGACAGCAACAGGGTAGCATACGTAAGCTGCTTGTAAAATCGATCTGATCAAATATTTCATAATTTATCAAGAAGAAACCTTTCTTTAATATTTTTAATTTTTAATAAATTTTGCTTTACTCTGAATACTTGGTTTTATCTCGCGAAACTCCAGTATTCTGCAGGACATCCTGGAAAACGCTGCTCTGAACACTTGTCAAAGAGTTATGATAAATGAATTTAATTATAAACTATCTATTTACTTGTCTGCATATAGATAATTTCAAAGGAGAGTTATCGATTTATGCTTAACTATTAAACTCAATTTTCAAGTTTAATAGTTTGAAACTAATTTAACGATCGTAAAATAGAGTAGAAATACATTTATTTTAAAGCATAACTCAATGCGATATTGATTTTCACAGAATTTAATAAAAATGCACCTTTCGTACGTAGGATCTTTACTGTATCCATAACTAATGTTACTACATGTTAGGAAAACCAATACAGAACATTTTACGAAAAGTAATTTGAATGTCAGAATCGTCTGCTGCTTGTAAGTTTTAAAACCTTATTTCTCATGGGTACGCTCAGAGGCGGAGAAAATGGGGCACTTGCCCCTCCTCGAGGGAATCGAGGAAAAAATGGGTTTTTGTACTGATGAATGTATAAATATGCTTTTCTAATTATGATGAAATGCTGTATATTTAATGTAATTATTTTCTGACAGTCTTTGGTTCCTCTTCTCGACAAATGTTCCCGGGAAGCTCACTTTGAACTCAGCTTTCAAGTTGCAGTCGTTGTATTCCTGCTCTTGCTGGATCTGTCAAAATGTCGTTGTTTATTTCTGTCAGTCATCAACAATATTGTCATTAGAGTCATTAGATGAAAAAAAAATGTAATAAAGGCAGGACGCAAGATAAATATGTAAGGTAAAATTGTAACCTTTGAAACAGTCTTTAAGTCTCCGTTTTAAGTTGCCTATTTCACCTTCCTGAGTTAAAAATAGTAACTGCTTATGTTCAATCTCTTTAAACTGCGTCATTTGTAAATGAATCCATGTCTTATGATTTTTACATAACGCTAATGATACAGACTTGCATCAAGATTTTAGCCGATATTCAAATGATTTCAGATTTGGGAATCGATACTTTTAACAAATAATACCGAATCTTTTTATTAGCCTTCTGAAAAATTGTCAAGTGAAATTCAAATACCTTTAAAATCAACTTCTGCAACACGTTACATCCCTGCTCTTCTTTGTTGTCTCGCAAGTATGGCGCTGTGTATCTCTGCCTTTCATTCATAGTACTGTGATAACTTATGGAATAGACAAAAATGTGACCAAGATGGGAGTGCAGATTTCGCCTGTTATGAGTAATATTAAAAACACGTTTCTCAAGAATAAAGAAAGAAGTGTGAAATCGGTCGCCACGACTATTAATATTTTTTATATGCAAAGTCTACTCGTATTTTCCCCTGTCATGCTCTGTGCTCCGCTGCGACATCAGTTTCTAAAACATCACATATATTCAGATCGTTTGAAAAATATAGTTGCAAGCTATTTGTCACCAATATAAGTGATTTTAACTTTCACAGCCTGGCTAAATGTTATTTGTTGGGTGTTTCCATACAGTGCAGCATAAAAGTTCTTATTTATATTTGAAATTTTAATGGTTTTGATTATGGCAAACTGAGCAATTTAAGAACAAAATGTACATATCTTTCAATAATATTACTGCTACTTGTACATGAGTATAATTTAAGGCCATATATTGAAAATTAAAGTATGGGAATTTTATTAGAAAATATTCGCTAGTTCTGGAAGACGTTAGTAATATTAATAACTAACAAACATTTAAAATTGCGTAATTGCAATGATGCATTGCTATAATATTATTCTTGATCTAACGTTATACAACAGGATGCAAAAAGTGGGAAGACTGAAATATATTTCTTATATCAAAAAATTCGGTTCCAGTGCGAAAAAATATATTTAAGTGTATTGACACTTAATTAATTTTACAAGGAATTCTTTTTACATGAGGAATTCACGGTTTCCATCGAATTAGAAGTGCAGTATGTAGAATTAATATTCATTCTTCTAGGACATCAAATTATAGGTTCTGGAGACTGTTGAGTGAAAAGCATCTTTTCTGAATAATTTTATTTCAGAAAAGATGCTTTTTAAAAAAAGATGCTTTTCAGAAAAGATGCTTTTTATTTCAGAAAAGATTCTGAAATAAAATTATCCAAAATAATGAAACAATACGTCGCAACTTCATGTGAATACCGCAAAAATGCGTTTAATGATAACAACATTTTAATTGAAATATAAGAATAATTCGGTGGAATGGTTGCATGGGAAATGCCTAAGGAAGGCTTACCGTCGTCGATAAAGACGTTGTTTTACTTTTATTATTATTTTTTATTCTTTATTTCAGCAAAGTAAATTCCTTAATGCGTTAAGTCTTAGGCAATAAAGGGCTATTACTTAATGCTATTCTGCGCGCTGTTTAGCATTCCGAAAACCACACATCCTGAATCCCGACAACAGAATGCTTTAAAACGTTTTTTGAGAAAGTTAATTAAGATTTTTTAATTAAATGAAAAGTCACGAAGTGATTACTTTTTCAAGCATTCCTAATTAAAACGATTCCATTAACGCGAGTTGTTTCGCGTATCTCTAACTTTAGGTAATGCTTATGCATTTCGGAAGCCAATTACAGGCAGTTTTTTAATTGATTTGCTAGTTTCAAATCATTTAAAATCTAATAAAATGTTTATTTTTTTACTTTGAAATGCAGAACTTTTCCTGTCTGTCCTAATATGCGTGTGTACTCATATGTTAAGGATCATAGTGTACTCAACATATGAGTACACACGTTATGTATATATGCTACCGTATCCATGCTTTTGCATACACCTTGTAACATGGCAATGTATTATCCAGTGTCTAACATTAATTAGATTTAACGCCACTGTATGAAGTACCAAATTTGTATGTATGTTTATATATTAGTATATTAGCACAATGAACACGTATGGTTATCTAGATAAAGGTGGACGTGGCGCTATACCGATTAACCGTATTGGTAGAGGGGTGGTGCCCACGTCCTCCGTCGCATGTCGCATGTCTGTCCTAATAATTAATTAAATTAATATACGTTTTGAATTAGAAATTCGAAATTCGCACTGATTCTCAAAATGAGAGGATGATTTAAAAAAAAAATTCAGTACTAGGTTTGATATTAGGAAATGAACACCCTGGGTATTTTCATAAAGTTTAGCAGGGATGCAGTACGCTATTAATTTGCAGCAGAGCCAATTTGTACAACAAATGCGTACAAATAAAGGCAATTCATTTTATGTGCATTACCTTGATAGTTTGGGTCACCATGAAGTGCCACGAGGAATTCACAGTTTCCATTGAATTAGAAGTGCAGTATGTAGAATTAACATTCATTCTTCTAGAACATCAAATTAGAGGTTCTGGAGACTGCTGAGTGAAGTTATCTATTGCAAATGGACGTCTTAAGAACACACATTTAGTAGAACTGAGATCCATTGAGTGTAGTGATCAATCCAATCCAAAGGTATCTTCGTTTTTTTTCTTCTTTTCCACTTGGAAGACTCCATCAGAGACCGAATGGTTAAGTTGATAGAGTGATTAAGACCATTCGATTTCTGATTGGAGAGGTTAAGTCTTACCAGTATTGGTACTTCGATATGGTTTGAGTACTATCCCAGACGTAGGGGCTGGTTGCATGGTTGCGTTTCGTGGTTGCGTTTTGTGGTTTCGTCTGATGTGGAATGTGAATACGAACCAGTTTCCCTCAGACCTTCCCGAAAGCATCACTTCTCTTAGGCGGATAGCTTTAGTGGGCTTACCATATTGAGCCTAACCACTTAGCAAATTCAATGAAATCGGGAAATTATTATGTATTAGGAGTAACTCTAGGTATAGCATCTCCATATACGATCTTCCTTGGACATGCACGAACTCACCATCGAGCTGGTGAGTTGAAAATTGTGTTAAAAATGCGAAAATCGGTAAAAATATCTGTCTTAATACATACACAAATAAGCAAATTGCACCAATAAAAAGTGAGCCTTTCACTGGCGTTCTACAGAACGTTGCAAGGTTCCATGCTCTGTTCAGATAAAAGTGCATTAGTATTAGATTATAAGGTATTTCTCCCGCCTTCTTAGCGTGACTTCGTGGCGTAGTTGTCTCAACGTTTGGCGCGTATTCGAGAGGACCGTGGTTTGAGTTCCGGCGAAGGCGTTGCTCATTTTTAATCTCTTCTGCTTCGATATAACCTAATGTCTTTACAACTCGGTGTGACAGGACGGCTCCCGTCCTAGCTAAATGGCCTTTCGGAATTGAGTACCGCCCCGCACTTCTTACAATCCACCATGTTGCGTTTCCACAGAGCAAGGGCAGACAAGGCAGCACCAGTACGGTTCCTGCCGAGCCTTACTGTGTGCCGAGAGCCCTCAGGCCTTCTGTGAAGTCTGATATTAACCCCCGTGGTATGGTTAAGACTGCCTAGGTACAGATCCTAACCAGTACTTCCCAGGCATTCGCCTGAGTCAACCCCCGGGGGGAAACCTAATGTCTCTACAGTGGCTACCGAACTAAAAAATGTGGTTGATGACGATTCTCCACCACCAGGATTCGGCGATTGAGTCGTCTAATCTCCAGTCGCCCTTTAAAAGGGGGAGTGGGGATTATTTCTCTCGCCTTCTTAGCGTGCTTTCGTAATGTACAGGTTTGCACCCTCGGCGCGTATTCGAGAGGTCCATGGTTCGATTCCCGGCGAAGGGCATTGCTTTTTTTTCAGGTCTCCTGCTTCTAAAAAATCCTAATGTCTCTACAAGATATTTGACCTTATCGATGGATTTTGGTTATTTGAATGTGGCAAGCATACGATGGCTATCTAACTAAAGGGAGAGATGCCTCTGTGGAGGACCTTTATAATGGAAACCAACTTGTATTCACGTTACACATGGGGAATATCCCACAGCCAGCCAGCTCACCTGTGTTCGAACTCGAAAGGAACTACCAGTATTCAGTACTTTTTAACTGCTCTGTCTGAGGTCAATGGGTGTCTGAGTCATCAATGAAATTAACTCATTTCAAATCATTTGAACTACATTATAGGTATTTAGCGTTATATTAGATACTTTTTAAATTCATTTTCCACTCCCTGATGACATATGCATTTAAATGATGCCCTTACGCAAATGCTTATTATTTCGCAAACTTACTTAGAATCAGAATAAACACACGAATCTTAATATACTTATTTCCACTCATTGCTCTTTCTATGAATTAATATAGGGACAGTTACATGGTTTCCTCTTTGGAAATTTTGATCTGGCACATACACTTACTTTGGAAGCATTTGTAATCGTAGTTGAGCATTAAATAGCCATTTCCGAAGTTATTCCTTAATTTCAGTGTGATGGAAGAAGAGGAAAAAAAATACGCCAACAAAATAATTCGCTACTTTCAGAAACAGTCTAACGTAAATCTTCATTTTGTCTTCCAAAGAATTACACCCACTGATTCGCAAATTACAAAGTACGCTGTTTAAATACCTACTAAAAACAGCTTAAAAGTAACAATCCTTAATTAGAATTCTGAAGTGCATGTTAGAAAAAACCAATTGTGCGACCAGTTTCGAAGCTCTCAAATGGATGCTTACCACATTTTAATTCACTTTACTTCGTGAAGTTCTCTCGGAAACTCGATAGCGCAGAATAGATTTTTTAGTTGTTTAGGGTTCTGTTTCCATGCTTTTTGACAGAAGCAAAACTTATTAATGAAGCGGATATTGTTTGTTAATTACTTACTTTTTAATTTGAAAAGTTATGAAAGCATCAAATTAAGCCAGAATTAATATTATATTATACTAGTGGAAGTACCCGATGCTAGTTACGTTAGATTGAGAGTATTGTATCTAACAACACAGAGAACGATACAGCTGTAATCATTCTTTAATAACGATGCAAAAAAATACGATCCATAATCATACATTTTTCACTCTGATGCGATATGGAACCCACATAAAAAATTTCGATAGAAAAATAAGCTAATTCTCTCTCATTATATCAGCAACAATAGCACGCAGTTTTTAATGATTTTCGTATTTCTAAATCAAATGGTAGCAAAAGCTCAAGTTGCATCCAATATTTCACTTATATTCAATTTTAGTCGATTAAATGTGGCAAAAAATGTATCATAATTGATAAAAAGTCAATAACGCGAACAAACAAATACACAAACAGATAGTCTTCCTTATATATAGATTTTGTAAAACTTACAAATTTTTTATTAATAAACTCTACGGTTTGAAGGCGAGAAGTAGCAACACTTTTCGAAATAAAGCACTTTTATCTCCAACGCGCGAGACTGTTGCCATTCGGAAAAATGAGTGCGAAAATTAATGTTTTCGGAGTTTTCAATTAATATCTCGGCTGATTAAAGTCGCACGCAGCCGAAATGGCTTCCCACGAATTTTTGGAATCGGGAATAATGTATATAATGTTTGGCAATGCTATTTTTATTTCATTGTAGAATTTGGAAATTTTTTATTGAAAAAACTCTACAATTTGAAAGCGAACGGTGGCAACAACTTCCGAAATAAAGCAGATTTTCATCACCAGCTTCCGAGACTGTTGCCACTGGGAAAAATGAGGACGAAAATTATCGTTTTTCCGAGTTTTTAATTAATATCTCTGATTTTAGCTACTTTTTTTGGTAAAAAGTGGACGTCGACCTTTTCCCGGACCCAGAAAAGAAACTCAGAAAGTTTTGCGACTATAGCTATAAACACACAAGCAGATATATATATAGATAGATAGAAATATAATATTCAGTAGAATACCAATTAATCGATGTAGTGAGAACGGTTATTATATCAAATATCTGAATATTTGAATAAAACTATGGTGAACAGAATTTTACCTACACGAATGCTGCTTAAGACAAGATGTTTTCAAAGGTTTTATTATTTGTAACAGCTTTAATCCAGAAAAATTTTATTTCAAACAACGATCTTAATTTTTATTCCATCAATCATTTATAATGCGAAATAGCAAAACAATCCGCTACTCTAAAACCATAATATTCTAAAAGACAGCAGCCTAATATTTAACGTTTCCTTGTATTTTCTTCAAAAATTCTTTATTTCCTCTTATCGACCTATTATAAAAGACATGACCAACATCTGGTTTGCAAGTCACGTACGCCTGACGTTGCTACAAGCAATAATTTTATTTGAAAAATATAATCTGAAATGTCATGCTATAACATGATTCAGAAGATTCAACGAGCTAATTTTCAAAATTATAATATAGGTATAAAATTTCAAATCAACTAAAACTATGTACGTGCACTGATAGTCAGAATAATGAACTGAGAACAAATACTTAAGTTTCTGCTATTTACTGTCATGCCGATGTCATTTATAAAACTGACAGTACACAGCAAGAAAAGCATACATTGTAAAATACATTGAAATAAAACGTGTTTGATGACACCATTCATATCTGATGAATGTATTAAAGGATTTAAGATATAAACTTTGAATAATAATGCTTACATTAATTGTGTTCGAAAAACTATTTCTTGTTATGTCATATCCTGAAAAGCTTACAGTTTATTTTAAAATTTCACCTTCTCCGCAACTCAGCATCATAGATATTTTTATTCCTTCTAGAGAAGTGTTCATGGTTTAAGAGTGAAGAAACATCGTCAGTTCTATTTTCAAATTATATATATTTTTTCTTGCTCAAGGCCTTTAGTTGCCAATTGGATGAGAATGCGCAACGCTGGTACTTTGCCCTAGATTCAATTACCGGCGCAAGAACTGGCTACTCGGGACCTTTTCATATTTTCCTCAATATGTAATACGAGCCTGTTTTCACTTAGAAAATCCTCAATGAAAATGTCCGCTCTTTAGGCAGGTAATCTTAATATGTTTTGGCATAGTTAAATAAAATATTTTTACTTATATAAAAATGTGTCATTTTATTGTAAAGACTAACTTTGTTTTAAATCTTTATGCGTATTAAAATCGTTTGATAATTATTAACAGAAGAAAATGCTCTGTTTTCGATCCGGAGCGAAATCTTGCAAAATGAGTTCTTGATTTACAGGGCAAAAGAAATAAAATCAAATTTTTTACACTTAGAAATAACTACACTAATTAAAAATACGAAATTATTTTCATCTTATTTACCTCCCTTTTTTTACTAATTTTATCACACGAAAATCGATAGAAGAATGTTTTGGGAATAATTTAATTCCCAAAGGACGTTTTTACAATAAGAACATAACAAATGAAAGATATTCGTGGATTCACAAGGCGAGTCGGCAATTCGAGACAGTCTTCCGCGTATTTGGTGATCTCTTACAACTAATTTAAAATGAGTTCACAGAAACCTAAAGGTTCTTTTATGTTTAATACCTGCGGTTCTACTGCTCTTTCGTCGCATACAAACGGTATTCTTTGCACTATTTCTTCGGATTCAGAGCACGTTATTATGGCTTTTCTGAGGAATCACTGTCGCTTTCACATTCACTACGTGTTACCCTGGATTTTTCGCCTTCTTACACATCTCACTTCACGCCTTCTTACACTTCTTTCTGCCGTCAAGTAGTCTACACATAGACTTAATTTTGTTCTTATCAAAGAAAAATCGACTTCATCTTCACTTGAACTGATTCCTTCATCGAATCCCATGCTTATCGAGATCCGTAATTTAGAAAATAATATTCCTTTTGCAACGACTGTCGAGTTCGAACTAATGTCGAAAAAGCATATATAACAGTAACTCTAAAAACTCATTAAAGTTTAAAGATTGGCGTTGTTTTAAACGCAGGTATTGTTGAATACACTCAGAAATGATATTGCCCAAACCAAACCTAAATAAACATCGTTATCTCTCGAATTATTACGTCAAGCCGAGAGGCAACCGAATCACTTCTCGAGTTACCATATAAAATCAAGTGTTGACCGAGAGACACTTTTCAAGGGCAGAAGGTTAATATTAATATTATAATATCTTACAAGGTATTTTCATGTCTGCTTCCCTGTATCTTGAAATTCGCCTTGTGACCCACAGCTACTGTACAGGCTTAAATTATTCAGCGCTTCTCGAACTATTTCCGTCTGCTAGAACTCTAAAGTTGTCGTCTTTTTCGCTGATCAGTCTGTCTTCCCTCGAGCAATGATTTTCAGAATCTGTATCTATTGGATATCACTATTTTCTTGAAGCTGCTCACTATAAATGCTTAATCTTCAGAGCTCATGCACCCCAAATCCATTGACAAACTAGTTAGTAAAACGAAAACAGTCATTACGTGGATGAATTCATTTTAAAACTTGAGAGCGTTCATTTTGAACGTCTTGAGGAATAGGAACATTACGTGAATAGTTAAAATATTTTCAGAACCTAAAAAGAACCTCTTATACTAAAAAGTACTAGTATGCTAGTAAATACGGTAATATACTTGCTGAAGACGTTTCCTTGTATTAAAAAAAAAACGGTTTATTACATTTAAAATGATAGAAATATCTTAATGCACCTTTTAAAATTTATGAATTGCAACATAAAGTTCAAAGTGTCATGAGCTTTTCCATTTCCAGTTTCTGATGTATTTCCAGATTACTATTGTACTTTTGAGTTGTTATAAAATAATTTCTTTCCTAATTATTTTCTTGTAAAAATTAAACCTCCCACTCGATTCATAATCATTCTACCATATTTTCCGACGGGATCACCTTAAAGTTTTAAAGATAATGAATTGTGTTTTCTGTTTTTCGAAGTGTACATTTGGAATAGAAATCCAAAGATTATTCCAGTAAACCTTTCTCTTGATGTCAACGAAAATTTCGAAAAAAGATATATTTAGAATGTACCATTATTTGATTAATGAGCGATATTCTTTTTGGACTTCCTCACAGTAAAAATATCTTCATGTTTATCTGAATTGAGACGAATAAAATTCTTTTCGACTGCTTACCAAGTCCGAGCCATTTTTCAGGACACACAAAGAAACTGGATGTGTATTAAAACCTGAGACTGTCCTGTAAAATCCAGTATGTTTGATGATTCTAGACAAAAGTGAAGGCTATGCATAAAATCCATTGATATAAAGCATTGTTGCCTGTTTATGTAAAACCACTCCTTAGAGAATTTCCAATTTTAAAAACAAAAGGGTAAGAAAAATGTGGCAGTCGCACGTACTTTTGCAGTATTTCATTTATTTGTAGTTTTAACATACTCAATAGTATTAAGAGGAAAGGAACTATAGTAGTAGTTAAATTTTACTATAAATGGTTTTTCTTGCATGGAAGTTGTAGAGTTTCTGTTGTAACTGTAACCTAAAGTTCTGCAGATCCCACTAGGTTATTAGCGATAATAACCACTAGGTTATTAGCGAGTTATCGCTGCATCTGAAACAGCTTTCCAAAATACTGAAGAAGTTTAAAATAACCTTTTTATTGAGTCTAAAGTTGGACAAAACAGCCAAAATTCGGAGAATACTTCTACTGCAGGTAGATATTTAAATTAACGCAACAAAAGTTAAATTCAAACGTAGAAACGTATTATAAAATTACAAATGAAGCTGGCTTAGAATATTACTAGCACATATTTGAAAAATAGGCTAGCGGAAAGCTAAGGCCGGAATAACTTCAAGCACAGCTAGCGTGAATAGCTAACCGCAAGACATGGTTGTTAAAAGTTTTAATTCAAAACCTTTAGCTTAATGCACAGATGTGGGTAAAAAAAGTGTTTGCACACCTACATTTTTGTTTGCAATTTATAAAACGAAGCATTAAGAAATAAAAAAATTGGTATTGCCAAATCAGAATAAGTTTAATCATCCAAAACAAACAGAAAAATTACAATAATATAAATAACAATGCTTTTTTGTAACAAAATTAAAATATCTCGTATCAAAAAAGTATTTGCACACCTGCATGAATACAAAAGAAATAAAATATATAAGCAAATTTCAAATAACTAATATTTAGTATGCATTCCTTTAGCATCTATTACTGCTTGTAAACATGCTGGCATTGATTTAATTAAATTTTCTGTAACAGTAGGGTCAGTATTCGACCACTCTTCAATAAGAGCTTGTTTAAGGGCAGATTTGCTTGAAATCTTCCTTTTTCTTATTTTTAAATCCAAAGAATTCCACAAATTTTCCAAAGGATTTAAGTCTGGTGATTGTGGTGGAGTGGCAAGCTTTCTGGGTACATTATAAAGCAACCACATACGTGTTATACCGGCAGTGTGCTTGGGATCATTATCTTGCTGAAAATAGTACGAATTACTGATACCCAATTTTATTGCACTTTGTGGCAAGTTATCTCTCAACACATCAATATAGGTTCGAGCTGTCATATTCCCATCAATAAAACACAAATTACCAACTCCTTTGCTAGCCATGCACCCCCAAATGATAACAGAACCTCCTCCATGTTTAACTGTAGGTAACACATTTTTGGTATGAAAAGCAGTACAAGGTTTTCTCCAAACTAATTTCCTGCCATCTGATTTAAAGATATTGAACTTACTCTCGTCGGAGAATATGACATTTTCCCAGAAATCAATTGGCTTATTGATATATTCCTTAGCGAATTCAAGTATCTTCAGTCTATTTCGTTCAGTTATGCGAGATATTTTCCTTGGAGATCTCCCATAAAAGTGTGCATCGTGCAGGACATTTCGAACTTTTCGGGCACAGATTTGAACTCCAGATGTTGAAGCGACATCATTGGCTAAAGTAATTGCACTAACAAATGGATTTTTCGATGCTTTTCTTATGATTTTTCGCTTCATTCGAAGTGAAAGTTTCTTTCGGCGTCCAGAAAGCAAGTTATTTGATGTAGATCCTCTTCCTTTATGACGTTTTATAACACACCAAACAGTACAGAAGCAAACATTTACTTTTTTACCTATTTCTCGATAACTTAGGCCATTTTCACATAGAGAAACAATTTTTTCTCGCAACGAAATTGGCAATTCAGATTTCTTAGGTGCCATTACAATTTGAAATCGACAATCAACTGATAACGTTTCGAGTCTTACGTATGTTATTTACTGCGGGATGACTGTCAAAAAATAGCATAAAAATGCAAATTTGCTAAAGTCGAGTTGAGTGTGCAAATACTTTTTTGACATAAACTATTTTAGTATTGTTGCAAAAAATGTTTTTTATTAATATTATTGCATTTTTTGTAATTATGAATAAGCTTATTCTATATTTTAAATGCCAATTTTTGTATTAATGCATTTTCTTATAAATTGTGAACAAAAATGTATGTGTGCAAATACTTTTTGTACCCACTGTAATTCGCATTACGATGAGGAATACGGAAAGAAAAAGTTGTGGTAAAAACTTAAATCATAATAACTGGTTAATTAACATAAAATGCCTTACAAAGTTAAAAGTAAAATGAAAATGAATCATTTTAAAGTACATCTTGGCATGTTGGAAAATACCTTATAAAGTTAAAACTAAAACAGAAATTAGTCATTTTTAAAGTACATGTTAACATGCTGAAATTTTAAAATGCATCTTGGCAGCAAAAATGAATCATTTTAAAGTACCTGTTATCGTTTCGAACTTGCTTATTCTTTAGAGTCTGCTTGTTTCAAATTTGTTTCATTTTCTCTGCTACAATAAAATGCAGTTACCTCTGCATTAAAACGGTAACAGGTATTACCTTTAACAAAAATGTTATTTCTAAGTTATTTTTAAATCATTTGCATGCGAAATTATACATGGAGTTCAATGCATTCGGTTCACTATCCATTGCAAAGCTCTAAGAGAATTATAGGAAAATTAGCTCATTACTCTTGAGAGTTCGGCTTTGAAAATCCAAAATCTTGCTGTATCCTGATTTGAAGAAAATAAAAATAAGGAATAACAATAAGTATTTTCATCGAAGATTATAGTATGTGAAAACATATATTTAGCGATATAAATGGTGCTTCAAAATAAAGGCACTGTAAAATATCTTCAAAACAATTCAACGGGTACAATAATGCCAAAATGAGGAATTCATTTATAAGAAATGTTATTTTAGTTTTAAACCAGCTAGTTCTATTCAGTACTCATCATTTTAGCTTCTCTTATTTCCATTCCCTGCCAGAATGTTATTTCAGTGTCACGTGATGTGCAAAGTAGGGTTGAAAGATACTAAATAATTTTGTATTTCTATGCTGAGTTGCAGCAAAATGTATTGGCTCCGTTTGTAGGCACCACAGTATTGTTTGTAAATGCTTTCTTGAGTTTAAAAGAGTCTTTTCACCTTTCTCACGGCTTGTCATTGATACAATTTGAACTTAGTGAATAGTTGCCTCACAATTTAAGTAAAGATCTAGCCAAAAAAGTTAAGTTTACATAGTTAGAATCTTACAAATTAAATAAACCAAATTGGTGGTCAAGACACATACAGGTGCTTCGAAGTTGTCTGAAGTATCTTCCTCAGGGTGGCTTGATAGATTATAGTTGGATATACTATAATATAAATATATTTTAATTACATTGATTAGATATATTATTAAAATATAAAACAAAGATATAAATTATTAGTCCAAAGGGTATTTGTCCCTGAAGGACTATTATTTTCGTTTTGCGAATTTGAAAACTTTAAAAGGCTGTATCACTTTTCAAATCGTTGCCACCAAATACTATCTCCCTGTATTATATTTGAAGTAATTAAGTAATGAGGAACTTATATAAATGTATTTATGTTCCTCGCACTGTGATAAAACAACTGTACCTAGAGCCGTCCAATTTTGAATGACGTAATCCCACTGCGAATATGGGCATCTGAAAGCCCAAATTTGAAATTTGGAATTTGTTTTATTACCGATTTCGTATTTTGAAAAAGTTTATTAATGATTTAAAAGCGAGCAATGGCAACACTCTACGGAGGGGGAGGGGAAACCTTTTTATCTCCAGCGAGCGGAACTGTGTATCGGATATTCTAAAAATATGCTCATTTTAAAATTACTTTGCGATATTGTTGTTGAACAGAATTTTATGGTTTAAGCGATAAGAACATGATATTTAAAAAATAATGGTAACACACAAAACGTTAAAAAAACGCCCCTTTGGACGTAATTTTTTTTTTAAAATTTTATTTTAGATTAATAAGTTTGCATAGTAACGTAAAATGGTAAAATTCTGAATACTGGGTTTTGCTTGCAGTGTCGCAAGAAAGCACATTTGTTTTTTCATTTTTTCGAAATCCTTATAAAATTAATTAAACATTGCACAGATTTTTTTCAAGACATAAAATGTTTTACATAAAGTTTTCACAAAAGTCTTCATTAGAACTAATTGCAAATGAATATGCTTAACAAAAATATTCTTCACGCATAAAATAACGAGAAGGGATCACTTCTAATGTTTCCTCTGAAAGTATAGAGCTACCTATAAGTAAAATAAAATAAAATAATGAAAGAAAATTATACATAGACTATGTATAATATACCTGTATAAACTACATATATGTATTATGAATTATGTATCGTCCAATAGCAGACTTCTATTTCCGGAAATGCGGCAGATGATACCTAAGCATATAAAATATCAGTTTATATTTCCCTGATTACTTTAGCACTGAAATAGCGCGCTATTTTTCTTCTTCTTTTTTTATCTTATCGTTTTGGACTTTTCCTGTCATTTCCTTGTATTGTTGGATAAAACTGTGATACATTTGAGCTTCTTTTCTTGCTGCCAGACATTAAAGTGTCCAGTGATGTTCCAGACTGAGCTATGTTCCCCTATATAAAAAATCGAATTGGGTAATATGTATCATCTTCAGACGCTTATTGATCCCGTAATCTCGAGCAAGAAAATTTTGATTGCTGCGTCCACTGTTTACTGATTAATATATATAAAAATCTTGCAAACGAATTCAATTATAACATGCTACATACGTATGTGAAATTATATTTTAAAGAAAACGCGTTATGCCTGAAAACATATAATCAAAAATTGAAAGAATATTACATCTAGTTCTGTTTGGATGTTAAAAACATCCTTATCGATGTTTTGGAAACATCTTGAGAGAAAAATTTAGAATCTTGTGTTACGTTAACTTGTGATACTATGTTTTATCATTAAAGCAAAAGTCGTCTAGTCATATGTGCTTGGCAAAATTTGTCCCAGAAAAGTATTACCTAGTCAATCCATAAGTCGGCAGCGACGAGTTGTGTTGACTGGCACTGATGATCTTCCATTCAATTTTAGTTTAAAAATTTACCTAAATTTACTGCTCTATTACTCACCAGTGACATTTCCTTTAACCACCAGTAACCGATCACCCGTCAGGTCATCAATGGACAGCTACTACTTTGACGAGTATCTTTCTGTCCCCAGCAGTTTGATTTTATTTCAACAGTTTATTTAATATTTAAATTGTTTGCTCCTCCCAGCATCATTTACTTATGTGCTGAATGTCAGTGACTATCCATCAGTCAATAAGTCACTGACCCTATTTTTTATCTCGATGATCATTCAATTTTTAACAGGTAGATTACCGGTGATCAACTGCTTTAATTGACACCACGTTTCAGTTTATTCCGATATTGAGACATCCTTAAGGAAGTTTTATCGAATTTTTGGACATCTGTGTTATGTTACGTTAAGCACGAAGCATTCATCATACACGTGTCGTTGCAAATATTGCATCTACAGGTAACACTGCATCTACAGATCGGGATTTGACAGTAATGTTGACCAACTTCTCTAATGATCACAAGTGTCCTTCAGTTTTATTTTAAGCTTCAAATTTAGTGTACTGCCCCACATGTATGAACTATGAGTTGACCATTGTTGACTACCATCCCGAGGTAACTGGTGACCAACTGCCTTCACAGTTACCAGTAGCTTTCCATTTTATTTTGAAAATAAATCTTAATTTATTGCACCTTGATGCTATAGTGACCTATGGATTGAGCGTTGGTGACTTTCAGATAAGTGGTCACTAACGACCTGTAAACAGCCTTGAGGAATATAGTAAGCTTTGGTACCATTGTAACATAAAAAATTGTCTAATTATATTCCACTTCTCCCACCGGTGACCTAATGGGTTCACTTTCAGCGACATGTAACTGCAGTTCCAAAGTTTGTTGGCCAACGATATCCTTCTATTTGATAATAATTTTATGGTAAAGCAAAACAATCAGTTAAAGATACCCAAGCTATAAAGAATCTCACTAATTTTTTCACATTTTACCTTAAAAGGGAGAATAGAAGACAATTACTGAACACCTGAATCTTTGGTATACACCTCAAACACACACATGAATATTTCAGTTATTCCCCAGCGATTTAGTTGAGCTATGCACGAGTAGCGCATAGCTGACTCAATGCATTTTAGGAAATAACTCGATATTAGTAAATTTTAAAGAGTTTTTATCATAGAAATACTGATAACTGTCAGGTGGTGGGGATAAAAACAGTGTGAAGAATATTGCTATCCGTCAACACCATTCCAAAGAGTCTAAAGTATAGAATGTGCTAGTTTGGGACTTGTACGAATCTAGAACGTGTTATATTAGTAGCACTGAAGCTGAACGAGCTGTCAGTTCGATGAAGAATACGCTCATAAGATGATCATCTTTGATTGTACAGCATATTTCATATTTAGAGATATCTTCTTAATTGGAAAAATCTTTAAGAGAATTTCATCTTAGACTTTATGTAAAAAACTTACATAAAAACGCTTTTTTAAAAATCTCTGCTTCATCTTAAAATTTCTGAGCAACTGAGGTGAAAGAAAAACACAATTTGCCGCAGCTTTTGCGTCAACGCTTGCTGCATAATTAATTTTGTGTGTTTTTTACGACATTTGGTGACATTTTGCAATATTTAAATATATTTTTTAATTTTAAAGATTTTGTTTTTACTTTAAAACTCTTTCCTTTTCATGCAAAATTATTAATATTTTCTGTTTTTGTTATGATAAGTGAGAGTCATTTGTTAAAATTTTCATAATTCACCATTATTAATTCTCATCCCTATTATAAAACACAGTAAAATGCTTTGGATTGCGTCTCATCTCCATTTTCACTTCTGAGTTTTTATCCTGACACAGGTGAAAATCTTAGCATCCCCGTTAGAGTCTTAAAACTAAAATCGTTTCAATTTAGAAGTCAAACAACAAAAATCAGCGATATATTTTCAAATTTTCACAGGACTAGTTTCGATGGTTTTACGGAACCATCACCCTCAGCTGCAAAAGCTCAAAAGAAAGAGATAAGATATAATGATTAGACATCTTAGTGCACCCTCCCTAGAAACCAGACTTCGCGAATTTCATTTCTCTTGCATCGAAATGAGCTAATTTGCTAATTGATGAGCTCAACTGTGTTTGAAACAAACGCATTTTGTTTCCTAAAATAAATATTACAAGCAAACTGAGGGATTAGCCATGGGAAGCCCACTCAGTCCCATCCCGGCTGATATCTACATGTATTATTATGAATCAAAATTGTTTGAAACTTTAAACTTCTCGGTATGATTCCGCTACGTAGATAATACTTTTACCCTGTTTGAAGGTAATAAAAATGATTTAAATAAAGTTCTTTCAACAATGAATTCCATTGATCCTGCTTTTCAGTTCACTTTTGCACTTGAGACTTGCAATTCTATTCCGTTTCTCGACATTCTGGTCACACGTAGCACATCCAACTTCAGTACTACGGTTTACCACAAACCTTCATAGGTTTGCCTTCCACCACACTTCAAATCATGTCATCCGACTAAACAAAAGTTAGCTTCATTTTATTCCTATGTTTACCATGCTCTTCAAGTTTGCTTCTCCAAACTATCCCTTGATGAAAAACTAAATTATTTAAAAGCAATAGCTATTGGCAGGGGCTTTTCACCCAACATTATTAATCAAGCAGTTAAAAAAAGAGCCTTAAAATTTAGCGTTAAAGAACATGAGGCATATGTTAGAAAAAAGGAAACACAGAAGTCTTCTGTTGCCCAAAATTGTTGGTCCGAAAATCCCACTTTCAATTTTTTCCTGCCAAAATTATTCAAAAAACATCTTCCATTGTTGAACTAGATTTTCTAGAGGCATTTCACATTCAAAAAGTCTTTCTGTTCTAGTTAACGACCCTAGTTCCAATCCACATTTACCTTCAGCCTTTAAAAAAATTATGTTTTAGTTCTGGTTTCATCAACAGATGGCGCCAGTAGCTTATCTTCTGTTCAGGCTTTCTTATATTATCTTATCTAATCACTATATCTTATCTCGTTCATTTGCCGCTGAGGATGAGGGTTCCGTAAAACCATCGAAACTAGTCCTGTGAAAATTTGAAAATATAACTCTGATTTTTGTTGTTTGACTTCTAAATTAATATTTGTTCGGCTTGTTATTGTAGCTTAATTAAAGCCGTTTCCTTATCCTTAATCTCCCAAGTGTAGATTCATAGGAAATTGTAAGAGTTTTCATCGTCATTCACTTAGCTTTATTAGCTTATTCGATATTATCGATATTTTTTCCCCTAGCATTTTTTCAGTACATGGTTTAGAAATACTTGATTTAGGTAACATATGCACAAATAGAAATAATTAATATATCCACAAATAGAAAAGTATATAAGTAAAAAGAATATTATTTCAATTGAAAAGTCCTTTGAAATATGTAATATAAACATATCAGTGTAATGTAATGTAATATACGAGTGTGCTGGCTGATAATAATCGGCTTCATGGTTAGCGCAGCACATCCAACACAAACATATCAGTGTGTATTTATGTGTGTTTTTTAACATGCCACGTTTTTAAGTCATTTCTTTCGAAATAACATAAACCGTATGTGTTACCACTCCCGATGTTCAAGCGATAAAATTAGCAGGAAAAGCGGGGAAAATACGCCACAAAATACGTTACATAATTCAGAATGCTACAAAAGAAATTATATAATTACAATAATAATAACTAGCATCAGACACTGGTATATTCATACAATTAAGTTTCCAAAGGAAAAACATCCGATTTTTATATTAAATTCTCATTTTAATATCTGATGAAATTTTAAGCTAAACATTCGCAACAGATCTACTAGTTTAAGAATTAATTCTCAGAAATTCATGAGGTAGAAAATAAACCAGCCACTTAAAACGAGTTGTTTGAAATGGTAATGTAACGCAGTAGGAAAAAACTGGTATAATAATATACCTTAATAAGTTAATGACAGGGAAGACTTTTGCGCATATTTAATAAAGAAACAAAATATTGCAGATGTAACTGCTTTTTCTCACTCGCGTCCCATGAATAGCTTGTGCGCCAAACTTGCAACAAATACTTCCTTCTACTAAATTGCCAACAATTTGTATTTTTCAAAATTCACCTAAAGAAACAATAGTACTTGAGTTTATGTGTTAAATGTACTTAAAACTCTTTCTTTCGTAGGCAGTCATTGAAAGCTTAATATTTTGGGGTTCCAACCTTAATATAACAGCTAAGTGTGTAGGAACCTCATGAACTGATAAGCGAACAATCGCTTTAGTTCAGGAACAGAAACGTAAATTCAAGAAGGGTTAACTACACATATTTCTCAAAATAAGAATTTTACAGTCAGCTTCTTTCTCAGAGCGTACAGAACAGCCTCCACGCGGGCTTGAACTCAAGAGTACTAAGAAATAAAACTTAACTAATGCTTAATTAAAACGATATAGCCGAAGCTATCAAATTCTAAGCAGTTAGCCCCTAAATGTCAACTAAACTGCCAAAGCTATCAAGGCATGAAATACGGCCGAGTGTAATAATAGCTTAGAGAGAGTGTAGCCACAGGGCATCTCTGGCTCTCTAACGCAGCCAGTGGAACTTCGACTTAAATAATGCTCTTACTCATTTGCATTAACCGCGATTCTAAAACCAGATTCTGGTAGGAAATTGTAAGCTGAAATTAGGAGAGGTAGGAGAGTAGCTTTAACTAAAGACAACTGTTAAAACTTAGGATAAACCTTACAATATATTGATAGATTAATTTTTCTTGGCTTCTAATTATACCCAAAAATCATTAGCTCGACAAAATTTTCTTTTTTATTTAATATTTTTTATTTTTTATACTCTTTCTAACACAAATGAAAATAACTTGTTTCCATTTGTAAGAGCACTCCACTGCATGGATTCTTTATATATTGTGTTTCACATGAACTTCATGCCGAGACAAACGCAAAACGATTGCTTTGTTTAACGATTGCCGTTTCCAGTATTAATTTGAAAAATTGCCGAAGTTTGAAATTGTTAAAATAATAAGTAAAAAATTACAAACCCCGGTAATTGTTTGGTAACGGAGCGCAAATTAATGCCAAACATAAGCGTTGGCGCCAAGTTTAATTAAGATGGCAGCAACCCTAATGATGAAGAAAGCTTCATGTGGGAATTAAAACGTGTAATAGCAAAAATGGATCTCTCTCTCTCTCTCTTTATATATATATAATATTCAGTGTGCTCAATGCCTAAATTGTGCGCTTCCGAATTTGTGAAGTTCTCCGATCAGTAGTTTAAAGCCAATCAACCATAATCCTGGCATTGCGCGCATTGAACATTGCACAGCTGTATATGACGCAGTATAAGCAAGCAACTACATTTGATACTTTGGGACACATTTGGTCATTGGTGCCCCGTTTAACAGAAAAGTACCTAAATATTTTCTTTTTAGAAAAAAAGTATCATTTCATTGATTTCATTTACTTTTTAAATAGTCGCGTTTTTTTTTTTTTTTTTTTTTTTTTTTTTTTGTGTGCTGTTAGAAAAGAACGCAATACGTCAGCATATGTTGGGAATCAACAGAAAGTTAGATTGAGAACTAACTAATCAGATTACATGTTTTCATTAGATTACATACACATGTTATTTATGTTTTGATAATATTAATATAATTTAATCATTTTTGAATTTTTCTACATTTTGTTGATTTGGTATTTATTTCACATGAAATACATTACCTAAGGCTTAATTCTTCTGTCATCTTGCACTATCTTCAAATATACACCAAAAGTGAAATTTGAACATGAACCTCAAATTCCTAACAAAACTATACTCAGTTCTTTCAATGAATTTTAAAACGGCAGTTACTTCTGCAAGCATATTTTTGTATACACCCGAGTTTTAAGAGTAAAAAACAAACAAATAAAAATCTGATGTGTACACCACATGACTTCCTAGTACGGAATATTAAATTATAGGCATTTTTCTTGCACTTCATTTAAACTTATTGGATTGAATTAAATCTACTTCGCCGACAGCGCATAAACCACAATGCATTCTTTAAAATTCACTTTGTTTACCATAGCGACACTCTGGCGCTAGGTTCACTTAACAGTATTATAGTTCGTTCATATTATAACTCAGAATGCACAAAATTTATATCATTTAAAGAATAGAATTATCTAATCGTTGCCACATGTTCTATTCAAATACTATAATAAAGCTAGAATGATGTATAAAAGAAATTAAGGAAACAAAACAAAAAAGAAACAGTTTTTCACAGACGATTGAGTATTTCTCATTCAATTAATTCAGTTCTCACTTCGCGAGACGTCAAAAATACATAAAAACTCAAAATATCTATATTAAAAATTATGAAGTAAATCTTAAACACTTATTTCCTCGAAAAAATTCCAGAAAGGATTAAGCATGATTTAATTGGCAATAATAAATGAAGGCGTTATCTTTGCTGTTGCGAAGCTAAGTTTCTCTAGATTGACAACAAATCCACTATCCTGTTGTTTCAAATGTAAACAAACAATGGCCGCGATCAAGAGAAGTATTAGGCTTAGCGGCACTTAAACAACTTTAAAATTGTTGATAATTCTAAAAATATTGCATAGAGATTTACTAAAGGCATAAAAACCTTAACCGAAAGATAAGAACAACATAATTCAATCATTTTTAAAGCAAAAATGTACAATTTACAAACATATAAGACAAGAAACTGAGATCACTGAGCAGGGTAACAGAGTGGATATTTATATAAATATATTTATATACGTTTGGTGCGGCCGATTGCAACCAAAATACGAGATGCACCTACATGTTATAGCAGTCCTATATACAAAATTTCGAAGTTCTGAGGTTACTCGTTTTTGAGTTATGCGAGATACGTACGTACGTACATACGTTCGTATAGACGCCACGAAAAATTGTCTTCAGAATTCATTTTAAAGCAGTTTTATAATTTTTTTGAAGGAAAAGAGTATTTTATTCTGTCCTTACGTACAGATATCACGCAAAAACATCGTTAAATTGCATTCGATTGCAGTCAAAATTCATATTTACGTTAAAATATGCTGCCTGAAACTTTTCGCGATTGCAATACTTCCTTTTTACTTCGTAGAAGGAAGTAAAAAACAGTGCCATTAGATTAGGAAATGATAAAAAGCATACTTACAATAAAATCTCATATTCAAATACTTCTCCGATTCCTATATTTCCAACTGGATTGAAGAAAACAATTCGAATACTGAAAAGGTGAATGTTTGTGAACTTTGAGATTTATCACCAAAGATTATTCTCAGCTTTTAAGAAAAGAATGGATCTCATCGCTTGGAAAACACAAGGGATTATTCCCCTTTTCGCTTAGAGAACGAACATAAAAGTAGTACATTCCGCCGTCTGGAATTCCCGTGAATAGTGTTAAACTACCGGCATATACAAGGGGAATGATATTTTTCTTCTGTCTTTCTGTCTGGGAAATATTATATTTGCTTAATATTCTGAGAGTAATTTTCTTTCCCTGTTTGTTTTACGCAGAAGTTGAAGTTTATATTTGAAATGCATTCTTTCTGTGTTGTCGCTTATTAGGGCCTTAATTTAAAATTCAGTTGCATTTTTTTCGAGGAAGATTGGATTTCTACTCATTCTTATCAATGAAGTTCAAACTTTTTTTGACCTTTTTGAAGCCAGTCTTAAAACAATTTGAACAAAAAACGCAAGAAAATACAGTTAAAAGCAATCTTTTTGATGAACTGTGTAAATGCTTTCGAAATGCATGTGTTTCTCCTACATTCTGGTCCGTAGGTTTTACGTTTGGTTCAATTTTGAAGAAACAGAACAACCAAATGATTATTTTGTACTCATATAAGTAATATATCGAATTAAAGAAACATTTTTACTTATTGTACTCATGCTAAAATGTTTGTAAAATTATGAGATGAATACATTATAAATTATATCAGTTAATATGCTTTTAAGGAAAAAAAACAGAGCTATATTATCAAGAAATACGTTTATTGAAATACAAATATAAGATCTATCGAATGGTAACGTTTTGCAAATTGGATTTTTCCACAGTGAGTGAAACATAAATTAAAATTCTTATGTTTGGTTCAATGGCAGTACTTACAGATCACATTGATAGTAAAGACCTTAGTAATATAACACCCCCAAACTTTGGAAACTTTCCGTTAAAGGATGTTTGTGTTATAAAAAATGAATTTAGATTTAATGTTAGTTATCAGAAGAGTTTATCATTAAAACTTAAAGACTTTAAGTTATTTTGAAGAAGGAGACGTGAAAATTGTGCAACGCACTCGCAGGGATTCAAACCCACGACCTCTGGGAATACGCGTCAAGTATGCTTCCAATTACACCGCAAAGGCAAGCGGAAAGAAGGGCGAAAATGCCTTATAAAGTTATATATAAAAAAGAACCTTTTAGAAATGCTCTATCACGATGAATTAACCGGTGTATCAAATAATATAAAATAAGAATTTGATGTAAGATGTCCTCGTGTCAAAATGTGAGTTAATAAAAAACTGATTAAAATTTATCAAATGTAAATTAACATCTACAATCGACTTATTCATTGCTTTATTTTATTAACAGTTCTTTAAAAGATTTATAGCAGCTGAGGATATTCTAGCAGAAGAGTTTTACGGAAAGAATTCATAATAAATAAACCACGCAATCGATACCAAATTCTGTTAAACTAATTAATATTCTTTTTAAATAAACTATACAAACGCTTTGCTGATACGCAGTCATCTATGCATGTATGGGAGGATATACACTTATATATTGTAAAGCTATCTAATGCCATAGTTGAATGAAAATATAAATGATTCACCTTTGCAATGATATAGTTGTCTAGCTCATGTCACACAGACCATTAATGTAACCCTTTGCCATAGTATCGTATTTAAAATTTGTCACTAAGATGGATAAACAGAGAGGACGAAGACATCATTGTTAATGCGGGGCCATAATAGTCTTCGGATTCAAACTTATATGACTTTTTCTTGAGTGGTTTTCTCAAGAGTGTTTTATTTGTGTTTCCACTTCCGCTAATCTGCAGGATCTTCACAAAGCATACCACTGTTATTATCCGCTTGTATAAGTTTGTACACTTTTGGCACTTTTGTAGGACGAACTCATTGAACTACATAGATGAAAAGCATTTCCGCAAAGGTGAGCACATTGAACATTCGTGATTTCTTGATTTATGCAAAAATGGATTTGGTATTCCAATATAATAAAATTGTCTAGTTCCATTTTCAAACTTTATTTCTTATGAATTTAAAAAAATATTTCACGGAACTATGAATAACAATCTTGTATATTACTTGTAGAGTTTCACCTTTCATACTGGAATGCAGTCTTAGGTTTTACTTTTCATCCTTTTGAGTTAACATTCATCCGTATTTTCGTTTATCACCACATTAAATGCCTCTTGTAACAATTGGCACTATTACACGCAAATGCAGCTCTAAACTGTTACATGCTTGTTTTAACAAATAAGTTTCTATTGTCTCATAGCTTTACAATTTAATTATTTTGGGCTTATTCTGCTGACCAGAAGTATATATCTATGTAAATGTGCTTCATTTACCAGCAAATTTTCAATATAGCTTCAGTTTGGTTACAGTTAAAGTACTTTTGTACCAAAAGAAGTGAAATAAATCTTTTAAAGATGTTTGCTCCAAAAGATTAAACTGAAGATTGAGCGATGAAGCTATTCAAAACAAAGAAAGAATTTTTTGAGTAATTCTTTAAATATGATACCTAGTTAATAGCGAATTCTACATTTCACACGATTTCAGTTCTTCTTTGCTTCAACATAATCGTTAATAACATTAATTAATTTTCTAAAGTAACGTTTGTTATCGATCATATTACTTGTTTTGTCCTGATTCAGTTCATGAGGTAATGCTGGCTTGCTATTGCGATGTATTATGTTTCTAATTAGTTGATTATGTTTCTGAAAGTAATTTTATCATAGTATGAATCTGCGCGAAGAATTATCGACTTTTGTGGTATTTTCTGAGATTTTGCAATATAAGTGTCTTTCGTGATTTAACAAAAAAGGAGGGGAATGAAATACCAAATTTTTGTCATTCTGTCCATCACAGAACTTTCATTCTGTATGACAGAAACGAGTTTTTGTATGCCCTTGTAAAAATCTTACATATTTCGTCTGAAAATTGAAAGCATGGCTCTTGGTTTTGAAAGCATCTTGTCTGGACAAGTCAGCTTATCGCAGGCCCCCCGGTTTTCAGATAAGTGTAATTTATACGATAGTATATCATATAAACAAAGTTAAACGAAGTAATAGAATTTATTTCACTTTTAGTCCTGAGTTAAATTTAACAGATATTAGTCAAACAGGCTTTTATAGTCATCACTGTTATTTAAGTCTGAAATTGTACGAGAACTTGCACAAATAAGGAAATCATGTAATCAAATGTAAATCTATCTTATCATTGAGCTCAAATTAAACTCAGCTGCTGCAAAATATTTAATAATCTAAAATTAGAATATATTGTTAGCAACTTCGAACACTCATACATATAATCTTTTACAAGAAAAATAATTTTATGCGATGTGGGCGATATGGATAGTAACCAAATTAAGGTGAGTTGGATAATTTTATAAAGTACGAGTTAAAATGAGTAGCCACGAATGTATGGCTAAAGGAATGAGATACAGAATTGTCGATAGATTGGAGGCCGGCCACAAGCGCAGGTGCCTACAGAGCTCAGTGTAGCGCCCAGTATCGTTTGCAACTTGTGGAAACAGTTTAAGGACACTGGATCCATATCGAGTAGACCTGACAAGGCCGACCAAGATTCACAATGATGAACGAGGTTCGTTATTTGGCACTTTCAATGCGTCGACACTTATAGTTCCATATGAGATGAGCTGTATGTTGCTACTGGAACCCAAGTTTCACGGTCTAAAGTTGTCCGAAATCTCCATGAGATAAAGGATCCATGAGATTTCGGATTTTTGGAGATAAAGATCCAGGAGACCGGCTGTTTGTGTCCCGCTTACTACAGCAGACAGAGCGTTTTGCATGGTACAGACAGCATGCGCCTTGGAGTAAACTTCAGTGGAGCAGTGTGCTTTTTACAGATGAATAGAGATTCACCTGGACACTGATTCTCGGTGTACCTGTATCTGGAAGAAACCTGAAACACGATACCATGCCTCTCTCATAAGGGTAATGATTATTAGGGAGGTGTAAGAGTAGTGGTTTGGACAAGCATTATGTTGAATGAGCGCACATTCCTGCATGTGTTTCACAAAGGCTTCCTAATTGCTATGACATATAGAAGGAGATCTTAGAGCCCTATGTTCGACTTTTCAGGGATGCATTTAATCCTGGGTTCCTCTTAATGTACGACAATGCTGGTCGATATAGGTCTCAGCTAGCGAAGAGAAATTCATCTCGCCATCCCTCTCCACTAAGCATTCCAGAGCTGAAAACTATTGGGTTGTTCGGAAAGTAATTTCGTTTTTTCCCGTCAGAGGACTTAATTACATTTTTTCGAAACCAACTTCACACTTAAGCCGCATAACCATTATATGTCTTGAGAGCTGATATTACAAGGCTTGTGTGTGAAAAAGTTCTATTAATTCTACGCAGTAGTTTTTGGTTGGTGCCCTTTTAAATATGGAGAGCAATAAGCAGCATTTTCGTCATATTTTACTGTTTTACTTCAGAAAAGGTAAAAATGCTGTCAAAGCGAGAAAAAAATTGACGGATGTGTATGGAGAAGGCGTATTAACAGTACGCCAGTGCCAGAACTGGTTTGCAAAGTTTCGATCCGGCAATTTTGATGTCGAAGATTCACCACGGTCTGGAAGGCCGGTGGAAGCTGACAAAGATGCGATAAAGGCATTAGTTGATGCAAATCGGCGAATAACCACACGAGAGATCGGTGAGAGGTTAAATTTGTCGAATTCGACTGTTTATGGCCACTTGAAAGGCCTGGGCTTAATCTCGAAGCTCGATGTGTGGGTGCCCCATGTTCTTACGGAGCGAAATTTGTGTCGTCGCGTTGACGTGTGTGATTCGCTCCTCAAACGTCAGGAAAATGATCCATTTTTGAAGCGGATTATTACTGGGGACGAAAAATGGGTCGTATACAACAATGTGAAACGCAAGAGGTCATGGAGCAGAAAAGATGAACCGGCTCAAAGCGTTTCAAAAGCCAACATTCACCAAAAAGAGGTGATGCTGTCCGTTTGCTGGGATTTCAAAGGAATCGTTTTTTGAGCTTTTACCGGACAATACAACTATTAATTCGGAAGTCTATTGTCATCAGCTGGACAAATTGAATGATGCACTTAAACAGAAGAGGCCAGAATTAACCAAAAGGAAGGGTGTAGTGTTCCACCAGGATAATGCGAGACCTCATACAAGTTTGGTCACTCGCCAAAAGCTTTTACAGCTTGAATGGGACATACTGCAACACCCACCATATTCTCCAGATCTGGCGCCTTCCGATTATTATTTGTTCCGGTCCCTGCAAAATTTTTTGGACGGTAAAACCTCTGCCTCAAATGAATATGTCAAAAACCACCTGAATCAGTTTTTTGCCAGCAAGGACCAACACTTTTATGAGCGGGGAATCATGTTACTGCCAGAAAGATGGCAAAAGGTGTTGGACCAGAATGGCCAATATATAATTTAATAAAATATTTATTCATTATACGAAAATTGTCTTTCATGTTCCCCCAAAAAAGCAAAATTACTTTCCGAACAAGCCAATACTTTGCTGCAGGAGTGGAATAGACTGCCACAGGGACTCCTCAACTGCCTCTTGCTCAGTATGCCATCCGGTTGCGCGACCTGTCTGGCTGTAAAATAACATCATACCCAGGGCCGGATTTACGTAGGGCCACCCCCTTTCTTGGGGAAATCCAAAAAATTAAAATATAGTATAAATAGTATTAAAATATATTATAACAAACTTATAAAGTGCCCCATATCTCAAATAGCTTATGAAGTCTAAATCTGGCTCTGATCATACCCCCTATTAGACTTATTTTCAGTTCGATATCGCAAAGTCAGTTTTTGGACATCCCTGCACTATAAGATATTTCTCCCACATTCCTAGCGTGCCTTCGTGGTGTAGTGGTTCTGCACGATGGCCCGGTATCCAGATGTCCGTGGTTCAATTCCCGAGTAAGGCGATTGCTAATTTTTCATCTCTCCGGCCTCCAAAAAAATCCTAATGTCTCTACAAGCTTTATTGATAATCATGCTTTTATAAAAGTACTTTTGAATGGTACATTTCTTTTTTGTGGTATATATGTGTATTCTTACCAAATTTTATTAAATATGTCCGTTAATTTTTCACAAATTCGGCATAATGTGCAAATTTGCTTAATTTCGCCCACGAGTGTGTTTGAATATTAGATAAAGCGTGAAAATTCGCTATTTTCTTTTTATTCGCGCTCAGTGGTAATTTCCTACCTAAGTTAAGTTTGAAACATACGTACTGGCACCTTGCCATAGATGATAAAGAAAAAAAAATGCCAAACTCTCATTTTAACATTAAGTTTTAAATTACCATCTTACTCCAGCAATGAATAACAGATGCATATTATGACTCAATTTGAAATTTCCTACGTTAGAACAAATTATTTAGTTTATAACATGCGTGCGAAGTATTTAGAAGCTTTATCTTTCAAGTTCGGATCACGTAAATCAGAAGCAAGCCGTTTCGCTAACGCTTCCTACAAAATAGAAGCCGGACACTAAAACTTTATTCGTTTCTCCGAGGGCTAAAAATGAGCCATAAAGTTTATACTCGCTGCGATAAACTTCAAAATGGGAAGCTGTCCATTTTTGTCGTTTTGTTTTCGCTTGGTATGGTATACGTATAAAGCGACAAGGGAAGCATTTTATTCAGAACTCAGAATTCTGTATTTTAAAATAAAAACTGGAACTCCGTTTATTTTTTCTTCTCTTTATAGTGTTCTTGCGCATGAGCACAGCTGCGTCTCCATAACTGTGTAAAGGATAGTGACTGCATCTCGATGTCAGGTGTGAAATTTACCATTAGAGCAAAACTAATATATATTAGAGCTTATCGTGTACTTCCATGAATAAAAAAAATATTTAATTAAAATAATCAATAAAAAATTATTATAATGCTTATAGCATTTACCTGTATATATTTTACTGAGTTAACTGCTTAGTTAACCTTCCCAGGGGTTATAAAAAAAACCTCCAAGGCTCTAATCATTGCATTCCTGGAGACTTCAGATGACCGCTATTCTTTCTTTCTTTCTTTTTTTTTTTTATCAAATGAAAGACAGGATTAAGAAAAATTACCAGAAGATTTTTGTTGCCCTTTAAAACCTAGCGCTCATGGCTTGAGCTTTGTGAGCCTAGAGGGTTTTAAGAGTCACTTAAATGTTCAAGGACCAAAAAAGTTTCATGAATTAATAGAACTACATCTTATTCACTTCCTCCTTATTTATGACACTCAAGTTACGTTATTTCTATTCTCTCTTAACATAAGTGCACAATATTGTATATGTACTTATCCCATGCACTCTCCCGAACAAAAATACAATACATACATACATAGTTCGAGATGTTACGGTTTTTGGAAATTACGTGAGCCCCACATTACGCGCATAGCAATAAAATTAGCCAAATAGGGCGGAAATAGATGCTAAGAATCCAGAGGACAAAAAGAAACATGTTAAAAATGTCTGATGTGGCCAGCACATGATCTCCCACAAATTCCATATTTTTAGTAGCAACGAGCTTTTAAGTCAAATATCAGTTCCAGATCGTTTGTTAACAAAATCTAAGTTGTTGTTTCTAGACAACTAGAACTAGAAAGATCTGTAATTAATAAATTTTGGATTACATTTCATTAGGTATAATTGAGCACATGTAAAAACTAGCTTTTCTAAATTTATATTAACAAAAGCATCAAATGTTTGAATCTTTATTTTTTGAAATTTAAAACTGTATTACATTGCGCAGTTGAATAACATATAATTAAAATTGGTTTTAAATTAAAAATAGTTAATTGATTATTTCCCCACTATTGAGCAATATTTTTCCCAATATCGAGCTCTAACCGTTTATAAGCGTTGGCCACAGCTGAGCCGGAAGCGGTGGCCTCTGTACTATGAAGGCAGCCAATAGGTGAACCGTTGCCTCCTATGAAGGCGACGGACAAATTACATCCGGGCATTCTCCGGAATTTGAACGCGACCTTTCATTACGGTAGTCAGTCACTAACTACTTTTTTGTTTGGGAGGCACTAACTATTTATAATATATTTAAAATAAATACTTTGAAAGGAATGCCGTATTTTAATTTTCTTCTGCGTTAATTCTATAGCATCAACAAATCTAAATTCACTTGGATCTGCACGTATATTCCCGAGATATTTAGGTGTTAGTAAAAAGTGCTTGCTTGTTTTTAGAATTGCAGCTGAATAGTGACTACCATGGAGGTAGAAAAGGGAGGAGGGGCCATTCCGCGCTAGAAGCGAAGCACTGCTTTGAAGCTTGGGTCACCAGAGGGGGTGTTCTTTGTTTACATTCAGAAGCTCGCTTGACAAGATTCTGATAGTATTTCGACACACGACAGTTCCATAGAAATCGAAAAAGGGACACTCTCGCATGAAAGAAACATTCATAGTGTGATGGATAATAGCAATTTGTATAATTTACTGACATTTACGCAAAAATCACATCTTGGTTATTTTTCGATAACTAACAACAGCGATTTTGATTATGAATTTGTTTTATAAAATTCTAAGCTGTTGCACTACAAAAATATAGATTTTAAGAAAATTGCTAAAAGAGATCTGCCAAAATTTATTTTCTAGAAGATTTGAAAAGTTTGAAACTTGATGGCTAAATGTAAATATAAAATTATGTATGTTAAAATATTTGTAATTAGGCACATAGGTCAGATTAAGTTTTTATTAAATAGAGTAACGCATGCAAGGGCTATCTGCCTAAAGAGAAAGATGCCATCGTGGAGGAATTTTGAAGAAAAACTGACCTTTGAGTGGGTATTAAAAATAATACTTATAATTTTCATTCAAATTATATTCATATATATTTTTAGGTAAAATTTTCGGGTGTATGCTAAATTAATGTAAATTACTTTACTCGAAAAATATAGTGAATGCACAGAAATTAAAGATTTGCACATGCCGGAAATGATAAATAGGAAATATGTATGGGTATTTATGCATGTGCTTGCAAAAAGCATGTATCTGCCTTTGACAAAATACTTAAATATTCATTAAATTATTTTTAAATGTATTTGAAATGAAGAATTTATTCACTTATAAACAACTGTGAAAGTACTGTGAAGAAATCTAATGATTAAATTTATCTAATTTATAATGATTATAAATGTTATCTAAATATATAATAACCTTAATATTGAATTGTAAACATAAATTGAAATCCTGTTGACAAATACGTTATAAAACTATTTAAGCAAGAATTGTTCGTATTGGAAAGCAATCTGTTAAAAGGTATTGTAAAGCAAATGCTATGAGATGCGCACTTAAGAACGTAATAAAGAGTTTTGGAATATGTATTGTTGAAATGAAGGGTAAAAAAAAAAAAAAAAAAAAAAAAAAAAAAAATCTGATAAGTATAATTAAAAGAATTATTCCCTTTACATTTTATAATAACTCAGTTACAAGTTTTAAATAATACTTTAAAAAAAAAAAAAAAAAAACTTATTTTATTCCCTTTCAGAAATGTTCAAAGAAAGTCAAGTACTATTTAATACCTATTTAATTATTAGGAATTAGCGAAATACTTATTTAAAGTATTTCGCTAATTCCTAATAATTCTCTAATTTAAAATGAACCGAATAGAGCATTAATTATAAATTGACTTACATTTTTTGATTTAAAAGAAGCCAAAAAATCATGTCATATTTAAGAAAGTATTTTAGGAAGAAGCTCTATAAATAGAAAAGAAATAATGCATAATTTTAATATTAATAATACAATAAACTTTGATCTTAATTTTTGTACCTTAACCGAATAAAATCGAATTACCTTAATTTTTTTTTCTTATGTAATTAACGAAAACTTGTGAAAATATTTCATTCAAATTAAACCATTCTGAGAAAACTGTTCTGTGAAAAGTATAGCATTTAATTCCGTTCAGAATGAAGTGTTGTTTAAAAATATGTTGTTTTCACATACTTAGGACTCTGAAGTGTTGTAGAAAAAGAAAATATATACATTTATATGTATATTTGCGACGTAATTACAAAATATTTACACCCGAACGCGTCAAATCCCATAGAACTCAATGGTAAATGACCCAATGTTTTGGTCACCACGTAGGGATCGCCGGTGCTTCAGAACAGGGTACGGAGAAACTTGTTTAGGGCGACTCCATCTTACTTCCTACCTCCATGGTGACTACCGTGCGTTCCGATTTCAGTAAGAAGTAAAGTAGCAGGTGTTCCCGAATTGGTTATTTGCGCTTGTGCCGCGTCCTCGTCAACAATGCTGGAAAATAACAATTGAAATAATTTTGTAAAACATATAAAAATAATGTGATTTTGACTTTGAATGGTGTTTTTCCATTCATTATAGGTACGGTCATATATACATAAATTTTTTTTCACTCTTTCAGTCCATCGTTTTAGATAAATGTTTTGTTGTTTCATGGGTTTAATCGTTCCGTAATGAAACCTTAGCTTTCATTATGATAGTAATAGCCTTATACCACAGATTTGATTTTTTCCACTGAACTAGGAAGCAGTGTATATAAGCAGTCGATTCAAGTTAACAGTGCAAGATTTACGTATAAGCAACACAAGCTATAGCTATAGCCCCACTTTCTTGCCCCTCCCAAAAAAATATTAAAATATAGTATAAATATAGTATTAAAATATAGTATAACAGACTTATAAAGGGCCCCATATCTCAAACATCTTAGTGCTTTATTAAGTCTGAATCCGGCTCTTCAAGTTAACATGATCTTCGTTTAAATAGTGTAGCGACCTTATTTTCATAAAACATTTAAGAGCAAATCTCAACAGACAGGAATGAGTAAGAATTTTTTGAGCAGAACTCTATAAGAAATGAGCTCTCAATCCTGGCGTTTTAAATGCCTGAAAGAATATGCATGCGTGGACAGATAATTTGTTACTGAATTCTCTGATTTAGAAAGAATAGAAATTATTTTTACTAAATAACTATGAAAGTCGCAAAATTTATTCTTTTGCATTAATCGATGATTAAGAAATATAGAGAATTAAAAAAAATATCGAACTGATAGGTAAAATTGTTGTTATACTTTTGGGATATGCTTGTCAAAAACAGAAAAACAGGCTTTCATAGACGTAGATGCATTAATTTTATATCGTAAAAGCATAAAAATGCCTTCTAAATACAGGAATCATAGAGCTGTAATCCTGTTATCCCAGTGTAAAAAGGGCTCTGTATGTACGTTAATT
Source organism: Stegodyphus dumicola (assembly GCF_044657685.1). Classification (NCBI taxonomy): domain Eukaryota; kingdom Metazoa; phylum Arthropoda; class Arachnida; order Araneae; family Eresidae; genus Stegodyphus; species Stegodyphus dumicola. The sequence continues at coordinate 190,192,672 of NC_140772.1, read as the reverse complement.
AATGAGACTTCGTACAGTACGGTAAGCGTTCGGTAAACATAACCCAAATGAAACTTCATTATGAAATATGAGTGATCAGGGAACGGTGATTTGTCTTTATTCATTTTAATTATGAAAATGGTCCATAAATATTTTGATAAAAAGTAAGAGCAGATATAATATCACTTTTTATTTTTGAACACAGCCAACACCCTAAAAAGTGATTATTGTGCAATAAGCAATTAACGTGTAAAACACTGCCATTAAAATTGAGGCAATCCATAGCTCAATCAGGAATAATCTGACGTCAGTTTTGTAGGCTTCGTACTGATCAATAGAAGCAGATGTTAAATTGACGAATATCGTTAAATCTGAGTTGGATATCTTTCCTAAGTTACGCACTTTCAGAAAACTTTTTCGTACTTCATAGCGTTTAGTATTAGATCCGAAAGCAGCGTTATTATTTAATTTTTAGTATTATCTGTCCCACATCGAAATGTCAGTAATTTTTATCATAATTTTCCTCACAAAAAATCCTTTAAACTTAGGCTTGAAACTAAACTTGAAAGAGAAAAACAAAATATTGATGTTTTTAATTTTTAAATTAAAATTAAGATATTTTCGTAAATTGTTATTCATATTTGAAAAGGGATCAGGATACTTTTTTGGAGATCATTGATTTTCATTAAAAATATTTTTATAAGCATAAATGCCTCTCATTATGTTATTTATTGTATTAATTCTTACTTGCATTCCTGATTTAGTGTGCTTATTTTAATGAATGCTATTTCATGAGTCATATATTTTGCGCAACAGGAGGAGAAAGAAGATAATTCAAATGATTGCATACCAGGTGCAGAATATATGGTGTTAAAACCATCTTTCATTAATTAAAATAAAGCTGCACATATCTATTAAAATTAGCAGTAGGATAAATTATATTACTAAAAGCTAAATATGATTTATATTACATACCTGAATAATGAAAATAAACATAAATCGTAGGTGATCACCACTGGTTGCTAATCTATAAATGACCAACATGAAGCAATATAATGTATAATAAATATATATTCTACTATAATAAAATTAAATTTAGGTAGCTCTACAAATTAAAAGCATGGAGCGAACGGCAAACGAGCTAGCTGCTTTCATGGAAGAGGTTTAATGTTACGCATGTATAGCATGATTACGATCCAGTTTCCTGAACCAAAGAAGAGTCTAAGGAATCTCTAAGGAGATTTCGCCTTAGAGATTCCTTGCCTGAAACATCCTCCACAAACACATTGCTTTCCCCAGGCAGTTAGCAGAGCCCACCAGCGGCCGAGCGGTAAAGACGCTGAACACTGGTAGTTTGGTCCGGGGTTCGAATCCCGCGAACGGGCTGGCTGCATGGGCGTTTTCGTGGTTTTCCCCATGTGTAACGTGTATACGAGCCAGTTTCCCTTAGAAAGCCCTCCACGAAAGGCATCCCTCCCCTTAGGCAGATAGCCCTAGTGTGCTTTGCCATAATTAAATACACACCAGGCAGTTAGCCATCGAATGCTTTACCATAAACGAAACAACCTAACCTTAACCCTTCCCACACTCTTAGAATTTACTAATTCATTTATTTCTTCGTAGCTTTAATGTTTCATACTGAAGATGAATTTCTATGCATATTTGAGACTTATTTTTTATATAATTAATACTGTTATCAATATGTATCATGATACTTCTAACGACAACAGAGTATTGCGATAAAAAAGCATATAAAACGTAAAAAATAAATTGCAATAAAAAAAGCTTATAAAACGATATGCTTAATCGCTGTGAAGTAAATCGTAAAAAACTGGGTAGCCTTTGTATTCCTTTATTCGCTTTATACTCCCAATTCTTTCAAGAGCAAAATATTTTAGTGCTTATGATAAATATTATTAAAAATAAAAAAAGTATATATGTGTAATACAAATTCTTTGCCCAAATCATAATAAAGAACACCTTGAAGAAAAGGGTTGTCATGGCGTTTGAAAGGGACACCAGAAATTAACTCATTAGTATATAAAAGGTTAGTTACAGATGTATTTAAAACTTGCTATAGCAAATAAGGATGGGAATGCAAAATGGTTGAAAATTATGCAGCTATAATATTAACGCAAAAAATTCCTCTTCTTTACTAGATCATATATTTGAATAATGAATTAATAAGCTAACTACAGTTTTTAAAAAAAGAAATAATTGTTAAAGAGAAATAAATAAATAAATTTCAGGAGGCAAAATTAAATAAGTGTGCCATTCAAGAACACAAAAGTATAATTAGGAGATCATTTTGATTGTTTTATTTATAGTAAAACGTCTAGCACATTTTTGGACCATAAATTGAGCTCAATTTGTTCTAAACCAAAGCTAGTAGTATAAGAGTTCTTTTAATTTTGCTTTGAAAATTTTTTTGCTTTGCTTTGCTTCTTTAGTAAATTGGAAAAAAATCTCATAAAAATAGAAATACCGTCAGCTAAAATTTTAGCTGACCATCTTTTTAATTGCGAGCTACGTGTCTATCACGATGTACTTTCGCATCGATTGAAAGTTATTTGTGTTATAAGATTCTATCTAAATTCCAATTCTTTGTAAACCAATGAAACGACTATTCGCTAAGTTCTACTGTATCAGTAACCACTCAAGAAGAAGGGTAAAAAGACCCTTTATTCACTCAAGAAAGTTGACGGAAGGCACTTCTTGTGGTTACAAATACCTAGACGACACTTTTGACGGTAACTCAAAAATTGATTGTTTGTTTATGTGATTACGGCAAAGCCTCCAGTCTATCTGCCTAAGGCAAGGGATGCTTTAGAGGAGGACTGTCTAAGGGAACCCGGCTCGTATACACATTACACATGGGGAAAACCACGGAAACGCCCATGCAGCCAGGCCATTCGCGGAATTCGAACTTCGGACCGAACTACCAGTGTTCAGCGACTTTACCGCTCTGCCACTGGTGGGCCAAATCAAAAATAGTAGAACGTAAAATTAAAAGTAAATCTAAACTGAATGATCAGCCGAAGCTGCACAGTGCTATTTAATTTATTGGCTCTTGGCTAAAACCATCAATCAACGTAGATTATCCGGCAATTAATATGCATGGAGGTGAAATATTAAGATTTAACTAATAGCGGAACAATTTGGCTGAAATACAGAGCACGCTCTGTCTGAAGTAACTCAGACTTCAGTTTAAATAGTAGCTTTCTTCAATACTTTGCATAAAGTGCGAAAGTGAAATCTCATTCTGGTAAGAAAGCATAGACTGGATAATGTGAGTTTAAAGGAACGGTTGCTTCCATAATAAAATTAACTGTTAGAAAGTAAAATAAAACTCCACAGTCTATAATATTATAAATTACATTTTGTACTTTTTCTTGTATTTAAGTAAATTACCACATCTTCAGTCGGAAGAAAAATAGCTCATTAAGTAAAGATTGGGCAGCTCCTCTTTAAAATATAATACATGGATTTGAATTTTAATAGTTTCAATACTACTATATACTCGTATGCGCTATAAATCGATAGCAATCGGAGGCATTTACACTACGTGTTAGTTCCATATGAAATGTACTTCACCATAAATGAGTCTCTCTCAGGACTACATATATGTGTCTGAAAAGAATAGCTTCACGTGTGAGTTGGTGGACTGAAGCTGCGTAATTATCATGTTTTGGTAAGCAAATCCAGCGGAAAGTTTGCGAATGACAACGATAGTTACGGAAATAAAATGCTTAAATTATATTATTAAATCCACTTGGAGCATAACAGCACGAAGGGGAACTCTTCTTCGTTTGTTTTCCCTTCGTGCTTCCCAGCTCGGTTCTGGCGAAATAATGGCTGCATGAAATTTTCGTGATTCTATTCATGTGTAAAGTGAATATGAGATAGATTTCGCTTAGAAAGCTTTTGCAATAATAAACTGAAAGCAAACCTAAATGCTTTGAAAATCTAAACTTAAGCATTCGTTAATTCGAAAAAGAAAAAAAAAAATAATAAACTTAACGTGTAGGAAAACTTTCTATAAAAATATCAAATATAAAACTTGAAGAATTTGGCAGCAATGAAAAGAGAGTTTATTGCTCTTTTAAATAGAGTTGACAGAGTTCAGTAATATATTGGAGTCGGAAAGCCTGCCCATAAAAAAGTAATAGAATGTTAAATTTAATAAAGCATAAAAACAAGGGTTAATGTCCATTAAGCAACAATGATGATATACTTCACTCAGTGTTTGTTCTAAAAAGAGAAATGAAAAGGTTTTCTACGAATATTTTCTCACTGTTATAGATAAATGGCACAAGCGGATTAATGTTGCCAGGGAAAGAGAAACCGAGAGATGGGCGGTGGGAATTTGCTTTTTAGTTTAAATCTTTCGTTTGATTAATGGATGTCCGTAGCCATATTTCATGTTGATTTTAAAAGAACTGATGAGTTATTATAGCTGGAAGGGAAATGTCATATTAAAATTAGGTAAATTTAGGACTATAATTTCATATAAACTGTTTTGTTTTTATTTGGAAGAGAAGCAAGATAATGCAAAATGTAAAATTTAGGTTGTAATAACTTTATATTTTACTAAAGCAGGTATAAATGTTGCGTAAAATTATCGATTTGAGGGCAACTCTTCTTTAAAAGAAAAAAATTGTAATAAAAAATAGGCGCAGATTTTTGTTTTCGATAAGTTGTAGCTACTAGTATGTCAGTCACTCCTCGAAATCGGTAAAATATGAAATCCACGTTTTTCTAAGACATTATTTTTCTCATATTAATCTCCTACATTATAATTTTATTGCTCTACTGATTATAAATATACAATATTCCTTCTTTCATTATCAGTATTTTGTATATTTATAAAACAATAAATCAAATTTCACTGAGAATTTTATTTTGTAGTTTATAAAATTCTAAGTGTACCTTCAGTGTTATTGCTACAAGAGGCCTAGCCAGAGCAATTATCACTTGGACAATCTCAAGTTCGAAATCTGGGTATGGAAGGCACAAGCATTTCTTTACTGACAAACAAAAAATCTTATTTTCTCGGAATTCTAACGTTCATATTAATATTTGTAGACCTCCAATTAAAGTAATTTGAAATATTTTTCTTTGAATTTGCTGCTTAATTTAGTGAAAATGTAATAATTTCTGTAGAGGAAGAATGAGGTAGATTATTCCAATTTATTATACTGTTGAAGCAGAAAGTGACTCCATGTATAGCAGACCAATTAATGATTTAATTCCACAATTAAATTCCAAGCATTCACAGATAACAATTTTGCAACTTTACCTAAGAGAATTTAAGATAATTATGAAATAAATAATAAGTGAAGTACTGTACTTAAACGGCACATTCTTTAGAAGAAAGGGCAGAAAATTACTAAAGTATTTTCGAAAGAAAATAAAGAAACACCGAAATAAATTACTAGTAAATTTGATGGTATAGTTCGGGTCTGGTCAATTCATTAATTTCAAGATATCCATCTATTATATTAACTAGATCATTTTTTTTTTTTTTTTTTTTTTTTTTTTGTATTTTTCTTACACACGGGAAAACCGCGATATCACCGATACTTGAAACTCATAAAAGGATTAGGACACAGGCGTCCTTTCCTTATTTCTGTATAGTCCTGCCAGAAATGATGTTGGAATACTGTCTACGCCATCGCATTAATTTAATCGCACAAAAGAAAAAATAATCATTACTTATTTTCAGACTTTTACAGAAACATATATATGAGCTGTTTTGAAAATTCTGGTCAACGTCTCACAACTTCAACTCAGTCGGAAACTCTCTCTTGATCAAAACGCTTTTGAAATTTCGGCAAAGGTATCATGATGAAGCGACTGAAAAAAGAGTGCAAGGAAATACTAATTTATTTTCGTATAAGGAAACACTAGTTTGAGAAATTAGAAGTCATAATTAAAGTGGGTTCGCGTTAAATATATCCTTTCATCATGACTTATAATTTATCTTTCAGTAAGTCCTTTGATCGTGACTGTCTTCTCCAAGGTTTTAGTGCTGGGTCCGCATCCCAAGAAAGAAGTAGCTATAACGCACCAATTATTGAAGGTACTAACTGTAAGGGAGTGCAGTGTAATGTTTAAGTTCACACTCTTCCGTAACCGCAATATCAGGTAAAAGGCTGGTCAAGTTCAGGATGACTTTCGGCTATGGATCGCAGTAGAAGCACGTATAATTGTGCATACGTTTTACAAATTTAAGAACAGGCATGTCAAAGTTTGTACCTTGAGTGGACTAAATTATCATCATTTTACAATAGTGCGGGCCGCAAGGGAAAACAACATTTCACACTTAATAATGTACTTAAAAAGTGAATAAATATTAAAATCTTACCGGCCCACCAGCGGTCGAGCGGTAAAGTCGCTGAACACTGGTAGTTCGGTCCGAGGTTCGAATCCCGCGAACGGGCTGGCTGCATGGGCGTTTTCGTGGTTTTCCCCATGTGTAACGTGTATATGAGCCAGTTTCCCTTAGAAAGTCCTCCACGAAGGCATCCCTCCTCTTAGGCAGATAGCCCTCGTGTGCTTTGCCATAATTAAATACACCAATATTAAAATCTTACCCTATGAGAGATCAAAATCTAAACAAAACAAAACTTAAAGAAATAGAAAATATGGTCTTATATTAGGATCGCGTGTTTTCAAAATTTCCTCTGATAAACAGCTCCCGATTTGAGGATAAAGCATAGCTGAATATTTATAGGAGTAGTACCTAATATACGTAAAGTTCTTAAATATTCTTCAATTATAATTACATATATTACCATTACATATATTTATATATGTAATGATTATATTATCATTACATATATATCTTATCATTACATATTGTTACGAATTTGGTATTTAAAAAGCTAATGTTAGTTCAATTATAAATTAAATGGTTTTATTTCTCGCGCAGTGCAGCGCGTGACGAATATTAAAAGAAAGCTAAGCCGGAAAATTGAAAATACAAGAGCGCGTGCATTAAATAAATAAATATTTCTTTTTGATTTCGAGAAAGTACTGGAAAATTCTAGCGCGTGATTTTAAAATCTTATAAAAGGAGGAAAACATTTCAGTTTGTAGTAGTTGCTTAGTTTGTTGTTGTTTAGAAAACTGCTCTTGTTGATTGTAGCGAATTCGCGGATTAGCGTTCTTTAGCTGTTTTGAATTACGTTCTATTGGACATTTGAGTAGTTAAAAGATAACTACTGTAAGATATTGTAATACTGCATGATAATTTGAGAAAATTTAAACATTTTTGTTGTGATAATAATAAATTTTTGTTCATTTTTTTCATCGGACTTGTGCATTCATTTCATAACTAACCCGTACGCACGCAACAATTTTTGGTGTCAGAAGTGGGATTTGAATGCCAATAACAAGAGCGATGGAAGAGCAATTAAGGCAGTTAATATCAGCCTTTGCCTCATTTAAAAAAGAAATGAAATTGGGCCATGAATCCGTTAAGGACGAAATGAAAGCCGTTCAAGCTGGTCAAGAAAAGATTGAAGCATGTCAAGAAGAAATGAAAAGAGAAATTACCTGCATAATAGAAAATAAATTTGAAGCTATGGAAGGCAGAATTGACACAGTTGAAAATAAAGTTGGACAAATTGAAGAAAAAGTTTCTTTCGTAAAAGATCAAATTGAAGAAAGAGTTTCTTCGGTGAAAGAAGAAATAGAAAAAAAAGTTTCTTCTGTAAAAGAACATATAGAAGGGAGAGTTTCGGCTGTGGAGGAACGAATTGAAGGAAGAGTTTGTGCCGTCCAACACCAAATCGAACAACAAATTGATGAGAGAGTTTCTGCAGTTGCCAAAGAAATGGAAACTCTAAAGAAATTCGTAGCGACGGCAGGGAGCAAGAGTGATGATTTTAAATTCTTACCGATGCCTGCTCGTCCATTTCTGAAGCTATCCACATATGATGGGAAGACATCCTGGCAAGTGTACAAGACCCAGTTTTCTATCGTTGCGGATGCGAATGGATGGGATTCCCAAGCTAAGGCCTGTCATCTCGCCGCTTCTTTAAGAGCCGACGCAGCGGATATTCTTCAGACTCTTCCCGAAAACAAAAGGTTAGATTTCGAAGCTCTGTCCGGCGCCTTGGAGCTGCGCTTTGGCGAGAAATGTTTAAAAGACTACAGCAGGCTTCAATTAAAATCCCGTCAACAGAAGCCCACTGAATCACTTCAGGAGCTCGCCACGGATGTTGAAAGCCTGTCACATCACGCCTTTTCGGAGTGCCCGACAGAAACAAGGGAAATCCTGTCCCTGCAATATTTCATCGATGGCATCCGGGATACTGAAATACAAAAGGCTCTACGAATGGCGGATGTAAAAGATTTAAAAAGCGCTCTAGTGTACGCCATGAAATTGGAGGCAGCCCAGCAGGCAACTCTTATAGATCGCTACCCAGTCAGAGCTGTGCGAGTCCACGACCCAGGGGACCAATTGATGGCTCGTTTAGATGATTTATCCAGACAAGTCGATGCTTTGATACGGAGTAGCAGTGAGAACAAAGTGGCTGTAAGATGTTGGAGATGTGGTTCTGAAGGTCACCTACGACGGCATTGCAGAACACCCCAGGGCACGGATAATAAAACGGATGAGTTGACAAGACCAGTGAATGCTTTAAGACGGAATAGTGGTGAAACGAAACCGACTCTAAAGTGCTGGAATTGCGGTGTTGAAGGCCACCTACGAAGGAACTGCAGAACTCCCCAGAGCACGGAAAATAAGGCATACGATTTAAGCAGACAATTAAATGCCACGGGAAGGAAAAGGACTGACAAGAAACTAAAGTGCTGGAACTGTGGAGCTGAAGGCCACGTACGAAAGAATTGCAGAACACCCCAGGGTACGAAAATTGAGACAATTTCTGAGCAACGACGCAGGAAACAAATTAATGACCATATCAAGGAACGGAGGTTGCCAGATAATGAAAAACCCTGTTTTAAAGCGCTTAAGATCTCTATAGTGAGTGGCAACAATAACGGACTGTCCATCAATGGGAATATCGATGGAGTTCTTTGCAATATGATCATTGACACAGGAGCTAATGTTACCATCATTAGGAAAGATTTAGCTGAGCATTTTAAAGATAAACTTATTTGGACGCCATCCTGTGTTACCCTTCAGACTGCGTCTGGTGACAAGATCGACATAACTGGGAAGTTAAACGTAAACATCACGTTTGGAAGTGTCGCCTACCATCACACGGCATATGTGGGGGATATTACAGATCCATGCATACTCGGATTGGACTTTTTAAAGAAATACAATTTTTCCTTAGATTTCCAAAACAATAAGCTGCTTTCAGCATCTGATGGCATGACTATCCATCCTCAAAAGGGATCCTCGCCTGGAAATGTCGACGCCTTGTCCGAAAGATCGAGCTCGGGAAGCTGCCGAAACCATACCAGGGTCGAAAAGAAACGCAAGACTACCAGCTATTCTCCATCTCAGAAGATCTTCGGTCAAGACCTTCGTCTGCCTAGTGACCGCCTGTTTAGTCGCCCTGCGGATGCGCCTTCATCGCCTGAGGAACACATCCAAGATGCCCAGCCCCGGTTTGAGAGGATGCATCGTTCTGCACGAAAGCGAGTCAACTTGGCGACGGAGAAAATGAAGACCAGATGCGACACAAGAGCTACTAGACATAGATCCAACAAAGGAGACAAGGTGTGGTTGTGGAACCCGATTCAACGAAAAGGACTGAGTCCTAAATTACAGTCACCTTCGGATGGTCCATATACAGTGCTGAACACGAATGACGTCGTGGTTCGGATCCGTGAGTCTTCGAACTCTTACGACAGGTTAGCTTATTACTATGGCGATAGTACGTAATGTAAATAATTGTAAATAGTGTAAGACCATGGTCCTTTTTGCTTCTAAATGTGTATTTAGTAATTGATTTGTATTTTGCATTTGATTTGTATTTTGTATTTGATTTGTTTTATTTATTGCATTTATTGTTCATGTTGTTTATTATTGTAATGTAATGCTTATTATTGCATTCATGCTTTAGTTGTAAGTTTAGCTTCCTGTCCAGGGATTGTACTGCCCGGGACGTGCAGTCCTTGGGAAGGGGGCAGTGTTACGAATTTGGTATTTAAAAAGCTAATGTTAGTTCAATTATAAATTAAATGGTTTTATTTCTCGCGCAGTGCAGCGCGTGACGAATATTAAAAGAAAGCTAAGCCGGAAAATTGAAAATACAAGAGCGCGTGCATTAAATAAATAAATATTTCTTTTTGATTTCGAGAAAGTACTGGAAAATTCTAGCACGTGATTTTAAAATCTTATAAAAGGAGGAAAACATCTCAGTTTGTAGTAGTTGCTTAGTTTGTTGTTGTTTAGAAAACTGCTCTTGTTGATTGTAGCGAATTCGCGGATTAGCGTTCTTTAGCTGTTTTGAATTACGTTCTATTGGACATTTGAGTAGTTAAAAGATAACTACTGTGAGATATTGTAATACTGCATGATAATTTGAGAAAATTTAAGCATTTTTGTTGTGATAATAATAAATTTTTGTTCATTTTTTTCATCGGACTTGTGCATTCATTTCATAACGAACCCGTACGCACGCAACAATATATTTGTTCAATATTAAATGCATAAATTTCCATGTGTACGCATCCATTAATAATTCATCTTTACCTGAGTGAGACTTCGTGAATCACAAAAGGATTATTATTTGATGTACGTAGAAAACTTTACACACAGTCACGAGCTTACGCTTTGTCTGTAGTATTTTGAATAAGATATATGAATTCATTCTAGAAGCATGCGTCATCGCGTGTTTTTTTAAACAAACTCCAAAAGCCAAGCTACTTTTTTATTGAACCATTATGTTTTTATAATTCGTTACAAAATTTAAATTATTTTTTAAAAATTTTAAACTCCTCTTATAAGGTATTTCTCCCACTTCCCTAGCGTGCCTTCGTGGTGTAGTGGTTCTGCACACTAAGCCGGTATTTCAGAGGTCCGTGGTTCGATTCCCGGCGAAGGCGGTTGCATATTTTTCATCTTTTCTGCTTCTAATTAACCTTGTTACGAATTTGGTATTTAAAAAGCTAATGTTAGTTCAATTACAAATTAAATGGTTTTATTTCTTGCGCAGTGCAGCGCGTGACGAATATTAAAAGAAAGCTAAGCCGGAAAATTGAAAATACAAGAGCGCGTGCATTAAATAAATAAATATCTCTTTTTGATTTCGAGAAAGTACTGGAAAATTCTAGCGCGAGATTTTAAAATCTTATAAAAGGAGGAAAACATCTCATTTTGTAGGAGTTGCTTAGTTTGTTGTTGTTTAGAAAACTGCTGTTGTTGATTATAGCGAATTCGCGGATTAGCGTTCTTTAGCTGTTTTGAATTACGTTCTATTGTACATTTGAGTAGTTAAAAGATAACGACTGTGAGATATTGTAATACTGCATGATAATTTGAGAAAATTTAAGCATTTGTGATAATAATAAATTTTTGTTCATTTTTCATCGGACTTGTGTATTCATTTCATAACGAACCCGTACGCACGCAACAATTTTTGGTGTCAGAAGTGGGGTATTGAATGCCAATCACAAGAGCGATGGAAGAACAGTTAAAACAATTCATGGTAGCCTTTGCTACATTTAAAGAAGAAATGAAAGACTCTGTTAAAGAAGAAATTAGGTCCGTTAAAGAAGAAATGAAGTTGGGCCAGGAATCCGTTAAAGGAGAAATGAAATTGGGCCAGGAATCCGTTAAGGAGGAAATGAAAGTAGGTCAAGAGGAATTGAAGAGAGAAATTACTTGCATAATAGAAAACAAGTTCCAAGCTATGGAAGGAAGAATGGACACAGTTGAAGACAAAGTTGGAGAAATTCAAGAAAGAGTTTCTGCGGTAGAGCAACAAATTGAAAAAAGAGTTTCTGCCGTCCAACAACAAATTGAGGAAAGGGTTTCTGCTGCTGTTTCAAAAGAAGTTGACACTTTAAAGAAGAGCATAGCGACAGAAGGAAACAATTCTGAGGGTTTCAAATTCTTACCGATGCTTGCTCGTCCATCTCTGAAGTTATCCACATATGATGAGAAGACATCCTGGTAAGTGTATAAAACACAATTTTCTATCGTTTCGGATGCGAATGGATGGGATTCCCAAACTAAGGCCTGTCATCTCGCCGCTTCTCTGAGAGCAGACGCAGCGGATATCCTGCAGACGCTTCCCGAAAACCAAACACTTGACTTCGAAGCTCTATCCGGCGCATTGGAGCTGCGCTTTGGCGAGAAGTGTTTAAAAGACTACAGCAGGCTTCAATTAAAATCCCGTCAACAGAAGCCCACCGAATCACTCCAGGAACTCGCCACGGATGTTGAAAGGCTGTCCCACCTCGCCTTTACGGAGTGCCCGAGAGAAACGAGGGAAATCCTGTCCCTGCAGTATTTCATCGATGGCATCCGGGACCCTGAAATACAGAAAGCACTGCGAATGACGGATGTTAAAGATCTGAAAAGCGCTCTGTTGTACGCCATGAAGTTCGAGGCAGCCCAGAAAGCAACTAGTAGAGATCGCTACCCAGTTAGAGCTGTGCGAGTCCATGAGCCAGTGGAACAACTGATGGCTCGTTTAGATGATTTTACCAGACAAGTCAGTGGCTTGAGACGGAACAGAAGTGAAAAGAAACTAGTTCTAAAGTGCTGGAACTGCGGAGTTGAAGGCCACATACGAAGAAACTGCAAAACACCCCGAGGTACGGAAAATAAGACCATTTCCCAGCAACGATGCAGTAAACAAATTAGTAACCATATCGAGGAACGGAGGTTGCTAGATAGGGAAAAACCTTGTTTTAAAGCGCTTAAAATTTATACAGTGAGTGGCAACAGTAACGGAATGTCCATTAATGGGAATATCGATGGAGTTCCTTGCAATATGATCATTGACACAGGAGCTAATGTTACCATCATTAGGAAAGATTTAGCTGAACAGTTTAAAGATAAACTTATTTGGACGCCATCCTGTGTTACCCTTCAGACTGCGTCTGGTGACAAGATCGACATAACTGGGAAGTTAAACGTAAGCATCACGTTTGGAAATGCCGCCTACCATCACACGGCTTATGTAGCGGATATCACAGATCCATGCATACTCGGATTGGACTTTTTAAGGAAATACAGTTTTTCCTTAGACTTGAAAAACAACAAACTGCTTTCAACATCTGATGGCATGACTATCCATCCTCAAAAGGGATCCTCACTTGGAAATGCCGACGCCTTGTCCGAAAGACCCAGCTCAGGAAGCTGCCGAAATCGTGCTAGGGCCAAAAAGAAACGCAAGACTACCAGCTATTCTCCATCACAGATGCTCTTCGGTCGAGACCTTCCTCTCCCTTGTGACCGCCTGTTTGATCGCCGTACGGATGCTCCTTCATCGCCTGAGGAACACATCCAAGATGTCCAGGCCCGTTTTGAAGTGATGCACCGTTCCGCACGAAAGCGAGTGAACTTGGCGACGGAGAAGGTGAAGACCACATACTACACGAGAGCTACTGGACATAAATTCAAACAAGGAGACAAGGTGAGGTTGTGGAACCCGATTCAACGAAAAGGACTCAGTCCTAAACTACAGTCACCTTCGGATGGTCCATGTACGGTGCTGAACAGACTGAATGACGTCTCCGTAAGTCTTCGAACTCTAAACCTAAAGTCGTTCATTACGACTGGTTAGCTCATTACTATGGCCAGAGTACTTAATGTAAATAATTGTAAATAGTATCAGACCATGGTCCTTTTTGTTTTTAAATGTGTATTTGATTTGTTTTGTATTTAGTATTTGATAGTATTTGATTTGTTTTAGTTAGTTATTGCATTTATTGTTCATGTTGTTTGATATTGTAATGTAATGTTTATGCCTCAGTTGCATTTATGCCACAGTTGTAAGTTTAGCTTCCTGTCCAGGGATTGTACTGCCCGGGGCGTGCAGTCCTTGGGAAGGGGGCAGTGTTACGAATTTGGTATTTAAAAAGCTAATGTTAGTTCAATTATAAATTAAATGGTTTTATTTCTCGCGCAGTGCAGCGCGTGACGAATATTAAAAGAAAGCTAAGCCGGAAAATTGAAAATACAAGAGCGCGTGCATTAAATAAATAAATATCTCTTTTTGATTTCGAGAAAGTACTGGAAAATTCTAGCGCGTGATTTTAAAATCTTATAAAAGGAGGAAAACATCTCATTTTGTAGGAGTTGCTTAGTTTGTTGTTGTTTAGAAAACTGCTGTTGTTGATTATAGCGAATTCTCGGATTAGCGTTCTTTAGCTGTTTTGATTTACGTTCTATTGTATATTTGAGTAGTTAAAAGATAACGACTGTGAGATATTGTAATACTGCATGATAATTTGAGAAAATTTAAGCATTTTTGTTGTGATAATAATAAATTTTTGTTCATTTTTCATCGGACTTGTGCATTCATTTCATAACGAACCCGTACGCACGCAACAACCTAATGACTCTACACTTTTGCAATCTAAAACTGCTTCAGCAGAAGAATGATTATTAAATTTTATGTTACTTATTTCGTTTCTCAATCGTTAGATTTTCAATTTTGACGATATATGCGTGCCTGAATAAGATTTTATCTTCTCATATTCTTGATCAAACTTATTTTGATCTATTTTCTAATCTTCCGATAAAAGGTCAAGATTAAGTTTCATCTAGTCCATTAGACGCTTTTCTAAAATTTGTTCTGAGGAGTGTTTTAACTTTCAATTAATTTATCCATAATTTGTTATTTCACATTCAATTAAAATCAGCCTTTTATTTAAAAAAAGAAAAAGAAAAAAAAATAGTTTCTTCTTCTGGCGCCAAATCTTACACGCGACCAAAATTGAAGCAAAATAAAATTTAAAGACATAAAAAATAAATTAATTCTCTTACCTGAGGCTTTTGCGCGGTCGGGGAGAATGGTCGGCTAAAAATTTACAGTGGTTGGCTAAAAGTTTTAAAGATGAAATAAATACTATTGTAAAATCCACGAAAGCAAATAATGACTGTAATCTAGACACTTAGAATCTTATGAATTCACAGAATACCGAATATAAATATAAAAACAAAAATGAGTGTGAGAAATCACACCGAAAATATTTCGTTTCAAATTATGGGGCATTTGTGACATTTTACGTAATACTATTACTAGTTTATTAAAAAAAGAGCTTTCATAAGGAAACCTGGAAGCAGATGGTTACCTATCGTTTCTTTATTATCACATTTTTCCTGCAGCAACCTTTCAGATGTCATGATACTCATTTTAGTGATTTTCAGAAATCAAGTGAATGCCTGTTAACTTCGTTGGACTGTTCCCTTTTATAAGTGTGAAAATCTATTCCCTGAGGGCACTCTAAAAATGTGGTGAACCAAAAGTCTTCTCGAGAGCTTGGTGGTAGGGGAAGAGGAGTAGGAGAATGTCGACAGTGTAATGAAATTTATTGCAATTACCCCGTCCAGCTCGGAGAGCTCTTCTTCAAAACTAGGGGACTGAACAAACTGTGCTATCACCTATATGGTGCTCAAGGCTCTTACCAACGACAGGCGCAATCTTGCGCCCTTATTACGATGAATTTCGTGGTCTTGCTCTGATTTCAAAGACCTGATTTAATATTACTCTCGTTCGGCCAGGATAAGCCATAAAAAATATTAAGTGCCACATATTGAACGAGAACTTTAACATCAGTAATAAAGTAAATTGAACTTTTTAAAAACTGATAATTTAAAGAACATTAAACATTTCCATAGCATAAATTCACCTTTTATTTCAGGCATGTGAAAAATATTAATCTGGAGAAAATGGAAAATATCATGATGATAGAACCGAAATACAGTAATTAAGCTAAGATTTTCAAAGTAAAAGATATCTCATCTACGTTCACACGCATAGTTACAATTTACTACTTTGATTTTTCAGTATAACATAGGAATTCGATTTAATTTAACAAAATATACTGTAAGGATTATGTTAATTTTATTAACAGTTAAATTTTGAGTTAAACTTCCTTTTCTATCGCTTCTTAATTTTAACTTACCACTTCCGGCCAGAACGTAGTTTTAGAATCACGTCTGAATGCTAATGAAGAAAAGCGGTATATTTAACCGCGAAAGTTCTACTGTCTTAGTGAGAGAGATACCAGATATTTTGGCTGTACGCGTCCCGCCTTTTTAAGCTACTCTCTCGTAAGTTATTATTACGCTCGGCCGTACTTTAGGCCCTTGATAGCTTCGCAGTCAATTAGCGTTAAGGGGCCAACTCTGTTAGAATTTTGATAGCTTCGGCTATATCTCTTTAGTTAAGATTAGTTTAGTTTATTCTTCGTCTCCCAAGTTCAAGCCCGAGTGTCGGCTTTATTGTACAACTGCAAGACGGAATTCTGTTACACTTGATTGGAATAATAAAGGGTTATTTTACCCTTCTATCTTGTTATTTCCTGTCACACGAACTCAAGCGATTATTCGCTTAGCACTTATTAAGATTCTTCACTTTCAACGGTGACTTAGAATGTGTCCGTTGGAATTGGAGAATCCTACATTTGGCGCCCGAAATAAAAGGGTGTTGGATGATGATTCTCCACACCCAGAATTTGGGGATTGGGCCCCCTTAAAACCCCAGTCACCACTTTAAAAGGGGGGTATATAAGGTATTTCTCTCGCCTTCTTAGCGTGCCTTCGTGGTGTAGTGGGTTCTGCACGATGGGCCTGTATTCCATAAGTCCGTGGTTCGTTTACCGGCGAAGGCGTTTGCTCATTTTTCATCTCTCGGCTTTTAAAACAAAATACCTAATGTCTCTGCAATACAAAAGATATAAGTTTTTATGACATTCTGAATGAAGTCACGAAAAAGAAAATGAGAAACACGACATATAAGTGAGGGAAAATTTACCCGAGAAATATTTCTTGGAATACTACATTTATTAGATTACGTATAAGAACTAAAATTCTGAAATCAACTTAAGTCGGCATGAAAATATTTCCTTACTAAAGGAAACAAAATATGAAATTTTGGACAAGATTTTCAAAGAATATTACTGGACCGAACTAAAAGTTTAAGCTCTTTAAGTCAGGAGACACAAGAAAATGTACAATCCATTTTGCGCAATCCTTTCCGCAGGGAATTGCCTACCACAATAAAAACATCAAAGTTTCGTTACAGGGAAAAGCGTCTGTGGTAACATCAAACCTGCTATTCAACGAAACAACGATTTATTCGATTGCTGGGGATGAAATATCATCTAACTCAAGAAATACCAAGAAGAGAAGATTTGTTTCGTGTTTTGTTGGAACAATCTCCGCTTGGGAAAAAAAAAAAAAAGTTTTATTTAAAGGCGGATGCGTGATTGAAGTTATATAAAATGCGTAAGAGATGATTTTTACTTATTTGTGGAGTTTCAGGTTCGTATATTTCACTCGGAAGAAAGTTTAAGGAATAAAACACAGTTCCCGTCTTAAAAGTAAAGAAACTCATAAGTACAGTTCTAGTAATTCAGACGCTAAGCTTTCTTTCGGCAATGCACTTTAAATCATAAAGAAAACATGGGATGCCTTTTTACTTCCTTGTACGAAGTAAAGAAAGTAAAAAATTTCGGGTATCCTACTTCAACGGAAATATCCATTTTGACTGTTCCCGAATCCATTTGGAGCATATTTTGCATGCGTCTGCACTCATGGATAGAATAAAGAACTCAAAATGAATTGTAAAATAGATTCAAAAGAGCTTTTTTCTTAACATATGTACGCACGTAGATATGTACATACATATGTATGTATTTATGTACCTCACATAACTCAAAAGCGATTAGCTGCAGAACATTGAAATTTTATATATATGACTGTTATAATGTCCAGTTGCGAACCTCCCTTTTTATTGCAACCAAAATATATATTGTCCTATACTCGACCTTTAATTTTGCAATCGTTGGTCATAGTCAGATACTTCCAATTCCAGCAGTGTTTTCAATGATACAAATTTCCACGTTTTGGCAAAGTAAAAAAAATTAATTTTGACAAATAACGAAATCTAACTTTTAATACTCATTCCCGCTTCCTATACTTAAATTTGGGAAAGCTAAAAATAGACTTGTAAGAAGTTTGACTCCCGTATAAGAAAAACTGACCAGAATATTTAATTTCAAAATTTTAGTAGTTGATGTCATTTTCAACTAGCCCTCAGAGATCGGTTAACTGAGTAAGAATAAGGAATCGAGGCAATAAGTTTAAATGAAGTTCACAAAAAATGGAATTCTTAATTGATAGAATCCACGAATAGTCGTTAACACATAAAACTTACCTTCTGAAAAAATATACCGCAGTCAAAAATTTCCATTACTGATTTTTTACTCACATTATAATGCCCAGATAACTTTCGCTTAAAAAATTGTGTTTTTACCTCTAAATAATGAGCAAATGACAAACAAATGACTGAAACAGGAATTTAAGATACTTTCTTTTCAGAGTTAGTGCTCTATGTTACATTTCTACTTCTTTTTTGTTAAACCAGGTTTTGGATAAGCTGGATTTTAAATATACTGTAAAATGAAAAAAAAAAATTTAGGTATACAAAACATGATGAAATATGTGGAATGAAGTAAAGTATAGAGACAGTATTTGTTATTTCAGAAAATGAGCTTTGTTCATGAATAAAATTGACTGAAAGAGTAAATCATTAAAAATCTAGGATGTGTAATGTATTCTCTTGTGTTGTGACTTTTCTCACTTGCCTGACAGTGACATCAGAACAATTTTCCATGAATTTGTTCTCTTTGCCATGAATAAGAGAGCAAATTTGTGCCTGTCGTTGGTAAAGCCTTGAGCACTATACAGGGGACAGTAGACTTCGCTCATTTACGCCCCCAGTTTTGAAGGAGAGCATCCCGACGGAGGGATGGGTCCAAGTGTTTTTCACCCCTCTTCCGCTACCATCATTCTCTCGAGAGGACGTTAAATGTGCCGCATATTTAGAGTGCCCCATGCCGCACAGGTACTATACATTTACAAACATCATGACTTCTCCGGGATTCGAACTTCTTCGGGTTCTTCGGTATCGCAGTAGGCTCCCCTAACTACTCACTGGTCATGGGCCCTTTCCTTCATACCTCTGCCGCTTTGGCTTGAGAGAGAATGGTAACTGTGAATGTGGGGAGGAGGGTCATCCAGATCATTTTGTGTTCTCCTGCCCACACACAGCACTTAACAGCCTCAAGCAACCAGGAGCCAGATTCAGGCCAAATTGATTTCAGAAACTACAAAGTATCAGAGTTGCCCATCGGAAACTGAAAACAATAATTGACTACTGTACTAGCAATTACTCTTCTAACACTGGAAGATAGTAGTCATAAAAGTCTATATATGCTAATTCAATATGTCAGCAACAGACTATGTGATATGTATGTTAAATATGTAATTTTGTATTTATACTGTGCCAGGTTCTCATACATAAAGTTCGTACTGTATCTGAATGCTGTAATGTATCTGTACATGTTTATATCTTTTATTTATGGTACCTAATTTATACTAAGGATCACGCGTACCTCAATGGCATGCGTCTTGTAAACTTTAACTATCATGATAACGTATATGTATGGGTGTATATATCAATATGGGTGAGAGTATGTGATACTTTTATTTGTTTCGGAATATTTATGTATGTAAGTGTGTATATATCTGTATATGAGTTTGTATTTATATGTATATACATATATTTTGATTGTACTCTTCTTCAAGTGCCTTGTATGCACATGTATATATTTCTTTGTACATTGTTCTACTCTTCTTCAAGTGCCTTGTATGCATATGTATATCTCTTTTTTGCATTTTATATATGCCGTCTACTCAGCCGGGGCTGCCCAGGGCTGCAGCCTGGTAGCTAGTGGTTGACTCCCACCGAGTTGGTAACCAACTCTGCATGGATATATCTATACCTGGGTCGGAAGCCAACTCAGCGGTTTGCCTCCCCTAACTACTAACAGTCTGGGTGGCATATGTATTCTCTTTCCTAATGTTGGTGATACGCGCCAGTTGCCCTTATACAGTCAAGTATTTTGTACCTTTAAGTCATTATACGTTAGAAGGAAAATCTTAGAAATTTTGGCAACAATTCCGTAAAAGATTGCAGCAGCAGTATCACCTCATGGAATATTAAATAATCTAGTAAACCCGCGTTTTAAAATTGATGTCCATCTTTCTGTGTTTCTGTATGTGTGAGAAGATTTTTTTTTAAATTTAAATTTTTATTTTTTTATTATTATTATTTTTTTAATTTTATTTATTTATTTATTTTATTTTATTTTATTTTATTAATTTTTTTATTTTTTATTTTTTTTTTTATTTTTTTTTATTTTTATTTATTTTTTTTTTTCCATGAAAACTCCTACATGAAAACTTTTAAAAATTTATATTTTCCGTATTTTAGCTTCTACGTTCATTATAAAGAACTGATAAGATTTTGAATAAAATTAGACAACCGTAAGTCATGCTTTACAGAAAACCCATAACAGACTTAATGGACAATCGAAAGTGGTACTTTACATCGCCCATAATGGCTTTTAACGAGAAACTATATTAAAATATAATCCAAAACTTTTAAATTTTCGGTTTTCAGACTTTTTTTTTAATGGGAACGACATTAGATTTTGGCTAAAACTGATAAACCTGAAGTGAAGCTTTATTTCAATCTCTGAACAGACCTTTGTAAAAAATACATTACTTCTCAGATTTGGTACTTAAAATAGGTATGTGACTAAGAACAGCACATTATATTTATAAGCATTTATGTATGCTTGGAATTATGCTACGTGCAACGAGAATAAGCTCATAAAGGAGACAAGCTCTCATTATGATGCAATTCATTGTATTAGCCTCAATCCTCAATTTTATGTTTGTTTCACCTTTGTGCCGAATCACTTTTCAAATAAAAGGATTCTGCGATCAAATGCTCTATGTAGTGTATTTAAAGAAATAATATAACAAATATAAATAATATAGCATATATAAAAACGTGTATGGTAACAATTAGCATTATATTGGGAATTCTAGAGATATGCTAATTTAAAGATTTTGTTATTTTGTTGTTGAATTTTTTGTGATGTAAGTTCGAAGAAAATAATGTTTAGTGAATAAAACTAAAATGACAAATAAAAAAATTACGTTAAATTAAAAAAATCTCAACATTGATATCGTAAACTGAGAAAAGAAAAAAATAAATATGTGGCAAAACTTAACACTCTATCGGAAATTTTAAAGATATTCTGTTTTTACAAATTTTATTATTGTTAAGTCATTTATTTGTAAATCTGAAGCAATAACCTATGACCAGAGAATTTACTACGATAGATGCGATTGTTTTTCAATCGAAGCACGAGCAATTATATTTATAATTGTCCACTGTATGGGTGCAAAGGAAAATGAAAAATGAGCAGTGCTTATAATTAACACTGAGCAATAAAGTTTATAAACAAGTCAGATTTTATTTACAAAAGTTCAACAAGAAGTGATAGTTTACGTAAAGCTTGTTGCTATTTCGACAATTCCATATAACATGGAATGGTGGAAGAACTTGTGCTGGCCATATCAGAGTTTTTTCATCTGAAATCCTCCTGGAAATATCTCTGCGCGTTGGCGGAATATAAACGAAGATCGCGTCTTCCGTGATCGGATGCGTAGTCCCCAGAGTTGCATGTCTCTTGAGTTTAGATTTGCTAGAACAAACTCATAAAAACCTTCTACTGTAACTGGCCACAGTTAAGATGACTTTCCATAGACATTTTAGACATAAGCGCCATAGTAGTTCTTTACTTCATCGCTCCTGAATAAAATAATCAAGGTATTTCGAAGGTATCAAGAACTTGGCGCAGGCGATAAAGTCGCCAATAATGGTGCAATAATGGTGCAAATAGCTTATTTAGATGGCTAGAAATCCTTTAAAACAATTATTATTTCTAAAATGTTACATGATGGCGATAAATGGGATAAGAATTGCAAATCCGTAATAATTTTCAATAACCTTTTTTAGTAAGCACAAAATATACTTAGATGAATATTTTCATATTGGGAGATTTGTTGGTGGATGTTTGTGTGACCTTTGCAACGTTTCGCTTCCTCAATATACAACTTTCATTCTGTAAATTAAATATCTCAATTTAAGAAATTTAATTTTGTTAGCAATTCTACTAGGTTGAATTAGTAATTTTCTCGCTACGAAATCCGGTAATACTCTAATGGTATCTGGTCGTACTCCGAAATCCACTAGTACTCTGCGTAAGGAAATCTCGCAAAACTATTATTCTGCATTCCATTCTTCCACACCTGATTAAAAATATGAACTTTTTTTTAAGAAAAGAAAGGTTTAAGTTCATTTCTTTTGTTTAAGCCAGTAAAATTTAGGGTACTCTTCTGTTACCAGGATCGGATTCAGAAACGTGTATATGTATGTATGTATGTATGGAGGTATGTGCGTACGAGCAATGCTTATAATTAACTTGACATATGTACGTACATATGTCAAGCACGTACGTACATGCATACATGAACACATACCCATACGTACATATAAATACACATTTTTGAATCTGGTCTCGATAACAGAACAGTTCCAAATTTAGTAACTTTAAATTACTGTGGGAAGCTGAACATCATTACTTTTCACAATTAGGTCGCTAGAAATCTAAAAACTCTTACTGAAATGTTGATTTATGAGAAAAAGAAAGGAAGGGGTAGAAAATGATAAATTTATGATTAAATTAATATAAGTTGCTGAGAACATTTGTTTTTCATGTTTATGTTTGCAACAGTTTTTATAGCAAAATTCCCATTAACATAAAAAGTCTTTATGATAAACGTAATCCACAGTTGCCAGATTTTCTTGGCTTTGAAATGCAAAAGAGATTTGAAATAATTCTTGCTAAAGAAGAGCACAAAATTGTTATTAATTTAAAACACCAACAGACAAAGCCTCAGCGCTAACGTGAGTCTAAAGCATTAGTCTCATTGACCCGCGAATTTATAAACATTTAGTATCTTTTGATCAAATGAGATTTTAAGCAGTCTCAGCGTAACTTATTGAAATGTTTATTTTGTTGCAAATTTCACAGATTCTTAAGCCAATATCTACGAACGACGCATATCACCAAAATGGCATCATTATATGTAGGTAACCTCCATCCAGATTGTACGGAGGCAACGTTATATAAGAAATTCTCAGTTATTGGAAAGATTTTGGATATCCGGATCTGCAGAGATCTAACTTTTAACAAGTCTTTAGGTTTTGGTTTCGTTAATTATGAAAGGCTTGAGGATGCGGAAAAGGCCTTGGATACTCTGAACTATGACTTGGTGAAAGGTCGGGCCATCCGCATCATGTGGGCGAACAAAAACATCTTGAAGAAGCTACCTTCTACTGCCAATTTATTCGTGAAGAATTTAGACACAAGTATTAATGAAAGAATATTGTATGATATATTTGCTAATTATGGAAAAATTGCATCTCTAAAGGTGGCAACAGATGATGAAGGGCAATCAAAAGGGTTTGCATTTGTTCAATTCGAAAATGAAGATTCTGCAAATGACGCCATTGATGGCTTGCACAAAACAGTAATTCATGGGAAGAAATTATACGTGAATAAATTCATTCCTCATGATAGAAGAATAAGAGAAAAGAGTCCAGTATTTACGAACATTTATCTAAAATATTTAAATCAAAGTTTTAAAGATGAGGATCTAGAAGATCTCTGTTGTAAATTCGGAACGATTCGTTGTGCGAAAATAATGACAGATGAAATGGGGAATTCAAAAGGATTCGGCTTTGTAAATTTTAAAGATCCAGGGAGTGCTAAAAAAGCAGTCGAAGAATTGAATGGTGTTATTGTTGATGGACAGAGACTTTACGTAGGAAGGGCAAAAAAGAAAGCAGAAAGGCAAGCCGAAGTGCTAAAACAATTTAAACAAAAACTTCGCTTTGGTGATCCATGAAACGATCGTTGTTCTAAGTTTTCAGCTAGAAGCATACAGTTAACCATATGTTAGAAAACGAGATGTTATTATTATATAATATTTAAGACGTTCTTCAACGTTGTGCTCCTAATTTGGTTAGTTAATTAAATTTTAATAATTAGCTGTAATCTTTACCGAGATATTTCTCTGTTTATATGAAGATTTAAAAAAAAATTAGCTTACAAGAAATCGATTTATTAATGAGATATTTCTTTATTAGGAAAATGGGTACTTTTCCGTTTTACCGGCGCAGGCGATAAAGTCGCCAATAATGGTGCAACTGGTGCCAAACGGAATATCCTCGCTGGTAACCTTTTAAGCCTCATTTTAAAAACAAGTAGCAGCCGTTTCTTATCAGATTGATTGTTTCTTTCGCTACTGGCATACAATTACATAGAATTTTTACCAGATAGTTCATTTTTACGCCGATGACCATTCGCGATAATTAAGTCAATTAGGATGCAATCACACTGCTCATCCGAAGGCGAAAATATAGAAAAGGCAAAGTCAAGAGTTAAATTGATCAATTCTAATGAGAATGCACTAGCGAAGTAAAGCACTGTGGTTTTGCATAATTTCTGAGTAAGCTATTCGTACGAATTGAAATAATTCTTGCATTTAAACTTCTATTCCAAATTAAAATTTAACTTGAAATTAATGTAGATAATTACTGAGAGAATTAGATTTTTGTAGCGTAGTTTACGTGAGATCAGATCACTTGGGGTCACGGGATACGAACCGGCGAATCAGGCTTTTGAACCATGAAAGCACAGTAAATTCTTAAATTAATGTCTTTTTACAAATTTATTGTCTTCATTTATTGGCTTTTTACAAAATTTTAAACGATATTAAAATGTTTATGCCTTTACAACAAAAAAAAATCTTAGAACTAACATTTGTTGACATTTTTTACGTCTATACTGTATGTTGTGCCAATAAAGTATGCTTGGCGAGATTTGCGCCGTCGAAACGGAAAAGTACCAGAAATGTACGTATATATGTATGTGGGTATATATATGTGTGTGTATATATACACACACATACGTACATGCATATATGTACACATACATATATACATTCGTACATACTTGAAATCCATCAGTACTCTGAATCCGATCTCGATAACAGAAAAGTACAAGTGGATTTTTTTAAATCAAAACTTTATCACTTAGAATGTAAGAATCTCACATTAAAAAAAGAAAAATGTACTAATTTAATATTATTAACAGCCTTTTGTATGAGTAATTGGGCCCACCAGCGGCGGAGCGGTAAAGTCGGTGAACACTGGTAGTGCAGTCCGAGGTTCGAATTCTGCAAACGGGCTGGCTGCATGGGCGTTTTCGTGGTTTTCCCCATGTGTAACGTCTATACGAGTTTCCCTTAGTCCTCCACGAAGGCATCCCTCCTCTTAAGCAGATAGCCCTCGAGGCTTTGCCATAATCACACACACACCTTGTATGAGTAATTATTTTGCCTAATCATAATAATTTTCTTTTGAACGGATTTGGATTTATTGGATTATGGCAGAGCATTCGAGGGTTATTTGCCTGTGGGATACCTTTTCTGGAGGATTTTACAAGGGAAATTGGATTACATTCATGTTTCGAATGGGGAAAAACTCGAAAGCTACATGTAGCTAACCCGTTTCCCATGATTTGAACGGTCCGGCGAATCCGCGGGCGGTGCCAAATGTTAAGGGGTCTTGTCCACTCAGCCACTAGTGAGCTTCTCTTCTTTGGAAACCAACAACGAAAAAATGTAACATTTTATGAGCTATTGTTTATTAACCAAAGTTTTAAAGATTTCTCCTGATGCTAAATTCTGCGCATTCACTTTCATTTCATTTTGAGAGTTAATTTGTAAAAATGTTCTGTGCATAGTCTGTCTTACATAACTCTATTTTTTGGGCAGGAAGATTGTAAAAACTGATTACTTTTAATTTAATTTCTCTTGCATTTCGTGTTCAATGCGTCTCTGGAACAATTACGCTTCTTTGGTCAAAAGATTACCATAAGTTTTCGAAAAGCTTTTGACGAAATTTTTACAATTTTTTATTATATTAGTAAGTTACGATTTTAAAGAATCTTAGAAACCATTTTCATCCAGTATCGCTCGTTTTTTATGTTAATTAGAGAAATGTTCTGGCCCGTTAGTGAGCTGTTTTGAGAAGATATTTCGCTTGATTTCCATGACCGGTTGTTTTTAATTTAATGTCAGTGTCAGTGGACACAAGAGAACTAATATTACATTTCAATACGACTTTGTAAGGTTTAATCCGTTTGAAAGTTATATTTCTAGAGAAGAAAATTTTCGCTGACCTTTTCGAGAAATATATAACATCTTTCTGTAAAAGATTATTAAGTTCTAATTCTGATATGCATAATATCTTTCTTTATAAATAAGACTTAGTTATTAACTTCTAATTCTGAAATTTTTTTCTTTGGCAATTTAACTTGATGATAGACCCAAGTTATTCATCATATTTTTAGTAAAAATCCTTGACGTATCCGTATCGAGAATTTAAAGAAAGAAAGCAACTAGATAGTTTTTAAAAAGAAATAGCAAACATAATTTAGGAAGCGTCTTAAGAAACATAAGCACGTACTTTTAAAGTCTTTGCAAGATGTTATTTCAAAATTCCTGTCTTTGAGAAATTAGACGTTTCATAATACCGTTAAAAATAGAATTCATTTAGACCTAACTTAACATCAAAATGTAACTCTTCCGAACCTTTACAATGAGTGAAAAGTGAGACTCTCTAACAACAAAAATTAACATAAAACACAAGATAGACAATAAACAAAGAGAGGATTTAAGTAAAAGAGGACCTCTTTCTAACAAAGAGAGGTTAAAAGTATAAACCTTTCTTTGTAACAGACAAATAAGATTTTCCTCTAGCTACTGATAATTTTTGTAAGAAATTTTTTGTAAGAAGAAATTAAATAAGTATTGCACTGTCAACTGCTTCGATGGCCTTAACATATCATTTACACAAAGGGGACCAGCACAGAACCATTCGGCAACTTGAAGGTCTCTTGACTGGAATAAACCTTTCCTTTGTCGGAATTTAATTTGACTAATTTGAAAAAAAAAATGAAGTAGATGTTCTTTATTAGACGTATTTCGAATAGCCAAAAAAAAAAAAAAATCATTGTTTTTTTCCAATAGAGTGGTTCGCCACTAGTTTCTCAAAATTTGATGATTGTTGGATGACCTCTTTAAAAACTAAACTGAGTAGCACAAAGTTCATTTTGATGTATGAAATTCAGAAGCGATTAGGGGTTATTCCCCTGAAACATTTTGCAATGACTTCTGCAGAGGGATATCGGATGTTTTATACCATGTTTCGTTATCGGAGTTTCACGGTTAAATTTTTTTTTACTGTGCCATTTGTATACTGTTTAGGACGTTCCTCCCAATACTTTAATAGACATCTGTTAAGCCTTAACTTGATAGATTGTCTCAATTTGCTTTATATGTTAGTTGTGTATTAGTATATATTAGTTGTGTATTAGTTTTATATTATTTTTCTGTAATCCGAAATTTTTATTGAAGGTTGACTTAACGTAAATTTTCTCAGCTACCAGTTCACCGCTTCGAGTAGAAGCTACTTTCGAAATGAATAATTTTATTTCACATATCTGTTCTCTTCAGAAACGTGTAAGCATTAAACCTGTGAACATTTCTTCCAATGATTACCTCTTGGAAAACGTTGTATAAAGTAAATACTACAAACTGAATCTTTCAATGTAAGATTCGGTTTCAGAGGCGTCGTCTTAAAACAATGCAATGCATGTGGCGCATGCGTACAAATTTTAAATCCTGGAATAATTATTTTTGAATTCAACCGTATGGTTAAATCCTTTGAATATACATCTTTGGATTGATTCATCGATTTTATTTAGAATAAGAAATTTAAAACAAAACAAGCTGCGCACGATCGTGTCTTCTCTAATTCTGCCTCTGCGTATAGTACAGATATTAGCATAATTAATGGAATAATATATTTCAACAGGAGAAGAAACCTTTTTCTCTTTTCCTCCCGTAGTCTGAGACAGGTGGCTAATTTTTCTTTATCTACATGTAGTCTGTGCACCGTATTTAAACTGGAATAAATGAGAGTTCGTTGTTTAGCATTGAATTTAACGCAGTTTTATTATTTTGGGATTTTTATTATACATTCATTATTATGCAAAGGTAAATTTTCAGCTTCGAAGTTTGCATTGTATTACACACTTAAGTTTAAAGTTGTTTAGTTTTGTTTTCAGGTAAAAGTGGTGTAGAACTTCATTTATTTTTAGCAAAAAGTTATATTAATTTGTTAGCCTTTTCTGTCTTCTCTTATTCCCCTCGTACTGAAAGCGCATGTTCTTATTTCTACCAGCGATTAATACTAAATACCAGGTCCGCATTCTTGCCTCGGAATTATTATCCTGCCGATGTAGGTTCTGAGTCAACCTGTTAGATTAAACTGAATTGTGTAGTCTTGCACTGCTCTTTACCTTTAATTTTAGTGTTATATTACTTTTTAGGTTTCTCACCACAAGTGGTCGGTGACTGCAAACACTTAAGTCCATGCCGTCTGTAAGTATTGAGTTCAATAAAAGACATAAAACAACCAAGGGGTTCAACAAACAACCAAGGGGTTCAACCCTTCCCCTTGGTTGTTTTCATCTTCTCAGTCTTTGCGTGGAGTCCCAAGAATTAATACTTAGGTAGTACATCTAGTTAAATTGCATGATAGTGAAGAAGACTAGATCCCTCTGTTGTTTGTTTAAATTTGATTTATTTTAAAGATGTTTATTCTTATTGCTGGACTTCTTTCATAGTTCCCTATGATAATTAATGCATTAAACCTGTAGTATTAAGTGAATCATCCCTTTTAGAAATTTGAAGCATGACTGAAAATGAAACAGAGGGCTTTTTAAGGCCAATATTTATATTTCTGTCTTCTCCAAAATAAAAATCTGATGTGTACACCACATGACTTCCTTGTACGGAATATTGAATTAAACGCAATTTTCATACATTTCATTTAAACATATTGTAATAACAGGTAACGAATTTTGAATCAAATCTACTTCGTGGATAGCGCGTAAACCACAATAGAATAAATGAACTCTTTAAACTTCATTATATTTATTTACCATAGCAACACTTCGTCAACTTCATTATATTTATTTACCATAGCAACACTTCGTCAATAGGTTCACTTAACTGCGTTACATCCCCTTCATTTTATAACTCAGAGTGCACAAAAATTTTATCATCTGAAGAATTACCACAAGTTCTATTCAAATATATAATAAATCTAAAACGATGTAAAAAAATTAAAAAAGAAAAAAGAAACAGTCTATACAGAAGATATACCATAGATAAGTCTATACAGAAGATATACCGCCGCTTACCTAATGCGCATGCGCTACTAATTAATTCGGTTCTCACTTCGCGGTAAGGCAAAAATACTTAAAAATTCAAAATATTTTCATTAAAATTTGAAAGATATAGAAAAACATAAATCACCTAGTACAGATAAAACAATTAAAAAAACAATTTTTACAATTAAAATTACAGTTTCTACGAAAACACAAGCTAATAAATAATAACTTAAATGACAATTCCAGAATGAATTAAGCATAATTTAATCCGCAATAATAAAAGAAGACGTTACATTTTTGTTGCGAAGCTTAGTTTCTCTAGATTGGCAACAAATCCACTATTCTGCTAAGTTTCAAATGTAAACAAACATGGCTGCCATGGTAATGAAATATTAGGCTTAGCCGCACTTAAAAAACTTTTAATTGTCGATAATTCCACAATTATTGCATACAGGTTCTAAAGGCAAAAAAAAATCTTAACCAGAACAACATAATTCAATCATTTTTAAAGCAAAAAATGCGCAATTTACAAACATATAAGAATAACGAAACTGAGCTTACTGAGCCGAGTAACAGAGCGTATATATATACACATATTTATATATTTTTGGTGCGGCCGATAGCAACCAAAATGCGAGCTGCGCATCTACATATTATAGCAGTCCTACATACAAAATTTCAACGTTCTGAGTATACTCGTTTTTGATTTATGCGGGATACGCACGTATGTACGCACAGACGCCACGAAAAATTCTCTTCAGAATTCATTTTAAATCAGTCTTATAATTTTTCGGAGGGAAAAGAGTTCTTTATTCTATTCTTACGTGCAGTTGTCACGCAAAAACATCGTTAAATTGCATTCGATAGCCGTCAAAATGGATATTCTCGTTGAAATATGATACCTGAAATTTTTCGCGATTACAGTACTTCCTTTTTACTTCGTACAAGGAAGTAAAAATTTCTTAAAATTATAAAACTTAACGAGCATGCGCAGTACATGTAAAGATAAAAACGCGAGACATCTCAAACTGCATAATGCAAGAAAATTTCGCTCGGATCCAGATTTGAAATTAGCCGATACCCGCTTCAGGTAACTCTGGTTTTCTCGAGCGAGATCATCGCAATTCTAGCCAAAGCGCACTGAAGCTTCAAATAGGAAAATCTCTGTTATACACCTGAATTGCAATATTAAGAGAAAAAGGTTTTAATAGAAATCAATAATGTTAATATAAAATAGTAATGCCATATTTTGTTTTTCATTTTGTAAAATTGATATTGGGACTTAATGAAAAACTCAATTTTTACAGCAAGCGCAAAATACGTAGAAAATCTTCAGTGTTGAGGAAGAAAATCCTCGTCAAAATGCGAACTCAAACAGAAAATTTAATGGGCTAAATTCATTTGTTCAAAATTGTTTAAATGGATTAGTAGCCAAAATAAAAAATGTATGTGTACCTCAAAGTGAAGAAAACTATTTTCCTTCGCATTGAAATATAACTACATTTTTATTTTTCTCTGAATAAAAATATTAATATTTTTTATAACGTCCCCCTGAACTGTATTGCTGTTAATTGAGGCTGACTACTAGTCTGAATGGCAATGTGAGAGTGTGAATTCCGTGTAAGGCTTGGTTATTATGTGTCCTACCGATTGGAATAAAAAAGGAAGGTGATAACTAGATATTATAGCAGTCGCATAAAAGAAATCTCAACGTTCTACGGCCTAACATTTTAAAGTTATGTGCGATATATACATAAGTACGTAGGTATATACAGACGTCAAGGAAAGATACATTTTGAATAAATTTAAAATCCGCTTTACAATCAGTTTTGGAAACAATATTCCTTTATTCTGTTCATGCATACATACTAAAAAATTATCAAAATGGATTCGGGAACAGTCAAAAAGAATACTTCTTTAAATATGATAACCGAAACACTTCGCGATTATAATACTTCCTTTACTTTGTAAAAGGAGATAAGAATAGACCGAGGTGTTTGAGCTAAAGTTGCAAATCATATTCAGGGGCAGTGTGCAAATTGAAGATCAAAATGTTAACTTTTGTATCTAACTAAAAATAAAATATGATTTCAGTGAAAAGTCTGTTGTTAATAGATTGACTAGAGTTTCTGTGCAGATTATGATGGAAAATATTGATCAATATAAATTGTTTTCAAAATGAAAATCTTATTCACAAAATCTTATAAAACTTGGACTTTATAAAACATAGCAGGCAGCTATGTTTTATAAAGTCCAAGTTTTATAAGCAGTATTAGCACGCAGCCAATTAGTGACGTTAAGTGAATTAATTAAAAATAAAAATATTTCAAGTTTTAATGCTTTTTTTTTGTATGAATTTTATATTATTCTAAAGCAATAAAACTGCGTGAAAATACTAATAATACATTTTTAGCATTTGAAAAATGATAAATTACGTGTGCGAAAATTCTTGCGGCACACCAAATAAAAGAAAATTTTATATTGAAAGTAGTAACAAATTCGAAAAGACTATACTTAAATGGCATTTATTCGGGAAAAATTAGTCTCCAATTATTCTAATTTAATTATTAACGGATCACTCAGCTCAATTAAAAATGGAGAAAATTTTGAAATTAAATATCTCAGTAAATTTCTATCGTACGATCAAAGCTTTCGTCATTTAATCGTAAGTCAAAGCTTTCGTCTTTTATTTTTTATGATGAGTACAATATTTTCCTGAATATAAGGAGGATCGTATAAAAAAGAGTGTATGTAAAAAGTGGAGAAACATATAAAAGAATAAAGGAAGAAACGGAGGATCGTATAAAAGCAACAAATTGGCGGAGGAAGGCATAAAGAGTTAGATTTTGTAATTTTTACAAAATTGGTTTTTAAATTAAAAAATGCCTCAAAAAATGAAAGTTTGTCTCATTTAGAACGTTTTTATAACTGGAAGTACCGTGTTTACTCTCATATTTCCGCCCCTGCAGGTTTTTCAGCATATGATTTAAACTGAATTATAGAACTAATGTAAAATGCATGCACAGGTAGCAAATTATTTTGTGTAAGTAATAAGAATATTGCCGAAACTGAAAGACCTTTGAGATGCATAACATAGTTAATATTACCGGGTCTTTATGTGAGCTTTTTAATGTGCAAATTTTATCATATAAGCCATTGTTTTAGAAATAGTACACAGAGCGGGGTTTTTTTTTTTTTTTAACCTTTTTCATTTTTCAAGTGGTACGCAAATAAATACGGTGTATGTCTACGGACTAACGAAGCGAAAATAAAAGCCGGGTAGCAACATGGACACCGTGTATAGTCAGCTACATACTAACACACAACTGAAGCTTAAAAGTTGTTTTGAGAGCTAAAATATTTTAAAAGAGTATAATTAATTACACAGCTTTTTAGGTGTTATTATCGATAATTATCTTCTAAAATAGCGGTTAAGATTAATATCGAGGTCTTAAACGTTTCATGACATTTTGTTTTTGCTTGTGAAGCAGAATAATCAGAAATGTTTTACATAATATTCTCAATATGTTTCCTATACTCGACAAATAATAAATAATAATAAAATTTTAAATCTCATCTTACTAATACTTTAACACTTTGAAATTTCAAACCAAGCATTTTAATTAATTGTTTATAGTTATCATTTTAATTTAACCTTGTAGAGACATTAGGTATTTTTGAAGCAGGAGAGATGAAAAATAAGAAACACCTTCGCCGGAAATCAAACCATGGACCTCTGGAATACGCGCCCAGGGTGCAGACCATCACACCGCGAAAGCATGGGAGGAAGGCGGGAGAAATACCTTATATACTCCTCCTTTTAAAGGGCAACTGAGGTTTTAGAGAACCCAGTTGCCAAATCCTGGGTATAGAGAATCATCATCCAGCACCCTCTTAGTTCAGACGCCACTGTAGAGACATTAGATATTTTTGAAGCAGGAGAGGTGTGTGTGTGTGTATTGAGAATACGGCAAAGCACATTAGGGCTATCTGACTAAGGGGAGGGATGCCTTTGTGGAGGACTTTCTAAGGAAAACTGAATCCTATACACGTTACACATGGGGAAAAACACGAAAACGCCCATGCAGCCAGCCCGTTCGCGGGATTCGAACCTCTGACCGAACTACCAGTGTTCGGCGATTTTACCGCTCGGCTGTTAAAGCAGGAGAGATGAAAAATGAGCAACACCTTCGCCGGGAATCGAACCACGGACCTCTGGAATAGGAACCCAGCCTGCAGACCACCACACCACGAAGGCATGTTAGGAAGGCTGGAGAAATACTTTATAACCTGTTATTTATTTTGCTCAAAATATCTGCAAAAATTATTATTTGCTATTTTAATTTATCATCTTATTGATTAAGACCAAAATGTCGTTAAAGTTTATTCATGAGTTTATTAGCAAAAGGCATTACTTCATTTCAAATTAAAGTAGTGGCAAAGAATAAATTAAACTAGTTTAATTATGTTACACAAAACGAATTTGTCGAAATTAATAGCAAATGTAAAGCTTATTCAGTTGGTAATTTTATATGCTCTGAGCTCATTGCAGTTTTCCCCAAAAAAAAAGAAGACAACTCGTATTTGCGTATCTTCTCTGCAAGAACATTGGGTACCAAAATCCATGGCTGCTGATGCCTTGGGTTAGACTCCGTAATAAGTAGTCCTTTTCATCTGAACCGATGAATAGTTAGCCACATGCAGGTGCAGAATCCCTATCAGCTCTTTAGATAAAAGTTTCCAAAGTCAATTTAGCACGAATTACCGGAGGCAGAAAGAACTTCAATAGCAAAGCGTCGAACCGAGCAATAAATTCACAAACACATCGCAACCCTTCCTCCGATAACGCAAACAGAAGGGAAAGGCGGGATCATCGCCGAATTTTAAGTGGAATTTAGGATGCTATTTTCCCTGCTGACGCCAAAACAGCGCCAACTTTTACGATGGGAGTTAATATGGATTTATTAAGTGGGAGCAAAAAAAAAAAAAAAAAAAAAAAAAAAAGCATCTGTCCCCGGAAAGAATTTTTATTACCTCTTCATGTATGATGGATAAAGAGAGTTCTGGTCTTAAAGGAGCAAAGGATCATTTAGAAGAGGGAATTAGTTGGTGAAAGGGGGAGAACGATTTAGGTCTTTCGAGGCTGGTGAGTATTAGCTGCAAACTTCCGCAATATCCAGAAATTTTACTGGAGCGTATCAAGAGAAAAGATGTAATTTCAGCCGTCTATGACTATCATTAAATACTGTGTGACTTAATTTTCTTAACAGTCAAGCACAATCTTTAAGACTGCTCTATTAATAACATTTTATTACACGTTTTTAAAGATTTGCAGTGCAAAAGAGGTTGAAAAGTGCAGCAAAGTTTTTTTATCTTTTTTCTATGGATCGATTGAACCCAAACGTAATTTTTTTTTTTTTTTTTTTTTTAAATTTTTCATTTTTAACGTCGCTTTTGTAAACCATACTCGAAATTTATGCTCTATGTGCTCTTAAAAATGTATTAACATATTTTATCACCTTTTTCATTTCTAATTTTAAAATAACCTGGTTTGGGCTCAAAAGTGTGGTATTTAGTCAATTTACTTAACTTTACCATTGAAGATTTTTAGCAGCTACCAGCGGCTAAGCGGTGAAATTCCTGAACATTGGCAATTCGGTCTCTGGGGTTCAAATCTCGGCGAATGAGCTAGCTGCATGGTCTTTTTCGTGGTTTTCCCCATGCGTTACGTTAAAAAGTCCTCCTCGAAAGCTCTCTAGACAGCCCTCGAGTGCTTTGCCATACTTAAATAAAACCAAACCAAGAAGATCTTTAGCGAATTCAAGCTGATATATGTAAGGCTGTATTATATGCAACATTCCTTTCTCTTAAAACACATAGACATTGCTATATATATTATGAACCCCAGGAAGCTATTTTTCAGAATTTTTTTATACTATCGAGAAAGTTACCGTCGACCATATTTGCTAGATTAAGTCAATCAAGAAAATTAATTACATGCATTTATGTTTCTCTCTTTTGAGCTCATTATTTTTATTTCCGAATATAGGTGCATGGTTTTAAATTCTATTTTTCACCTCTGTCAATTTAGCTAGATATTTAATACAGTGGTCCTAAACTGGTCCTCGAAGCAATTTTATATAGACCGAGAAAATATTTCAGTTATGCATGTGTTGTAAATGCAGTTCTTACATGTACATACTTGCCAACCTATGACACTCAAAAATCAGGAGATTTTTTTAAGAAATCAGGAGATTTTTCAAAATGTTAAAAAGACTTTTTAAATGATAAAAATATGGTTTTTAATAATGAATTAACTTTAAATAGTAACTAATTCTTAAATGCAAGCAACACAAAAATACATTACGCATAAAAAAACATTTTTATTACTTGCATCGTTTAAGGGGGGGGAAAGGAGGGAATGTTAGTTACAAAATTAGGAAGTTTCTTTCTCACTGCAATTGCCACGTAGGCCTGCTTTCGCTAAGAAAAGTTTTTCTAATGTGTCATCACTAATATTAGATCTAAATTTAGTCCTCGTTTACGCAACATCACTGAAAAATCCTCTCACACTCTGCACTACTATGGGGAACTGTCAAGATGGCCAACACAATTCTAGACAGCTGACTATATTTTAAAATTCCATCAGCACCTTTCAGTTTTCCAATTGAACTCCACTGGGTGTCAATCCTAGCTGATTTTATAACTTCATTCAAGTTTTCTAATTGTAAACTGCTGTTATGCAGCTGTTGGAACTGTTTCAATTTTTTCTTCCTTTTAGAACTCCTTTCAAGATAATAATAAATATCAACAATGTGTTCATCCACATTTATTGGTAAAGAAGCTGCCTCTTTTTCAGCTGCTGTATTTAAGAGGTGACAGGTGCACCTCATAATCTGCAAATCTGAATTTTCCTTTCTTAAGATTCCTGCAACACCAGTCTTCAAGCCTACCAATACTGGTGCATTATCGGCACCAAGTGCTAAGCAATTATCCAGAGGGCCTGCATTTTCTTTTAAAGTTTAATAATTAACTGTGGTATATTAAAGCCTGTCAAATGTCCTTCTAAAATGGGGACAGAAAGTAAACTGCACTCAATTTCTGAAGAATCTGGATTAAAAAAAGAAACAACAATTGGATACAGTTTTGAATTGGTATTCTTGCTTCCATCCGTAGAGAGGCAGAACGGAGCTGTTTTGTGCAATCAATAACTGAAGATTTATTTTTCAAACCCATTTCTTTAACAATTGCACCTGTTTTGGTTCTTGCACTTGAGTATTTCTTAGCAATTTCACTATCGGGAAACATTTTTCTAAATAAAGCTGCAGCGTGATCCGATGCATTCAGTGGCAGGTTGTGCTCCAGTAAAAAAGGCAGAGAACAGACATTCTGCATTAATAACTTTTTTGTCCTTTGTTTTCGTTTTTTTAAAAAACAACTCATGTTATCCTTGTGTT
The DNA here is from genome assembly GCF_044657685.1 of Stegodyphus dumicola. Lineage (NCBI taxonomy): Eukaryota > Metazoa > Arthropoda > Arachnida > Araneae > Eresidae > Stegodyphus > Stegodyphus dumicola. Next base: position 190,155,839 of record NC_140772.1, on the reverse strand, counting down.
TTTGTGTTCGCACATGTTTGAGAACATCCGCCCTTCCACATTGCGAATTCGAAAAATGCAACGACAGGCGGTGCACATCGCAAATTTATTACATTTCCTTGAGGAAATAATGGAAGGAAAGTCAACTGTGTACGATTTTTGAAACGTGCACGAGTATTTCATTCTCGCAGACATAACAAAAGATGATAATTTCTAAAACTATTTCCCGAAGGCACGTGCACTCACACAACTCAGCACAAATTGAACGAAATAACTAAAGAACATCCAAATAACAGCTTGCCTTGTCCTCATTGGCTAATATATGCCATCTGACACGCAGTGGAGTTCGATACCCATTGGAGAACTGGAGAACGACGTTTCTGGGATACGTATAATGCTCTCACTCACAAAGCAGAAGTTATCTAATTCTTAAGGTTTTGTTTTAGATATAATCTAGAGAAAATTCAATTGCTTTCAGACGTCCAAAATCACTTTTGTTCATATAACAAAGTATTAAGCCAAGTTCCATAAAAATCGTGAGAAATTTTAAAAATAAGAAAAAGTCGGAAGAAATATATTCAGCAATCTTGAGATTTATCGTTTCCTAATATTTCAGGAAAACTACTATATATCTTAAAAATGTACAATATTAAGATAGAAATAACAAATTAAGATATGTTAAAAACTTTTTTTAATTAAATGTCTTATGTATTTTAAAATGCACTGAAAAATATTAAATAAATTTTAATAGTTATTGAGATCTTACAAGAAACTTAGGAATGCTTCTTACCTATATTAGTTACATGCTAGTCGCTGATATAGCTTGTACTCAAACAACAGAATTGTGCTGGGAGATTTTGAAACTAAAGATTATACTACAATGCACACCACATTTAGTATGTAGACTACAAAAAATAATTTCATATACGTACTATACTTACGACCGTATATCTTTATAATTTTCTAAAATTGGTGTTTGAAGTATTTTCCTTCTTTTGTAGAAACTATCTTTCGAACTTAAATATTAAGCATGGGTGTATTAATTTAGTCTTTCTTTAAGCAATCTTAGTTTTTCCTCCCATCCTTTTGTCTTTCTGCTCTGAAAAGAACTTTCTCCTTCTTCCGAATCACAGATCAATAATATCCTTTTGTTCTGTCCATATTTGTAATGATTTTTCTGACGGCCTTTTTCACAATAAATTTTAATTTGAATGTGAAATATTTTTTCTTTTGTATAATAATCAGCTCCCTCTTTCCCTAAAAAATCCAAAAATTAGAAATAAAAGCTGTATATTTATCATCAGACTCTTAATGATTTTTCGTTGGGCGTAAGATAAAGAAATTAAATTAAAAATTTAAAAGAAATGCAACAAAACCTTTAGAAATCCGATACGCCAATAAAGCTTTTCAAATGTCCTTGTAGTCTCTAATGACAAAGCCACAAGAGTTGTTATAATGTCTAAATCCTGTAGGAATATCCTTAATAAAGCTGGGAGCTTTTAATTTTATTACTATGCCCAATTAATATTTTGTTAATACATTGCTATACAATAGTTAAGGATAATGTCATTAATAGTGTTTAACGCACAATTATCCCAATTAAAATCACATCAATGTCACCTTGGGTGGTATAGTGGATAGCAAATGCTCATTTGTTATCCTGAAATCAAGGATATGGTTTTGTTTGCCACATAAACCTTGCCTTGTATGTGTATGTCTTCTTCTTCTTGCGAATGCAGTATCACTTTGCTTTGTGTGTAACTTAGGCAGTGCATGCAGAGTAACCTGGTCTACTCTGCATGCAAGTTGCCCAGCTTTGTGCTGAGGTGCGCGGTGGCTAGATGACCGATGCGTTCGACCATTCCTGACGATTGCTTTCGAGCTAATGTCCGGTCGTGAAGAGAAATATAAATATGAATGAAAGTATGTGAGTATGCTAATGAAGCTATCGAAGTCAAAACCATATCCTACTCTTCTATTAAAGCACAAAGTAAGAAAATAAGAAAGACTCAAGTGGATGAAGTATAAATTAATATTGAAATTCGCATGTATGTGAATGGCCCCTAATTTTAACTGAATATTATTAATTGCGTGTCAGAGATATCTTTAAATGTCATTCGAAGCATGAAACGGAGGGGGGGGGGGTCGAAGTTTTAACAGAACGGCATCCGGACAGTCGGATGTCTGTCTGAAGATTTGATGATTTCATAAAATGTCATTTCAAAGATACACAGGTGAATTTTGGAATTTGAAAGGATAATCATAGGAAATAAAAGATTTTCTAGAGGTATCACACATTTCAACATTGAGTATGGCTACATTACTGAGACCATTTCGTTATTCATTTGAATTCATCATTCAACTCATATAGGACAAGGCAGAAGCAACTAGCTTAACAATAAGAGGTGTTTCTGTTACTGTAATTTACAGAAAAATTGCCTGTGTGAAATAAGATCATTGTGTTATTTCATTCTTCTAATGAAAAGCTCTTAAATTAGCCTTTTTCGCTTTACTAAGAGCCCAAGTAACGAAAAAGAAATCAGAAAATTCTAAAGCCACAGCTTTCCGTAGAATGTTTTCTAAACACGCGATTTTTAGATAGTTTTTTTTTCCTGTTCTGAAGACGATTTCTTAGAGAAAGCCGCATCGATATGCATATTAACAATAAGAATTCTGTAATCAATTAATAGTACATAAATATGGTTTAAAATACATATGCATTAAAAAATATTCAGAAATGTGTGAAAAGTTGGAAATCTTCCTTATGAGTAACTGATAGACAACGAGATTCTAAGAAACGTTAAGGCAGAATGAATATGTTAAATAAATTTTCATCAGACCTTTCTAAATCTTCGATGTATTTACCACAGTGAATTGTATTTCTTCTCAGTCAACCAATAGAACATACAAAAATTCATTTCAGCTCTCACGTAACAAGCAGTGACTATCAAATGCAGTGCTCAATAAAAACTGAAGAATTTCAATTAATACTGGAATTCGCATGTTTTCCCAAGTTTCGTAACAATTATCTTCGTCCTTTTGTCAGTGATCAGATTACAGTAAGTAATATTAAAAACGAATTATATTCACTAGATGCTAATTTTTTATGTGTGTTGCTTTTACTGTGACATAAAGCATGCATAAAATTATTTAGTAAGTAATATTAATAATGGAAATATATATTGTAGCAACCTGCAACATAAGCCGTAAGAAACGGGATAATAAACGAAACTTCAAAAGACGTCCCAGCAGACACATCTTTTTCTTTTTGTGCGTGTGTATTCCCCTTTTTATCAAATGTTCAGTTTTATCAAATGTTTCATTCTTCTAATGAAAAGCTCTTAAATTAGCCTTTTTCGCTTTACTAAGAGCTACCAGTTTTATTGGGATTGTTAGGGAAAGAATATTTTCATGATTTCGGAAAGCTGTTTAGTGACTCATTAATTCTGACAACAAGTATTCGTTCATGACCAACCATGGACAGAGAGAGTCAATATCATCTCTAGAGAATATTTCTCTAAATTCTCAGTATAGATTTGCACTTTTTTATAATTTCATTGATGGAGGATTTGAGGTGCATTGCATCAATTTCTTATGTTATGAACATATGTTATGCTTTTAAATTTGGAAATACTTGCATTTTATACCTGGATTACAACTGACAGCTTAAGATATAAATCTTTTGTTCACATTCTAGTCTCGTCTATCAAAAATTCTTCTTAGAAATTAAAGAAAGATTAAATAATTCTGGTATCTACCTTTACCGATATCTGAAAAAGGCTTCAAACATTTCTGAATAAACAACTGTTAGCATTAATCACTGCTGAGCAAATTTCACGTTGACAAGCACCGTCCTTTTAACGAATGCAATAAACCCCATTGAATTGTTCAGGTAATTAAAAAAATTATACCATAAGCCAAATAAATTTAGATTATAAGCAATACTGGAATATAAACTATATTAGGTGTAGCACATTGGCAAACTGTCCGTTGAATTGAATTCCCTCGTAAGGAGTATAAATTCAGGACTTTTCTTAAAATTGTATTATTATTTTAAAATTTTTTTTGGAAACGTGGTATGTGCTCTGTGATTCGCAGGTTTGTGGACTCCATTTTAAATGTTTCCTCGTCTTATTTTTGAATTACAATTGAATACTTTTCCTCCAAATCGGTAAGGATAGGAGCCAGCTTAGAAAGGCCTCCAAGAAGGCAACTTTTCTTAGGCAGATAGCTCTCTCGTGCTTTGCTGTATTTAAATAAACTAAACATTCCTCCAAATCAGACACTTACCCTAATTTTTTTGCTCTCAGTGATTAGTAAGTTGATGATAAACACTTCTGAACAGAATTCACAAATGAAAATTTAACAAAAAAATCTGATGTGGACATCACATGACTTCATTGCACGGCCTGTTAAATTATATACATTTTTGCTGCATTTCATTTCAACTTATTTCCTCGAATTTCAATAGAGATATATTTCTCATTCAGTTAATTCAGTTCTCATTTCGCGGCAAGGCGAAAATACATAAAAACTCAAAACATCTTCAGTAAGAATTGAAAATTATAGAAAAATATAAAACACCAAATATAATTAAAACAGTTGAATTTTTTTTTACAATTAAAATTAGAGTTTCTGCTCCCCCCCCCAAAAAAAAAAGAAGAAAAAAAATCAGCCATTCGGAAGGCAGATTTTTCGGTGCAGAAAATGAAAGTTTATTTTTGGTCCCACTCGGCAAAAAGACAACAAAGGTGCAGAAAGACTTACTTCACTATTCTCCTTAATATGCATTCAAATGTAAACAAATATGGCTTTTCTGTTAGGCTAATGCTCACTTAAACAGCTTTTAAATTGTTGATAATTCTAAAATTATTGCATGCACATTAACTAAAGGCATAAAAACCGTAACCGGAACAACAGAACAACAGAATTCAATCACTTTTAAAGCAAAAAATATACAATTTACCAACGTATTAGAATAAGAAAACTGAACTCTGACAGAGTGGGTATATAAATATATATTTGTTCGTTGAGGCCGATTTGAACCAAAAAGGGAAGTGCATTACTACATGTTATAAAAGACCTATACACAAAATTTCAACGTTTTGAGGCAAGCGAGGTACACACATACGTAGGTACGTACAGACGTCGCGAAAAAAAATCTCTTTTGAATTGATTTTAAATGTCAAATGCACTTGAGTAAAGTATAGCACATTACAGTTATTACATGAAATACAATAAAATATGTAATGTAGGAACATAAATATATTCCCTGTATTTACAGTATTTCACTGTTAACATTTATTTAAATAGATAACAAAATATTGCTCTGAATTTATGTAACGTATCAGACATCTTGTTTCCTATACATTTTGAGCATTTATCACACAATCAGTACAGAATTAAATTTCCGTTGTGGGAAGTTTTTATATGAATAAAAATAAATACCACTTTCATAATACGTGGTTTAGGAAACGTTGATTCCTATTATGATATATGAATACTTTTCGACAACGATGAAATATTTGAATTCTTTGATATCATAGAATAAAAATGAAAAAAAGAAATAAATTTTCATTCTTTAATACGCTCGGTTTAATATAGTTCGATGTACAATATAGCCTTTAGTAGCGCGAAATTTGTAATTAGCTGTCAGAACAAGTCACGGAAGAAAATATTTTCTTATATCATAGTTTCTGAGTTAAATTGCATGTCACAATGCAGAGCTTGGATTGACTTCCAAGAAAGGAACTGTAAAATTAAAACCTTAAACATTCAACAGGATTTGCAAACGCATTATTGTGGTCCTTATACAATGATAAATCATTTTGTCGTAGTGCAGGTTTCTAGCAGAAGTTTATTTGAAAAGTGAATGAAGGGTAAACTATAAAGCAAAACAAATGAAAATACCATCTACCTTTGAAAAATGCCACGTTGGTGAACTGCATAAAAGATTCTTTTTAAGTAAATTATATGTTTGAAAATAGTTTGAAGATTAGTATAGTATGGAGTGCTCATATGCGAACTGTGTAATATAATAATACTTAAAAAATAAAATCATTATATTGTGAGTGCTCAAAGTATATGCCGATACTCGTCTCTTTCATTAATGTCATAAATATCATTTATTCTTACAAAATGTACACAATTCTAAAATTTTTCATTTTTGAAGTAAAAATGTCAGGAATGTGCAAGATCTGTTTAAATATTTCGTATCGTGTGTAAGCCAGTTTTAATCTCCGACGGATAGAGGGTTAATCTTATAGTAAGGGAACACAAAATTTGAATGCTGATAATCTTCCGTTTATTTGCATAAGGGCAAAGCATGGGAGGGCTGTCTGCCTAAAGTTAGGAATACCTTCTTGGAGGACTTGGCAAATCGGCTTGTATTTACGCTATATATCCTTTTAACCATTATGTGTGATCCATTATAAGTGGCAGAAAAGTTTGATTGGAATACCTTGTAAAGAATAAAGGCATTTTCACCTAGTGATTTAGTGGTCAGCATAACAATCTGGTAAGTTGAAAACCCTGGTTCGCTTTCTGGCCATAGAAAGCGCAAGTTTCAAGAATTTTTCGTTCCAAAATGTCTACTATAAAACAATCATATGATAGCAATAGAAAGGGAAGAAATTAAATATCGTTTTCCTGATATGTTTCAAATTTATTAAAATCTAACTGGCTAACGTTTCCTAGGTAACTCGGTTATAAATTGCTTACGTTAAATAATCCAGTACTCTTCAGATTAATTTCATCTGATTTCATATCCCGAATGTGACGTTATCAAGAAAAGACGACGCTAAAAAATTCATCCTCTCGGTTTTGTAACAACCGCCGCCTACTCAGCTCACCCTTTCATGCCCTGGTTGCTTAAATGTTCTCCTGCTTACTCAACCGCCCATTTGCACAAATGGACTCTCATAGCTTTTTCCTGTTTTGATACCGATGAATGGTTATCGCTATGGAGATCTTATGAATGCTTTATACACCAAGTCATAAGTTCGGTCCAACGACCACTCTGTCATTAGTGGACCTCTGATATAAGGTTTGCGTAGGTATTATTATTTCTGACCTCTTAAATGCACCCACCTCCTTTTTTATGTATTTATGCACTGGTAAATATAAATCCTCTCAACAATAAAGTAGGATGTAGAAACTCCTAATCAGAGAGGACAGGAGAGACTTTCAATCGGATCTTTTAAATTCCAGCTTAACATAGGAAAAATAAGTTGGTATTTTTCTTGCAATGAGTTCGAACAAACTTGAAATGAGCAAGCTCATTAATAAATATAAAACGAATTTTTTATAACGCGATTGAACGTGTACATACATCTTTAGAATGAATATTTTTCAGTACGATTGGCGTTTCTAATAGTGATTTAATGTACTCTCTGATGGCTATGTTTGGATGGACAAGAGCTTTAATTTTTTTTTATCGTTTTGAACCTTCGAACTGATATTCATAGTTCATGGAAAAGTTACCTAAAAATATTGTGCATCATTACTGATATGTGTCATTTTTTGTATAAAGCTCATGAAAAAGAAAACAGAATATATTTTTCTGGTGGCAAGTGTAGAATTTTTTTTCTTTAACTTAAGTTTATTGTCAATACACATACATCGACGCACGAAGGAGACCTGAAATCAAAATTAAACTGCATATTTAAGAGGCCTCATATAAAAGTTTCATTCAGATAAACACTTAATCACGTGATAAGAAATACGAGTATATGTGAAAAGTAAATACATAAATAATTTGAAACTGAAAATTTCCCATTACAGCCCAACAAATAAGAAAAGAGTTTGCAGTTAAAAATATTTTAACAGTAATAATAATAATAAATAAATAAATAAAAGAAACCAGATATATTTAAAAAAATCATACAAATATTTTACTTTTCTTTTTAAATAAAAACAATATCTTCTCTTACATATCATCAAAAGTATACGTTCACTCGTAGAATAACTCTAAAATTCTATTCTAAACGAATTTCATTTAAAAAATGCCAGTGTTTGTTAGTGTACTTCTTTCTTTCTCAAAACACCATAAATAGAAAAATATCAAAATATTGGAAATGTATGTTATGGTTTAAATAAAATTCAAAAAGGAAATACATCAAGAAGATTGAAATCTGCAAACCGTACCAAAGTTTCATCATAACCATTTGATGTTATGCTGAATGCAGTTGACAGCATAAAGAAGATTTTGTTTAATCGATTAAATTTACGAGATGTATCTGCCTTAGCGTAATGTGTCAATATGTATACATGTTCCGGTTAACGAAAGCCGCTACGCGGACTAGCACCCTGCCTTCTCTACTAAATGAGGGGGTGGGGAGAAAAATCAAAATAACTTCAAAAGACAGAGATTAACAAACTCAACTTGCCGCACATGTGGAATCTCATTCTAGCAGTACGGATTTTAAAATGAATTCTCTCTTAAGTCCCCGACGCTGAACCGGCAACCCAGAAGTTCGTCACACCCGGCATACGGAAACCACAAAGAAGGCGAGGCAACTATTGACTTCGTATCATTGGCCACCACGCAAATCACTCGGATGGCAGAAGCCACTACTGTCCAGAACAGCAGAAGCTGCCTTTTTTAAAATAGAGAAGATAAATATATCTTATGCGTCGTCGACTGGTAACAACATGCTCTCGATTTTTTATCTTTGTCCCCCCCGAGAACTCTGTGAAGCTACTGACTAGGATCTGTACCTAGGCAGTATCGGACAGAGTGGTATAAAATCACTGAGCTTGGCGGTTCACCGTGACCTGTGGGTGTTCGCGGGTGAAACCGTCTCCGTTCATTAGGATGGCCCACAGGGTGAGGTGTATTAAGTCCGTGTCAGACCCGGTGACGTGAGTTTCACTTGTGGCTAACGTTAAACTGGTGGAACGCTGCACTTGTGTAGCATGTCCACTTTACGGAGTTAGGCCTCTTCTTCGGAGGAAGGTCTCCGCCTTTTCAGAGAAAGGAGTGTATTTTCGTGCCATTCTCGTGCGCTGTACGGTTTCCCTTAGTGGCTCGCCAACTCAGTGTCATTTAGCCCGCTCAGAACACAAGGTTCGAGCGCAAGTTTCCCATTTGGTGGCTCGTCACCTTAGTGACGCTATAGCGGTTGGATCCCTTTGATCCACCCTAATGCATTCATTGTTATTGACAGATATATTTATGGTCTTGGACACACAATCAAATAAAACTCCCCAGAGCCACCCATTTGGGAGCGTTAGGACGCATAGCTTCAGAAAGGATTACCGCTAGGTGTCTGCCTTAACCCGTACCCCGCTTGACCTGTTTTTTTAACTGGTTCGCTGGTTCTAAGGTATCTTCGAGTCCCCGCCCCTTCGGCTGCGCACTCGCGACGGTACGTAGAATTTCTTCTAGACTACACCATTAATCCCTAATAAACAAGTAATTTTACACAACGGGGGTGTAGTTCTAGCTTCCGCGTAGCACTGGCAGGTAGCATTTTCAACGGCCAGTCAGATTTCCAGGCGTGCATGCTCCCCGCCACGGTGGAACGCGTGAACCGGGAATGGTGACCTCAAGGGTTTAGGAGATAGCCGTGGTTGTAGAGAAACTTTTAAAGTCTGCCACTTCGGATTGGGAGCCGCTAGTGGTAGCGTATATTTCTGACCCTCTCGGGGGACTTCGACTGGTGACCAGTTCCTTGCCTAATATGGTGGTTTCTCAGTTGGGACCAGTCCGCGTAGTGCCTATGAAAGATCACTTGTACAAATATTATTATTATCTTTATTTGAAATGCTCATGATTATAATTCCAGGTAAAAGCAATTACACTTTTTTAAGTTGATTATAAATAACCAACATTGTAGAAAAAAAAATTCAGTAGTTCAGCTTCCAGCTGTTTGGTGAATTCGATAATCCGGCATTCATTTCATCAAATATCCTGCTGTAAGATGACACTACTGGAATTTCATTCGATAACTTTTCGAAAAAGCTGTGCAGTTGCTTCGTATCTTTTTGAAATAGTAGTCGTTTTCAGATAGTATTTTGTGAAAACCTTTGCGTTCATGTTGTACCCTTTCGTTTATTAGCCCAAAGGAGCGGTAGTTCAGAAGGGCTACTAGCCTGTGGAGTTTCACTAGAAATGGCGAATCGCTTTTTTAAATTGCTGCCACCAAACAGTATCGCCCTATATTATATCTAAAGAAAATAAGTAATGAAGAATTTTCATGAATGTATGTATGTTCTTTGGATTGTGAAAAAACAACGGTACCTAGAGCCATAAAATTTTGAATAACGCAATTCTTTGCCCAAACACCGTGTGACGAATTCAAAAGGCAACAGGTAGCGTAAATAAATTTATTTGGGTTCTTTCTAGGCTATATGCAAAATAAATAAATAAATAAATAAAAATAAATAAATAAATAAAAATAAATAATTAATAAATAAATAAAAATAAATTTATTTAGTATTGTTCTCACAGTAGGGTGAGGGGAAAAGAAATCTAACTAGTTCCAGAGGGTGTGAATAAAGTTCCTGTTTAGAACTCAGCCAAGATGAAAGTTCTTGTTTGGAAATAGTTCAAGCTGATGGTTGGTTCAAGATATTAATCGACTCCCTAAGCCGGTGGTTACCGGACTGAGCTGTGTCTGAGCAGGATGCTCTTCGTAAGGTAACTGCAAAACCAGCTACCTCGCTGTAAATCTCTTCGAAGACATATTAATATCGCTCTACACAGAGCGAAGCAAAAATTTGCTCTTGGCCGAGCTGGAAAAACCGAGGGAAGGTTTCTCTCTCTCCTTACTGCAACTAATTCTCATTCGCTCTTCTCTCTGAAACTGCGTTCCATGATTTTGTTCAAGTTGTCTTGGGCGTGTTGGTTCCTCATTTGTCAGTAATTTTTAGAAGCGCCTCTTGATTGGCGAGAGCGTTTTGATTAACAACTGGATGGGATGAAGACAGCCTGGGAAAAAGTCCGTGAGAACCTTTCGGTTCCAACTGGGGACTCAAACCGGGTGGTCTGAGACACTGAACCTATAAACTCATGAAAGGGAACGGAACAATGTCTCACTTCGAACAACTATAAGAGGAACAAAAAGCTGAGATTGTTTTGTGACTGATGGTCACTTCCTCTTTCCGAGAATTCGCTAAAATACTCTGTCCGTGGAAACTTTCGTGGTGGTCATTCTTTTTCTGAGAACTTCGTGAGGGTCGATAAAATAGCTTAAGACGTTACAACGGGCACCTGAAAGCCCGAATTTTGAATTTCGAATTTGGTTTATTATTTGTTTCACATTTTGTAAACTTTTAACGAATTTTTTATTAACAAACTCAATGATTTCAAAGCGAGCAATGGCAACACTGTATAGAAAAATCACTTTTATCTCCAGCACGCGAGACTATCTATAGGAAATTCGAAAGATATACTCTTTTTAGTATTTTGTGATACTGCTGCTGAATCAAATTTTGTGTGGTTTACGTGCGAAGAACATGGTAAAGGTAACACAGAAATCGTTAATAAAACACCCCTTTGGGCGTAATATAAAGTCTGAAAGCAAAGAACTAAGACATAATTTTCACGATTGCTGTTACTTATTACTATATAAACAATACCACGTTACCAATTATCTTGCCGAAGACTGTGGCCGAGTGCCATGGAGAATATAGGAGAATTTATCGGAGAATATAGGCAACTTGGTGTTCAGACAGTATTAGCTGTTGAAAGCATTCCTTCGAGTAATCCATTAATCACTCGTTTAGAAAACGAAATTATTAAATGGATTGAAACTGCTAAAAATGAGCTATCTATGGAAGAGTGTTGATCGCAAATGCCGAACTCCTAGCTATTAGGGTATAATCTCTACAATGAAAGAGTTAATTGACGTCGTAATTCAAAGTATAGTGAATTCACACGCGGCTGATGAATGCAGAGTGACGAGGAAAAGGATTCAATGAAGTTCATTTGGCGTGAGGCTGGTGAAGCGTTAAATATATTTGAGAAGTAACAAAATAAGAAAAACAATCAACAAAATGACTTAAACAGCAGAATCTATGTAGCAATTAGACATTCTAATTTTATTGGGAGCGAATTAAATATCATTAAAACCTAATTAAATGTCATTAAAGTATGAATAAAATTATGTGCTAATTAAATATGTTTGAAGAATTATTTGTCATGTGCAATTTGTTTCATTTCTCAAGGTCACGGGAAAAAATAATTTTCAGGCATTATGCGATTTTAGTTCAATTTTTAGTCCAACACGCAATTCCCGAACGTACGGGAGTATCACACTTTGGCTGAATGTAACCCATATAAGTATTACGAAATAATGATAATGATAAATGACATCGAAATTCTTTTCATTAATAACGGTATTGAAACGTCAGGCTAACCGAAGTAAATTATGCTAACTTAGTTTATCTTAAGCTATTATAATTAGTAAAATTTAATCACTGCAAGTAAAATCTAAATTATTAATATAACACTAAACACAAAAAATTATATAAAATTCATTTTTATTATATCCTATACTTATTCAGCTGCTCTCTTTGTTTAAAGATTCATATTTATCTACAGCAAATACCGGGTAATCCAAAAGTAACAGAAAAAGTTATAATTCAAAAATTCCGAAAGTTAAGAAAATAACGCGATACGGTTTTTACAGAAATTTACAGGTAAAGTATACAGATACAGGTAAAGCATGGGGAACGCCAGGAATGTACTACAGGCCAACTGGTAATGCTTTCCCGCACTAACTAACCCTTAAAGAAACTGAAAGTTTTATAAGAATTCACAAAGAAAAGATTGAGTTCCGTCGATGAAATAAGCATTTGAAGCTTTGCAAAAGATGTAGAGTTTATCTATTTTGCTATATCGTGCAGTCCTACTTTGAACTCCACATCCTGTATTTATTAAAATTAATGACTAATTAACTGATGTAACAGATAAGCATATTGATATAAATATAATAAGTACTGGGTACACAATGATCTAAAGAATAATAGCAAATTAGTATAAGTATCTATGGGGTCAAATCCTTTGAGAATCAAAAGCAGAGTGAGAATTTAGGGATTTCGGATTTCCTTTGAAATCAGATAATCGAAATTTTTCGCGACTATAGTATTTCTTTTCTTCGTACAAAGAGGTGAAAAATGAAGCGTTTGTGGGGCTTACTGTAGCAGCAACTTCGCTCTAGATCTCTCGCAAGATTTTCTGCCCCAAACCAGTTTTATTCAAAATGTTGAATATCTGAGAAAACAATGAAAATAGATTAAGGTGAATTTAAATTTTGTTTTTATGCTTTGATTGGTGACAAAATCACTAGATTTTCAATTACATTCTCGTAATAACAAGCTTTACTTTCGTGACAGAAAGGCGGAAACTTAATCAGGGTATTATAATGAAGGGAAGCAGTAATTATTTTTATTAGTCATTAAGAAGATTCATAACTCTATACTCCATCAAGCAACTATACAAAAAATACTATTGCTGCTTGTCATATAATCATGACAAAAGGTTTATTGTACTTACATTTCTATAGTACTGACAGTAGTTTTATTCTTAAAATGCTGTAAAGAATACTTCTTAGCTGAAATCAAGATGATTATATGTTACTCTAGTAATGAAATATTTTTAACTAGATTTTATCGCTGACATAAAATATTTTTCTCTTTGTTGCAAAATAGAATTTTACTGTTGTAACTTTTAAAGAAATCTTTGGAAATAAGAACAATTCTTATGCAAATTCTAATATAATGATCTGATGTAAAAGCACGAATGTTCCTTTTATAATTTTGATTTTATGTGAACTCTAAAATTAGTGCGGTACGTACGGAAAATCCCGTCAACCACAAGAGACGACGCCAATTGCGCCAACACTCCCCCCCCCCAAATACTAAATACAAGAAAAAAACGTTCTCTATTTTTCTTTCAAATTTATTATATTATCATTTATTTATATTTAATTTTACATTAAAAATTTCCATTTTTTATTAAAGAGATATACTGTAAAAGCAATTATTTTCTCTAGGTTTTAATTTTCGCGAGAAAATATGTCTCGCAAAATACTTTTTTCGCCTCAAATAATAATAAATAATCAGTACTCTTCTGTAGTAGGCAGGTTCCAAATTTTTATAATTTTTTTTTCCTCCGAAAATGCGTGATAGAGGGGAAAACAGTAGTACGTGTAAGTAACACGTGTAATCACGGTAACACGTGTAATGAAGGTTACATCAAACCCAGCGAGGTTTGAAGAAGACTTTTCCATTTTTGGCGAAAAATCCCGTAGTTTGGCGTCTTTTCTTTAATAGGCAAAAATGATCGACGGGAATTTCCGTAAGTACTGTTAGTGCAGGGAATATTTTATGACAGACTCACTCATAAGAATACTGATATTGAAATAATTTCTGTTATTGTAAAGCATTCTAACATCATACTGATAACATTAGTTTTCCTTTAAAATTCGGTTGTTCACTTTTTTAAGATTTTAAGTAAGCCTGGCAACTTTTATTAAGCTTGTTAAGCTTTTTGAGTACTGTTGCAGTCTTATATTATACACTTAGATGTAATGGAAACAGTTCCAATGAACTAATATTTCTGCAGTTCAGTACTAAGCTCCATATTAAAAAAATTATTCTTGTTGAAGTAGTAAGACCGCCCAGCCATTACAGTGGTTAGTGACTCTGATAGCCGTCGCGATGGGCAATGGTTCGAATCCCGGAGAAGCCATGGTTATAACTGTCCGTCCCTTCAGCAAGGCTAATGGCTATTAAAGAAAGCGTCCAGCTATTAAAAATAATAAAAAAAAATAACTGCACAGTTTGCAGTGGATATTTTATATAATTTAGGTACTTCCGATACTCACTGTTTTAGTAATTAGAGACAAAACTTGAATTAAATAACAATAAATGCACCAAAAAAGAAGCACTATTCAAGTACAATATATATGTATAAATTTTACAATATATTTAGTTACATTAATAAAACACAAATTTCATCCAAATCATTGCGCCACCACTCATGAACATGTGTTATTAAAATAAACATATAATTAAAAATAATGTTTGTAAAACACATAATATAAACTATTGTTTTACTATTTGAAGCTTTCGAACAAGTGCTGGTGCAACATGAAACGCGTTATTATAACTTGCAGTATCTTGGTGTATGAAAAAAAATCAGAATTTTTGCCCAACATTGCAGAGGTGCCAGCATTGCAAATTGAGTCTGTCACATTCATGGGAAAATGAAGTTTTAATATGACTGAAATCAACAATTTCTTTTGTCATCAATTTCAGCGGCTCATAAAATAAAAGCTCTTTCAACATTTCTTTTTCCTTAATGTATCATACAAATACTAACTGAAATTATCAACATTAGTTGATTCCTTCAGTTTGAATAATTTCTTTTTAAAGACTGGCTTTAAAATCTTTTGCTAACTTGCCATTAAATATCAGCACAAGATCTTAAAAATAAGCAATCGAATCACATCGTACGGTATAGAATTTGCTGAATTTTCTTTGGTGCTTCAGAACTCAATTTTTGTAGTTTCAGGTACACAGGGCTTTACTAATTCCTCAGTTATTTCCATGCCCTTTTCTTTTCTTTACATATAGATGGGCCATTTGATAAGAAGCCTTTAACAAGGGCTTCTGAATTGACGCAACATCAAACTGTGTTACAGTTTGGTAACAAATCGGACCTTCCGAGACTTCAAAATGTTAAGACTAAGTCTTGCAGATTTACCATCATGTTGCTTGTAGAAATGGCCAAGCAACATTTACGGTTTTCGATTGGAATCTGAACCCTTTCATCAATTGCTCAAAAGGCTCTTTCAAATTCCAATATTGTTTATCAGCAGGAATTATCGATAGAGATGGCCCAGATGGAATATCGAAACACATTATTAGATATTTGATGAATACGCATCTAGACTAACATGGGAACGTTATGTATCTTTTGCATATTTAAAACGCGAAGGAGTAGGTAATATAAGTTTATAAAATATTTAATGTTTTTAATGAGATACATCATGAATTAAATGCATTTTTATTAAAGTCAATCAGTTTAAAAATTAAGAAGGTAACATTTTTTAAGATGTGCATCTATTTCTTTTAAATAGTATACTTCGTTAATTAATAACAGGTAGATTAAATATGAAAGAATAATATTTTACGTTTTACCGAAAGGCAATAGACTCAAATGAAACGAGAAAGTGTGCACTACATTAGACCACCCAAAATGGCATTTTGAGACTATTAGACCTTTTGGGCTAATAAAGGTTAAATGTTGCTTGATTATAGCAGCTTGGGAGATAAAGCACAAAGGAATTCAAGTACTTAAATTTATGCAAATAAATAAGGAAAAATAATGCAAGGCATACGATATATAAGCTGGTGTCTAGAATTTCGCAGCACATGTTATTCAAATGACATATGCTTTGAAAACAACTATCAGAAACAACATAAACATTTCTAAGAAAACTTGACTTGTGTCACTGGTTTTCGTCTTTGGAAGAGAAAAGAGGAAAGTGTAAAAGCATTAACTCCGCCCTGAAAAGGACAGAAAAGCAGACAGTGTGATTTGCTATTTCTGCCGATTTCACACAATTTAGAGTGACACATTTCGTATCTCCATTTTTGTAAATATTTTAATTACCTCTTTTTTTAATTTGTTTGTTTCTTCTTACTCTTATATTCCCGTATCGACTGGCGGAAATTCAAGAAAGTCTTCCAGACGCTAAATGCTCGAGGGTTATATCCTACTTTCATTATAAACTTTGCGGCAAACTTCAAGTATTTTCTCAAGTGATGTTGGGTGGTAGTTTCCATAAAAAAAAGTAGAGACCTCCCTCTATCACCTCTGGAAATGTTTTCTCCCACAGCCAGCTTTATGTCCATCCTAGGTTAGGAAGCAATGATTTAGAGAGATGCTTTAATAGAGACTGGACAGTCTCCTTTCTATCTGCGAATGAGTAAAGTCCTGCATTCATACACAGCCAACCTGTTCAGGATGTTGGAATCGAATACGAGGTGATGTATCAGCCAGTGATCAGAACCGTCGATAGCTGGTACCCCGAACTTGCAATAAAATATTTATTCATGGTTATGTAAATAAACGTTATTCAGAGTCATTTACTAGCAGCAATATTTAGAATTCAGTTTAACCGACAGGTATGCAATGAAGAAGTTTAGATCTGTTTCTGGATCTTGATAGGAAAACAAAATGTCGATCTCTAAAGTGATTCAGAAAATCTTTATTGGGTTTATTTATTTTAATGCATATATTTCACTAGCTTCTTGACTATGAATCTAAAATAGATGACACAGGCTCTTTTCCTTTCGATGACTTTTGCGATTTTGATGTCACTAATGCAAAAGTCTCAAACAGAATCATTTTGGTGATTGGCCGTTTTTTCATACGGTAAAGATTTAAATTTAACAAATTCTGGCACATTACTTTTGTCATCATATAAAGGAACAGCAAAACCTTTTGAGGCTTGTCCGTTATGCAAAACTAATATGCCTAGTTTTAGGTTAAAAAAGAATAAGAGTTTCATAATCCGTAATCCCTTTTCAGTATGAATTCTTACCACGTAACCTAAATCAGAACACCACACTTGCATAAGACCAAATATTAATATTTAGCGTTTTCAAGAATTATTTCATTTTAAACAGAGCAGCTAGTATCGGTTTCTTTAATATGTGGTCAATAATATTTTGATTGTTTTGTTCCCACACGCGGCAAAATGGTCTTGCAATGTATACAGATCCTTAAAGACAAGAAGCTGCTATATAATTGGATGATAATTATTATTTACTAAAATAACTCAATAAATGGTCTTGCGTACTGCTCTTTCTAGCACTTTCCCTAGGAGCTACTAGGTGCCATGCTGGTAGGTAGGTGGTCAAGAATTTGAAAGAGGCTCGGCCACTCCCAGTGTTAATCCAGATCATCTCTTTTTCTTGAGGAAATCATGACAAGGGGGAGTTATTAATGGATAGTATAGGTGTTCTATAATTATAGCTTAAACTTTGGACTTACTTGCTGTACTGCCTGATCTTTTATCATCTTGCTCATCAAAAGACGGAACGCAATTTATTACTTCTTATCAATAACTATATTTAGCACTGAAATTCTTGGAATTTTCTTCAGAGGCTATGAAGTTACTAAACTTGCTCTGTTTTGTTTGAAACTGGATTCAAATTCTAGTTTTCCTCTTAGATTGCTATGTTTTGATTTTTTTTTTCAAATTCTTTAAAGTTTTATGATTATAATATTAGATTTTAATTCCCGTTTGTAGCTAAATTTCTATCTTGTGTCTTCATTTTTCTAGAGATGCAGCCAAATGTGGTTAATGTCTCTGGTAATCATTGTTAATTATTTTACTTTTCCACGGTTTTCAGAATATGGTTGTATCTAAGTATATTACCATTATAAAACTTATAACTATAACAGCAAAGTTTTATTAGAATTCAATACGTGGTTTTCGAAATTCCGGTACTGCATGTTAGCAAATAAATGCAGTTTCAGTTACCTAATAAGAAAGGAAATAAATTTTTGTATTATATTGTTTTTATTGCATGAAATTTCTATTGGATCAATGAGCAATTCTTAAAAAATTGATTAATACTCAAAATTATAATAATTCGAAAAAGTAACATAACTCCCAATAGGTGCCAAATTTAATAAAAATATGTTATTTGTTAACCTGGTTAGGGTTTTAGCAACTGTAATCCAAATTTCAAATAGAAGAATATGAGATCGTTATTTATGATAAGCATTTTTAAAGTATCTGTGTTTTAAACATCCAATTTTAATGCATTTATTTGAATATAATTGCATATTTTAAGTATTTTCGTTCCTTTTCAGTTCTATATTATCATTATAGGCTAGTTTATTATAGTTTAGAATGTCATTAGGGTTCATATGTTTTGGGTACCAATAAAAATGCCTTTTGAAGCTGAATAAAATTGTCATTGCATTGAAATCTGTCTAATTTCTTCTGCTTTTATTTTTTAATAAAGAATTTCTCTTACAAATGTGTGGTATTGTCTTTATCTCTTGCGTCAGTTATTTGAATATGTCAAAGTCATGAGGGCTATCGGCCTAAGAAGATGAATGCCTCCGTAGAGGACTTTCTGAGGGGATTCTGTAATGCATTAACATTACGGAAGCTGAAACCACAAAAACCAACTGTGCACACAACTCGTTCGCCTGGGAAATGTCTGACGAGTGCTGTATTTTACGTTTTATTAATCAATAAATCTTTATTAAGTTTTAAAAATGAATATTTAAAAGACGGCTGGTCTACTTCCTTCATCTATCACGGATGATCATACGTTACACCATATTCAACTGTCTTAAGCACTAGACCTATGGTGGGTCCTATCGTTTGCTTCCCAGTTTTGTGATTTTATAATGAAAATATTCGAAGATATTCTTAATGTTCGTTATTTATCCTTAACTGGGCGTTCATGGCATATTGTTTTCTACTTTAAATATCAGTGACTCTAAATATCCGTGCCGTGGTACTTTAAACACCAGTAGCGATATTTCTTGTTAAAATCGACATCAAGCTATCATTTGTATTCTTTAC
The DNA here is from genome assembly GCF_044657685.1 of Stegodyphus dumicola. Taxonomy (NCBI): domain Eukaryota; kingdom Metazoa; phylum Arthropoda; class Arachnida; order Araneae; family Eresidae; genus Stegodyphus; species Stegodyphus dumicola. The sequence continues at coordinate 190,136,292 of NC_140772.1, read as the reverse complement.
TGACCTTGTAGAGTCATTAAGATTTTTGAAGCAGGAGACATGAAAAATGAGCAGTGCCCTCGCTGGAATTCGAATCCTGGAACTCTCGAATACGCGAGAGAATCCAATTACACCACGAAGACATATGGAAAGGAGGAAGAGAATACCTTATAATACTCCCCCTTTTGAAGAGCGATTGGAGATTAAGGGACCCAGTCGCCATGTCCTGGTGGTGACGAATTATCGTCTACAACCCTTTTAGTTCAGGTGCCACGTGTAGAGTCATTGGGATTTTTCAAGCAGGCGATCTGAAAAATAAGCAATGCTCTCGCCAGGACTCGAATCTTCAACTTAACGAATACGCCCCGAGTATTTTTCAAACTACACCATAAACGCATGCGGAAAGGAGGGAGAACATACCTTGTAACCTGTTTCAAAGGACAGTGGTTCTGTTGTTCGTGCCCTAAAGTTATAAAACGTTTCTAATTGATCTGCGTTGTTTTAGAATTGATTTCAATGGGATTTTGTAACTAATGTTATAAGGTATTTTCTTCCTTCTTTCCGCATGCCTTTGTGGTGTAACTCGGGGTGTGTTCGAGTCCTTGTTCGGGCGCCGCTGTAGATTCATTTAGAATTTTTTTCGATGTCAGGGAGAAAATACCTCATAAAATCTTTCTCTCATTCTAGTTACTTTATGTTACAGAAATACAAAAAAAAAAAAAAGAAAAGAAAAAAAAAAAGAAAAAAGAAAAAGTTAAAAAAAAAAAAATTGCGTCATCGAAATTTAATATGAAGCAGTCTAAGTTTTCAGAATTTAATATGAAGCCTTTGAAAATCAACTTACCTCTAAATTTCTTCAAAACAGGCAACTACAGCTTTCATCTGATAGTACTAACCTGACAATCAGATAATTGAATTTAGGTAAAACTACAAACTTTTTACCTAACATTTGTACTAACTCTCACATAGTATATTCTCATTCGTGTACTTATTATTTATCAATTACATTTGTCTGTTTTTATGTTAATTTACTATAATAATTTTGTCATTTTACGCAACACAATTTGCTAAAAAATTTCCCAGTTAAAATATCTTCTCATTAAAAACATTTAATTTTTAATGGTCCTGTTTGAAAGCTTTCTTAATTTAATATGTAACTAAGTAGTCTCTCCCCAAAATATAAAGATTTCGATTATATGAGGACATTATTAAGAAATCTGCTCATTTTAAAAGCCTTCTGCAAAATTTCTCATGAATAGCGATATGTGAATAACTATGGAAATTGTTTCCCATGATGTCACATATGAAACAGTTTTTCAACATTCTCTAAAGGATATCTGCTAACAAAGTTGTAATCGGTGGAGTATTGTCAAGTAAGTACGATAAATATAAGCTATAGTAAAATTTGCTGTGGACTCTAAAGATACTCTTTCTCTGCCTTTCTGAGGCGAAAATTAGAGGGCTTCACGTTGCAACATTGAAATCACTTATTCGTGATTTATCGTTGCCAGTGGCGACAATAAATCAAAACGAAATGTACAGAGTGGAAGCTCACTTGAACAAATTTATGATGTAATTGTATCTTCCGAGAAAGTTCCGAGTCTTAGCGAGTCCAAATATCTCTCCTTGAGATAGTTTTTTTTTTAAATAGGAAAAAGACCCTTTTTGTACATTCTTAGATGCCCGCTTCTTATTCTGATTTTTTTCGCCTACCCTTTCAAGTTATGATCTTCGCGAGTGAAATAACTAAGGCCGTTTTTTTTCACCGACTTGAATTTGATAGATTTATGACTCTGCTGTAAACAGTAAAGTTACAGTATTCAAGATTTTAACATGAGCTAAATATACGGCATTTGCGGACTTTAAACTGGCGCTACTTGAAATCGTAACAAATAACGTGTTTTCATGTAAAATTGTTGCCCGCCTAACAGGGAAACAAATCAAATTTACATCAAAATATTATAGTTAAACGAAATATTATAGTCAAACTATTATAAAAATATTATGGTTAAAGGAAATATTATAGTTAACCTATTTTAAAAATATTACAATTAGATGAAAGCAGGAAAGGACTTCAGAAGGAATGATACGATGGAGAAAATCTATCACTCTTCAAAGCCAAGCAGTTGTTAAAAGCAGTGAATATGTAGATGTTTTAGCTGAACCTTAAAATGGAAATTCCATTAAAATGCAACCCTTGCATTCGAAAGTTCACTTTCGCAGAAAAATACAAGCAGCAGAAAATTTAAGAAATGTTTATTTTTGAAAATTATTTTATATAAAATATATTTATCATGTGATTTCACGTATTTATTACAAAGCTTAAAAGTGAACCCTTGATAGAAGTATGACTAAACTTAGCATTTATGAGATGTGTCTTTTTTGTAACGTATGTTTGAAATTATATCCCTCCAGTTCAATACGTTTTCTACACATTTTACTATATTCGTAGCGGATTAATGGAGCTCTACGTTATTTGCATTATCGATAACAGCAGTGACTATTCAGACTTCCTTTTGAAATTAACTGGAAAACTTTACAAGCTAAAAACATAAGTTTGTCTTGAAATAATATTTCTCTAAAAAATGCGTTCTTTATTAATGATCCTCATGGTTAATTCCAACTGTTAAAACAACAATGAAAGACTCGACACAAATTGGAACCATATTCGATATATGAAACACAAAATGTCATCCTCAAATGACACATCAAACCCATTTCTGCTCCCAAGGAATTCATTCCTTCCTCAACAGAACGGCTTATCAATCGCTTACACACAATACGGTAGCATAAAAATCGGAAACTCAATGCAAATAAACAAAATTATGTTCTCTTAAATAAATGATCCTATATTATTGGCATTAGTTTTTTTATACACTAGATACAGCATATAATATGGAAAAGCTTGACTCTCTTTCATATTACTGTAATTCCATACATCTTGTCTAATTGAAAGTAAAGTTTAAAATTAGGCAAAAAAATAGGATTATTCAAAATCTATGCCAGTCTGCGTTTTTTTTAAATAGCTTAATTTTAAATTTATAGCTAATGTTCGAGTATTAATATCATACACATGAAATCAAAACGAAAACCTCCGAGTTTGTGAATTAGCGTTGCTCAAGGTTGTTGCCAACGGCAGGCTATCTTACGAGCTCCTTGCGACGAGGAATTTCACGAACTTGCGCTGATGTTACTCTCAGACAATTGAGCATAAGTAAAAACTAAAATTCTGTCGGGCAAACAACAGCTTTCTCTATATTTATTACTGAATCAATGGACGAAAGTGCCAAGTGTTGCCGGAAAGCAGTTCCTGGATCAGCTTGTTATATAATTATGAATTAATTTCTGTCCATCGATTGATTATTTGAAGATTTTGATTTGTTATTCCCCCCTTTTTTTTCAGAAATCAGCTTTCCACAAATAACCATCCAATTTGGCTAATTTTTCATGGTTTTTCGAATTATTTGTGAAAAATCGATGTCGCCCACACTTAAATTCTGCTTTAAAAGTTCTATATCGTTGTAAAGAGTAAACGAATACTGTGCCATTAGATGATTTTAGTCATGGCTGAAATCGGAAACCCAATAACGGCGACAAGAACCTAAGACGGGTGACGTGATTTCAAAATTGAAATTGTACAGAAATACCAATATTTATTTTTTGTAAAAATAAGCTATAAATTTCTTGTTTGACATGTATTATCACTGAATAGCGGGAAGGCAATAACGGAAAGAGTAGTGTAATATTGGTAAGGTGTATCCAAGATGGGTATCGTGAGTGCACCGTTCTAATACAAACGCCATAAGTCTGGCCCCGTGGGGTGGTTTTCCGAAATCTTATGTAGACAGTTACCTTCTTCTTGTTTTAAAAATTTCATCAAGATCGTATTAAAATAGTAGATATGTGTAAATGGAACGCACACAAACAAGCAAACAAACACTCTTCATTATATATCCTATACATGATTTTAATTAATCAAGTGTATTTTCACGGGTTCAGCTAGTAATTAATAATAACTGAAATGAATCCGCATTTATTGATTTTAAGTCGCTTAGTTTTTTAATTAATAACAGAATAGATTAAAAAAAACTAAACATCGTACCTTTTGCTGAACGATAACACAATTAAAAATACTTTAATCTGAGCAGAGGTAACACATTCTTCGCTGAGTTCGTTAAGGAGTTAGAATAAATACAGTAAGCCTTCTCCCTATGTCTTGTGCAACGAAAATGAAGCATGACACGTCGCAGTATGACGCAACAACTCATCATGGCCGCTGCCATAGGCGAACTTCTCTAGTTGGTTCAAGGATTGCAAATAACTGTTTCAGATTTAATAAAATCTAAGTACATGAAAATGTGTAAATGGTAACTATAAGACATATGTATACATGGTAAAACCTGGAAAACCGGTGAAAATTTCAATGGTATTTTATGCAAATTATGCCTAAATACACTTTTCTGAGCTTGTGAACATTAGTATTTGTTCTCAAAGTCAGTGTAATTTTATTTAACAATGTGTTACGAAGTACGCTGTCCGTACGGATCCGTACTATCCGCACTCTGCCTGGCGGCCATAATCAGTCGTGACGTCACTTTATTGACATTTCCTTGACCTTCACCAACATGATGTCATGCTGTTGCATCTATTCCAACCTCTTGGTTTGTTTATTAAATTTGAAAGACAAATAAATTGCGTTTTTCTTAATGGCAAACACATTTCTTTTATATTGTAGAGTTTTATAATTAAATTTGAAATATAAATATCTTCTACTTTGTAGAGTGAGAACGTAAAAATTTTTAACTCGCTGAGTTTTTAATCAAAAGTTCGTTAAATTAGCGTAAAATATGTTTATATAAAGAGTGTGTAACCCGTTATGTTTTTACTTACTTAGATTTGTATGAAAGACAAAAGACGGACACTTCTTTATTTATACAAATAATGTATCAATACATATTATTTTATTTAAGAAGAGAAGCGAAATATTTGCATTATTTTTAAAAGTCTTTAATTTTTTTTATATTTATTTATCGAGTTTGTAATGAAAAACGTTTTCGAGTTTTTAGACCGTAATAAATTTTGAAATTTTCCAATAGTATTTTTCATAGTATAATCTCATAAAAATATCCCTGCCTTTGTATCGACTGGAACTAGCAAAATTTATAGCGCTTGCCTGCTTGCACAATTTAGGTTAGGTGGTTAGGAGAGCCTGACTGCGATACCGAAGTGCCTGGGTTTGAATCTGTAAAGTGCATCGAATGCAAAACTGTCTGTACCTTTATTAAAGGTAACGATGGCCGCCTATTAGGTGCCTCCACACGTAAGTGCCCGCCAATGGGGGAGGAAAAAAAAGAACTTGAAATGAAGCATTAATAAAAAATTCGTCTCATCTTAATTTTTTTTTTTTTTTTATTTTTTTTTTTTTTTTTTTATTTTTTAAGGATACCTTTGTAAATAGACTCGGAAAATACTTTTGGGATGGAACTAAAAAGGATGTTGACCTGAAATCATGCTATATATTGAGGTCATAGCAGTTCTCATCCTGCTTCAACTACGATGTCTTCCTTAGAGTTGAAGGCAGACAAAATTACCGTTGCCCAACGTAATACACGTTAGAAATATACTATAAATTTCTAGACAACATGTCTATCGGAGAATACTTTTACTTCTCTATTTTATGATAGCAGTCATAACATTAAATTCGGAAATTTAAATACTCAGTTCTTGGCATGGATACAGTTCAATGTTTCAAAAATACCGCTAAAAACTCTTATGTCCTCTACATTTTGACCGGCGTAATAAATATTTTTGGTTATATCATAGATGTATTCTATTCAATAAAGTGCTCGTAAATTTGGGTATTACTGTAGAAAGCAACCGCATTTACTGTACAGTTTTCGTATTTCAGTTGCTTTGATTAAACACACAACTTCCTGCACGATTCACGGTAACAATTTATACCATACATTAGTAATAAATTACATTTAGTTTGGAATTTAATGACCAAACATAAAAGAAAGGCTGTTTTTTAACTATACTCTATTTGATTTGTTTTCTTTAAGTGAATCCAACCAAACGATTTTTCCAATGGCAACATGACATCTGTTTCGCGTGTTCGACGATTGCCATCACAACGAATCGTAGAAAATTATTACGCATTTTTGCGTCAAATTACTTTCTCTGCAGCAATAAATGCGATTAAACCCAAACTACCCGGTGAAATTTTATCGCTTTTCCCGTTTAGGGCATTTATTTTTATGTTTCTGGGTGGGTTTTATCGGACTCAGTTTCAACTTAAGATACTATAACCGTAACGGAAGAGTAGTTTTCTTTTTTTAAATGATCGCACGATTTAGTTACTGAAATGTCTGTCCAAAGGTCGGAAAAGTAATTTAAATTCCTAAAGAAGAATTCCGATATTCTTTCATCCTATATATATGCTAATTATTTTTCGCGCGTTAAGAGAACTAGGTATCGATTAGGGTACTCTTTAATGAATGGATTTTAAATAAAGCAAAGTAATTTCTGAAAATGGTTAAAATAAACTATCAGAGAACTTAAAACTATTCCATTTCGATTTAGTTGCGAGAAATCAGTCAGGAAATAAATACAAGTGCAAAAAAGAGACATCTTGCATGATGATTAATTTACTTTAATACTTAGTACCATCTGATACAAAAATTATCCCACGAAATTATTAAATCATTAGCTAGAAGTGAGTCACATTCTACATCCAACGTTAAATTTCTAGAACTCAAAATTTGTCACTAAAACGTGTTCGAAATTAAAAAAACGTAGAACAAAAATTATTGTTGCGCCGCAAAATTTTTTCTGCGTTTGAGGAGGAAAGTTTATCAATGTTTCATTTTCAGTTTAAAGTGAATTTAGCATTTTTCTCTAATTTTGAAATTAAACATTGAGAGAACTTAAACATTGATTAAAGTATTTTTTACTTATATGAAATCGAATGTAGTCTATTCACCTATCCCGAAAAACTTATGTAAAATAGTAAAACAGTTCAGTTAAAAATAATAAATATATTCAGTTTTCATGCTACAAAATGCCAAACATTTTCATGAATGGATTAATGTACGCACGACAACAAATTTATGAATCTGCAAAATCATTGTTTGATAAATTCACTTTTAAATGTTTAAGTATGCTCTTGGTTTTTGAGAAAACTCGAGGTACGAGTTTTAAATTATATTCAGAGACCGATTTATGGAACTGTGAAAGTGGCAACTGTGTGGAACTCCAGAGCGTTGTTAATTACTAAATAAAATGCAAACATACTTTTATCCTAAGAGAAAAGACCCCCAAAACAAAAGAAGCGAGCCTCCCAAGGCTGTTTCTTACACAATATTCCTTATACAGTCATCTCAGGACCTCGTTTAAATGATGTCTGTGAGAAATGAGTAATACTTACATACATTTTAAATTCTGAATTCCTTCCACGAGAATATATTCATGAATACAAAAGAGCGCTTATGCCTCACACTCGTGTTCAGAAAATAAACAACAGACTCTGAAAGAAAAGGTATGATTGTAAAAAAGTGAATTAAAACATACAACTTACATATGAGGAAGAGGATGCATTGCTGAATGCAAATAGGCAATCAAAATTAGCATAAAACGCAATCCCGCAGTCAACACTACTATGCCTTAAAAAGGGGCATGCGGACCTATGCGTCTGTTCCCAAGTAGCGATAGTTCGATATAATCCGAGATACCGAAAGCGGAATGCATTAGCCGAAGATACCAACTGCACGATGAAATGCATGGTGGGTTTTCGGGATGTTGGAAGACAATACGCTGTTGAGGGACAGTTGAATATTCATCGTAATTCCATCACTAGGCTGTAGAATCGTTGCTAAAGGGATGAAAACTCGTGGGTCTAGAAGCCGGAGTATTACCACAACGGAAACGTTCGCTTCCTGCTACTATATGCAAGAAGCCGTAGATCACTAACGGCGCGACAACTGGTATCTATGCTGCTGCAGGAAGGCCCACATCCCGCCAAACTGTATCGCGTCGGCTGCATAAAGGTGTGCCCGACAGTTTGTGATTTGTGTTCCTTTGTCCCCATTGCATGTAAGAGCGCGGTTGGATTGTGCCCGTGAGCATCGTAGTTGGACACAAGAGCAGAAGGGCCACTTATTCTTTACGGATAAGTCTCGATTTAATATCCAGGATAATTCTCGAAGGGCAATGTTATAAAGACAGCCAAGAACACGTTATCGGGCCCCAAACATCGTCGAAAGACACCACTACAGAGGAGATGGCTTACTGAAGTGGGCTGCGATAGCAATGAACGACCTCTGCGTGATTACAGGATGTGTGGGACGTGCCGGGATGACGGACAGCAAGTCGGTGTGGGTCGCCAGGCACCCTCTATGAGCTTCGATATGCAGGAATGGTAGCTACTGTCACAGCAAGCAATCAACGACACTTTTGCGAGCTTGCCTCGCCATCAAGCATGCATTTCAGTTAGAAGGTCACTTTGAACGCCTAGTCAGACCACACACAATTCAATCAGAAGGTATCATACCCGTTATTAGAGGGAAGTTTCCGTTGAACATTCTTCCGACGCATTTAGTCTTTCGCAATGCAGTTTCGCGCAAAACAATTGTATAGTTTTTGTTTTATTCTGTTTTTTGCCTTTGTTGCTTTTTTTTAGAAGGAGTGTATTATGAATCCTTTTATTTGCATATGCTTTCGTTAATAGAAGTTTCTATACATTTCAGCAATATTCCAATACATTTCAGTATTACTATATATTTCTCCAAGTATTTCAATACATTTCAGTATTATTCAGTATACATTTCAGTACATATCCGTATTATTCTCCTATACATTTCAGTATTTTTCAAATTGTTTACAAATATATTTCACCCAATTTTTAATCATTAGTTTAAGCAAGGACTAGTTTTACTAGCAGGTGATCCAAGCGATGGCCTCGGGAGGGGGACAAGATACAAGAGATTTGTCTTACTCACAATCAAAGAAAACACAAAATGTCAAATAATTTAATTCTTAGGCCCTAATTAAATATTGTTAAATTTAATATTAATAAATTTTATTTGAATATTATAAATACGCATGCTGTGAACTCTGTTATCGTGGCAATCTCTTTAAGGTGACTCTTTTTGAAAGCAACCAGCATTTTTTAATGCATAAATTTGTGATAGTACTGAATATCGACAATCATATTCTCTAAAACAAACATTCTTCATCAAAATCATCCTTCCAAAATCATCTTAAAGCTTGGATGCTATTCTGAAGGAGATTTTACTGTATGTACCATATAATTAATGCATAAAGGTATCAAACTACTGCCCTGATTCTTATGTTAAGTATGCTAGATACCCTTTCTTATGTTACCTTATAAGGTATTTCTCCCGCCTTCTTAGCGTGCCTTCGTGGTGTGGTGGTTTGCACGCTGGGCGCGTATTCCAGAGGTCCGTGGTTTGATTCCCGGCGAAGGCGTTGGTCATTATTTCATCTCTCCTGCTTCCAAAAAATACCTAATGTCTCTATGTCTCTACAGTGGTGCCCGAACTAAAAGGGTGGTGGATGATGATTCTCCACAACCAGGATTTGGCGACTGGATCCTCTAAAAATCCCAGTTTCCCTTTAAAAGGGGATTATATAAGGTACCTTCTTAGCGTGCGTTCTCCTACCTTCTTAGCGTGCGTTCGTGGTGTGGTGATATATGCACGCTGGGTTCGTATTCCATAGGTCTGTGGTTCGATTCCCGGCGCAGGCGTTGCTAATTTTTTCACTTCTTCCTGTTTAAAAAATAATACCTAATGTCTCTACAGCCTTATAATTTCACTCATCAGTTTATTATTTTCACCGAAAACATATCCTTAATTTATTTTATGAAAGGCATTAAATTTATTTGTCATTCATTTTATTGTATTATTATTAAAAAGTGGAACTCTTAAGAATTGGATGTTAAAGATTTTGCATGTTATTTGATAGAAGAAAAGCTTCAGTTTTTATCTTGAAAATAGCAACCGGTGTAGTTTCGTATTCAACCTTATCGTATTCCTCTCCAAAAAATTCACTATAGAAGGAAATCTATTGATTTATTTTACATATGGTGAGAATGTTTTCGCTGTAAATACGTGCCAAGAATGTTTCTGAAGGTTTGAAAGTGGCAACTTTGATCTGAAGGACAAGCTTTCTTTCTATAAAAGGACTCAACAGATTATTTGCGACTTCTACTCTGACAAAAAATTTCAGAAATAGTAGAAGTCTTAACTGTAATAGCGATTGGGGCTTATATATCAGAAGAGAGATTCGGGAAAAGGTGGGAAATATGTTGCGTGTGAACAGACAGAAAAAAAGAGCGGTCATCACATGCATTTTGTTACTTGTTTGTCAACAAAGAAAAACTTTAATGTGGAAGTTTGAAATGAAATTAAAATTTATTATTTCCTCTTTGAATTATAGTAGCCTTGAAACGAAGGTGTAGACTTTTAATAAGTACAGCCCATATTATCACCACCAGATATTATCACCAACTAGACATACCAAGTACCACCAGAACCCCAGATATATTACATTTTTGGCAGAATATGAATAATATTTTGTATTTAAGTTGTTGACGCTATAACATAATATTAGCAATGGACAAAATAGCTAATCGAAATAAGTCAAACTGATAAGGGAATATGACATTTATTTTCCGTGTAAGTTCCAAAGGGATCATTTTCGGTTCAACACATTTCATACACTTTCATTCAAGAGACAATGTGCAGTAAAACTGTAAATGAAGGAAAAATACATTTATTTTTTCGCAATAAAAAGCGCTTCTTCATCGCTTACCGATCTTGATCACCAGCTACGTTCATTTTCTAGTATTGTTAATGACATTAGAGAGATGCTTCAATAGTTATAGTACAATCTTAATATTAAATTCAAAATGCAAAATTGATGAAGAAAATATTCAGGTATTTCTAATTTACGAATTTCTTGAGAAACTCTGAAGGATTTCTTGGAATTCTGAAGGATTTATACTAGAAAATTTGCAACTGAATACTGCAATATCCGACTAAACTGCCTTTGCAGACGTGACATAAAGGAAAATATGAAATAGCAAGCAACTAAATGGTTGAGCATTGAATTGGCTCAAAGAAATAAATCAGGTTATTAGATTTCTTTTTCATCATCTGTCTTTGGTTCCTTCGCGGTTAGATCATTGTACTGATACAAAGTAACGTTACGACATACTTCGTCATTAATTGTGGCTGAGACCAAGATAAATAGTCCTCAGTTTGCATTGATGTATTCTGCATGACAAAAAAAAAATCTGCTTTCGAAAGAGATATCATGCAATGTTCCTTCGATCTCAGAAACAGTGAAAAACCATTATTTCACGAGGAACCAATGAGAAATCGAAAAGACTGCTGAAATTAGTCGAAAAAACGAAAGCATTTATCTTCTAATATTCCAGCAAATGAAAAATTTAAAATTAGAAAACAAAGTACATGCTTAGAACATAGATTTTTGAATAAAATTCTGTCGATTTTGTGTGCCGTCTGATATATGTTCTTCAGCAGTATTTCTTTAAAAAAAATAAGCTCTAAAAATTTCCGCCTCTTGAGGAATAATTAACTGTGTAGCGTCACTAGGTTAACTAGGTTATTTGGTTATTTTTGGGAGCAGGCAAGATGAAAAATGAGCAACGCCTTCGCCAGGAATCGAACCACGGACGTCTGGATTACGCGCCCAACGCGCAGACCACTACACCACGAAGGCACCCTAAGAAGGCGGGAGAAATACCTTATAACTGTATCGTATTGCCCTTGATATCGATACACTTTTATCCAAACTCTATACCAATCTAAGATTGCCTCCCCCCCCCCATCTTCATAATTTGCTAGACCTGTTTTTGCATTCCCCTCCTTACAATCGTAGTCTTTCTACTTTTGGCGTTACTGAAATTAAGAGCATCTTATAATCAAAGAACTAAGCAAACAGTTAAAACAGAATATAGATTCATGAAACATTTAGAGTAGGGAACAATTTTATTCCCTGAAGGTCAGAAAACCGACTTCATTTCCCGGAATATTGATGACCTACTGTTTATAACCGCGGACTAAATGGTATTTTCAGAAACGTGCGCCGAAATTTGGAACCATTATTGGTCCCTCTTGTGATTTAAAATACGCATTTTCTTTTATTCCTGTGATAAATGTATCGCAATAAAGCTGTAAGCAAATCTTAGAATGTATATTATTTTGTTTTGTGTGGTTTTAAAAATGGTTAAATAAAACACATTGGCTACTTTAAATTTATTATCCCTTTCTGGAGATTTCTATGAAGCAAGATATCCAATTAGATAAATTGCGTAATTGTAAGAATAACGGCAAACAAAACAACCATAGAATAACATTTTCCTATCTTGTATTATATATCAGGTTTCGGCGAAATGTTATTAAGTAAAAAAATTGTAATTAATAAGAAAACCATTACTTTCATTGTTTCAGATAGCTGAAAAATCTTCTTTTATTATTTTCTTTGTAATTAAATTACCTGATAGGACATTAAACTCCATTCAAAGAATACCATTTATATGACAATAATTACTAAGCCCCAGTCTTGATTAGTTAATTTATATCAACGACACACATTTCTATTAATTCTTGTGACCAAAATATCTGCTAGTTTTCTTATATTACTGTGTCGTCTTTACATTTCTGCCTAAAATTATGAAAGTTAGCAGTTGTAAAATAATAAAGCAAAAGTTTTAATGAAGATGAATGAACCTCATGATAAACCTCATAAAAACATAGAAACAAATTTTTATTCCTCTTAATTCTTAGGCTTATTTTTGATTTGGTTTACTGATATTCCGGCAAAACGCACTACGCTTATTTGTCTTAAAGGGAGGGATGCCTTTCGTGGAGGACTTTTTAATGTAAACTGGCTCATAAACATGTTACACACGAGGAAAACCACGAAAACGCCCATGCAGCCAGCCCGTTCACCTAGAATTGAACACAAGTTAGAATTACCAGCAACAGCGGCTTTGCTGCTGAACCGATGATGGGCCCAATTCTTAGGTTTAATCTTGAAAGCGACTGTGCATGCTTGAAACATGTTTTTTGGAGATTAATACAATTTTGTTAACTTTTTTAAAAATATTTGACAGAATTAAAATTATTATATAATTTTGTACAAAATAATACTGAAACTCGCTTTAAGCTATTTTTTTACGCTAGCTATATTGTTCTCTTTAAGCTCTCTCTCTCTTTTTTTTTTTTTTTTTTTTTTTTGTCGGTAAGTTTTGTTTATTCAGTCAGTTGTTTAAGCTATTTTATTAGGTTATATTCTTGTCTGGTCAGGCTTTCAAATTATATGCAGAAACCTTTATGTTTTTACTTCCACTATTTTATGGTAAACTAGCACAATTCAAATATATTTTTTAAATTTTACTAGTTGAAATTTCAGCTGACAGCGAAAGTCTTCCTTACCTGGACTTGAAATAACCTTAAGAGGTCAGGTAGCTGTAAAATGTGAAAAATGTAAGATATTCTTCTTACCATATCTACTGGCCTTCGTGTTGCAACAGTTTTTATTTGATATACACCATATAATTTATATATTTACAATAATAGACATATAATAAAAACTTCGTAGTCCTATCCTACAAAATTTTATTTCAATAAGCAATACTTTTTAGGCTTAAAAAGCGCTACTTTTTTTTTATAAAAAGTAAATTATTTCACAGAAGTGATACAACATTTTTAAAGCTAATTTTGTAATACGATGCTAGTATAACTCATTATAAAGTATATTTCTAATCAGTTTCTGATTATAAACGTTTGCTTCTTTAATAGTATTTTTTAACAATATTTAAATGAAATATAGATCAAGTTATAATAAACAAATTTACTTTAATATGAATTTTAATAATATTTAAATAAACTTTAGATTCTGAACGTGGCTTTAATGTAAATATTTCAGCGATTCTAAACAATAATAAGTTAATTATTTGTATATGTAAAACCAATGGCTCTTTAAACATATATACAAGGCTCTGGAATCACACCCTAAATATCTCAGAACTAAATTTAGGGAATTTTGAGTTAGACACATCTAAATATTACCAAGTGAAATATCTAAACTCGCGAATGCCGTAATTTTGAGAATATGTAAGTAATTGGGTCTCTAATTCCCAATGGGATTTGCTATAAGTAATGAGTAATTTTTCAATTGTTCCCACTGTGGAAAGTCTATTTGTATGTTAATGCACTCAGTTACGTGTCCGGGAAAGTTAAAACCGTCGTATAATGTGGATACTGGGCTCATATATCTTGCGTGTCTATGATTACAAGTGTCTGCTTTAAATCATCATTTTAATAAGCTAGAGGGGCAAGTTTGTTGCTAGGAGGTGCGTCATTATTCAATGATAGATTCGATATTTTTAGGATTAGTGCTGCAAGCACTTGTGTGAAAACTTGATTTTTAAATTATTATTTTAGAAGCAATGTACAATGTTATGCTAAACAAGATTTGATAGTAGTAGAAATACCAGCAAACAACTTTTTCAGAAAGCTTGTTTCCTCTTCAAAGTAATCTTTGGAATGGGAAAAAATTCAGGAATATTACACAGTAAACGCAAAGATTTAAATATCTTTGTGTTAACAATTCCCATCAGTACATAGTTACAATAAATAAAAACACCTGATGCGAACAACCACATGACATCCTTATTAAGGCCTATTAAATTATACACATTATTGCTGTACTTCATGTAAACTTAATTCCTTGAATTATTGTGCCCACCAGCGGTCGAGCGGTAAAGTCGCTGAACTCTGGTAGTTCGGTCCGAGGTTCGAATCGCGCGAACGCGCTGGCTGCATGGGTGTTTTCGTGGCTTTCCTCATGTGTAACGTGTATACGAGGCAGAGTCCTCCACGAAGGCATCCCTCCCGTTAGGCAGATAGCCCTAGCGTGCTTTGCCATAATTAAATACACCACACCTTGAATTATTTTAACTTAATTAAACAGCCCCTCAAGAAAAAGATTGAAAATTTTGAAATTAAATATTCCGATCAATTTTTGTTACATAGAGATCAAACTTCTTGCAATATTATTTTTTCATAACAAGGAAAAAACTTTTTCCTTGGAAAAGCGTTAGGTTTCGTTATTTGTCCCAAACAATTTTTTTTTTAAATCTTACATTGTCAAAACATGAATATTTTCATCATCTAAAACACTTCTGTAATTGGAAGTATGTATATATATAATGAAACAAAATTATTAAGCTTACCTGGAACCAATTGGCAATAAAACTATAAATTCATAAATTTTAATTGAACACATCAACGCTTAACGATACACTTTGCTCCATTTTGTTGTCACCCTGCAGCATGCTACATCACTCTTTCCCTGCAATTCTCTGCGCTGTGAAATCTTCAGCCCACTCGCTGCTCAGGATTGACACAAAGACTTTCCGGCTATATATACGAGCTCAGTTAGTACGCATTACTTTTTCTTTGTTGCTTGAAGAAACCACGTCCCTTGCTTCGTCTTCTTTCTGCGTTGTTTAAAATATGTGAGTGCGTATTTAAAAATATTGTAGAGAAACTTGCTCAGTTATTTTGTGCTACTCAATATGATATCAGTAATCGTCAATTAATAAAGTTATATTGTGCTTATGCAAGGATTTTATAGTTCTTCTAAAATTCACGACATCTATTATGCCATCTGCATTGTGCGTCACATCTATTACCACTTGGATATTGACTGAAAAGTGAAACGTACCATGACTGCGAACCTCTAAACTATATATAGTGATAGATAGATATCTATGTAGATATACAGGGAGGAAAAAATATCTTTATTAGATTACCTCCTATGAAATGGGAAAAAAATTAATTAGTAAAGGTGTAGTATTCAGGAAATCAAAAATTGGAATTTGTAATTTATTAAATGCTACATTAATAAAAAATTTTAAAATAGTATATTTAAACAATTAAAATCGTTGTTGATTCCACAGAAAGATCCTGACTTTTCAAGGATTCTATACAATCACCAGCAATTCATTAGCATCGTGTTTCGTCTTTTTCGATTTTCCGCACAAAATTCCTACTCCAAATTGTAAATTTGCAATCAGTATTATAAAATATATGAATTTAAATCTTAATTTATTTTAAAAATGCGAAGCAAATTCCAAGATGGGATGGTCATTGGTCGTCACCATTCATCGCTTATATGAGCACTTTTTATTGAAAGAATCACAAAAATCTTTTTAGATGGCTTGGTTTATTGAGATTACGGCAAAGCACACTCGGGCTATCTGCGTAAGAGGAGGGATGACTTCGTGGAGGACTTTCTAAGGGAAACTGACTCGTATACATGTTACGCATGGGAAAAACCATGAAAACGCCCATGCAGCCAGGCCATTCGCGGGATTCGAACCTCGGACCGAACTACCGGTGTTCAGCGACTTTACCACTCGGCCGCTGGTGGGCCTTTTTAGATGGAACATATATGTCTGTGTCAGGATATGAACATATATGTTTGTGTCAGGGTATGGAATCAGCGGAAGTTGTAAGTACGAAGGCCGTCTTAGATCTTTCTGATGATCAATGATGATTTAGGGAAACTTGTTTCTGTAACACGCAAAACTGATTTTGAGAAATATGTTTCAAAATTATGGGACATAAATTACTTTCACCAATGAAAGTAGGCCTCGAATATGTTGCTTTAGGGGCCATATAAAAATGGAACAAGAATATTCCAATCTGGAAACACTAAATTACAGTCAAACATCTCAAAGATTGTATCTTTAAACAATCAAAAAACATTTTAAGAGTATTAAAAGCGTTAAAAATATAAAACTTTATAAAAGCTAAAAACACAAGTGACTCTCTACTAAATACGTAACATATTGTGTTAGAATCATTTTCTGTAAATGATAACAAAGCTACAAATGTTCACGAAAAGTACTAGTTGGCTGCATTATAAATGAAATCGCATTTTAATCTGAGATATGTTTATAATCATCCTGTTCAAGAAAGATTTATAGTATAGCCGTGTAATGTAGCTTTAATAGCATTAAAATTAGCTGTGTAATCTTTGTGTAATAGCTTGTTTTACGATGATCTTTTAGGCCTATTTGAGAATATTGAGACTCAATTCGCTCACACGTGTTCTTTTAGTACTGAATACATTTCTACTATAATTCTGTAAATCTGATTTCTGGAATGTTATTAAGTAATTCCTTTAAGATTAATTCCAATTTTTAATTTAATTATTTTAAATTCTAAAGCATATTTCTAACTTACGTAAATCTCAGAATTTTTCACTCGCAGAAAAATCAGAAGTAACTCAAACGATAATAATTTTTTAAAAAAAAATCTTAGAGTTTTTCAAATTTTAAATTACGTTCAAAGAGCCTTTTTTTGATATTTTTGTGTGTTACCTATGTGGGATGGCATCGTTCATTATAATCGGATGACGCGACAAGCTGCGAGAATAAATCTTTTATTTTTCCGATGATAGAAGTCAGACGATTCCGCATTTAAGACGATGACGCGATTAAAAGATGTCTGAATATAAAAAAAGATTCCTTCTCTTCATTTGTAAATAATCTCACCTATTTCCTTCTACATATGTAATTACTTTGTAGTTTGTAGCAACTATTCATGTTTCATTAAATATTCAAGTTTTACATAAATCGGACTACTTTATTAGCCCCTAGACAGCCACCTAAGAAGTAAGTTTACAAACATCATATTCCTAGACAGTAAGTACCGATTCTACACCTATATTTATTAAATATCATGTTCTTCGCACTTAAACCTTAAAATTCAGTTCAAGAGCAATAGCCCAAAATAAATTTAAATTGAGCATATCTTTAGAATTTCCGATATACAGTCTCACGTGCTGGAGATAAAAATGTTTTTCTGTACAACTTTGCCATTACTCGCTTTGAAATCTTTGAGTTTGTTAATCAAAAATTCATTAAAGTTTTACAAAACATGAAATCTATAATAAAACAAATTCCAAATTTCAAATTTGGGCTTTCAGATGCCCATACTCGCAATAGGATTACATCATTAAAAACTGGATAGCTCTATGAAAATTAGATAGCAGAATGCGAGAAAAATACATACATTTATGCAGATTCTTCATTATTTAAGTTCTTCAAATATAATACAGGACGATAATATTTGGTGGCAACAGTTCGAAAAATAAAACGGACATTCAGAGTGATTCGACGCAAAATCGCAAAACGAAAGCAATTCTCCCTCAGGAACAAAGCCCCTTGGACTAATAATAAATTGCATTTTGGCTGAAATAAATTGATTTATAAACAAGTTTGGTTTTCGTATTTATTGAAATGAATGAATAGCAGCTTCGAATGTAAAAATAATTATTTTAAGTATTTTTCGTTATTCTTCTTAATTAGCAGGTAAAAATTAAGAAAATATTTATGATAACACATATTACTTGCTCAAAAGCATCAGCTTGCATTTAAAAAATACCTTGTTTGCTTGTTACTCTGAAAATCTGATTAAAATTCTAGAAGAAAATCTTTTTAATACAACATCGAAAAGATAATTTCTCATTGATTTAAAAAAATGCTTGAGAAATGCAACTGAAATGCAGAAATCAAATTAATAGTTGATAGTCTGCCAAAAATATTTAAGGATGGGGGTGGAAGGGAATTGTTGACTATCTGCCAAAGATGTACAAGGTGGGGAGGCTATGTATCAACTATGCATCCCTTCAGAATCATTAGAACTGCATAGGAAAGCAGTGTTGAGTTCCATGGAAGCATAAAGCATTACTTAATTACGAGGTTAGAGGTTACATAGCAGATGACTTTCTTAATCATTTTCCCCTTAATTTATCTCTCTTTGAGAAAAATATTTCGTTTTGTTAGAAATATTTTCTGTTCATCACATTTTCTCTTTTAGAAACAAATTCATGTATATGTGTCACAAGTAAGCGAAACAGTAATACTGAAAAAATAAAATATCTCAAATTTAATTTTCTGACATGTTTATGTATAACTGATATAATATATCAATTGTATATATATATATATATATATATATTTAAACTCCTAAGTTCGGATAAGGACATTCTAAAAGCAACTTTATTCCTAAAAGATTTCTCAAAGTTATTAATATTTTTTATTATTAATAGCAACAGCAGCAAAATAAACTGCAGGTTTTTATTCGAAGCAAAGCCTCTGAAACACTATGGGCCCATTGAGTTGTTCATGGAGAAGCACTCACATCAAAATATTTGAATTCTCTACTCTAAAGATTAATTTATCGAATGATATCTTACGAAACCTTACTAAAATCTCGGCAAAATGAAGGCAAGATTAAAAAAAGAAAACTGTGAGAGGTTATGGGAGTACTAACACATATTTTTGTTATACTACAGAAGCGTGTGATATGGCTTTCTCGTTATACTGTATCATTTTGTACGTTTTACCTGCGACAAGAAATTTCTATTTTTCTTAATGATAAGTAACACACATATCTATTAAACACCTTCTAAATGAAAATTTGCTGGTAAATGTAGCATATTATGCAACATTTTTGAATGGTAAGGGGTTTGCATATCTCCATACGGGGAACCGATATACACTTTCTATAGTTCGAAAAAACTTAGTTTGAAATGAAAAAACTAAAACCATAAAAAACAAAATTGAATGAAGATGGTGGCAAAGAATGTTTTCTCTTGTTGCAATAATTTTTGATCTACAAATGAATAAATCTCTCTCGAGGCGTGAGGTGCATTTAAAAAAATTATCACCTAGTTTCAGAAATATTTTCAAAATGATTGTATCAATAATTTTACATGGAATTTAAAATCCATTTAATTCCACTGCTCCATCTGAATATACTGCTACAGAAGAAATAAATTTGATCGAGTTGTCTTGTGACGATATGTTCAAAATAAAATTTAGCAGCATGGAATTAACTGAATTTCGGTTATCAGTCAAACAGGAATATTCACGCTTAAGTGCTTATAAAATTTTAATCCCACTTACTTCATTTTATTAAAATAACCCAAAACAGGAACTGAAAGTGGTGTGGTGTGGTGTATTTAATTATGGCAAAGCACACGAGGGCTATCTGCCTAAAGGGAGGGATGCCTTTCGTGGAGGACTTTCTAAGGGAAACTGGCTCGTATACACGTTACACATGGGGAAAACCACGAAAACGCCCATGCAGCCAGCCCGTTCGCGAACTGAAAGTGGATGCGTTCGGTTTAATTCCGCTATTTGTGAAACTGTGTTGAGATCAGCAAGTACATCTATTCCATTAATTATTATAATTAGTCATATTTGCTGAATTACACTTTTGGGGAATCTAAAATGCGTTTCTTTTCTTTCTTTCTTTTTTTTTTTTTTTTTTTTTTTTAAGTCATGCAAAAGTTTTCGGCTGTTTTGTAAAATGCGTATTCGTTTAATCTTGGAAAATCTTGATTCAATAAAGACGCCGGAGTATAAAAAGTTTGAAAATCACATTGTCTACAGAATACTCTCTCATACTCATGGAGTCGTTATTTTATTTCATGCTATTTCTTCACTCCCAAGAATAACTTACTCATGTTGTTAGGTTTTAGTATACCGATTTGTTTTACATTTCCATTTTACGTATAGGACTCTAGTCTGTAAACTATTGCAGAATTTTAACTTTAGTAGATTTAATTTATTAGATTTCATTTTAAATGCATACGTAAGTACTCATTAATGGATATTCGAAAAAATCGGCGGCAATCTGGATTTCTTTAAATATGGATTCCAGATGTATACTTCCAATAATGATATTTTCTAAAATAAACGTGCACAGTTTTAGAGAAAAAGTTTCAAAGCTGCTAATGGTAGGTTCCCGTAAATATAATGCGTAGTATTTTAATTCTTAATAATGTATTATGAATATAACAATTTTATAATAAAAATGTGTTATTTTTTATGTCTCGCGGAAAGTAATTAAAGTAAATCACTACATTGAAGCTCAGCATGTATTTATTTAAATATTTTTTATAACTGATCTCAGTAGGTGTCACAGGCGGATAACAGTATACGTCTTTTACATTAATCAACCCAGTTATCTTATTATTTGCTTTTATTATACTTCAGTCTAATTAAGTATTATAATTAGACTGAAGTATACTTTTCCGCCCTAAGGCATTACACGCCAAGAGAAGGATGCCTTCGTGGAAGACTTTCTAAGGGAAACTGGCTTGTATTAACACGTTAAATACATGGGGAAAACCATGCAGCCAGCCCGTTCGAAGAATTCGAACGTCGTACCGAACTACCAGTGTTCAGGGACTTGGCCGCTGCTGGGGCTATTATTTTGCTTTCACTTCTATTTTCGTCAACTCCACCAGACAGCAAATTAGTTATTGAATATTAACGCGGATTTCTTGAGCTGAAGAGGGCTTTTGGTGGCTAGCTACTTTTTCAGATCTTCTTGCTACTAAATTGCATAATCGGCTTTGTGAAATCCTGAGGCATGAATCAAAACTTGGTAGGCGCCTGTTATATTGTAACATTTTAATTTGACCTTAACCTTCTGTTTCTTTTTTTTTTTTTTTTTTTTTTTTTTTTTTCTATTTTCCTGCAAACTTCAGAGGTTATGTTCTGTTATACCTTTCAAGTTTTGTGTTACTGCCAGGGTGTGATGAGTAAATAAAAGTGTATGTTTTATACCCTCATCTGAGTTTTTAGTTACTGTATTTTAGAAGATACACATATAATTAATACAGATACAAAAATAAAAAACAGATAGATAATTAATGGTCTATCTGTTTTTTTAAGTTCTAGAAGTTAACATTTAAAGTAGCGCAGAACTGTAAAAACGGTCAGAGCTCATTTCTGGGACTAAGCAAAATAAGTTTTAATTCTGATAAGCTATGTCAGTATATTTTATTAAATTGCAAGGCTTATAATATATAATTTCGAAATTTAAGCGTCAGTACGACTAGCGTAAGATTATTTTAAATAAGATATATATTTATTTAAAGGGTTTGTACACTAAAGCTCTCAAATATTGAGATTTTTGCGCAGTTTCATTGTGTAATTAAATACCAATAAAATCGAATATCTTCTTTTTATTTTAGTTACCATCCGAGGACCAGAATTCAATGCCTTTATGCTCCAGGTGCGCAAGATTGGATCCGATGAACGTCGGGGCTTTGATCAACCTGTTCGTGTTGGAGAATTCGTAAGTTGGCCGCCTTCCTTACAACCAGTGATGTGCGACAAAAACCAGCCGACAGCTATCACCAACAAAAATTATTCCCCAAAATCCGGTATCACTATAAAGTGGAAAGCTCCCAACGAAGATGTTGGAGATATCCATGTTGTGTAAGTAAAATTGTCTTCTTAAATTACATTAACAGATCTTTAAAGCAAAGTGAACTTAAATAAGTAAAAGACACGTAGTTTAATTAGATAGTTAAAAACTGATTATTATTAAAAGAAGCACTGTACTATATTAACAGCTTTTTCATTAGAATGTACAATTTTGCTTCAATGCAGACACATTTTCATGTGGAAGGGTCATTCAATAAAAAAAGAAAATTTTTTTAAAGAAAGAATCCATTACGATAATGAAATATAGCACTCATTTATTTTTTAATATAATGCCCCTCAAGTTCTGTGCTTTTAAGCCAGCAGTGGACAAGCTTCTCAGTTCCATGTGAGAAGAATTCTTTGGGGCAGCTGCGTAACCAGTTAGGCACTGCTGCCTGGACTTCTTCATCATCAACGAATCATGAGCCAGTAAGAGCTTCTTTCATTGGTTTACAAATGTGATAATCTGAAGGTACCAGATCCAGGGAATAGGGGGGGCAAGCAGAACTTCAGGTCTTTGATGGTATGACTCCATCAGTATGTCGCCTCGCGTTGACGTGCAGTAACAGGACGCCACTGGAACCAGTTCACGGCGCTTCTACAAAATTGCTGGTTCACGCCTAAGGTTTGCGTACGACGTACTGTTTAATTTTAATCTCTTGGCATGTAATGTTCAAGAACTGCCCCCTTAGGATCCCAAATCAAAGTCAAGATAAACTTATCAGCACTTCTTTCAGTTCGCGCCTTCTTGGGTTTTGGAGATGAAGAACGTCACCACTTCACTGAAGCCCGTTTTCGTTAAAGTTCTTAAAAATGCACCCAACTTTTATCGCCTATTACAATGCAGGAGAAAAATTGTCTTCCCTTCAGCTTCGTACTGTCGCGAAAAGTCCCTGCACACATCCATGATCCTTTCTTTCATTTCTGATGTCAAATGTTTTGGAACCCACCTCGTATATACCTTCTTGAACATCTGTACGTCACCAACAATATGATGGGCTGATTCGACATTAATGTTCATCTTTGATGCAATATCACTTACCGTAATACACCTGTTTTATCTTATCAACTCTAGCAATGTTCTCCGTGACTCATCAACTCTCGCATTGACTTCACTGCATAGACAAAGCATCCTGGGCATGGCGAGTCTTCATCACTTGTTACACCCCGTTTGAATTTATCTGCCCTATTCGTACACTTGTGATCGACTCAAACAACTTTCACCGTACTACACTTCCATCCGACGGTGAATTTCAACTGGTTTCAACCCTTCAGCTAACAAAATTCTAATGACACTCCTCTACGTGCAAGGGTGCCACGATCTTGTTTCACAGAATCCGAGCATCCCGTTCACGATACAGGCATGACAAGCTCGTCTGATAATAGTTCTAGAACACCACCAAAAAAATAACAAAAAAGTACAAACTTTGCCGAAGCTTTGTATTTTTTATACAACTTTTCCTGTTATTTATTGAATTGACTACTTTATTATAATAATAAGCTGCAGTATGTTAATGCACTTTACAAATGTCTCCGTTTATTCGATATGTAAACTTAATAATTCAGCGCAGTTTTACTCCATTAAGAAAAATCTTCCATGAAGAGTCCTCCATGCAGAAGGAAAGATGTTTTCGGAAAAAAACTGTAAACTTAAAAGTGAGTTCATCTAATTCCTTCTTAAAAGTAGTTCTTTCTAATTGCAGAAAACCGTCATATGATTTGCTATATTAATTAATTAAGTAACTAAATTAGGATTTTACAATTGCGATAAGAGTCCTCTATCTCCTGTATCAAACATGAGATATAAAATTTTTGAAATTTTGAAATAGTCCTTGTTAGAAATTATGGTGACGCGATAACAAAAGCCACTGAATATAGGAAATAATCTATATGCCTTTCTAATACCTCGAAGACGTATTAATGTTTTCAATTTTGTAGACGAAAAATATCATAGCAAGTTGGTGTCAATAATCTACCGTGTATGTTATCCTTTTCTTTTATTTTAAGCCGTGATATTAGGAAAATGCATTGTGCATCAGCGTAAAAAAATTATTCATTTAAAAAATCATTTTATCTGTATTCTTCAATAACATTTTACAACAAGTGCTATTTTATACCATGAATCTAACTGATAAAGTTCATTACTTTATACCCTAAAATATATCCATTGCAAAATTTCTAACTCTTCTTCTGTATCTTACTGTCTCAAATAAAATCAAATGATAATGATTACCTTGACCAAAGAATCAGAACTTTCTCACCATTTTTCCTTCATACATTTCAAGGCGAAGATTCAGATTATCTCCCATTTTACTATTTTTTTAAGAACTTCACAAAAGATCCCATTTAAATGCACTAAAGAGCAATTTTAATATGGAATATAAATTTTTCTATAAGAACAGCGTTTCTATACCAATCGCGTTAAAAAAAGTAATCAAGCTCTAAATATGATTCGAAAGTGACAAGGAAAAAAACTCCATCGAGTTAAACTAAATGTACTGGAATTTAATTATTTTGTAAACGACCATTATTTAACGAAGGAGACAATAAAATTACAGGCAAAAAGGCGTCGCGACTAAAAGTTTAAGAAGCCCTTCAATAGAGCATTCCTTTTTTTTTTTTTTCCGGAATACGATAACTATTTCTTATTTTCAAAGTTATTTCAGTCAGCCACATCAAAAAACCCAAAAAAATAATTTACCTCTTTGGCTGTGAAAACTAATAATTGCATGATTTGATTTTTTAGATTTTTTTTTATGTCGGAGATAGTTAATAGCGTTCCTTAGCACACATCAGATCAGTTTGTATACAGAATTTCTTATTTGAACATTGGCGAAATTTTGGAGATTTTTTTACTAACATTTTATCTTGCAAGCCCGCCAGCGACCGAGCGGTAAAGTTGCTGAGCACTGGTAGCTCGGTCCGAGGTTCGAATACCGCGAACGGGCTGGCTGCATAGGTGTTTTCGTGGTTTTTCCCATGTGTAACGTGTATGCGAGCCAGTTTCCCTTAGAAAGTCCTCCATGAAGGCATCCCTCCCATTAGGCAGATAGCCGTAGAGGCTTTGCCGTAATTAAATAGCCTAACCTAACCTAACCTATTTATCTTGCATTCATAAATATCACAATAATATTGATAAATACCATAAAAAATGATAATATATCAAAATCATGAATTATTAAATTTTAGAAATAACATTAAAACAAAACATTTTTATTTTCTCCCGGCATAATTTAAAGTAACATTACTTTCCATTTGGGTGATTAAAGAATATTTTGATTCTCAAAAATAAACAAGATAATAAATACTATTCTTATTATAGCATTTATTATCTTGTTTATTTTTGAATGTTTTTTCTAATCAGTCCAAAAGATTTCTTAGAAAAATTAAAAATGCTTCCCTTATTATTTAAAAATTAATTTCATTTGTATTCTTTTATACCTTTTCACGATAAGAGATTTTCCCCCATGAATAAGAGGCATTTTTAAATATTAAATAAAATATAATATTAAATAAATAAACAAGCAAAATATAAAGGCAAACAAGTTTTTAAACGTCACCAAAATGTAAAAATGAAAATGGTAGACGATAATTTTATTTATGAAATTTTACGAAAATGTTTCTGTGTACGATCACTTTTGTGGCTTTTGTGTCCTGTGCCTTCTGACGTTTGCTATTTTAGAAAAGAAAATAAGTCAGTATTAAAAATTTAAAAGTCTGACTTTATTCAAAATCATATGGAGATGATATGAAAAAAACGTTTAGCTTTATATTTGAATTCAGTTCCGGGTCACAGCGCTTTTTCTGCAAACTCTTAAAGTGTGCGAATACTTACAGGAGCCCACTGCATCTGTTTCAGTGCACAATACGTACCTCAATGCCTAGCCTAAATTCTAAAGCGTTTCCTCTAAAATTTTGTTGCTCAGTGCTTCATTAAATTCCAAAACTTCTGCCACACTGGCTCTGGCGCCGGCCTTGACATATCATTTCATATTTAATCTTAATACACATATTATTAAAGAAATAAAATCAACAGTTTCTTCAATAAATTATAAGTGACAATCTAAGTACAAGTAGTTATTTAGAATAATAGAAATGTTTAATTACATCTGAAAATTCAATTCTAAAATAAAAAGAAAATTCATTAAAAAAGAAGTTGGTTTTTAAAGAGAGAGAAAATTATTTTTCAAAGTTACATTGTGGAAATATTAACAAATTGTGAGATAAAGCAGAGATTATTGGGAACATTGAATTGTTTACTGAAACAAGTGAAGACGTATAAAACTTTTGTTGCTTCTTGTTTCTACAAAACAAAAATGTTTTGTAGCTTTTAATGTATAGTTACACTAATATTACTTTTGAATCAATATCATAAATTACAACTGCTATAAAGTATTCTTAGTGCTTTTTAAATGGGTATTCTTTTAGAAATAAAAAAATGTAACCATTCTAACATTTTTTTATTTAGTTAAAATGTAAAAAAATGTAAATCTATTATAACGAATTGTAACTAACTGCTTATCCTCAAAAGTTATCTCTACATAGTGTTAAGGTGAGTTATCGCCTTTCCTTGTATGCAAGATACAACTTCAAAATGTAAAAATTAACAAAACATTTAATCCTTTCAGCTAATGACACTTGATACAAAAGAACCTATCATCTCTGGTGCTTCCGCGACTTATTGGAGCTTTATATAAAATATTATGTTATTAATATTATGTTATTAATATTATGTTATTAAATATTTTGTTATTAAATTATAATATGTATTAATTGAGTTACAACACTAGCAAATCTACACGAAACTACGTCACTAACTTTCAACACTTAAGCAACCGTACCAAAAACAGACGTTCACTGCTGTTCTGATCAGCGACTGTCATTTTCTGCAAGCAAGTAACTGCGGTTGCAACAGCCAGTCTTCTGTTATGAGTCATGCTAATTATTATTTTACTTAATTTAACGTAATGCCAGTTGATATAAAATTTAAATATCCTTCTGAGCTGTGCGAGTATGTGATGAAATGAGGCATAAAAGAAAGAATCAATATAAAGCTAACTGATAGTAAAATGTAAATAAAAACCCACTAATCTTCTTTAAAATATATGGGACTATTGTAAGTGTAAAATGTAAATGTTTCAAGAAATTTTGTAATTTAATACTAATTACTTGAAAGAATTTATGAAGTTAAATTTTATATTTGAATTTGTTTTATAATTAAGTTAAATATTATGTTAAGTTTAGTAATAACGTATCGAACTTACATGTTTATTTTATTTTTACAAATTACAGAAGTGAAGTACTGATGTAGACAGTTGCTTTAGTTCATTCAGTTCCGATTTGCTTGATAGGTCCTTAATTTTTTTTATTGATGATTCTTAAAAGTCCTTAATTTTTATGTGCAGATGTGTGTACGAACCCTATTTTAAGGTTATTGGTTACCAGAGAAAACATCGCGGATGTAAACGTCGCAGAGAAAACTGAGCAAAAGTAAAATATCTTTTCCCTAAAGACAGTGGTCGGAAAGAAAAAGAGAGAAAAAATATTGTAGCTTTTAAGAAATTATCGAGATAGAAAATAAAGCGACTACAAAACTTTGCAGTTTTAAACCATCTTCCTGCAAAATCATCGATTATCAAACATCGATAAAATATTCTTCAGCGGCGCATTAAATAGAAACTGAATATATTTCTAACTATCTGAATTTGAAAAAATCTCCAACTTGAATAATCAAAGTATTTTTGCATATTTTCATTGGGCACTTGGAATGCATTTTATTAAATAAATTCTGCGTAAATGGGATTGAATAAAAGCAAAACGGGTTTCTTGTGGGCATTTTTGCTATTAATTTAAGCACATAAAAGAAAAATATACGTATGATGGACAAATGCAAGGAATTGCAAAACGATTACATGACTAGGTATCGCTCGAACCATTGTTCGAAAGTCCGTGGCTCCAGTTTAAGAAATGAGTTAAATAAGATAGGCTTTCAGACTACGACACTTTTTAGTCACTTGACACCTTCTAGCCAAATGTAGTTTTTGCTGAAATTTTTATTAAAAGAATATTTTTAAATCTCTTTTAGTAAAATAATGGTTAGAGTCAATAACACAATTAGTAAAATAATTTCAATTGCTTAAATTTTTACTCAGTTTATCTGTAAAAAGCCTTCTAATTAGTTTGGTATGTTAAACCTAATGTATACTAATCTTACACGCCTGTTTAACTTTCCTAGTTCGCAGACGATTTTATTGTCCCACTATTAACTTAGAATTCAAGAATACGACTTACATAACTGCTACAATAAAAATGAATTTGGAAGTTTGTTTGCTTTACTAGCTCATCGTTTACAAATTATTTATGTTTGATAAGTTTACTAAAATTAATAAAACATTAAACACCGCTTCTTGTCTGTTGCATAGCAAAGTGAGTATATGCAGAAATCAAACCATAAATAAGTGCCTAGTAGTATGGCTCTTAAATAAGAGCGTAAATAGTGTAATTAATATTAAAAGCACAAATCATCGAAACTAGCACATACTGTTACGAAATGTACAGGCGCGGAAAAATGGCTTCCCCGTAAAGCAGTTTTAGGGTTGCCATAAAATGGAAAAGGAAGGTAAAGTTGCCATATTTGGCGAGAAATCGCCGATTTGGCGACAAATTGGCGATATACTTGGGCGGATGGAGAACCTTCTCGAACGAGTTCTTACCGGTTTAGCCCAGAATGTTCTCGAACACAAGCCGAAAGCTATATAAACCCTGCTGGTCCGCAGTCAGTTAGTGCATTTTTTTTTTTTTTTTTTTTTTAGGGCGCAGCCCGGTCCCCCTTGCAAAACAAAGTTTGCCCTATGATCATATGCGGGCTACGCCAGTACAAAAATCACCACACAACTATACAAATACACGAATCACACAATGCCAATGGCTTCTTTAATAATCTTCATAATTTTATGCGCTATTCCTCTTGCCCTAAGTAAACCAGTTTTCATAAAATCTATGTTCGCTCCATCAATGCATTTGGTTAACTTACATTCTGTAATAAAGTGGACATTGTCTCCTACTTTTGTACATACTTTACATAAATCATTATCTTGAACATGGAATTTTTTCAGATAAAAGGGAAATCTCCCATGACCTGTAGTTAACTGATTCAAGTCAATGTCATTGTCAATATTCATATTTTCAGTTAGTGTGTCTCAGAGAGTGTGCCTCGTCTAGCGAACCGTGCGGAGTCGATCGAGTTGATAGCCGGGCAACGAGTGCCGAGTGGGTCGTCGAGTGCACCAAAGGAGTCTCTTAGTGTATCGCGGTTAGTGCATCGTCGAGAGAGCGTGCTGAGCTCCGGAAACGACTGAATTGAAGAGTCGGGGCTGTGCTCGTGTGTCGTCGAGTGCATCGCGAGTTGTAGCGTGGAGAGTCTCGAGAGTACGTTGAGTCCCCAAGAGCGACCAAACAGAGTCGGAAGCTGTACTCTGGTGCTTTGCAGTGAAGCTATCTCCACCGTCATTGCCTGACAGAGTGAAGGCTGTGTCGCTGATTGTTCCAGCGTGTTTATAGTAGATTTTCGACGACTGTAAAAGTGATTTTGGAGCTGTCCTGATTAATATTGGCTGAATAAAGTGTGTTTCGATACTTCATCAAGTGTCGTCGCTATTCGCTCCAAATCCACACGAACTCCGTACGAACGTGAAGGAAGAAAATAACGTAACAACTGGTGTCAGAAGAATCAGAAGAAAAACGCAACAATACTATAGCGCGTCAGGAGGAATATGAGAGTCACGGCGCCAGTGGACGAGTTGCTGTCTCTTTGTTAACGCTTTCGCTCGCTATTTAAACACCTTGTAATTTGCATTTTTGGTGCATTTGACAAAAAGGGATAAATAAAGGACAGATTTAACACAAAGCATTATATGTTAAATACGATACACCTTACAGAGTGAGTTGTTCCTTACATCCCTTTTTAATGTCCTTGTTTAAAAATATCTATGTGGACACTACATGACCTCCTTGTACCTTCTTATTAAATCATGCACATTTTTTGTTGCATTTCGCTTAAACTTATTTTCCCGAATTACATTAGAGATATATTTCTAATTCAACGAATTCAATTCTCACTTCACGGCAAGGAAAAAATGCATACAAATTCAAAACAACTTCATTAAAAATTGTGAAATATAGAAAATTCTAAAACACTAAATACAGTTCAAAAACAATTTTCACAATTAAAGTTAGAGTTTAAACTACACTGGTGTGCAAAAATTAAGGACGAAGTCGAAAAATTAGCATATCAGCTGAACGAAGAGGCAGAGCGGACAGAAAGACCAACCAGGAGATTAAGTAAGGTGATGTACGGTAACACATGCGCACATATGCAGGTAGACGTAATGGGGGAGTGTCTGAGTAGTATAAAGCATGTTGTCGGTGTAAGATCAGTATTTCTGGCAAAGAGATTGCACGTCGTACAGCAGTTAAAATCACACCGAGTTGCTGCCTCAGCGAGAAATGGCGAATAATCAGTCTGTTAGACGACATCTGGATGCTTTTACCTGAGGTCGAATCATTGGGAAGTTGGAGGAAGGCCGCAGTGTGACAAGTGGGGCTGCAGAGCATCGTTTCACGACTTTGGAGACAATTTCAAACTACAGGAACAGCTATCCGGGGGCTTAGTAGTGGTCGTCCACGAGGAACCACACCCGCAGATGACCGGTATATTGCCTTACAGGCCAGAAGAAACAGGCGGCAGACAGCGGGAGAAATCGCTAGACACACGACACAGGCGACTGGACGACCGATATCGCGTTTTACCGTGGCCAGAAGACTGCACGGTGGTGGTCTGTTTGCACGACGCCCTGTACGGTGTGTACCTCTAACGCCTGCTCATCGGAGAAGGCGTTCTCTGTGGTGCCAGGAACACCGGAATTGGAGAGACAATGAATGGGGACGAGTACTCTTTACAGATGAGAGCAGATTCAGTCTGATTAGCAATTCTCATCGCATACTTATCTGGAGAGAGCGGGGAAGCCGCTCCCTCGAACATCATTGAAAGGGACAGGTATGGAGGTGGCGGTTTCTCGTTTGGGGAGGCATCATGCTTGGTAGTCGTACAGACCTTCACATCTTCGACACAGGTTCAGTCAACGGGACCCGTTATTGTAACGAGATTCTTCTTCCATAGGTGCGTCTTTTTAGAGGCGCTATGGGTCCGCAGTTCCTTTTCATGAACGACAATGCACCATGTCATCGCACAGTAGCTGCCGAACAGCTCTTAGAGAGTAAGGATATTGAACGTATGGATTGGCCGGCACGATCTCCGGATCTCAATCCCATCGAGCATGTATGGAATTTTCTAGGCAGACGCTTAGCAGCTCGTACCTCACCACCAGTAACGATTCCGGAGCTTCGATTGGCGCTGCAAGACGAATGGGCAGCAATGCCTCAACAACTCATTGACACCCTCATTCTCAGCATGGGCAGACGCTGTGAAACCTGCCTAGCAGTCAGGGAAGATCATATCCCTTATTAAAGACCGGATGTTTCTTGCTGGACACCCATCACAGGGATGTTTCGGCCTTCAATCGCATTGCGCTCCATGCTACTTTTTCAATAAAGCTTCTTTTTATTCCTCTGATTTCTCTTTTAGTAAGTGTTGCTTACATTACTCATGTCCTTACCTATTGGGGATCTTACGGTATTAAATGTGTTGATTTGGAAAGCTTTTGTACAAAGTTATATTGAAAAAAACCGTCTCGTCCTTAATTTTTGCACACCAGTGTAATTAAAATTAGGCAGAAAGACAGACGTTCGGTGCACAAAACTTTTGGCCCCATTGGGCAAAAAGATACTGAAGTTGGTGGCGAAAATAACTTAATTCACTATGCTATTATGTTTCAAATATAAACAAATGGCAGCGTCGGTTAGGCTTAGTGGAACTTAAGCAACTTTTAAATTGTGTATAATTCTACAACTATTGCACGCAGATTAACTACAGGCACATAAACCGTACCCGGAATATAAGAACAATATATAATTCAATCACTTTTAAAGCAAAAAATGCGCAATTTCCCAACATATAAGAATAAAAATCTTAGCTCACCGAGCTGGGTAACAGAGCGGTTATATATATATATATATATGTATAATATATATACATATATTTATATACTTTTGGTGCTACTTATGGCAACCAAAAAGGGAGGCGCACATCTACATGTTATAGCAGTTCCATTTACAAAATTTCAATGTTCTGAGGCTACTCGTTTTTGAGTTAAGGAAGATACATACGTACGTAGGTACGTACGCACGTGTGTTCAAACATCACGAAAAATTCTCTCCTAAATCCATTTTAAATTCATTTCACAATCTGTTTTGGAAAAAAAGGGTTCTTTATTCTGTCCGTACCTACAGATGTAACTCAAAATCATCGTTCAAATGGAATCGAGAATGGTCAAAGCGGATATTTTCGTTGAAATATGATACCCGAAATTTTTCTTGATTACAATACTTCCTTTCCTGTACAAGGAAGTAAAAATACGGTTATACAGTAGTGAAAATCCATGTCAGTAGAAAAAGTTTGTTAAAATAATGACATTAAGTATATTTACTCGAGAAAAAGACATGACAATTAATTCACATTTGGATTTTAACATTTGCTTCCGAATATGTCCGATTCCGGAATTATGTGTATATTGAGAATACGGCAAAGCACACGAGGGCTATCGATTCCGGAATTATATGAATAACTCTCTTTAATACAATTTGAGCAAGATCAAAAATTAAACGTCGAAAACTTTCATTAATGATATCTCAAGTAAGTTTGAACGTATACGGGGGGAGGGATTTTTTTCTGATTTATTCAGTTAAGAATAAAATTCCTGCAGAGTCCACATAATTTTATCAAAAGTTGTCACACAACTAAAGTTGCTGTAGTATGAAAAGTATGTAGTATGATATTTGATTCATTTCTTGTACTGTAGCAAAAGTACTTTCCCCAATCCTTCCATAGATATTTACGCAATACGTTTTAAACATCCTGTACATTTTCATTTGCTTATGATTTTTTTCTGTGATCGAGCTCCTTCAAACGCTAAGAAAATTGAAGGGCTACCATTATTAAAGAACCGTAAATTTTTACTTTCTCCATCATTTACTTTCCAGCAAAGATTCTTTGTGTTACCAGAGTTAAGACAAAGAAAATGATTCTTCCTTTCTCTCACCAATCGATATCCTGTTTTACTTCTTACTTGAAGGAACTCTAACTCAAATATAGTATTTTCTTACGGCTATTTTCCTTTGCTTTTGCTTTTTTATGTTGTGTGCAAGTGGCTGGAAATTGAAGAGTTTGTTTACCTAGGGCAAGGTTTGTTGCCGGAGATGAATATTGGCACTTGACAGAAAGCAGAGAAATTCCTTTAAATGAATTCCGTAAGTATATTTTTGTCTTATATAATAGAAAACTAAAGCTTCAAGGGATAAAATTAAATTTAACAGGATATGTTGGAATATGATTATATTCGTATGCATTAGAAGCTAAAGATTTATTTTCGGTTGTGATTTTAAAGAAGTTTATGGCCAGGGATAATTTACTTAAATTCAGAAATTTTTGCAGCAAAGTTTGTTTTTACTTAAGATCAATTTTTAAAAGTTATGGATTTTAATATTTACAAATCAAAAATTTGCCTGAATGTTTACATTTACTTTTTGAAACATAAATGATGATTAACTTCATGTTTTTTATATATTAACAGTTTTCTATGAATGTTTATCTTTATAAAACTTTTACGATGATAACGAAGCATTATCCTACAATTGAAGGGTAGGTTATCCTACAATTGAAGGGATTAATTTCCTGTATTTAAAATAAGCTCAATGTCTGAAGCATTTGCGACTGATATATGCATTATATATAATGTACCTTTAAAAAGGGTTCGTGAGAAATACTTTATGAGAAAAGAAATTATATAAAGTTTTATTGTAAACAGATTAACAGAAATTCATATAAAACATTTAAAATCCAAAATACATATTATACATAAAATAATAAATGTTGTTTTACAAACCTGAATTGGATTGCAACTTATACTTGGTTTCCAATTAATTCCAACAATTCCTTGGTTTATTATAGTAGTTTAGAAATAACTTTAGCTCATCAGTGAGTCAAATGTATTTGGAAACGTTAAAACTGCATAAAAATGGAAATCCAAACCATAGAAATTGTTTTTCTTCTAGAATGGAAGATTAATTTTAAGTATTTTAATAATAAATTTTTGAGAATTTTGAAAGATATGACATTTGGGAAAAGCAGAAAATTATCGTTAACGGTGTCCCATGCAAGAGCATTAGTATTCAAAATACACTAGTGTTCAAAATTAAAAAACTTGCATAATTTGAATTTTTCAAAAACTGCTGAAAGGAAAATATAAAATATACTTTCAAACAGAAAATGAAAATCTGCAATGCCGAATACGCAAGCATAGAGTATGTGTGGGCAAGGTATTTAAAGAAAGGTCGCTGAAACCGCATATGACATTTTTCGCACTTCGAGGTTCATCGGGGTCATTTCGAGGTTCATCACTTCGAAGTACTTCGAGAGTCATCGAGGTTCATTTGTATCCCTCGATGACTTTCGCGATATTCTTTGTAATATTTGGTAATATCAAAAGCAGGCAGTTAAAATGAATAACTGCCAACGTCTAAATGATAGGAATAAGGTGGAGCACCTTCCACAGACTGGATCAGGGCAGATTGCTAGAAGTTTGAATGGCACAGCATCATATGCAGCTTACAGAAACAGTTTAAGGATACCGGATTTAATAGAGGTAAAGCTTGAGTAAGGTTATCCAAGAGCCACGACGACCAATGAATATCGATTATTTGTCCACTTCATCGAGGCGTCCTAGGAATGCAACAGCTTTTCAGCTCTGTCGTCATGTTGCCTCGGGAAGATGAGTTTCAAAGGTTACTGTTTCCAGTAGGCTAAATGAGAGGCGTCTGTTTCCAAGAGGGTCTGCTATTTGCATCTTTCTCACTTCTGCATACAAAATAACCCGTTTGTCATGATTTTGAACCAAGGATCTGTAGGGAACAATTTTATTCACAAATTTTAACAATTCAACCTAACTCTTGGTTCTCTACGTACCTTACCGAGAGAAAACCAAGAATCCGTTACCAAACTTTCAACATCCGAAAAAGGGACTAAATAGAGTTTTGATGGTCTGGGCAGGCATTAAATTGGGCGGTCAAACAGACCTTCATGTTTCTGACAGAGACGCAACACTCTGTAAGTGCAGAAAGGTAAAAAGAATTAATATTAGCCCTATGTGTGTGTTTGCAGGCGTATAATTGACTTTCAGTTCATTTTCAAACCGATATAGCTTATGTACTTAGCATTGATGGTAGATGATTTTCTGGAAAGTGAGGATACTAACCGCATGGATTGTCCACCTAGGCCTTAAGGAAAAGTCCAAAGACTTTCTCAGGAGGATAAAGGAAACTAGCATTTACCTTTCCAGGAACTGAAAAGAGCGTTGTTGCAGGAATGGGATCGACTGTCACAGGAACCAGCACCCCCTAGAATGTTCCGAGGGTTCTAATGTTAAGTTCTAGGGAGTGTTGCAGGAAATCATAATATGCCTCATTTCCAGTATGAATTTACATTGCGAGAGCTATACGACTGTTAGAAAGGACCATACCTCTATTAATCTTTTTTTTTTTTTTTCTCGATCTTGCAACCTCTGTTAAAGACCTTCCTGCCCCAACATGCCTTTTGGATGATCATGCGTGTGTATCATTATTGTCATATGGTATATGTTTTGTATTATATCAATCTTATGTTCGTATCAAATTTCTGTAAAATGTACCCATAAGTTCTGGAGATATTTGATCAAACATGAAAATTGGCTAAATCTGAGCACTAGTTTGAATAATTAAAACTTCTGTAAGTGAGAACGTAATGAAGTGATCATGGGTTTAAGCATTTTTTAATTCCCTATGCAATATTTTTCACAGGTTATCAGTCTGTAAATTTATAAATTTCTACAGATAAATATCCTACAAAAGTATACTAAGGCTTTACCAGAAACTGAAAGAAATAAAATAGTTATTTGATATGCTGTGAAACTAAGAAGTTAAAATTTTCATTGCATGGAGATGTTAGTGGAAACGTTTGTCGCATTTGTGAAATTGTTTATTTATTACAATCAGTGGTAGTTTAGTGTAGTTTTATTAGCTGCTACATTCTGGTACTGTTCCCTTTGAAAAATGTTGTGTGAAAACTGGTTTCAAAGATAATGTGCAGTATTATTTGGCTTTAATAAGTCATTTTGCATTTTCTGGAAGGAAATATAATTCTATGGCTTATATTTATGAAGCAAGGATCTGATATGCATATCGCATCTCCAATATACCTATTTTTAATAAAACACCCAGTGAAGACTGACTGACTGAAAATCCTATGGATTTCTTGATCTGCATATTTGACGAAATTTGATTTCTGATTAGCAGAATATCAAGCGTTTATTATTCAGATCTTTAGATATTGTCGAAATTAAAGAATGCCATTTAACCCGAAGTCTTCAGGACTTACTGCTGTCTCCTGTCAAGGTGGCTGTCTCTAGCCTGAAATGTGTGATATGTCATATCATGCGGTAAAAGTCATAGCAAAGCGCTTTCTGATATGAAAAGACAACTTACTGCGCAAAAGTAATTTCTTCACTATTTTCCGCATACTTTCAGCGCCGTGTATCAATAGTTCTTGCACTGGTTTTTTTTCTGGAAACATTGTACCATTTTGGCAATACTTTTATTAAATCTGCGTTCATGGTTTCCTCTATCATACATTATTGAGTTCCTACGGACTGCTAGCTTACATTTTACACTCCCATCAACTGCTCTAACAATTTAGCGATTAACGATTTTCAACATAATATTTCGTTTTTGAATAGTTGCAGGTTCCTTTTGAAAAGGAAAAAAAAATTACAAGATCAATGTGTATATAATATTTGTCGATTTGGCACGTAAGCACACGAATAAATAACAACTAAAGAAGAAAGGACATAAAATTTGATATCGTAATTAAATTGTAGGGAAATATTTTTAATCATAAAGAAAGTGTTTTTCTTTTTTAATTAACACATTTTCTAACACTAATTTAGTAGACGGTTGTTCTCACTTACTTTAGTGGAGTTTTGTTTATTATCTGTGTAAGAGAGAAAAATTCAAAAATAATTTGAAAGCGTTGTATGGAAGTTGCAAAATGCATGAGTTTTTGTGTTAGAAAATATGGTATGATTCATATGAATCATTTAAAATATATCAGAAATTAAATTAGATAATACGGTGCTTAAAATCCAAAAATTTTTTTCAGAAAAATGTGTCTTTCTCTCTCTTAATAATAGACATTTACTGAAGAAGAAAGATTTACTCGACAGAGCACTCACTGATATGAAAAATCACCCTGTCATTGACAGATATACTATTATAATCATTGTAGTTTATTGTGATTGTAAAGTATATTGGATTTAAATGCTCTGTTGGATTCTCCTTCAAAGATAATTTTTGTTGTTCCGGAAAATGGCCTTTCTGCTCAGAAATAAGCTATGGAACATCAAAAAGCATTTAGTTAAAAGGATTGATTGCTCATACTTCATTACAATCAGTGAACGTATTCAGCTCGCGGAAGCGAGTAATTGAGCGTCGGAGAACACGCATGCTTCTCAGTATTTTACTTTTGCTTACCTAATTTTCCGACGCAATCCATCACATCTGCTGCCTACATCGATCGCTGCTCACTTTTTTTTTCTTTTTTCGCCATGCAACAAACTTGTCATCTTGAAATATTTCTTTCAGCATAATTGTATGAATACACTAATCTAAATAATTTCCTTGTGGATTTTTCCAAAACTCTACATTTAACTTTGCTTGCTTGCTATAAAGGGAATGAATCAAACAGAAACTCATGATTAAAGACTCCCGTTATTCGGATTTCTCGTTTTTCATCATAATTAAATGTAGCATGTATGTTACTTTATTTATATGTTCCTAGGCGTTTTAAGTATTATCAGATATTCCAATATAATCCATAGTTTAAATTAAATTAACGGCTTCTTAAAGGGGCTAAAAAGCGTCATTTGCCATCTAAATAGCCTTATAGATAGATATATGTATCTGTCTAAGTATCTGTCTGTGTCTGTGTGTCTTTCTTTCGTGCTGTGCGCAAGCTAATAGACACAGGGCTACTAAATTTGGTACATGTATCTAGACAAGAGCCAGTGCATCTCGAAGCGATTTTTTCAAAATTCGAAAAAGATTTTTTTTTAATTTTATATTTTTTGATGAAATTGCATGAAGTCGATGGCACGCAGCCGCTGTTGCTGATATATCACTGTTGCTATTGTTGCTGATAACAGCACTGTTGCCACTCGAAAAAATAAGAGCGATAATTCTACTAATTCTACGCAGTTTTTAAATTTAATGTTTCTCTTGGATACTGGACGTTTGTCGAGAGAAGGCAACGGCAAGTTGGTTAATTTATTTATTAGGATAATTAATATTTGTATTAAGGGATATTGCTTATTTCAGTGTAATGTTTTGTTATATGCAATACATTTTTAGTCCAAAGGGGCTTTGTCCCTGAAGGACTATTGTTTTCGTTTCGCGATTTTGCGTTGGATCACTATAAATGTCCGTTTCACTTTTAAAACGGTTGCCACCAAATGTTAGAGTCCTGTATTATATTTAAAGAATTAATTAATGAAAAATCTGCATAAATGTATGTATATTTCTCGCATTGTGATAAAACAACGGTACATAGAGCCATCGAATTTTGAATGACGTAATCCTCCTACGAATATGGGCATTTGGAAGCCCAAATTTGAAATTTGGAATTTGTTTTATTATCTATTTTGTAAAACTTTAACGAATTTTTGATTAACAAAC
The DNA here is from genome assembly GCF_044657685.1 of Stegodyphus dumicola. NCBI lineage: Eukaryota > Metazoa > Arthropoda > Arachnida > Araneae > Eresidae > Stegodyphus > Stegodyphus dumicola. Next base: position 190,097,027 of record NC_140772.1, on the reverse strand, counting down.
TCTAGGATTTCAAAGTCAGCAATGGCAACACTTTAGGGGAAAGGGGGGAACCTTTTTTATCTGCAGCGCGCGAAACTGTGTATCCAAAATTCTAAAGACAGGCTAATTTTAAAATTATTTTGCGACATTGCTATTGAACTGAATTTTATGGTTCATGTGCAAAGAATAAATCTAGATGCACAGAATAAACTACATTTTTCGAATATTTTCGTTAAAATAATTAGTTTGCTACGAAATGTAATATTATACGTTATAAGTTTCATTAGTTTAACGACAATGAAAAAATTGTGCCTCTGAATCACTCTTGAATAGAAATAATTTTCCATTTTAGTTTAAAGCAATTTAAAAGAATTTTTTTATTGCAATAAACATAGAAACAATACTAAGTATTTAAATTAGGGCCTATATAGATAAATAACAATTTTAATGTTTCATTACATTTTAGTTGAAATGAGTTGTGTGCTTAGGCACGTAAAGAAGAAATTTTATTATTTAAATTTCTCAAAATGTGCATTTCGTGTTATTATAAGAAAATAAAAATATATTTTTACCATATAATTATTTTCAAAATAAAATAAAGCAAGCAAAAACAAATTCTTCATTTGCTCATTTACAATGCATCAAATATGCATTTGGCTTACACAGTTAATATCTCAGTTATACCGATTTTCGATTATTCGATAAGGCTCAGTTACTTTGGATATTTTGAATTTTACTGAAAAAAAAAAAAAAAAAAAAAAAAAAAAACCACCCACATTGTAATAAAACTAAAGAAAAAATTAGTGATACTATCCTAAAGCAATCCAGATTTAAGACGTATCCAAATTTATTTCCCCTTCAGCCCTTTAATTTCGCAGTTATATATGATGTATACCTATCTCTACGGGTAAGCTAGTTTCATAGTTAATCGTAATAAACTGTTTTTTTTATGAACTTATTTTTTGGTGACAAATGTAAAAGTAATTAGAAAGTAGATGCTAATTGAAAATCATATTCAACCGAAGCATATTTCGATAACTTCGAACCCAGTACCAACACACCGCAGCTTGCCAGAACAAAGGATATGTCGCATGGGATTATCTGTCAAGCGTATGTGCCTAAAGCATAAACATAAAGCGACTAGCTCAACACTAAAAGAGAGATCTGAGATCGTTAAGTTCCAGTCAATATATCAAGACGTTTTAGAAAAAGTTTCAGTTAGTGCGAATAAAGACGTCGAGAAGACGAATTAGATTTTTATGAGTATTAGCAATATCATTATAAAATTAGGGAAAAGTACTAGTTGGTTTTTTTTAATTATTATTCTGACTAAATACGTCGACTAAATACGACTTTAGTCGTCATAAGTAGTTCAAGAAAAGAAAGTGAATTGCTGGGGAGAGTTAGTATCAGCGAAGATTGCTCTGGTAAAAGCTCTACGTTTGTTGATACTAAAGCTACCGTAACTTTTTACACCGATGGAAACATCTACATATCGATCAAACTGACGGTTATCGGTAGTTTTAGTATTAAGATTTTAAGTGTTGTTAAATTACACTTAAGAGTTTGTACAAAAAAAAAAAAAAAAAAAAGAGAAACATCCATCTATCTGACCTATGCATAGCATCAATTTTACCCTACATGATTCAGCTATCAGCTATTTCTTTAAACCAAGCTTTCTAAATCTTCAGGGTTTCCATTGCAAGGGGTATTAGACAGAATTTCATGGGATGTGACAAACTGAAATTGTGAATTTTGCTATTGCAGGGATAAATAAATACAGTGAGAGGTGTTACTTTTGTAAGGGTATAAAAATAGTAATCAACATTTTGTAGGAATGTGGAGTAGAAAACTTTGGAAACCGATGATGTAAACAGTTAAAAAATAGGACCTAATTTTTATTTTAATGTAATATTATTTTATTATAAACCTACTATATTTAAAACTTTTTCTACATTTCTTTCAGCTGTGAATCTAAAGAATTGTGGCAAAGCTAAGTCTTGTATCCTATACTCTGAGAAAAGCTCGTCTTGCCACGAAGACAATTGTGACTACATCTTGACTTATAATGTAGTCAACAATACTAACGTGGAGTTTGTACTGGGAGGTACAGCCAAAGGGGACCAAAATTATTTGGCTGTTGGATTCTCGATGACGCCAGAAGTAAGTCATTCACGATAGGCTTATAAGTGAGAATTCATTGCAGAGAATGTTTAACTCACTACATAAACGATACATTCTGTATTAAATGATTTCATATTACGTGGAATGTAAATGACAATGATATTATGATTTTCCAGAAAACTTATTAAAATCAAATTTTTCCGAATTATAACAATATTCTTTCTTCTTGTAATATAATAATTTTAAAAGGCATTACATTATCATAAATAATTTATTGCAAATCAAACTATTTTAAATTAAAATGCAAATAATGAATCTTGTGCTACTGTTTTAAAACTTGTGCTGAAAACTGATCATAATTTTCTTTACTTTGCGCTAAGCGCCATAGTTCTAACTATCCAAATAACTACTCTGTAAGTTTTTAATGTCTTCAGTGATATAAAGAACAGCTGCTGTTTCGGATATTGTTTAAAGAACTGCATAATAATATCTTCAATTGTATGTACAAAGAACAGATCTCTATCATAATCTATTCAAACAGAATTATTTTGGGGTGCTTTGAAATTTTGTTTCAAACAAATACTATCTACGATGAAATTTTAAATAGTTAAATTTACTTTATTATTAGTTATGAAATTTAATATTAGATCTGAAAAATGCAAAATAGAATTACATTTTTGTTATAAAGAGGGGGAATAAGAAAAAGGAAGATTTAATCAAATGCAATACTTTTGCAGTTTCGTTAATTCACTTACGTTACTCCATTTCTTCGATAACAAAACACATTGTGAGTAATTTTTTCATTAAAATAATCTTTAATTTTTATAATAAGCTACTTTTTTATAAATATAAAATAAGAAAATGAAGATAATTATAGCCTAAATTTCAAAGACTATCGAGGTGTAAAATTTACCAGCATATTCTAAAACTTACTAATATTGAGTAGTAAAAATCGAAAAGATTTAGCAATATATTTCTGTTTTAGGCCTTTAGCAACAAATGAAGGTAAATGTCAGGATTTACAGATTAACACTCCTAAAAAAGAAATCATGTGATTATTTTAGCAATTCAAGTTCAGTAACATAAATTAAGAAAACACAATTCTAACTCATAAGTGCTTGAAATATTTACTGAACTTGATACAAAAATTTGAAATTTCTGATTCCTCAAAGGGACCACTTAAAGATGTTTCTGTTCAAGTTTCATAGATTTCCTTCTAAGGAGAACTTGAAAAATGTTGTCACTTAAAAGAAATATTTGTTTAGATCATAATGTATAAGTGATCCAGTGAAATAATGACACAGTTATTCATTAATTTAGTCTTTTCTCCAGAGGTATAGGTATGAGCATAAAAGAACAGAGATAGCAGCCAGATACTAACGGTCAGTACGTTTATTTTTTAACTTAGAAGAAAGAGAACATTAAGCATACTACGATATAAAATAATATTACAAAGCATTTGGAAGGTTATATTCCAAAGAATTTCAGAAGTCGTATTACTCTAAACTAAGTTTATGCATAATAAAGTTTATAATATATAAATTATAACCGGTAGATAGAAATTGCAATCAAATTTTGAAATTCTAAAATGTTCTTAATTATTTGAGAGGCAAATGAGATGTAAAAAATAATAAATAGTGTAAGTTTCATAAATTCAGATCTAAAATTTAGCTATACAAAAAATGGAACAATTCTTAGAAAAAGTATGTGAATGTTTTGTGAAGTTTACATTGTGGAAATAATATATAGGTAAATTGATAATGACTTTCTAACAAATGCATTTTTCGTGAACTTCCTAAATTTTAATTACGTTTCCATGCAGGAGTTCCACCAGTCAGTTGGTGGTTTTCTGAAATGAAAGTTCATTGTGATAGGATAGAAGAACAGATGATCATTCCGAATAAGCCCTTGTTCCATACATCCCCAGTTCTAAAGGAGAAAGGTTTCTTGAAAATAAATATAAGAAGGAAATGAATCATGAAATGTTTTAATTTAAAAATTAAATTAACCCTTATGTCATTTTGACTGACTGTCGTCAGAAAATTCATGATTCCTTTTGACCTTGAAATTCTTCCTCTCTGCCTTGTTGCCTAACACTCGTAGCAAACGTACGTACATCCGATGTAAGCAGTAGTTTTTGTTGTTTATGCTCACTTGTCTTACGTAGACAGCCCGACCGCAAGAAGTTCCTTGTTTCAAGAAGCGCTAGATTACGCCTGCCGTTGGCAACAGCCTTGAGCACCTAACACCTAACCAGTGCGACTTGGCTCAGTTCCGCCCCCAATTTTAATAGAGAGCACTCTGGGGACGGGTCCGAGGGTCTCCTACCACCCTCTCCCCTTCCACCAAACAACACAAGACGACTTTCGGCTCGCCGCATATTTAGAGTTTCGCCATGCTATATATTTACAAACATCCATGCCTTCTCCAGGATTCGAACACGTCTCCTTCGGGACGGCAGTCCGCGACTCTAACCATTATACCGGTTGAGCAGTATAAGTAGCATTTAACGTAAGTAGCAGAGTTAAGTATAACTTGGGCCATGGAAGTTAAATTTATCGAGCATCCTTATTATAACATTGTGTGTTCCATCTTTAATTAGACGGTCAGTTATTTCTTTTCCCGTTTGGCTAACATGAGATTTAAGCATTCTAAGTTTGATATCAAGTTGTGGATTTGACTTGTTATAATTTACTGATGCTGTCAAAAATTAATGAGGAATGACTTGAACTTTTCATACTGTAAGTAGCAGACAGCTATCTGATTTAGTGCAAGGATTTCGTAAGTTATGATTAATTAATTTTCCATTCATAAGCTGCAAATAAAATAAATGATGAATTTTCTTTCAAACTAGTGTGGTAACTTGCAGGTAACGTACGATGTAGAGGTAAACATATCAAGGAGTTTAAAAATTATCTATATTGAAAATTTTGAAGTAGAAGAATTTTTTTAACATCTTCTTCCGCATATATGTGGAATGGTAAATATTTCCAAGCATTGAGAAAAAGTTCTTAAGATCTAGCTATACTGATGGAAAAGAAAATCACAGCTCCAAGAAAATAACAGTTTAGAAGAATGAAATGTAGGCAAAGCCTTTGTCTAGGTAACATATTTATTTGATTAATGTTTCAAAAACACAGGCTAAAATATGTGCGAGCCATTTCAAATTTAAAATGGTGGTACACTTAATAACCGTTGTAGTCGCGACGGTGTTGAACGCAAGCATGTAAACGCGCATGCATTGTGTCGTACAAGTGCCGTATATCATTTTGTGGGATGGATTTCTATGCCTGTCGCACTTGGTCGGTCAAATGAGCAACAGTCTATTTTGGTTGTGAATGACGCTGGATTTGCTGTGCAATCGTGCTCCTATATGTTCTCGGTAGAAGAAAGATCGGATGCTTTTGTAGTCCAAGGCAACATGTCGATACTCTGTAGAAAACGCTGAGTGACAGCAGCGGAGACAAGTATTATCCTGTTGGAAAATACACTCTGGGATATTGCTGTTGAATAGCAGAACAATCGATGCAGTTACCAGGCTGATGTAGATTCAATGTATCTAAGCCTTGGTAGTTTGGTCCCAAGCGCTCACCTAGAGTAATTTTAACTAACATATCGCCATCACTGGCACAAAAATAGTAAACGGCTTTCATATGAAACGTACAACAGATCTCCACTCCACCTTCCAGTGAGCACTAGCTTGACATCTACGAAGTCACAGATGGCGGTGATTTAGAGTTGGTGGCATAGCTGCTACAGGGCGTTATGCTCAGAGCTGTCCTTCAAATAATCGACTTGTTATATTTCGCTGTGTCACTTTGGTGCCAACAAAAGCTGGAATTTCGCTGCAGATGTAATGTGATGAGCCACAGATATGTGGCGAACACAGCGATCTTCCATTAAAGCAGTGGCACATGTGCGGTCGGACTCCGGTCGCCTTGAGACAGTACTTCACCCTGACCACTACTGCCGGAATGCATGCACAGTAGATACATTCCTGCCAAGTCAGTACATTCAGGTCTTTCTGCAATATCGTGAAGAGAAAATCCACTTTCACATAGCCCTATTACATGCCTCGTTCAAACTCCGTAAGATGCTGATACTGCCTTTTTCGTCTTGCTAAAAGGCTCAGATCTCGCTCAAAATACCTAATCCAGAAGGTAAATAAAAACACAAGTAGTTTGCACAGCGTATTTAAAACAAACATGATTTGCATTTTCATAGTGACGCTACTAGCGCCATACTTATTCGTCTATCGCGAAATTTGATTAGGCATTATTTTTCAGGTGTGCAAACATGCCTCCCAGATTTCATTTATGTACCACAACTCTTTGAGATTTACCATCAGTATATTAGTAAAGAAAAGAGATATATAATATGGGCATCTGGAAGCCCAAATTTGGAATTTGGAATTGGTTTTATTATCTATTTCATATTTTGTAAAACTTTAACGAATATTTGATTAACAAACTCAACGATTTAAAAGAGAGCAATGGCAACACTCTACGGGAGAAAAAAAATCCCTTTTTATCTCCAGCGCGCGGAACTGTGTATCGGAAATTCTAAAGATATGCTCATTTTAAAATTATTTTGCGATATTGCTGTTGAATTGAAATTTTATGGTTTAAGGGCGAAGAACATGATATTTAGTAAATAAAGGTAACACACAAAACGTTAAAAAAACGTGCCTTTGGACATAATTTAAAATCTGCAACCTTTCAGATATTTTTTTGGTTATTTTTTTATCTTTTATTTAATTATTGGATTTCTTATGTAGATTTTGGTCTCTGTGATTAATTAATGATATGAGATTTTTCTTCAGAGGTAACGAGTTTTTGAATTCTTGTTTTTCAAAAAGAGCATTGAGTATTCCAACAGCTTCAATGCAGTTAATTACTCTAATTATCTTCTAAATTTACTGCTTACTATAAAAGCAGTATCATCAATAAAAGCTATTTTTACTATGAATGAGAGACAATTTTTTTAAAAGTAATGTTTTATGATTCTTCTCTAGGATATGATCCTTGAGGAACACCTTTGGGTTATGATTGTTTGATAACCGGATTAAGTACAATGATACTCTTTCTATTTTTAAGAAAGTCAGCAGTAATAAAGAAGCGATTTGGTGGATAATCAGAATTTCGTAGTTCTTGTAACATAGCTGGCCGCCATAATGTGTCAAATGTTTTCTTCAGATCAAAGCAAAGGACTGCAGAATGTAATTTGTCTCCTTTACTGGTAAAACTTTGTTTCATTTAATACTGACTTCTGAATCCAAACTGTTATAATATTGTTACGAAATGTACAGGCGCGGTAAGATGGTTTCCCCGCAAAGCAGTTTTAGGCTTGCCATAAAATGGAAAAAGAAGACAAATTTGCCACATTTGGCGAGAAATCGCCCATTTGGCGACAAAATCGGCGATATGCCTTGGACGGATGGAGAACCTTCTGGAACGAATTCTTACCGGTTTAGCCCAGAATGCCTCGTGCGAGATAGTTAGTGTGTCTCGAGTTAGTCAGTACGGAGTCGATCGAGTTGACACCGGGCAGGCAGTGCCGAGTGGATCGTCGAGTGCATCGCGTGTTGTAGTGTGGAGAGTCTCGAGAGTACGTGGAGTTCCGAGAACGACCGAGCAGAGTTGGGAGCTGTACTCTGGTGCTTTGCAGTGAAGCTGTCTCCACCGTTATTGTCTGACAGTGTGAAGCCTGTGTCGCTGATTGTTCCAGCGTTTTTATAGTAGATCTTTTAAGACTATAAAAGTGTTTTAGAGAAGTCCTGATTAATATTAGCTAAATGAAGTGTGTTTCGATACTTCATCGTCATATGTCGTCATTATTCACTACAAATCCTCACGAACCCTGTACGAACGTGAAGGAAGAAAATAACCTAGCAACAATATCATTATTAATTTTCGGTATTACTTTACAAGCATTACATTTTTCAGAATTATACCAAATATCAGAAGATGATTAATTCGGCATCTGGGTATTTAAGATGATTATTATTTTTAAAAAAGTGAATTTTTCCAGGTCTTAAGCGTTCCGTAGAAATACCAAATTAGAAACATTTTTAGACAGAATGGTAAGAGACAGTAAGAGGATTTGATTTATGGATAAGTTTAGGCATGTTGTTGTCTATTGTGTCAGGACCTGGAGCTTTCTTATGAGATAAATTTTTCAAAATAATAGGGATTGTGTCAAAAGGGTATCGTTACAAACATTCGAAATATCATTTTTTTTTTCTTTAATGTATATCAGCGTCTTGAGTCATTTAAAAGAAAAAAAATAGCAAAGATATTATTAAGAGTAGCTGCTTATATGTCATTATTAACTGATATGTTTGGATTGCACTTGGAATGAAAATGACTTAAGTTGACATTTAGCTACATCTTCGAGTTATCAGTTGCAATTATATAATAAGTTCCTTAAACATCCTTATTATTTTAGGAAATTTTTCTTCAACTCATTCTTTTCTATTTTTTTTTTTTTTTTTAACTGCACATTGTTTCATTCAGTGCAAGTATTTTGGAGTTCGTAAAAAATATAGTTATCATCAGACAGTCATTAGTCATCTAAAACTTCTTTATTGCAGATATGTAAGTTTCTACCTCAGACTTTTCTTATAATTGCATACGTAGCATTAATTTACAACGAAATAATTGTAGCAATTTTTTTCTTCTATCACTTGGCTTTACCTTTTGTTTTGTACTCTACAGCTTTAATTCTTAAACTGCTGCTAAGCCTATCGCAAGTACAGCTGTTTTACACATTATACTAAAATTTACGTACAAAGATTACAGATTTCAATTTGTTTTTAGTTGTATGACTTTTTTATAATTTACTTTTTCAAACATTTCTTTTACTTTTTGATGTGAACTCCTCGGAGTGTTAGATTAATGTAATCAGAAGTTTCCAAATTTCATTTTTTTTTTATTTAAAAATTTCTGTATCCCAGTTTGGGTTATAAATCAGTAACAAACAGTCTTTAAAATGGAGAAAAGTATACTATTCGAAACCTCTGTAGCAAACGAAATAATTAACACACGAACAACAACGCCAGCACCGGCAGACGGCGAAATAGCCATAACGAAGCATTTATAGGGCATCATACAAGGAAGAATTACTGAAAACCTCAATTAAAGAAATAATTTAAGAAGTGTTTTCGTTTATCTAATGTAGGTCTTCCGAAAAAGTAACAATGGCTCATGATAAATCCTTTTATATCTTCACAGATTGCACCTTCTGGCAAAATTTAAGAGCGCCAGAGATTACGCTGGACAGCAAAATGCTTAGCTCCTACAGTGCATGCCAGAGAAGATTGATTTAAATAACTTATATTGGAATTTTATATTGGAATTTATATTGGAATATCTCAGTAATTATCACAAAATGCTAGTAAAAAATAATTTTCTAGACCTTCCTCGATTAGAATCCAGGGCTTAATTTCTAAGATTAGAAGTGACAGAGCCCTATAGGAGACCGTCAGCAAAGAGGAACAAGAGTAAATAAATAAATAAAATGACTATTAAACTCATTAATAATTTTAAAATTAAAAAGTTAATTACTATCAAATTAATTAAAAGCTATTTAATTAATGTTTATAAATTGTTATTAATCAATAATTATTATATAATTAATTATAATTTAACTGATAATTATTAGATAATTAATTATTATTTATTGAAATAATTAAAGATTGAAGTAATTAAATAAGTAAAATTAAATAAAATGTAAAGAGATAAATTGAAATTTAATAAGCGAATTTTAATATAATTTTATTGTTAAAATAAAATTTTAGAGATGAAATTTCTACTGAAATTGTTATTCAGTTACATAAAAGAAGTGTCGCTGCCTTCTTATTCAGAGCTCCAGTGCGTTCCAGCTAGAATTATGATTTATTACAAAAACTGAGAAGCACCGAAGCCGAGGTCCGGTGGACTCCGGCCCAATTTAAGCTCTGATCGTAGGGGGGGGGAGTTCTTTTATCATCACAAAAATTAGATATATTCAAAGTATAGCTGATGAAGATTCCAGGGTGAAACAGAATGAGGGTATGAATGGGTGGAAACAAAAAATGAGGGGAAATTTGGTGAGAGAGAACGTTCTCTTTGACCGCGGCTCTCTGCTGATATAATTATAGACATCAAGCAGATGTCTGTCAAGGGTAAAATGAGTTCTGAATCTGACTTCTAAGGATGAATGTAAAGTTGCTGTTTATGTTTCTCCCCCCTTCATTAGTGGATACTGTGTGAAGACGATGTATAGGACGTGCTTGAGTAGTTTATCTCAGTATTTCACTCTTATTGTACTTGCTGTCACTTAACGCACATTTAAGAACACAAATTTTCCTTCCTGCGAGGATAACTAACTGCAACCATCGATAACAATATACTAGATACGATAGCATGGTGAGAAATTTACGCGTTCCTAAACAAACTCCCCAGAATTTATTGCCCTTTATAAAGGGAAAGGTTTCCGCATGTGAGTGAGGGGACTTTACTTGAACGTCTCATGTTCCGAGTTCGTATTTCTAGGGAAATAGAGTATTGCAAGGTCTGCTAAATCATAATTATTGTTAAACTAAAACGTTAGGAATTCTAATTTTTTTCCCTTTAAATTGTGGTTCATTTTATAAAAAGAAGTACCGGACCTCATCTTATTTAGGGCTCCGGTGCGCTCCGGCTAAAATTGTAATTTATCTTGAAAATTGAGAAGTACCTGAGCCGGGCTCCGGAGCAATTTTCTATTTAGTTAAATGTATATTCAAACATTTGCGTGTTCAAGCATTAACCACTATCCGATATGCAACTCCACGTTGTTAAATATTAAAGTATATTGGTAGATTCCAACGTTTAAGGAAGTAAAATTTTTTTCAAGAATCTCCTTTGCCTCTATAGCTCGAGTAACTAAAGCACCAGACCTCACTTTTGATATGTCTTAACATTCAGCATGTCTGTCCAAGATTATTCTTTTCCAGATTTCTATTTAAAATGGGAAGCAATGAGATTCTTCCTTTCTCATCACCTTTAATTTTAAATCGAAAAAGGGGACACTTGGAGGAAATTGCAAAACTATTAATAATTGTTTTCGTAATTTAGGCTGAAAAGCTTGAAATATTGCTAGAATTAATAACCTGCTTATTACATGCATCTAAGTTTTTATGTTAATTAACCCAATTATTTTTTTAATTTCTTTACTTTGAGTTGTATATTCGTCATCGCCCTTCGAAAAGTTTAGTTTAAATTACTTAAAGTAAAAAAATAAGCTTAGAGTTCGTGAGTTTTCAGCGAGAACTTGGAAGCTTAGACTCACCGTTACTCTTCTTTAGTTCCCAACTGTTCATTTGAGTTTTTTTTTTTTTTTATCAGCTTAATTTTTCAGTTAGCCGCTGTCGCTTTTCGATCACTTAGGGATGAGATAAGATTCAGTTAGATGTGTAATTTTGCACTACTCATTCTATTTAATTTGAACATGTGCTCTGGTTACATGAAAGTAACCAGAACGTTAGTTGAAAGTTAGCAGAGCTCTGTTTCTGTTAAACTTTTGAGTATGTAAAACCGTCCAATGACATGTTAATAAATATCTTCTATTTTAAACTTCTGCATGAGTTAGATGGCAGACGAGGCGAAACTTCATTTGACATTCATTATTTCTACAGTTGTTTTGAGAGATATATAACATAGAGAATTGCAATGAAAAATGAAATTTGAACGAAGAAAAATTATTGCATAGGAAACTTCTGCTTCATGATTCAAAAATATAATATTCGGATGAATATTTTTGCAATTTTATAAAAAAATTATTAATATACGAAATATTTCATTTCTGTCTTTTTAGTTTACATACCGCAGCATGCACAAGTAGACATTTCTTAAAGTCAATTTTTGTCTCTTTTGAGAATTTTACAAAGCAGTTTATATAAAATTTCAAGTGTTAAGTTTGCATCTGATTCAATAGATTGCAAGATTTTTTTTTAAACTTTCTGCAATTAAGTATCGCTTTTATATAATATTCACAAGTCAGAGAATCATCCTCAATTTCATAAATTCTTTTCAACAAATACATATGGTCACCTTTGTTAAAAAATCGCATTTTATTCTCACTGAACAAAAATCCTCTCATAACACTGACATTTTGAAAATTAATTTCGAAAAAAAATTAATTACAGATATTGATTGATGCCATTATTTTCAGGCTGAGCGTATGAAACTGATTGCTTGCACCAGAGCGAAAACAGTTGCTGAAATCAAGTTCTTTAATCTCAACAGCATGGATGAAGGCTTGATGGAACATCCAATGGTAATATCTATTATTCGATATGAATTTATTTTAGGCTTCTGTTGAACATCGACTTCAGTAAAATGTATATTAAAAATTAAAAGACAGAAAATGATGGACATAATTTTTATTTAATAATCATACCAACTTTAAAAAAATGCATTGCATTATTCAATAGAGATTCTCTTTTTATGTTTTATATAGTATTGAAAATTCTTACATTGTGTGATTTCGAGAATTTTATTTTATTCTTCCCCCGTTCCCATTGCTGCATTAAGAGAGAAATTTGGAATTTTTAACCAGCTTATTAACCTTGTCTTAACTGATAATACTTTTTTCGATTATCATTATAAATGTTATATGAAAGCCAAAGATTAATTTAATACGGAAGTAAAATTAGGTCAGGAAAAGAACTCTTTTAAACTGAGTATACTTCATATAAAAATTTGTACAGCGCAAAATCACAAATATCTGTCTTTTTCAGGGGCAAAAATATTTTCCATTAATTTTTTTTTTTGGGGGGGGGAAGAAAGGATCATTTTATATACGATAGCAATAGATTTAACTACGTCTTCGTTTATAATTATTTCATATCGAACTTTAAAGTTTCAACGAATTTCGGCTTGATAAACGCCATTCTAAATTTTCTTTCGATAAGCAATTGAAAAAAAAAAAAGAGTTAAATTTAGTGTAAAATATTGTATTATAATGACATACTTGTAGTATAAAGTTTTTCCCTTTTCATGCTAACGTATTCTTCAACTAATCTTCTGGATAAATATGTTGATAATATTTCTGTGGTTCGATTCCCATTGATTAAACTGTTTGGGTGCATAACATTTTTGCAATTTCCTTGTGGGTGATGTAAACAAAAAGCCATTTTCCCGAAAAATTACGCCAGATTTACGAAAGTATTTCTTTCTTTAGCCTTATAATCCTTGAATGCTTTCCCAAATGAATAATGTCGTCTAAATATGCCTAAGAGTTCAAACTCTAAACTATGTTTATTGTAAAAAAGAAGTTTGAAGTACAATTTGTAAAATACACACCTTTAAAGCTCAGAGACATATCATTTTCAAACAGGGATTTATTTATCAAACGAAACAATCTTTGCGAATTTCTTCGAGAATGTGAAAACGTCATTCCTTGTTAAGTTTCTATACTATTTCAAGAATTACCTACATAATAATCAAATAAAGCTACAGTTGTTGTGCTTAGCACGATGAAGTGACGTTGGAAAATAAATGTTAACAGGAACAGGTTTAGAGAGCCTATATTTAAGCTATCTTGGCTTAATCTATTTGTTTGACAGTAACATTAGAACACGATGACGAATTTTATCGTAATTAGGAGCATGTAATATGTCTATGGCTGGCTGGCATGGGCCTTGGACGCAGACCAGATTTATCTGTGACCGAAATCCTAAGCGATTTGAGATATGGGGTCCTTTATGAGGGATATAAATCAATTTTTTTTATATGTGATATGGTACAATATTTGAGGGTGGTCCCAAGAAAGTAGGGGTCCTAAACGTAAATCCGGCGCTGTTTAAACGCTATGTAAGCGACAAGACGACTTTGACCAGTTCTGTCCCTTAGCGAAGCATTTCCCTCGAGACGGATCCAAAAATCTCTCATGTCTCTTACCCTACAATCAAACCATTCAAGACTACTGTCGGCTCGTCATGTATTTTAAATGAATCCAAGCTGCAAATACACTATACAATTACAGACATCCAGTTCATTTCCGGGACTTGATACTGTACGGTTGCCAGGAATGGCAGGGTAGCTTACCATTAAACAGACCAGGGCGGTGCCTATATTTGTGAATATTCTAAATTAGAAGAGTTCATTTGTTCCAGAAAAATAAAAACTCGAATTTAAAAAGCGATAATATTTAAAAATAGGAGACACGTCAGTAGCCCGTTTCAAGCTTTAAGAACTTGTGGAAATACGGGATTATTTTGAAAGGTATTGTATTTTAAAAGAAATATGACAGTATCTCTTTCCCCATAGTGCTTAAAAGAAAAATGAATTTGAAATGTTGGAAGCTTCTGTTACAAATACATCCTCTTTTCGTCCACTTTTGAATCTGCACGTTTGAAACATGAGTAGAAATACTCAATTACTCATAGCATAATGTCATTAATGGCTATTAAAGAGCCAACCGGATAAAGCAGAATTATATTATGGAAAATACAGTTTTAATTTACTTAAATGAATACTTCCAGGGCTAAGTATCCTGCAGGTATGATCCTAAACTATTTGTTGGCTATGTAGGGTCCTGTCTGATGTATTCATAAAATATGGGACACTGCAAATATTATATCTGAGGATTCTTGAAGGCCCAGTTACTTTAAGAACCTGAGGGACTTTCTAAGGGAAATTTGCTCTTATTTACGTGACGCATTGTAAAAACATGAAAATATTCATAATTTCAGTACCTGTAGTTATTGCTCTACGCGACCTGATTTAATATGGAAGAAATTTGAGAAGCCTAAACTTTCTGTTTAAAATCTGTAGAATATAAGACTCTACAGAATATAAATATTACTTATAATATATATATCGATATTATAAAGATGATTGTGTATGATATTTTTGATGGCACAGATAGCTGCAGTCTAGTCTTCCCATTTTTTTTTTTGGCGGCGCATTACGATACGCTGCCAACACGATCTACAAAATTGTCATCATTTAGAGCTTTTGTCAATGCATACTTCTAACTTACTACATAAGTTCTTTCATTTGCCTTTTAACTTAAAAAAAGATCATTCTTCATCAGTGCAATAACTGAATGA